>NW_024412429.1:8715067-8850077 GCF_014898765.1 Herpailurus yagouaroundi | reverse complement strand
ACCCACGTGACCTCTCTTTCCCTATATCCCTCACCATTCGGTGATGGTGCTGAGTTTCCAACATGGCCGCTGGCTTCGAAAGGGGCACCGCGGAAGCGGAAGCGGAAACGGGGAGGCCTCCTGAGGTCAGGGCTCAGGGTAGCCGCCTGTTGGTCACACAAGCCTCCCAGCAGCCTGAGTTCGGGGGGGGGGGGGGGGAGGAAATAGTTTTTACATGTGGGTTGGCGGGGCTTCCCGTGGACACAAGGAGGGGGCGCTCTTGGCACCCGTCAGCAATGCTGACCACCCTGCAGACAATTGACCAAAGCGCTCTTTTTGCAATTTACCACACTTATTACAGCTGTTTATCTCGCAAGTCTTCCTCCTCTGGGTGCACCGTGGTGTGTTTATCCGGTCGCCTCAGGGCAAAGCACACAGACTGACGTGCAGAATATATGCTGATTGAATTTAGTGAAAAACAAAATGAGTGAATCTTGGTTTTAGCCTTAACTTGTCACCAGTAACAAACAAAAACCACTCGAAGTCGTATTTAAGACTTGGAAAACGTCAGACTTCCATTCCTTTTTTAACTTTTAATGCACGTACTTCTCTCTCGCGCTCTCTCTGCCATTGTGTTTTCAGCCTTTGGGCTCCGCAAACAGGAAAATAACATTTTTGAAAGGATGTCATAAGAAAAAGTGAACTTCACCCAAACCGCAGACCAAGGTGGTCTGACTGGAGAGTGTGTGGGGGGAGGGATAGCCAAGCCTTGAAAAAAGATGAGATGGGTTTAATATTTATGTACACGTTGAAAACTGAAACTTCAAAAAAAGTACATGACTTCTTAAAGCAAAGTTTAGCAATAAAAACAAATCCTCATAACGTCTCTTAGGGAAGCTGCACTTTAGCCTCAGGGCACATTCTCGCCTCAAACCTTGGTAAATAGATTTTTCTCTTCACAGGAAGCTGTAAAGCAGATCCTGGGTTGGCATAACGAAGCTTTGTTTCTATCTTCGCAGCCAAGCTAAACAGCGCACGGTCCCGTGTCGGCCGAACTGCCCAGGAAGGAGAATGCAGGGGGCCGAAACAGGGCCCAGAAAGGCAGCGAGGGCCCCACCTCAGCGAAGTGCATTCATGGGCCTCGGGGGCTCTGGCCCAGTCCTGGCCTCTCCGCACAGCCAAAGGCAAACCGGATACCCTTCTCTTCTCAGTGGCGGTGGATTCCTGCAGCTGTGTCCTCAGCCAGGGATTGAAAACCAAGGGAGGCAGTGGGGCTGGGGGTGTGGGTGGGAGGGGTGAACAAACTTTCCACTTTACCATGCGCTTGGAACAAGACAAATCCCTAAATTGTCACTGCAGTTTAAGCAACCCCAGCCATGTGGAAACTCAGGAGGCCTGAAGCCAGGACCATTTGTCAAGCATATTGGATTCCACAAAGGAATCTTAATAGTTACCAAGAAAACCTTGCACTCTTTGGGAGGGAAACAGAGCTCTGTTAGGAGTTAGGCAGATATGCTTCCCTGGAACACTTCTGCCCCCTGGTTTAGGCTGGTTATTTATTCTTGTGAGCTGTGCTTTGGGGACTGGCAAACTCCAGATGAGCCACATTAATCCCCATCCTGGTGGCACAGACATTGCAGACTGTGAGGCCGGGCGGTGGGGGGATGGTGCTGCTTGGTTACTAGCTGGGAGTAATGGCTTAAACCGAGAAGAAGGGGCATAAGGACTCAAGCCGGGGTCCTGGCACCAATGAGGGGCCAAACCCAGTGGCTGCCATTTCCCAGCTATCCCATCTTCGAGGCTTTATTTTCTAGGAGCCTCTCGATTTCCTCATGTGCAGAACAGAGGTAGTCACTCCTTCTCGTAGGGTTGTGGGAGGACCATGTTCTTCAGCACCACACAAGGACTTCATAAATAAGCTCTTACTAGTCACTTAAGAGCATGTGATCCAAAACTGTACCTACAGTCCTACATTCATGGAACTTTCCCAGGAGAAGAATTCATTAACACAAATCCCCATTTTATGGCGGCGATACAGAACAAAGAGACCACGTGAACTCAGAAGAAAGACATTTGAGTTCATGGGCATAGGTCTCAAGGGAATCAGACTAGCAGTTATCAAATGCCAAGTTATTTGTCTCACTCACTGCATGGAAACCTTGTAGAAGAATGTTCTTTTCTCCACAGCTGACTGTATTGATGCAGAAGAACAGTCTCAAGGTAAATGTAGTTTTAAGAGACATTAACGTCCTCTGCACAAGCACGTTCTTGAACATAAGCACCTGGAGCTTGAGCAGATCGAGTCCGAAGGTGTCCAGGTTGGTAGTTGAAGAGGATCTTACTGAAAGCCTCACACTTTTACACATCTTCACTCAGTAATTTTCAAGAGTGTGAACTATCTATAATTTCTCCTTTACAGGCAGTAAATAATTACTGCTTTGTCATAAGAAAAAAAATTGTATTTTAACTGAGAGAGGAACCAGTGTTCACAGTCTTGAGTATGATCTTACAGAAAAAGGAGATGAATCTTTGGCTCTCCGTTCTGGTAGATTCAATGCTACCTTACCAGTGGAAGGGGAACTCAGACATACTTAGAAGCTGCTAGGTTGAAACTATCTGGAAGAGCTCATCAGACCAGCCAGGGCCATCCCTGGGTGAACTAGTCCACAGAAAGCAGAGCTAGGGCCATCCCTGCGTGAGGTGGTCACCATCCGGAAGAGGGTGATATACCAGGAATATTGAGGCCAGCCTGGCTGACCAGCAGGGTTAGAATCAGCAAGCACAGTAAGTCTTCCAAAAATAAGTGGGCCAGAGAGAAGAGCTGCCTTAAGAGAGATCCTTAACTGGGGCCAACTTTATTCTAGAGCCTTCCATCCAAGGTTCAAATCAGGGCTATTCAATCACCCCCATCAGCATGATTCTTTTGAAGGGCTGAGGTCGGGTAAGGCAGTTTTGAGTCTCCCGTGAAAAGTGGATGCTCTTTATTAGAACTTCAACTTCTACACTTTGAAGACAGAATCGCACGCTAAAGCCAGCTTGGGACGTTCCTAGATTCCTGGGCTTCTTTGTTCCTGGAGAGTTTGGGTTCCAGGCCTGAAGAAAACCAGGAGCATTACAAGTTATCCATCACATCTGCATTCAGGAAACCTGATCCTTCTTGACTCATTTACCCTGAGACAATAGTAGAGTCCATGGCCTCCCAGACCTACTCCATTGGGGAAGCAAAGCCTGGTTTGGCTTTGCTTCTAGCAGAAGAATCAGGAAGTTAAACCAAAACTTTCTGTAGGCTCTGGACCTTTCTATCTACTGGTGCAACCAGATCATAGACTCCAGAATAAAGCTTATCTCAAATTCTCTATTTTGTCTTACCCAGTTCGGGGATGAATGCACCGATGGAGGTTGAAAATCAGAAACAACTTCTTTAAGGTGTTGAAGGAGAAAATTAAATATTGGATGCATCCACAAGAAATGAACTAACCCAGACACAGACTAATTCTCTAAAGGAACACAGGAATCCCAAGGAAGTCTTCTACTGTTTTCGGAAAGCAGGATCAAACCAGGTCTATTAAAGCTAAAGGTCCTTTAGCTGATGTTGCTTGGTGGTCTGATGGGAATTGCATCACAAAGGAGAGGCCGGACAGAGGGATCTGAAAAACACAATCTAATAAGCAGGAAGTCATGTGTTTCTGGGGGGCACTGATTGATTCCCAGGAAGAGTTTAAGGGGAACAGTTGCTCATTGAAGAATACAGAGAGGTCTTTTATTTCAGTCAAAGTCAGCTACACACTCAGAGGGACAAGCTTAAGTTCCACACTCAGCCACAGAAGCTCAAGTTCCATAAAAATGCTTAACCTTCTCTCCAGAGTCAATATCATTAAGACAACCTATACCCTTTGTCTGAAATAGAGGCTTCCCAGGGTGAATTTGCTTCCAAGAGGAAAAAGATGGGCAAACCAAACTGTTTTTTTAATTTGATTTAGAGTAAAAAATCCTAATTTTCCATAACCTATTACCAGCAAGGTGACAGGAGACAGGAGTTGATGTTCCCTAGGTCCAACCATAAGGGCAATCTTTTCTCTTGAAGGATGTGAGAAGTTCATTCAAGCCCTTGCTTCCAACTGTAGCAGCTCCTGTTCTCATTCAATTTTTGGCAAAATCTACTCAAGAGGTTTCAGCTTCATCCAAGAAGCTTTTGAGACTTGGGAAAATATGTTGAGAAATAAAAGATGTCATGAAAAACTACAGACTCAGCTCAATTCCCAACATAATCATTTCCATTCTCCTTTGGTACTTGTTGTGGGAGCTGAGTACTTCACATGGAAAACAATGATCAATTTCTAATAGCACAAGGATATATTTAGAAGTTAGATGCATCTTTAAAAATAGTCTTGTTGAGGGGTGCCTGGGCCACCGAGTTGGTTAAGCGTCTGGCTTCAGCTCAGGTCATGATCTCACTGTTCGTGGGTTGAAGCCCTGTGTTGGGCTCTGTGCTAACAGCTTAGAGCCTGGAGCCCGCTTTGGATTCTGTGTCTCCCTCTCTCTCTGCCCCTGCCCCGCTCTCACTCTGTCTCTGTCTCTCAAAAATAAATAAATGTTTTAAAAAAAAGTTTTTTTAAATAGTCTTGTTGAATTCTACACTTAAGTGCATTTCTTTTTTTTTTTTTTTTTTTTTTTAATTTTTATATTGGAGAGAGAGAGAGACAGTGAGGAAGTGGGATGGGGAGGGGCAGAGAGAGAGGGAGACAGAGAATCCCAAGTAAGCACTGCACTGTCAGTGTAGAGCCGGACACAGGCTTGAACCCATGCACAGTGAGATCATGACCTGAACTGAAATCAAGAGTCAGATGCTCAACCAACTGAGCCACCCCGGTGCCCCGAATTCTACACTTACATGCATTTCTAAATATATATTATACATCAATTAAAAGTAAAGTTCACAAAATAGTATTGCTTTCCCAAGATTATCAGTCATTGTTTATGTACACACTTAACTGTATACATAATTGTATAGAATTAGCCCATATCCGAAAATTATTTCTACAGTATACAGGCTTATTTCTTCTCGTTATCTAGTCATTCTCTTTGTGCTAGGTTTAAAAGTTCCTTCCGCATAATTATATGATTAATAGTAACTTTACATTATGCCTTCAAAAACACAGTTTTAATGAAAACATTTCAAATTTTAAAAATCTCCTTGGGGTTCTACTTCCACCTAAGAGGTAGAAAGCCACAAGGGTATTGACCCATTGTAATAAGGAGAAAAATCCAGAAAAAAAAAAGTAGTATCACAGCGTTTCTTGAACCCATCAGAGAGCTGACCTCATGGGGCAACCAATCAAGTAGTCCAAAATCCAAGGAGGATAGGCTTCCCCAGGAGAGTTGGGATGCACGTACTAGCTCATGTGTGAAACAGCACCAGAGGAAGGGGGAGTTGCCATATAAGTAGGGAAAAAGAAATCAGCTATACTTTTACAGAATTTCTAAAGGTCAACAGTGGGCTAACATGACAGCATAGAATCCGTGGAGGCCCCAGATATGAAGGGAGTTTGTACTAACTTACAGGATCTTTTCTACAGACCTCTGTGGGTGGCCCACAAGAAAGCTCAGGTGCGGGGTAGGAGACAGAGAGAGCCCTCCCTAGTGACATCGATGGTGGGAAGCAGAGCAGCTGCCGTGATGACAAAGGCTTGAAGCCTTGCCCTTTGGGGATTTTTCTCACAGAAATGAACATCTTGAGCTTCTCAGGGAAGCAGACCTTGTCATCACCAGGGCACAGGTAAAGATCCATTGTTGCTGTGGAAAGTACAGGACAACAAAACAGAAATGAACAAACGAAAAATAAAACCTTTATTCCTGGGGAGGGGAAGGAAATAATCCAGGGCCCAGGGTCCTATACAAATATAATTAGGGACCTACTCCTGGTTGAGGGTGAAAGATTCTCTTCTAATCAGCGTCTGCCACAGATACAAGGCAAAGCTTGGCTGATGGGTTCATGCCACACATAAGGGTAAAATATGTGACAACTGGGGCACCTGGGTGGCTCAGTCACTTAGGCGTCTGACTTCGGCTCGGGTCATGATCTCATGGTTCGTGAGTCTGAGTCCCGCATCGGGCTCTGTGCTGACAGCTGGGAGCCTGGAGCCTACTTCAGATCTGTGTCTTCCTCTCTCCCTGTTCCTCCCCTGCTCATGCTCTCTCTCTCTCTCAAAAGTAAATAAATATTTAAAAAATAAAAAATATGTGACAACTATTGTACCAAAGATAAAAGAGAGGGATCAGAGCATATTGTTGTAGGGTTCTTACAATGTATGTGAAGTGGTATCATTCACTTAATGATAAATTGAAGATGTATATGATGAATCCTAGGGCAATCACTAAAAAATGTTGGGAAAGAAATCATTACTAATAAGCATTGACTATAAAGGGGCCTAAAGAAATGTTGGGGATGAGATATTTACTCGTTTATTTTTTGCAGCAGTTATAAAAATTCCTAGAACCATACACCTAAAGCAGCGGATTTTAGGGTATGCAAATTACACTTCAGTTACTCTGACCTCTACCCCTAAACAAGAACAAAATATGATCTCCCAAGGCTGTTCCACCTCTCCTCTTTCCTCTTCTCTTCTTTGCTAAAAAGTTAAATTTTAGAGCCAGGCTGGTAGGCTTAGCAAGGTCGGCATATATGTGTGTGGAGGAGCCACAGTTGGCCCAAGTGGAGTCTCAGAGTCTGTCAAGAGTGTGGGAGGCATCTCCTGAGTTGTGGCCTTTCATGAGATGTCACAGCTCAAGAGGATGAGGAGGACGTCACTATGTGGGACAAGCCTGGTAGAGGGAGTCAGATCTCAAAGACAGTGAGTATGGCATCCACTGAAGTGGGAAGTCAGATCCTATGAGTGTTAGTAAAGCTTTCAAAGGTCGGGGGCAGGGGGCAGGGTTCAGCAAAGGATGGTAAAGGATGAGTGAAGAGTATGTCCATTTGAGAGGAAGGCCCAACATGGGTGCTGGAACTTAAGCAGGTAAAGAGAATATATGGGCGAGATGGGGGTGATCCATCATAGGGATTAGGATCCAGAGCAGGGCAAGAAAGGTGTCCACATAGGGTATGAGATGGCCCAGCATGGTGGTGGCTAGGAGTGAGGAACAGAGCCTGAAGAAGGTGAGCAGGACATCCACACAGAATACGGTGTTGGAGCCCAAGCAGAGGGAGGGGGGCTTCCTCCTCTGTCACGCTGGAACACATGGTTTCAACTGCAACTTTGCTCAGGGAAAAAGGCCTACTGAAGATTCCAGTTGAATTGGAATTGTTGCAAATACACAGCCAAATGGACTGAATGGAAGGAGAATGCTTGTTCCATTGGCATTCAGCAGCACCAGGGAGATGCAGCTTCTCTGCAAAATCTGGGGGAGCTTCTGGCAAAACCACAAGAGTAGACCTGTCACCACTTGGATTCCCCCAGTGGATTTATGGCTACCGGTATCCGTGAGGCTAAGTGCACGGTGTCAAATAGAGCCAAGTATGGAGGACAACCATGGACACATTGCAATAACGACACAGCTCAGTTGAGAACGGAGGCAGGAGTGACATTCCCGGGGAAATGGTAGAAAAGAACTTGCATCCATCTCCCCCTGTTGAGATCCTTTCTGTCTTTCAAATCCCATAATTATCAATTCTCCTTTGAAACCATTTTCCCAGTCTTCTGCACAGGTGCAAGCTTTTTCTTCCATGTACCCCATAGTGTTTTTAAAACCTTTATGGAAATTATTAAATAGATTCAAAGTAAAGACAATTGCACAATCAACAGCATTTGCCACATGTCCATCACTCGGCTTCAGCAGTTACGCACACAATGCCAATTGGCCCTCGACGCATTGCACTCGGGTTCCTTTTTTTGGACAAGGATAATCTGAACTTTGAGTTCTTTCTGTAGATGCCTCACATATTCATCCCCCCTTCCACTTCCCCCCCAAATACCAGATTCCACACGGTGGGACCTGTATTGTGTATCAGTGTGATCGCCACTGTCCTCAGCAAACGCTTGGAACCTATCTGCTCAACTGCATTGAATTAATGAGAACCCAGTCCTTCTGTGTGAGTTTTCTCTCTCTAAATACCAGAGGCAAATTTCTCCCCCAAGGACTGCTTGATTTTTAATTTGGAAATAGGAAAGTTCTGCAGAGATAACAAAGCATAGTGGGGTTGGGCTGGCTTGGTCTGGATCACACCTCCACGGGGTATAGGTTTCTGGCAGCAGGTTACTTGACCTGTGGGTCTCAGTTTTATCATCTGTGAAATGGCAAAGATTATATCTACTGTACATTTGACTTTAAGAACTTGGGGATTGTGTGTGCGTGTGTGTGTGTGTGTGTGTGTGTGTGTGTGTATTGATCCAACACCATGGCAGTGTAACAATATCTAGTTGTAGAATAGTTAGACTTAAGGAAGACAGCATGACTCTTCCTAAGCTTGTAGTCCATTCCTGAGAGTACTTCTGAAAGCCTTGGGCTCCAACAAAACCACTTACCCAGTGAGAAGTGAGACAGATTTGGGGATCCCTCTGAGTGGGAGGAATGACTGCCAGTCATGTTTCTCAACTTGAGGACACTGCAGACTATACATTTAATGACACCTGGCCAAAAACATTTTTCTAAATAAAAGACAGTTGCAACTCTGTTAATAATTCCATTTCAAAATGTTATTCCCCATGGATTATACTAATTAGAATAATATGGGAACATTATCCCCCTCTTCTTGGTAAACCATTCAACTGGCATTAACCTTAAGTGGTGCATATATATATGGCAAGCCATATTTATGTATTCATATTCACTGGTATACTTTGTTTAGGGTATAGGGTTTGCAACTGGTAGATAAAGCCTAAAGTAATTCTTATTAACTAAAAAATATTCTCTAACTCTGAGGAGGTTTGAGTAGACAGTATACCTATAGAAGCAAACTAGTAAGACCATCAATAATCATTTGCTGCAAATTTTATTTGGTTTCCAATCCAATTTGTGTGAACCAGATCTGCAAAGTTTATTTAGCTATATAAGATCTGTATTTCAGGTTAAAAGTATACACATCTCACAATGATTGCTGGTGATAAGAAGGGAAAGATAAGTTTGGACAAAGGATGGGTATACAAGGTACGGATTAGAAGTATTGCTTAAGATATAATTTCAGGGGCGCCTGGGTGGCACAGTCGGTTAAGCGTCCGACTTCAGCCAGGTCACGATCTCGCGATCCATGAGTTCGAGCCCCGCGTCAGGCTCTGGGCTGATGGCTCGGAGCCTGGAGCCTGTTTCGATTCTGTGTCTCCCCCTCTCTCTCTGCCCCTCCCCCGTTCATGCTCTGTCTCTCTCTGTCCCAAAAATAAATAAACGTTGGAAAAAAAATTTTTTTTTAAAATAAATTTCATGGATCCCTCACCATTTCGTAGGTTCATACGGATCCATTGCAGCATAAAAGGGCTCATATTCAATAATCCTTCACAATTTGGGAAAGCAGAAAGAGATATCTTTTTAATTTTTTTTTAATTTTTTTTTCAACATTTTTTAGTTTATTTTTGGGACAGAGAGAGACAGAGCATGAACGGGGGAGGGGCAGAGAGAGAGGGAGACACAGAATCGGAAACAGGCACCAGGCTCTGAGCCATCAGCCCAGAGCCCGATGTGGGGCTCGAACTCACGGACCGCGAGATCGTGACCTGGCTGAAGTCGGACGCTTAACCGACTGTGCCACCCAGGCGCCCCAAGAGATATCTTTTCTTCTTGACACCTGGTTGGCAAGTAAAACACAGGTTAGCCATGCAGGACGGTTTGTGGAGCTCTTCCTCAGGTCTGCTGAAGTGTGAAAGGAACAAGAGAGATGGAGAAGTGTTCGTGCATGTGTCCACTGTGGCCCAAAGCAGAGCTTCTGGTGGAGCCTATGGCTCGGTTCTCCATAAGCATCACAACACAACCACGTCAGACAGGATGGTTTCCCAGCCCTGCCCACCTCACTACTCTACACAGGTCACGTGTGTGTGCGTGTACGTGCGCATGTGCACGAGGAGGGGAAAAACATGGAAGGGGACTAAGACAACATGGTACATGTCCCAAAGAAGGGAAAAAGTGGTCTTTTTTACTTTCTGTCTCTGGGTCTCTATTTCACTTCTTACCTCTTTCCTCCGCCCATTCACAGACCTCCTTCACACGTCCGAGTTTGACTGGACGTACTCGCCATAGAATAGATTTATGCATTACAAAGTGACCACAGCCCACACCTCCCCTCTGACCTCCAACTGATAGGATCTCTCCATTGCTGCCACCTTTCTTTCCTGGGTCCTGATCAAAGCATCTGCATATCACTTCTCTCCCCCACCTCTCCCCCCAGGTCATGTGTGTGACACTACCCCTACCCTCCCCCACCCCCCGAAGATGTGCACTGCCGATCCCCCTGGCACCTCTGCACCACTGTCAGGGGAACAGAACGTTTTTGTATCCTCTCCACGGTGGATGCCTCCCTTCTGCCTCAGTGATCCACAAGCCATTTCTTTCCTACCAACGCTGCTCTCTGTTGTGCAGGGTCCTTCCCCATAAGGCCTGTTGCCCTTCTGCATTCAGAGACAAAGCTGAGGTTCCCCACCCCCCAAGGTTTCTGGGATTTCTTTCATTCTCCCATCTTCAGGGGCTGGGCCCAAAACAGAGTGGAATATCTTCCTCCGGAACTCACTAGCATCTGAGCCCAAACCAATCACCAACAGAGAAACTTCTCGTCTGTCCTAACACCATCACACGCTCCTCCCCACTCCATGTATAGAAGTTGTATGTCCCAAATTCCATAGACCCTTTTCCTCCTTATAGTCAAGGTCAAGCTTGTGAATCCCTAGAGAAAATTCTCCCCCAAACTTCCAGCTCTTGTATAGAAACTGAGCCAAGATTTTGATTCTACTCTCGGCTAACCATCCCTTTCCCCGAGGTTTCTGCACAAAGAACGCCATCAATGCCACCAGTGGTGGGGCAAGTAATGGGTACAGGGGACCACCGTGGAGGGAACCTCAAGGATTACCTCAAAAATACTATATTGCCAAGTTACCGGTGTCCCATTGTCAGCACTAACCCCAAAATGTAACCTCTGACTAGGAGAAAGATGGCAGCAGGAAAGGTTATGTTCCAGTATCATGGCCCACCAACAGAGGTGGCTGCTTTGCTACGTTTTCATATTGGCCCCATATTAAGTCACAGACTGGGTGGCTTAAACAACGGAAACATATCGGAAACGTATCGTCTCAGAGTTCTGGAAGCCAGAAGTGTGAGATCCAGGTGCAGCCACGCTTGGTTCCTTCTGAGGGCTGTGAGGAAACTTTGTTCCATCTTCTCTTCTAGATTCTGGTGGTTTACCGACAGTCTTTGAGGCTCCTTGTTTGCAGATGGCGTTCTCCCTGTGCCTTCACATTGTCTTCCTTCTGTACGTGCCTTGTCTTTTGCACATGCCATTCTTTTCGTAAAGACAAGATTCATATTCATTCTGCACATGGTATTCTCTTTGCAAAGACAAAATATCCATATCATAGATTAGGAGCCCACTCTACTCCAGTATGACCTCATCTTGGCTTAATTACATCTGCAATGACTCTATTTTCAAATAAAGTCACGTTCTGAGGTACCAGTTATGAGGATTCCAATATATGACTGAGGTGCACGGCGGGTACACGACTCAACTCGTAACAGACCCTTTTCTCTTCCCCCAGTTGCTCTGAACAGTTTGAGAGTCAAAAGATTGGACCCAAGGTCGGCTTCTGCTACCTCTCTCATTAAAGAGACACGTCTTCTCTGTCTCAACCTCTTAATTCCGGAGAGCCATGTTTTTTACACAGCGGGACCTGGGATCCGAAACTCCGACTTGAGCAGTCAACATGATTTACGATCGACAATTATAAGATCAAGACGACTAGGTGGAACAGGTCTAAACTGGTGTTGAACTCCACTTTGATTTGATTTGATTTCATTCCAGTGCCCACAGAGGCTCTTCTTACAACTGTGTCTTTTTTTTATCAGTAATTTTCAGCTTTTAGGAGTAACCTCAATTTCATGTACTCATTTCATTTAGCTCCAAATTAAATTACCATTTATATTTAACCACAATTCCAGTGCTAATTAAGCCAAGCCTGTGGCATAACATCTGGCCGCAGTCCTAACCTAGCATGAGTGAGCGCGTGCATGCCTAGGAAGTCCCTAGCTCGTTAATAAGCTCATTAGGTATCCCTTTTTCTTTCCCCTTTTGAAATTGCAGACAAGCCATACACGTTGTGAGGTCTGAGTCTGAGAGCGCAGGCACTAATAAATTCACGAACCCTTATTTCCAAGACATCCGTGTTCTCATTGTTCACTCCCCTTCCAGCACTGAGGTGGTGTTGGGGCAGACGCTGATAGCCCGGGGTTGTCTTGTCTTTAGATGGAGCTTCTCCTCATGACAGGAAGAGGGCGTGAGTGTTTCTTCCCTCCCCTGAAGGGGATCTAAGGACAATAAATGCTCCATCTTTCCGCCAGAATCATAATGGAGAGCAGGGTTTGATCCAGGACATCAAGTTTTAGAGGACAAAGAATCAGGTAGTTATTTTAAATATTGCACAGCCCCTCACCCCCTGAAAATTTGCCTGGTCGCACAGCCACCATGACAAGTGCATTCGGGCCCTCCTCAGCCACCTGGTCCCTGAGGAGCTGCTGGGACCCAGAGCCAAGCTCCCTGCCTTCCCTCCGCTTTCCTGCTGAACAGGCACCTCGTTGTTTAGGGAGCTCATGTTTGCCATAGGCTAAAATTACCTCCTCCATCCCAGATTCACTTTTTCTGCCAGCTCACAGTGTAAAGATACTACCAGAATTTTTTTTTTTTTTTTTTGCCAGATTTGAGTTACCTTTAATGTCAAACATATAGGCGGCAAGGGAAATGGTCATGCATATTTCCAAATACATTGTATTATCTCTGGTATCAATTGAAAAATGAAATTTTAATGGATGCTGAGCATTCAGTTTGCCACTCATGTTATACGGCTATTCCCACACAGCCCCAAAGATGTATTGGCTGATAACAAGGTTTATACTTGCTCAGAACACTTTTAAAAACTGAGGCCAAGTGGAGCATGGATGACCTCTCAACAGATCATACTAGTCAATGCACACAACTAGATTATGCAGCATGAGAAAACCCAAATCAGAGAAGCAACAGGGGAAAGTCAACGGAGAATTGTCTATAACAGCAGAATCCAGGGGACAAGCCAGAAGAACTGATCGACAGAATTTTAAAAGCAATATCTGGGAAAATATTAGGATCCAGTTTGGGAATGCGTGCTAAGCTAAAAAACTAAAAGGATCAAGGAAGTAACAGGAAATCGGAGCAGCCCGACTGATTTTCCGCAGAGAGGGATTCCTCAGCACAGTACTTTTCTTGACGTTTCCAAATTCTCCCATTTAGACCTAGCTACTCGTTGGTGTTCACGCATCTGAAATATTGGATCTTTGGCAACTATGGTTACCTAACGTTTGCATTTTTTGCAAGTTCATTTCATTATTCTATTATCTTTTAAAACTATGCAAAATATTGTCAACAGAGAGAAATTAATCATATTGCTCGAACTGGAATGCTTGATTTGTCCATAGTTACAGTATTTACCATGGAAATGGATGAACAGATAATCCTCGGGTCACCTGCTGACACCAATACTGGCTTGGACATGTTTCTGGAATGGGAGAGAATATTTGGCCAACAATGGTAAAAAAATGAACTTCCACTCCTAGCTCAAACTTCCAACTAGATTTCTAACAACTTCCCCTCCGAACACATACACCCCTTAAGAGTTTTCTCTGCTTTGTCCCATTTATTTCTGCCACTTACTCTGTAGTTAAGTCCTTTAGATTCTGCAAGCCACTGGAAATACACAGACTGACTGCATTTTTCTATTGGTTTCTTTTACTGCAATGTGGTACAGGAGTAAAATGCCCTGCAGTCTGACGGGCCATAACGAGAAACGGTCTTCCACTACCAAGGCCTTGATCATGCGCTGGTAGATTTGGGGGGAATGAGATGTGTAAACAGCACGTCACTAACAGAGTAGTTTTGTAAGACTAAGACTGGATCTTGTTGTAAAACCAGTTGAAGTGGGAGAGTTTGTGGATTCAATTCATAGTTCATTCAATAAATATGTCATGAAAGTTGATTAGGTTTGATATTGCTCTGGCTGCTAGAGATTCAGCAATGAACGTAAGAAAGCCCACCCGTCAAGTAAATGATATTACAATATTTGTGGAGGAGGGGGGAGTGGGAGACAGAGGATGAACAAATAAATAAATATGCAGGCTAGCAGGTGATACATTTATGAAGAGAACGAAACAAAATTGGGTCCAGGGGAGGAAGCGATGGCTGGCAGGGACAGGGGTTTGTTTTGTACGCGGGAGTCAGTGTAAGCCTCTGATAAGTGGTTATTTACGCTCCACCAACCCACCCCTCCCTGCCCCCACCGTAGGATTTCTTTACACAGCCCATTCCCTTCCAGTCCACAGCCCACACAGTTGGCTTATGACACTCTACCCCTTTGGGGCCAGAAAACAAAAAATGAGCATCGTTCACCATTAACTTCAAAAGCCACTGAGCCAGGTATAAAACAGAAAGGATTTGAAAAGAGATGTGGTCTGGCATAATCGTTTCTGCCGCCTTCCCTCCTGGCATCCAGATTTGATAACATTCCTCGGGGCTGGGACGGGCATGGAGAGTTGAGTATGAAGCATAAACAGGGAATACATCTGATGGAGTTTCCCAGACATGACTAGACAAAAATCATGTCTGGATGTGTTTAGCTTTTAACTGAACGGGGCTCAGAACCAGAAATATACCTAATCGTTCCACTTCTGAAAAATCAAGTTAAATTCTGCCCCCTCCAGCTCATGACGACGAGAACGAGTTCCTGCCACACAAAACTAAAGCAGTCAGTTGCGTGGGGATGTACAAGACTTCGTAAGAGCAGCAAGGATGCCATCAGCCAGCCCGCGAAGCTCCCCTGAAGATTTGTGTCGTGCACGGAAGTGTGAGCGTTAAAGCAAGCCCCGAGCCTGGGTCAAATCCCAGATGCCCCACAACTGATCAACTGTCGCTTAGGCTGCTGCTCCCTCCTATTCAAAACTGCCATAGTGATATCTGGCTTTATGTTTTCTGTGAGAATTAAGGTATTTGAACATTTGTAAAGTGCTAGAGTTGAAACTGCCATTGGATGTTGGTGGCTGCCAGGCCACATATCCGCTCTAGGGAAAGCCTCTCCAGGCAGGGTTTTTTTTTTTTTTTTTTTACTCTTGGTGGCCCTTGTCACACAGTGCCACGGGGGTCACACAGGTGCACAAGCCGAAGATAACAAGGATCCAAGCAGGACATGAGGTGCCTTTGGGTAAAACTGAGCGGTGACCTATTAACATTCCCTTCCTTGGTGTGGCTGGGGCAGATGCACACACGAGATGCTTGACCTGCTTCTCAATATGTCTGAGCCACCATCCGAGCCCTCCCTGAAGCCTCCTCCTCCTATAATCCCCGTCTCAGGAGGCTCTGGGACTTGGAGTGACTTTATAGCTCAGAAGAAGCCGACAGCCCCATGTGGCTCTTGGTTCCCTTTGGGTTCTTGCCGTAAACCCTCATTTTATATAACCTCAGAGCACATGAATATCCGTTTGCATCAATAAATAAATACAGCATATAAACAAACCCATAAAATACAAGTAAACTAGCAAATAACATGCAAAGCTGTTCTTGGGCAAGTTGCCAACAAAGCAATAGGTCTTTTGGGATGGTGAAGGGGTGCTCTGCAGCTACGTGGGCTGTATCGTTTGTTAGACACTGTGTTTTATAACAGCAGGTGGAGATGAGCCCGTTGTCCGCCCCATGGACCCCTTCCCCTTCCTGGAAGTCCTCTCTCTTTAGAACCGGAAGTGGGTGCCTTGGCCAGGGAAGCATGGAGGGCCTCAGGGCTGATGGCAAGGTGGGGCTCCCTCCTGTGTTCCGGACCTTTGACTTCCTCTCGTCGTGGTCACGGGGGTCCTGGCCTCCCTAGGGACTTCGGATTAAGTCACGGTGGCTGTCTCAGAGCGTGTGTCTGAGGACTGAAGGAGCTGCTTTGGAGACCCGGGGAAGGGATGGAAGGAGCAGGGGCCCCCGCAGCTGTCTTTCCTCCCACAGCAGCCACCCCAGCGTGGGGTAGAGGTGCTGCTGCTCTCTGTGTGCCACATCCAGCTGCTGCAGAGAAATGGCAGTCCCCGACACACCCATAGCATTTGGAGTATGTTTAGTCACCTGCAGATAGTTACAAACTGTCCTGGAGGGGTTGGTGCTAGATGTTTTGGGGACCACTCTTCTAGACAGGAGAGCACTCCAGGAGCTGCCTAGGAGGAGACAGTTTTGGAGGCGCAGGGGGATGTGTTGGAGACAAAGCATGCGTTCTGACCAGAGAGGGACAGAGCCCCACCAGTCACCACCCAGCGAGGGCGGCTCATTTAAGGGAGGTCAGCGTCTTCCAGAAACGCTCCGCTCTTTTCCTGACCTAAAAGCACAGTTTTCTATTTATCTTTTGTAGACTGGTCTCATGAACAATTCACTTTTAATCAGAGCCAATCGTCTTATCAGTAAAGTAGTTGAAAAAGCTTCCCACGTGGAGGCAGACCAGACATTTGTGAAGAGCTGTGCCGGCTCATGTTGACAAAAAGCTTTAGAGACAAGATAAGATCTTTTTCAAGATGTCTTTCCTTTTCTAATGAGAAAATGTTTCTTGCAATCCATGCGATCATCGCTCAGTAATCTCGCAAGCCTGGGGCTGAAATCTGTAGCTAGATTATTTTTTTGTTTTGTGTTTTTTTGGTCAGCCATATTCAAATTCTTTCAAGTTTGATGGAAGGAGTAAGAAGAAGGGACGGTAAAGAGGGTACGTCTTTTGTGGGTTTTTTCCCTCCTAAAAAAAGGTGGTAGTTACTGGAAAGGAGAGTTTGAAAGGAGGTAACAGATTCAGGCGCTCAGTCACAGCTTGCTGATTTCCTCCTCCGTGCACCCGCTGAGTCAGGCCCCGGGAACAGAACCGGCCACGGAGTTACAGAGTAGCTTGGGAGATAGACGTTTTTCAAATACCACGGAAACAGATGTGTAATTATGAGTCGGGCTAACTGTCACAGTGTTCAGGAGCTGTGAGCATGTCAGGTGCAGATTGACCGATTCTGAGGGAGGGACTGGGGGTAAAGCTAGCATGAGAGGGGAGGCATGAGTAGCGCCGGGCCTAGGGAATGGCATGTGCAAACGTCCTGGGAGAGGATACAGCTCTGAGAATTCTTGGAGCAGAAAGAAGGCTGCAACATCTTGAGAGCAGGGAGCAAGTGACAGAGTGGGATGAAGGGAGAGTCTGGAAGGACCCAGACCACATAAGGCATCAGTGGCTAAAGCCCTATAAAAGTGAATGGAGAGGTTGGGAGGGCAGTGAGGAGCAGGGTGTAATTAGATCTACATTAAGAAAAAAAATTTTTTAATGTTTATTTATTTTGAGATAGAGAGCGTGCGCGCATGCAGGGGCAGAAAGAGAAGGAGAGAGAATCCCAAGCATGCTCTGCGCGGTCAGCACAGAGCCCAACGCGGGACTCAGACCCACAAACCATGAGATCACGACCTGAGCCAAAATCAAAAGTGGGGTGCTTAACCGACTGAACCACCCCTTAATTGGATTTACATTTTCAGGCCAACCTGGCTGCAGGAGGAAGGATTGGAGCCTGAGGAAACTCTGGGGCAGGAAGGCCTGGAGAGAGGCCATCGCGCTGGAGTTGGTCCTCGAGCCCCAGTCTGGAGAGGAGGTGACGGGGAGAAGGAGAAATGGAGCAGCCAACAGAGGTAGGGGTGAAATTGGGAAGACCCAGCCACAGACTGGATATGGGGGGGTGGGGGGAGTGCCAGGGCGGCTTCCAGGTTTTTACTGCGCACAGAACAGGAAATACTGGTTTTTCAATTTTGTTTACATTTCTATCAGTTTCCTAGAGCTGCCATCACAAAATTACCTCAAACTACGTGGCTTGAAGGGACAGAAATTTATTCTCCGATAGTTCTGGAGGCCAGAGGTGTGAAATAAAGGTGTCAGCAGGGCTGGGCTGCCTCTGAAGGCTCTAGGGGAGGATCCTTCCTTGCCTTTTCTTGGCTACGGGCAATGCCAGTAGCCCTTGGCATTCTTTGGCCTACAGCTGCTTCACTCCAATCTCTGCATCTGTCTTCGTGCGGCCTTCCTTCAATGTGTGTTCCGTCTCCATGTCTAAATCTCTGTCTCCTTTTCTTACTAGGACCCCAGTCATTGGATTTTAACTTGATTACATTTGCAGGTACTCTTTCCGAATAAGGTGACATTCACAGGTCCCAGGGATTAGGACTTCAGTGTATCTTTTGGGGGGATACAATTCAACCCACTACATCTTAGGATAATATTCTGTTGTAGCTGTTGATAATGTGTGCAGACATTAAATTTGCTGATATTTTCCCTGAATCTCTCAGTTGTCCTCAGTATTGTTTTCCAACTTGTAGATTTCACATAGCATGGTCAATTTCAACAGCCCTACAAAGGAGTTCAGATTGGTGGAGTCCCTATTATGAATTCATTTTATAGCTTACTAGTTTCTCTATAATTAAAGACCTTTCTCATTTTCCTAAAAGGTCTTTTGGGTGAAGATTTCTATGGTTAATTTTATTGATGACTTTTATTTTTTTCCTACGGAAATATGGCAAAAGACTATCTCCAAAGATGATAACAGTAGAATTTTATTAAGAATATCATGTGTGTGACGGTCTTATTACCCTGAAAGAGGGTTTCACTGGTCCAGGTCCCCAGCTTCTGGAAGAACTAACATACCTAAGCCATGCCAAATTTGTGGTGGTTCTTTTATTGAAGTATACATGCCTCCAAATGCATTTCTCTAAAGACCCGGTCCCATGGTAAATACGGTGCCCTCAAGGCAGAACCACTAGAAGTTTTCCAGAGTTAAAATATTGTGGCAAATCTCAAATTGTTGCAAATGCTTGTATATTTATCCGTGTTCATGTATGTAACTTTCCCTAAAACAAGAGTTTGAAAAATGGCCCAATTTATTTTCATAAATCTTTAGGAAAAATGAATAAATTATTGTAATTTTCTAATCCTGTAACTATGTATATTCTGTAAGTTTATATACCCAGAATATGATTTTCATCAGGCATAGCATTATTTACCTTTGTCACTTGGCCTATTCCATTTATTATAGTCAACACTGCTATCAGGGTTCTATCAATAGGCCTTCAATTTGGCCTCTACTAAGACGCATAGATTATAGTTCAGCCTACCGAGAGACCTGTCCATGCTCCTGTTGGCTGTGATAAGTAAACCCCCCAGGCCCCACTGAGATCCCTACCTGCTAGCATTTGGGTTCCTTGACCTTCTAAACATACCTCTGGGTCCCATAAAGTCTCAGGATCTTGAATATTGCCACTTAGTTCAGCTATAGCCATGAGCTTCTTAATCCCAAATTAATAACTAAACCTGAAGGTGATCTCCACACTATTCCTTTTTTTTTTTTACAGCTTTATTGAGATATAATTGATACATAAAATTATATAAGTTGAACATGATTTGACATATGTATATATTAAAAAATGACTACCACAATAAGTTGACTTAATAACTCATCACTTCATATAATTAGCTTTTTTTTATTGAGATGGTGGGTGGTGAGAACATGTGAGATTTACTCTCTTAGCAATTTGCAAGCATACAGTGCAATATTGTTAACTTAATCACCATGATCCCCACAACTTAATCATCTTATAACTGGAAGTTTGTACCCTTTGACCAACGTCTCTATTTTCCCAACTCACGGCACCTGGCAACCAGCATCCTACTGTTCCTATGAGTTTGACTCTTTAACATTCCACACGTGAGTGAGATCGTGCAGTACTTTTCTTCCTCTGTCTGACTGACTTCACTTAGCACAATGCCTTCAAGGTCCATCTATGTTGCCGCTCATAGCTTAATAATACTCATTGTATTTATATTCTTGCATTACATTTATATTCCCATTTTTATTTAGTTGCTGTGAATATCCAATTTTCCTAACACTATTTATTTAAGAAACTACCCTTTCCCCATTGCATATGCTTGGCTTCCTTATCAAATATTAGTTGACAGTATAGCACGGGTTTATTTCTGTTTTTTTTTTTTTTTTATTTTGTTCTATGGGTCTATGCATCTGTTTTATGCTAGTACCATCATATTTTGATTACTATACATTTGTAATCTGGTTTGCGATCAGGAAATGTAAAGCCTCCAGGTTTGTTTTTTCTCAAGCCTGGTTTGGCTTTTCAGGGTCTTTTGTGGTTCTATGTGAATTTTAGGATTGTTTTCATTTCTGTGACAATTTCCACTGGAATTTTAATAGGCATTGCATTGAATCTATAAATGGATTTTGGTACTGTGGGTATTTTAACATTACCTTTTCTGATCCATGAACATGGGCTATCTTTCATTTATTTGTATCTTTTGGCATTTCTTTCATCGGTGTCTTATAATTTTCAGTATACAGATCTTTCACTTCATTGGTTAAATATATTCCTAAGAATTTTATTGTTTTTGACGCCATTGTAAATGTGATTGTTTTCTTTCTTTTTCAGAGAGCTCACTGTTACTGTGTAGGAATGATCTCTTATGTTGATTTTGTATCCTGAAACTTTACTAAATTTATTTGTTTCAACAGGTTTTTAGTGGAATCATTAAAATTTTCTCTACACAAAATCATATCATCTGTAAATAAAGACAATTTTACTTCTTCCTTTCCAATTTGGATGCCTTTTACCCCTTTCTATGTCTAATTGCTCTAGCTAAGATTTCCAGTACTATGTTGAATAGAGAGGATGGAAGTGGGCACCCTTGTGTTGCTTTTGATCTTAGAGGAAAAACTTCATTTTTCACCATTGTGATATTAGCTGTGGACTTGTCATATATGTCCTTGATTATGGTGAGGTATATTCTTTCTATATCTACTTTGTTGAAGGTTTTTATCATGAAAAGATGTGGAATTATCCAACGCTTTTTCTGTATCTATTGGGATGATCATGTAATTTTTATCTTTCTTTCTATTAATGTGGTATATCCCGTTTATTGATTTGCATATGCAAACCATTCTTGCTTCCCATGGATAAATCCCACTTGATCACAGTATGCTCTTTTTTTGAAAATGTACTGTTGCATTCAGTTTGCTAGTATTTTGTTGAAGATTTTTGCATCTATCCATATTCATCAGGGATACTGATCTGGAGTTTTCTTGTAGTGTCCTTATCTGGGTAATGCTGGCTTTATAAAATGAGTTTGAAAGTGTTCCCTTAGCTTCATTTTTTTGGAAGAGTTTGAGAAGGATTGGTATTAATTGTTCTTTAAATGTTTGGTAGAATTCCCCCGTGAAGCCATCTGGTCCTGGAGCTGCTTTTGACTGGAAGCTTTTGATTACTAACTCAATCTCCTCTTTGTTATTGGTCCGTTCAGATTTTCTCATTTTTAATGATTCAGTCGTGGTAGGTTGTATGCTTCTACAAATTTATCCTTTTCTTTAGGCTTTTCCAACTTGTTGTTGTGTAATTGTTCAGAGTGGTCTCTTACGGTCTGCCTTTCTGTGATATCAGTGATAATGTCTCTCTCCTCTTTCCATTAATAATTTTATTTAATTGAGTCCTCTCTCTCTTTTCTTCTTGGTAAGTCTAGCTAAAAGTTGATTTTGTTTCTCTTCTCAAAAAACTAACTCTTAGTTTTATTGGTCTGCACCATTCTTGAAGACTGATTCTGGCCAAGGTAAAGAGTCAAAAGGAATAAAGCTTCAATTTAGTAGCGGCCTGGGACATTCATTGATTCAATTCACCACCATTTGTTGAGCATTTATTATATGTCAAACGCCGTGCAGCAAACTGTGTACAGATGAAAGGCCAGGTATTTCCTTCAAAGAGCTCACAGTCCAGCAGGCGAGAAAGAACACAGAGTGGGCCATTTAGTAGAGTAGCAATTGCTTCATAGTGATAACTGGGAGAAAATGTACCGCTACCTCAGATTCTGATCATTCAAACTGAGCTAGATTACCCTATATCCCTGGTCCTCTGGCCGATGAACAGCCTTGTCCTGTTGGAATTGATGCCTATACTGGGCATTTTCCCTTTAACCCACTGTGTCCATCTTGTTCTGTGCTGGGTTCTATAGGCAGCTGCAACATCATCCATTGCCCTAGGCTTACGGTGGCATTTACAAGCAACAACTCAGAAAACAGAAGGAGCTCAGTTGCAGACAGAGTGTTGGTGGCTTCCCCAAAGAATGTAACTCCCTCCACATGGCCCCCTCTCTCTCCGGAATCCAGTGAGCATTTCTGGCCTTCCCCCATCAGGCCCAGGGGGCAAAAGGTCTCCTTGTTGAAATTGGCCCTATGGTGTTTCATCATTCCGTGTTCATTTCTTTTAAGCTTATTCATGTTTTTGCAAATAATCGTAATATTAAACTTTCCTTAATTATCCCCATTTAATGTGCCATCTTTTCCTGATGAGATGCTTGTATCCTTGCTTTACCCTTGAACTTGTTGCTGAAGGTCATGGGTTGTTGGGATCATTTCTAAGGAATGTGATAGGTTGATATTCGAGTATCAAAGTTTGCAAATTACCTACTTCTTTATGTAAGTTAGAACCGATTCAAATATATGCCTATGAAAGCATCACTCTCCCTGGAATTATTCCATCCTTTCTTGTGCAAGAGCGAAGGTGGAATCGCAGCAATCAGCTGGGACTTTCTCCTAAGTGTGACACACATGGGAGGACCATCTTGTGTCCCCTCAAAGTTCTCCCCAGAATGGATTCCCCAGCCCTGTTCCTCTTTCTGGAGGACGTCCCGTGCACTTGTCCCTGGATCAATGAGCTTCTTCGTACATTTCCTGGATGAAATCTGAATGTCTGAACACCTGTGTTGGGATATAGCCTCTGCCCCACCCAGAGCCCCAAGCATACCTTCCCCGCCGCACCTTTGTTACATTAGCATTGTTTCTTCACAGACACATCTGCCTTACTGTTTTGCCTTTTCAGAAGACAGTGAAGGATACCAAGAAACCTGACCGAAACTCTGTAACTGAACACACCCTGGGGAATTCTTTTGCAAATACTACTGGGTTTGGGTGGGTTTCCATCACTGGCTTTGCCTGGACACATCAGATTCACCTTGAAGGAATTCACTAAAAGAAACCACCTGGTGCTATGAAGTTGTGTCTGAAACCACCATGACTTGTTTCAGTTGATCAGCAGGTAAGGAATGATGAATTATGATCTCAAATAAAAAGAAAGCATGTGAGCAGAAGAGGAAGGAGAAAGAGAGCAAGCAGCTCAGCCATGTAGGCAGATAAACTGTCCCAAGAAGCCTGTCTGTGGCCGTCTGGGAGAATGTTCCTCTGCGAATTCCTCTCTCACCACAGATCACAATAAAGTCAGAGACGGTCACGGTCTGGAGGCGGAGACATTGTTCTTTATTCCATGTAAGTCATAAAAACGGAAAGCCTTTTTCTCTTTTGCTAAGAGATCAGCTTACCAAACGGGTTTGGGGAAGGGGGTGGGTGAGTAAATGTGGTCAATTTGATTAGAAGGTCTAGGAGCCAATTCTTTCTTCACAGTTCATTTCCTTTTTGCGAGAAATCTGTTTCTACAAAAGAACACTGTCCTGATTGACTTAATAGAAAGTGGAGTTTTAAAAGTTTATAATGGCACAATCAGATCCATAATCGCTGATTAACATGAGATTTGTGAAGACACATGGTAAGTAAACAACTCCTTTAAGTTTTTAAAGCATTACGTATGACTGTATTTTTTAATGGCCCCTTTTAGCATGTGATGACCATACCTGGTCCCCAACTTATATTGGACCACCCAGGATAAAGGGGCTTAAAGTGAATGAAGGATCCATAAAAGACATACAGACGCAGGGAATAGGGATCACACCAAGTACTTAAACACCTAGCACAGGAGAGACTATTTTATCCATTCTGGAAGATTATATCATAAAGGAGTATTCTTCAAACAGCTAAAAAGACACAAAAACAGTAGTGCTGTTTCTGTAAATACAATCTTGCACAAGCCACTACATGTCAGATTGATGAACCTCCTCCAGTTGATACTGGCATGGGCCCCGGGTCTAGCACTCCCACTCACCATTCCTCCGAGGCCCCTACTTGGAACCCTGGCACTCTAAAGGAAACAGTTTGGAAACCTCTGGAAGCATTGGCTCAGCTGTTCTCCATATACATTCAAGACAGTCCAAGAGTAAATGGATTTGAGATATGGGAGTAGGAATGTCGGATAAAATAAAGGACTTTTAAAACATTGCACAGAAGCCCCCGAACAAGATTCCAGTGGCTCCTAATTGTTGATAAAAGGAAATACAAAAGCACCTCCTTTAAGGCCACCCAGAACTGAGCATTCTGCCTAACCCGGGAACCCTGAGGTCATGATCTGGCCTCAGTCTTTCTCTCCAACCTAACCTTCCACTGCTGGTCCGTCTGTCCCAGGTAGCACAACAGCGTCCTGTGGCTGTTGGGTTCCCACCCACCGGCCGCATCTGAAATGGAGCAAGTCTGAATTGAGATGTGCCAGAGAATAAAAGTGGATTTTGAAGATATAGCATGAATAAAGAATATAAATGTCTCATTAGTCATTTTTATTGGGGCCCCCGGGTGGCTTAGTCAGTTAAGGGTCCGACTCCTGCTTTTGGCTCAGGTGATGATCTCACAGTTCATGAGTTGGAACCCTGCATCAGACTCTGTGCTAACAGCACAGGGCCTATTTGGGATTCTCTCTGTCTTCCTCTCTCTCTGCACCCCCCACCTGCCTCATACATGTGCACTCTTTCTCAAAATAAATAAACTTAAAAAAATAATTTTTATTTTAATTGCATCACATTGTTGACATGTTGGGCTAAACAAAACATATTATTAAAATTAATTTTACCTGTTCCTTTCTCCTTTTTAAAAAATGTGGCTGCTGGAAAAAGTGCATTACCTATGTTGCTCGCTTGCACCTTCGGCTGGCATTATACTTCCATTAGCACGGCTCTAGCTGTGGTCACCAAGTCGGATGACCACAGAGGCTGGCTGGTGACACGGGTGGTCCCCCTGGGAGTCCGCAGGCAGCGATGGGGACCGTGGAGTACGTGCCTACAGCCAGGCGCGAACAGGGCCTCAACTGTTCCTACCTCTCCCAAGTTTGTTTGTTTTTTAATTCAAGTATAGTTGAAACATCACCTAAGTCTTTAAAGAAACATTGGCAATCAGGTTCTAAATGTGTGTGGGCAGTGAGTGAGCCTGAGCGCACGTGAATTTGCCAAATTTTCAAAAGTTCGCAACTGTCTCATAATTTTAAAAGCTAATGTAGCACAACACTGTTCAAGTTGAACGATACATGTCGGGAGGCCGACGTGACCCACAGCCGGCAGCGTGTGCGGCACGTTCACCCCCTCACCCTTCCCCCCCTCCCCCACCTCAGCACCCCCCCCCACCTCCCCCCACCCCCGCGCTGCCTGCAGCCCTCCCTCCACCCCCAGCCCAGGGCCTCCCGGACCCAGACGGGCTGCATCCTACGTAACCTACGTTCTGGGCTCAAGTGCCCCACCCGAGGGACCTAAAGATACGGAATAGAGGGCTGTGCGATGACGCGATCAATAACGCTTCTGGAATCTTCTTGCTTTGGAAGTTCTTAAACGGGAACAAGTTCCTGCCTTTCGGGGTCTGGGCTGTGGTCCTGCCCTGAAGGGAGAATGAGGAACCAGCTACTTTACCTCGAAAGACCCCCTCCTTCAGACATTTCTGCAAAACGTAAAACGTTCGTTTCGTCCTGCCAGATGGAGCTGCTGTAGGTTTTCTTCTGTGCTGGGGCTGAAAGTTGAAGAAGGAGGAGGAGGGGGAGGCGAGCAGGAAGGGGGGGGGTTGAAGGAAGGGGAGGAGGGGGGAGCAGGAAGGAGAGGAGGGGGAGGAGATAAGGAGGAGGGGGAGGGGAGGAGGGGGGAGGGGAGGAGAGGGAGGAGGGGGGGGAGGGGGAGAAGCTGAAACTGAAATTCTGGAATGTAATTTTTAAATGAGGCCTGAATTCTAACCTGGAGCCACAGAGCCAGGAGGGGATTTGGACCTTCTCCCTTCCCTGCTCCTTGTAGCTCAGGTTGCAGACTGCACGACTGGGGGGGGGGGGGGGCGGGTGAACTAGAGGCCGGGTCTGTGAGTGGCCAGGCTGGGACCAGGTTGTTGCCGGGGCCGGCCCTGAGTCCAGGCCCCTCAGGGGACCATGCGGAGCTGAGCTAGCTGCCCAACCCCGCGTCCTGAGTCATGAGATCAGGCGGGGTTATAAAACCACCCTTGCCCACACTCTGTTTTGTGGCATGTCTGATGTTTTAGAAATACCGGAGGTCTAAATTCTGTACGCAGTTTTTAAAAATCTGGTGATTTGAAATGTACTGAGTGCGTTTCAACCCTGGGAGTAAACGTCCTCTTCGGTGCCCTGCCGGACCTTCGCTTCACCAACTGTGCGGACTCGGCGAGAGGAGGACCTGGTCTGGAGACACAGGCACCCGCAGGGTGGCCTACAGGTCGGCCACTGGCCCCCTGCGCTTCTGTCCTGCCCCAACCTCAACAATTATGACGTTTGAAAAATTTCCGCTTTTCAAATAACAATAATAAGCATTCATGAAAAACCCGAAGTACTTTACGTCACCACCTGGAAGCCAGCTAAAGTGCCCACTGCGAAAACAAGGAAGAAAATACGAAAATATGCCCCAAAGAGAAAGAATTAAAAATCGACTCTTCTCTGGGAGAAAATGAAATCGAGAAGCTCAAGACCAGGACCTCTGAGAAATGAGTATATTTGGGAAAAGGTTTGATTTTCCAGCCACTGGTGCCTCAGCTTTGGGCTTTCCATTTGCTGGGCTTCTCCTAACACCTCCGGCACCCAGCAGCGTGTTCACGGGGTCACCTGCTTCTGGTAAACTGCGCACATGGGATATTTTGGCTGCTGCGGTCAAGACACTACCTCTCTGCCCTTGAACTTCCCTTTTGTCACACTTCCCTGATGTCAAGTAGCACTGGCGAGTCCAGGGGAGTTTTGGAGATCTGTCTTCTTCTTTTTTTTTTTTTTTAATTTTTTTTTCGACGTTTATTTATTTTTGGGACAGAGAGAGACAGAGCATGAACGGGGGAGGGGCAGAGAGAGAGAGGGAGACACAGAATCGGAAACAGGCTCCAGGCTCCGAGCCATCAGCCCAGAGCCCGACGCGGGGCTCGAACTCACGGACCACGAGATCGTGACCTGGCTGAAGTCGGACGCTTAACCGACTGCGCCACCCAGGCGCCCCTGGAGATCTGTCTTCTTAAAAGAGAAGCTGAGTTGGAGATCTATGTATATATTTAATCTCACAGTGTCTCCCATGTATATAGTTAAGTCATGGCCATCGGTCCTGACCCAGGAAGGGCTTCCAGGAATTCCCCTGCCACGCACCTGCTGACTCACCCAGCTCAGACAGAGGTCCAGGGATACGGGATATCACCACGTGAACGGGTCCTCCGGCACCAGACCTCGGACGCAGGTGGGCAACGGAGGAGAAACCCACTTTGACATGAGGAGTCACCCCGTGGGAAGCTTTCTAGCATCAGGCATGGACATTGTAAGCTAAGGACTTAAGTTCTCACCAATGCTTATTCAAAATTAAAGTTTTCCCCTACAGAGAATATACTCCCTAATGCAGTGTATGGTATTATAAATGTGAAGTGCAGCTTTGCCTTGTTTTTGCTTTGTTTTGTTTGGGAATCCTGCAGAATAGCATTTATCAGAACTCCTGTGTCTGAAGTCCATCCCTCCCAGTCCTGGCCCTATTGGTAACATACCTGATCTTCCCATGAATCAGGCATCGGTTGATTTATTAACGCGAGCGGAAACTAAAACCTGTTTCGTGGACCAGCCCATCTCAGCCGCTATTGGTCCTTACTTGAACTTGTCTGTTTTGCTAACACTAGGCTGGGACTCTGACACCAGCTTCTGGCCTCCCTTCCGTCTTGTCAACTCTCTAAATTCCATTCCTGGCTTGGGAACCCTGGTTGTGCTGTGCTGAGTTTGTCCTCATGTTCCCTCTCCACCCAGAGACAAGGGGCCCTGTCCCTCTCAGAATCTCCTGGGGCTCTGGCTTCTCTTCTCTGTGTGCCTTTGTCTTCGCTCATGCTGAAGTCCTGGCTTACAGTGTCATTGCTGCAACCTCTCTGCTCAGTCCCCTCCTATTTTTCCAAGTCTGCCTGCTTGACCCTGAATGTTGATTTTTGGCTCCAGATGGGTAGCCGCACCCCTCCTCCATGCTAGGCCAGTTCCCGGAGCCCAGGCCAAGGCCAGATCCCTGGACGCCCACTGCCAAGGAAAGAAATTCGGACACACGCAGCTCAGTTTTGCTTTTTCCCTTGGTCTGAACTTTCCTGTTGCCCCAGATGAGCACTCTCGCCCTCTGCAGCATATCCCTGGCTCGCTCCAACGGTGGTAGGAAGATAGGGTTTGGTGATTAAGTTTATCAGGCTAGAAGAGTTGCGAGTTACCCGGCCCAACAGTCAGGCTGAGGTTAAGGCATCATCAGCATCCTGCAGAACTCAGCATTGTTAACCCCTGGGTCCACCCAGCCAACCTCCCTTTGATCTAGAAACGAATCAGCTTTCCAGGACCAGGAATGCCATATGGATAAACTTGGAAGGGATTATTTACTCCGCAGGCCTCACTGTCTGATTTCATCTTTGTTTTGGAACATCCGCGGGAAGGTCAGGCACGAGAAAGTGATCACACTCGTGGATCCTTTTGTCTTTCTGGGTGGTGCTGTGTTTTTTTTGTTGTTTTGTTTTGTTTTTTGTCATCCAGAATGAAGAGGTACAAATGGCTAGTGTATTCAAGAAAACCTTCCTAACAGTTTATGGTTACAGTGAACATAATCCAGACACTTTGATATAAGACAAGTCATACAGGAAAAAATATTTTTGACCACAAAGTGATGGTAATCTCTGAGACGCAACATTTTGTTCATTGCAGGAACTGTTCTCCAGTGTTTCACCGACCCTTAAAGGTATGTCAGCAGAGCTGGTAACATCGCAAAAGCAACTTGAAAGAGAGCGCCTGTCAGGCACCCTATCTCAGAAATTCAAAAGCCGATGAGGAATTAATGATATTATAATTCCAAATTTAAGTGGTGAAACATCCCATTTCTCTACTTCTGTTTGATTCCAGCCAAGTAAAAACACATTGAGAAAGTAGCCTTTGGTCTGAATCGGACCGAAGAAACCTAAGAAGTATGGCGAACCAGGAGGTAGCAGCTTCATGGACGGCAGAGCTCCCCTAGGCTTCCTCCAGACCCTTGCGGTGGTGAGCCCTGGCTGAAACTGCCACCATTCATGGATGGACACCAAGGATCCCATCTGGTAAAAGGACCACAGGCCAGAGTGACATGGCCAGCATGGGTTGGCCTGTAGGGATAGACTTATCCCAGGAATTCAGGGTTCTTTCCTGAATTCCTTTTGAAACAGTGATCCCAACAAACAGACCGTGTGGAGCATGTTTGTCGTCCGAAGCCTTCAAAGTTAAAAGTCGTATGATGTTGATCACGATATGTAGTGATTTAAATATTGAGCTTTGCTCCTGTTACTAACTCACTTTAGATCGATTATACCTCAACTGCACTAAGTCTTTCTTGAGCAGGTGCAAACTACGTCTGATGCCCGTCCCAGACACGTGCAGGCTCTGAGGTCCCGGTGCTATTTGGGATGTGATGTCCCCAAACCCAGACCTGAGCACCTGGCTGCGGGGGGGTGGGAAGCGGGACTCCATCACTAGGGGCAGTGAGAGAAGCCAATGGGAGTCGACTCTTTTTGGATGAACTAAAGTCAAAGGCAGGCACCTGGTTTGACTGAGTCACTGATTCAACAAGGAAGGCAGGAAATCCACTTCCAGGTGGGAGGCAATGGGAAAACAAGTGAGGAAGAGAGAAGGGGATGCAAGCAAGGTGTAAGAAACATACTTTTGGGAAATAAATAATTCACAAGTACTTCTCAAATAACCAGTCTTGTCTAGCCTCATTAATCTGTGACTACAAAGTAAATTGCATTTCCTTCTAATATCATAATTTTGTAGTAAAAGTTCCCTAGTGCCGAATTGGCCATCATAACATGTCTGATTATGTCACCCCAGTTAGCGTGTTTTTAAGTACTGCTTCTATTGGTCATCCGCTGTCATCGGCTCCTCTCACTGCACCCAGTGATGGAGTGCCGCTTCGCAATCAGCAAAATTAACGGCTAAAATTAACGACTCAGGCAACGACAGATGTTGGTGAAGATACGAAGAAAGAGGAACCCTTTTGCACTGCTGGTGGGAATTTATCCAAAGGATACAGATATGCTGATTTGAAGGGGCACATGCACCCCAATGTTTATAACAGTGCTATCAACAATAGCCAAAGTATGGAAAGAGCCCAAATGCCCATCGATGGATGAATGGATGAAGAAGATGTGGTATATATATATATATACAATGCAGTATTACTTAGCAATCAAAAAGAATGAAATCTTGCCATTTGGAACAAAGTGGATGGAGCTACAGTGTATTATGTTAAGTGAAATTAGTCAGAGAAAGACAAATATCATATAAGTTCACTCATATGTGGACTTTAAGATACAAAACGTAAGGGAAGGGAAGCATAAATAATATAAAATCAGGGAGGGGGACAAAACATAAGAGACTCTTAAATACAGAGAACAAGCTGAGGGTCGCTGGAGAAGTTGTGGGTGTTTGGTGAGCACCAGGTGTTATATGTAGGGGATGAATCACTGAATTCTACTCCTGAGATTATTATTGCACTATGTGCTAACTTGGATATAAATTTAAAAATTAATTAACGAATTAGTTAATTAAAAAAAACAAGTACCCTCCTTAATGCCCGTCACCCATTTAGCCCATCTCCCTACCCAACACCCTTCCATCAACCGTCGGTTGGTTCTCTGTATTTAAGAGTCTCTTATGGTTTGCCTTCCTCTCTGTTTTTATCTTCTTTTTCCTTCCCTTCTCTGATGTGCATCTGGTTTGTTTCTTAAATTCCACATATGGCTCAGTCGGTTGAGCATCCGCTTCAGCTCAGGTCATGATCTCACGGTTCATGGGTTTGAGCCCCACATCGGGCTCTGTGCTGACAGCTTGGATCCGTCTCTCTCTCTCTCTCTCTCTCTCTCTGTCTCTCTCTGCCCCCCTCCCCAACTTGTGCTCACAAGTTCTCTCTCTTGCAAAAATAAGCCTTAAAAAAAAAAAGTTTTTTGGCTCCCCAAACCTCATTTTCCCAGCTTCAAAATAATGCATACTCCAGTCCCCATCAGGCACTCTCACACAGTCTCCAGAGTGTTGGGCAGGGGTCGTAGGGGGGTGGAGGAGGTGGTGTTTAAATGTCTGGGGGATATTCTGTGGGCTAAAGCAGCCCTTCAACATGCTCAATGGGCCCTTCGCTCTTTCAAGCTTCAAGTGGTACCGTCTTCTACTGTTCCAGAACATAATGAAGGAATCTAATGGTCACTGTGCACACAATTCCATGGAGAGTTTACATGGCAACTGGTCATCATTATCATTATCACGACATGAAGCCGGAATCCATGGAAGGAGCAAGCCACACAAGTCTCCCTGTGGGCTGCAGCTGACCTCTCCCCTTGAAATATCCGACACCTCCAACACTGTGCTTGAGTCACCCGGGAGAGAGAAAGGAACTTCCGTGATTGGATACATAGGTGGCGGCCACCTAACCAAGCTTTCTCCCATTTTCCGTCACCTGATACTTCAGAGGGCGCCTAACAGATTGCCTGGTTTTGGGTGTTGGGCTCTGTGGTGTATGTCACTGTAAGTGGGGACAGGATGGTTAGGACAGTGAAGAAGAGGCACTTGGAGGGATTCATCATTGTGGTCAGACGTGATCGAAGGGGGGTTTATACCCCTTTTCAGGAGGACTCCTGTCCTGGTGTGTGAAGGTTTACGGGGCAGAGAATCTTGGTGCGGAAGGGTTGAGGAATAGTGTTCCCTGCTCTGGCTTGGTCTGTGAAAAATGAAACAGCGCCAGATGCAAGCACTGCCAAGCACAAATTTATACACTTCAAAGAATTTTTACTTTTTCAATCAGAAAAAGACATGAGACTCCAGACTCTAGACTCTCTATTTCAGTCCCAAATTGCCAAATTGCTGATGTTGCAGTCTTTCTTAGAATTTGTTTGGAGAAAGCAGCAAAGGGACGAAAAGGAAAAACTGTGTTTTACCCAAATGAGCTCCCTGAATTTGTAGAGTGTGTTATTAAGCAAAGCTGTGTTGGGGCAAGAATCATTTTACATTCCTAAAGGGTGACGCTCTGAGACTCTTCAGCCTCGGGGCTGGTAAAACTCTGGAGAGAGGACAGAGGAGGAGAATTCAAAAATAACGGAGAATCTGGAGCTTAATGTGGGAAGGAGGAAAGGCAAGCACTTTCTAAACGCTCGCCTAGCCTTCTTAGCCCACATGACACTGGCGGAGTCCCAAGCGCCTGGCTGGCTGCAGAAGGGCGGCCCCTCACGGGGGCGGAGCTTGTGGCGCTGAGGCCCCTCCCACCAGTCAGGTGCCCCAGTGCCTGCAGGAAACAAGGCCAGAAAGTCTCCCTGGGGCTCCCCCTGCGTGCCTTGTTTAATGCCCTGATTCATATGGACTGAACCCTTCCTGACACACGGGCTACCTAAATATGAAATTCCCTCCTTCCACGAGCATCGAATGAGCACCTACAGTATACCAGCCAGAGGGTCCCCACGGCCAACGCACTATGCATTACGTCATCGTAAGTCAACCGGACGCTGCCTGGGCTGCAGCCCGCAGAGGGCACGGCAGGGGCTCCAGGTGGAACAGTGCGCGGATAGAGGGGGGAGCCTTGCTGCAGGTAACGTCCATCCCCGGTATGTCATCTGTGTTTAGTTTGGTCCTTTGCACGTAATACTCTTCATGGTTTTATGCCTAAGTGGCCTTTATTGGGGGAGCAAAGAGAAGCAACCTCTGGTGATTTATAACTGCTGCGTAGACCTCCTGAAACCCAAGCAAACATCCTGTGGATAAGTTCATGGGTCCAGTTGCTGGGTCTCTGACATTGCTGGACACCGAGAAGTCCAAAAAGACAAAAAAGACAAAAGAAAAAAACTAGAGAAAGAAAGCCGCCGAGAAAGAAAGCGTCAGGGCATTTCTCGGCCAGTGAAGAAGCAGCCCTGGAACGCGCCGTACAGTGCGGTTTGGGGTTTCTTCCAGAAGAGCCTGGGTGCGGGAAGGTGCAGGGGGGCCTCCTGAAGAGATTGCGGCGCGTGCTGCACACTGCAGCCGGCCAGAGGGAAGAGGAGGTGGGGTCCGAGGGTGGAGGCCCCTGGCGGCTGGACCGCGGCAGGTCCAGGAGCAGAGGCCGGGTTCATGTGGGTGCAGGGAGTGGGTGCGAGCCCCGGGTGGCCCGGGGAAGTGAGGGCAGGAGGACAGGGGGCCAGAAGGTAAAGTCGGTAGGGTCCCCGGTCCTGGAGGCCGAGGGGCCAGCCCAGCTCTCTGGATTCTATGCACTTGGCAAGGCCAGCCAATGAAGGACCGGTGACAGATTTTAAGCTGGGGGTTAATAATATATACTTTTTAAAAAATCCTGTGTATTGGGGTTCATTTCCCAAGTCCAAAGGAATGCGTGCTCTTTGAAGAAAAGTTGGAGAGTCCAGAAACACTAAGGGAAAAGTTAAAGGAAATAAAATTTATGAAAAATGAGAAATCACAATCCAATCACCTAGAAAGAATTGTAAGCATATTAAACCATGAGCGTTGAGCGTCTCCTTGCTGTATTTTATAGATACTGGGGTTGGTTTCTGGTCAGGGGGTGAAGAGGAGAGAGTCCCCAGAGAGGTCACATCATCCCCCAAGGGGAAAGGAAAAGAAACCGCGGCTCCGAGCCCACGCACAGGGTTTCTGTCCACGCAGAGCAGCAGTGGTGGTCACCATTTGGCGGAAGATCTGTGTACCTTCTTCCAGATGAAGAGAAAGAAATTTATATGCTGTGTTGTCTGAGAAATTCAAGGACATTGTGAAAATATCTTCAGTAGCTGTTGAAGCTGTTACTCAGAAGCTGTTACTCATCTTTTCATCGGTTTCCTTTACAGAACATCTAAGATGTTAGCCTGGGGAGGCGGGGAGGCAGATGGAAGGTGAGGAGCCACGGATGATCTGGACATCCTGAAAGGCCTTGAGGCATCAGGTGGGTCCTCGTCCAAGGAGCTGGAAATTCGTCTCTGTCTTCCCTGTCGTCTGTCCTAAGTGGTCTTGGTATTTTCAGTCCCGTCATGCCTTGACCCCCAGAATTCTCTTTCCGACGTTGGGAGGAAGGATCCTTGAAGTGATCCAGAGCAAATGCTTCCTTTACTTGAGAAAACCAAGGACCAGAGATGTGAGGAGACCTGCCCGGAGCCACAGACCTGCCGTGGGAGAGATGGGACCAGACCCTGTTCCCAGAATGTCCAGGTTCACCTTGCCTCTCCTGAGTGACCACTGTGACCACGCTGTCTCCTTCTGGTACTTCATAATATATTCCCGGTAGGTAGAAACACACCTATTCATGTTAACTATCACTGAACATAAAGGTGGAGCTAATATTACAAATTATTTCGATACGCTATTGCTTGGCTTTAGAAAAAAAGCATATGTTTGGAGAGTTATACATTTTTTTTTTGCAAAATTTCCTTTTTCAAAAAAAGATTGCTTGAATTAATTGTTCTTATTTTAAGAGAGGTAGAGAGAAAGAGAGATCTTCTGCTAATATTTTTGTATTTACTTACTCTTCATTTGAGAAACTTTCAAGCATGCACCAAAGTAGAATAATATGGTGAGCCCCCATGGATCATTTGTTCAACTTCAAGGATTATCAGCATCTTCCCAATCCTGATGTCAGAGAGCTCTTAAAATACAGTTTAATCCACAAAGATTGTATTTCCAGCTAGCTTTTCATGGCCAAGCCTACTATGTAAAGAAAGACATTTTTTTTTACATGTTTATTTGTTTTTGAGAGAAGGAGAGAGCTCGTGGAGGAGGGGAAGAGAGAGAGAGGGAACAGAGAAAATCCCAATCAGGCTGTAAGCTGTCAGCACGGAGCCCGATGCAGGGCTCAAAACCACAAACCATGAGATCATGACCTGAACTGAAACCAAGAGTGGACTTAACTGACTGAGCCACCCAGGCGCCCCAAGAAAGACAATTTTAACTCATTTCCTGATCTAAACAGACAGGGAAGATCGTGTTCTTCTGCTGGCTACTCGCTGGTTTCTCCATTCTCGAAGGGCTCCTGGCACACCTTCCAGGCCCCACGTGGAGACAGCACCCACACCAGGCTACGTACCCTTACTGAATGACCAGGCCCTGATCAGCCACGGTTGCCTGGAGCCGTGCAGCCTGCGGGGAACAAGGGACTACAGCCAACAATCTGGAGTTCTCACCTTGGCCTTGCTGCTAAACCAACCCAAGCCACAGGATGTCCCCAGTGACTTGAATTCCTCCATCCATAGACTGAAGCTGGGTCTGACCTATATCCCCAGAGTCTGGGAGAGGCTATCATTGACCACTTAACATGCACTGCTGTGCTAGGTACGGCACTGGGTACGTCTCTACCACACGCTGCACTGGTTTTACTACAGTGCCCATCACTAGCTGTCACCTTCCTGTTCATTTGTCACTTGGCTTATTCCGCTTTGTCTATTGCCCATCTCCTCCTACTAAAGTGCAGATTCCTTGGACACAGAAGAAGCGTCTCCCCTGTTTGCTGTTGAATCCCTGTGAAAGACTGTCCACCCTTCAGTGAGCTAGCTGTCTGCTGAATGAGATGGGATAGTGCATATAAAAACATCGCGTGCAATAACACGTAGGGTGTTGTTTTTATGGTGTTGCTTTAGCTGGTTCTTGACCTGCTGAGCCCTGTGCTCTCCAGACGTTTATCCAAAAGCATAGCTGAGAGAAGAACCTAGCAATCCTCTCTCCTCCCTTCCCAGTTGGCAAGTTCTTCTAGAGTTTCCACTGAATTGTTGGGCTTTCTGACCGCTGTTCATCCCACAGGAGATCTGGAGTCTCTGTACATCTCACAAGGCTGCATTAGTATTTATTCAGGTGGTGCCTTTACTGACGTTGATAAAAAATCCACCTCTTTGGCCGAAGAGAGAGCCACTGTACATGGAGGCGGTACCTCTGGTAGATTGTATTTTCCAAAAGTGGCTGAAGCAATATACTTTCCATCCCACATACTCTCACAGTCCTACTTGACATTTCTGCAATAAGAGGTGGGCTCCATGAACCAGAGCAGGCCTTTGTGACTGCCTTGGCCAACAGAACACAGTAGAAGTGATTCTGCATGCCTGCCGAGGCTAGGTCATAAAAGGCATACAGCTCTGCCTGGATCTTTCTTTGTCTCACGATGGTCACACTGAGAAGCCAGCCACCACGTTGTGAGGAAGCCCAGGTCACATGGGGAGGTCTTCAATACTGGGGAGAAATAACGAAGGATGATTGTCTTTTAAGCCATGAAGTTTTGGGGTCATTTGTTATGCGGCAACCGATAACCGTTGCACAGACTTTTGGAGATCACTCTGGTTTCACTGCCAGCATATATGAATCTCTGTAGAAGAAATAATGGGCCTGGGGGTTGGCTGTCTGGTTAGAAGAAGGGTCTAGGGGATTCGTGATGAAGCTATACTTGCGTACCAAGCCACTATTTTCACTCAGGGCAGCTGGAGGTAGGACAATGGAGATGGCCGCTTCTGAACATCACTGTGGCTGTGCAAGTATCTCTGCAGTTGACGAATCTTATAAGTGTGTTTAGTAGCCCTTCCATAACTTTGTAAGGCAATCCAAAGCCCTTCTGAAATACCCATAAAAATAGTTAAACAATCGTTTCACAGTAGTTAAACCTTGAGAACTGGACATATTCTTGGGTCTGTAATGTTACTGGGATCCCCGGTGAAGTGGACCCACTCCATCCCCACTCCCACCCTACACACACAAGACCTCCGGTGGTGTAAAATGCCAGAAAGGATGCCAGCTCCTTCTTTAGCAAAGTCATTTTGGGGACCGGCGCTGAAAAGACAAACAGGAATGTTTTTGGAGTCCGACACTGTCATGACCTCCAACATTTCATGTTAATGTTATACATCTGGAATAAAACCAGAGGAGCATGCATGACATAATAACAGTCAAGAATCCTAGAGAACAAATGGCTTCAAAACAGCATGTGCCCTAGACGCCCGCAAGTCTCAGCACTGGTTGTTGAGTGGCCGTGGGGGTATAGGGCCTGGTGGGGAGCAATCTGTGCGTTTACCCCATTTTTGTAAACAAACGGCCTTCCACATGTTAGCCTGGCACATATTTAGCAGCGGGCTTTGAAAGCTTGCTCCCCTGGAGACTTTTCCTAGGAAAGTAGCAAGACTTTTCCAAAAGAGTCAAAAATTATAAGAAAGTGGCTGGAAACAAAACAGCTTTGCAGAAGGGATAGAAATCATACAGCAGGGACTTATCAAACTTTCTTCCTTGAGGGCATTTGCTTGTTCTTTGATTCTTATGGCCTTCCCGCCACAGCCCAGGGGGCCTGTCATCTCTGGTTCACCCTTGAATGAACTGCAGTAAAAAAAAAACTGCCTGGGGTTGCAAACATCACTGATGGCTGATGTAAGGAGAGCAGATAAATGAGAAATGCAGGGCTACACCCTTTCTAGGGAATGTTTGAAAATTTGCCATTGTTCCTGAAAATCTGCGAACTGCTTTCAAAGTCGGAGAATACAGAAGGAAAGTTTCGGGCTCGAGAAAAAGGGAAAGGGGGTTACATTTAGGGCTGGGGGAGCCTTGGCCTTTGTAAATTGCAACGACTATCCTGATCAGGCACACTGGACTTCTTTCTCTATGAGAAAGTTGTGGGGTTTGTATTAAAAAAAAAAAAGAAAAAGAAACAAAAGGAAGATCACTCCATCTCTATTTTTGTTAGGGGAATAGCCTTCGTTGCAAGAATCTTTTGTGATTTACCTAAAATGGATATCGTGGACCGCAAAGCAGAAAATAGATCGTTACAATGCACTGGTGTTACATGTCACCCAAGTTTAATCTGACCACTGACTTTAGATGTGAAAGACTCTCCCTGCTCCGAATTGCACACAACCATTGCTGAGGGAGGAGGAGATACCTCTTCAGTGGGCCCTCAGGAAAAAAGTCACATTGGAAAATCAGGCGACGGATGGCCAAGTCCTTCTCTAAACTTTTCAGACAATGTTGAAGTAGATAATGTATTTCGGATTGATCAAAATATAGATTTGAATCCAGCAAACAATTTTTGCAGCTTCTTCTGTGTCAGAACCATGTATATATATGATTTATATATATATATATATATATATATATATAGTTTGCATAAATATGATATATATATGTATACACACAATGTGTGTATACATGTATATATCAGATATACCCACACAGAGATGCAACACAAACAGACAAGAAAACATGATTGAGGTCATGGATTCTTGACAACAAGATAGGAGGGATTCAGTCCCACAGAAAAGGAAAATCCTCTTTCTCCCGTTCACCCCCCGAGATCTGATAATTACGTTAGAGGTAGAAGAGCACTATGTCTTGGGAAGCACCAGACCCTGCTACGGATTTAACCTGATCCTTGCAAAGTAGAGCTGTGATATGTTTTTCTCCACAACAGTCATGTGTTCAGAACACAAATTTGCAGTAAGTGCAAGATACAGGAGCTTCTGAAAGCAAAAGAATCAGTAACCTCTGGACCACTGCAAGTCTGCAGTGACAGGACCGCCTCGGCCTCCTGCACCAGGACTTTCCTCGTCAGCGGCTCCTGACCGCTCTGGGGCTGGTCCAGCCTGCTGGACCAGAGGCCAGAGTTAGGAAAACGAGATTCCTCCCGCCCGCTTCATCCCTAACCTGTGCTTCCTGTTGTCTACCAACTAGAGGAAAGAGGTCGAAATCTGCCCACGATCAGCCAAACCACAATGAAATTTGATGGTTGGAAAGTTATTGGCTGTGAAGTGCTGAGTCCCACAGGTTATAAAAATGGGGTTTAATGCACAGAACAGTGGCAAGGACAGAGCGCACAGTCCCCGTCTTTAGTGAAGTCCTCGGCGGCAATGAGAAGAAAGACCCAGCTCTTGGAAGCACAGAGGTGGAGTGATCAACTCTGACATAATCCCTTGGGGCCTCACTGTCCCCGTTTAAAAAAAAAAAAAAGTTATGACTTCCTAGGGATTTAGAAGTTACAAATGTGAAGAGATTGAAATAATTTAGGAGACGTGTTCTAAATTCTCTATGGAAATATAATTATTAACTTGATCTTTTTTTTTATTATAATGCACAAATGTGGGACAGGCTACATAATTTGCAAGAGCCAGTGCAAAGTGAACACGAGAGGCCCTTGGACAAAACTTAGTATGTATTTCAGGCTGGGGACAGCAGAGCATTAATCCAAGCACGGGGCCCTTCCAAGCAGGGGCTGTGTGATTGCACGGGCCCGTGCCCGGGAAGCCAGGCCTGCACAGACCAAAGCTGAAAAGGGAAGGAGTGATCTGTGACACTTGTAGGGCGATGTTCCTGTTTGCCTCGGGGCACAGGGGTGTGGGGAGAGCGTGCACAAGCCCCACGAGGGCAGGAATACTTGTCTGGTTCACTATTCTTCCGGCGCCGTAACTGTGCTGGGGAACAAGGGGAAAAAACAAACAGAAAACAAAACACTGCTTCAGGATACGTTATTATTTCCACAATCATCTTTAAAAATGCACAAATATATATGACAGGGGCGCTGGGTGGCTTGGTCGGTGAAGCGTCCGACTTCGGCTCAGGTCATGATCTCGAGGTCCGTGAGTTCCAGCCCCGCATCGGGCTCTGTGCTGACGGCTCAGAGCCTGGAGCCTGTTTCAGATTCTGTGTCTCCCTCTCTCTCTGCCCCTCCCCTGTTCATGCTCTGTCTCTCTCTGTCCCAAAAATAAATAAATGTTGAAAAAAAATTAAAAAAAAATTTTTTAAATATATATATATGACAAAAAAATATACTATCCTTAAGCCCTTCGGGGGACAAAAACTAATTCATGATATTTAGTTACAGATAAATGTATTTACTTAGATATACTTACATATGGACCTTATACCAACTATATGGAGAGAGAATCACCATCTCAAAACACTCTGCATCTGCCATTTGAGTTCAACGGTGCTTTCCCTTGTGTTCCCAAAAAGTGATTCTTGGATTAAATTGATTTGATTTTTTCAAAGATTTTTCTAAACTCAGGCTCACAAGACTAGAAGCTTGATTGTTAAACGTTCATGCAACCTAAGGAGAAATTAACTACTAGGCATCTTTTTCTTCTCTTTGTTTCTGTCTCGGATCTCCTTTTTCTTCTGTCTTCCCTTCTTCCCTCCTCCCCTGTTTCCCATATAGGTGTCTTTCACCATCTGTGTAATATACATAAACTTTGAATTCTAACTACAGCCATCATGGCACATCTGAAGATGACATCTTTTATGATCAAGCTCCATTGTTCAGGACGCTGTTCCCATTTCTTCAGAGACATCTCAGAATCTGGTACTGAGATTACTTGTGTAACAGACATGAGCCTCAGCCACAGTAAGCATTATCTTAGATATCTTAGATATCTTAGATATCTTAGATATCTTAGATAATGTATAAAAGCATATGCGTGAATACGTAAGTGTGCTTTTATGCTTGTCACTTTGTCTTAGCTCAATCCTGGTGATTAGAGTCCAAGAAATCCCATTTCCCATGGTGAGTACGCATGCTATATTTCCAGAGTGGCTAGCGTGTGGCCAGTGTGGAAGATTCGTGATGAATTATGGACCTTGGAAATATGAGACAGTTCTCTGGGAGAGGTAAGTAAATAAATGCAGGTACTAAACTCTGTCACGTACAGGGGATTTGGGTCCAACTCGAGGTTTCCCAGGACACACTGTCTTGCGTGAGAAGCCCTGTGTAGCTTCCCTCCTGTTGCTTCTGTGCTGCTGAGTCCACAACCCTACCCCTGGTCCCTTTTGTCTGTGGGAGGCGGAACATGGTCCCCTTGATTAAAAAAAATAATAATTTCTAGAGAGAGGTAGTCCCCCACGAAATACTAACTAGCCTTGTAGGGCTTCTTCTGAATATCTTCCTTTCCGGGGCATGTACGGTTGCCAGGTGAAATAAAGGATGTCCAGTTAAATAGGAATTTTGGATAAACAACAGACAATTTTTTAGTATAAGTATCTCCCAAATATTGCATGGGATATACTTATACTAAAAAAATTACTAACTGTTTATCTAAAATTCAAATTCAACTGGGTATCCTTTTTGGGTTTTGCTTGTTGGTTTGTTTTTGCCAAGTCTGGCATCCTACGGAGCATGTCATTTAGCAGAACACATTTTGGGTATTATTGAGGTTTTACTACTCTCCTATTTGCGTTTCTATAGCGAATTTACCCAGAGCATGAAGGATATGAAAGGTTGATTGCGTCCCACCAGGGTAACTGACGCAGTAACACTGACTGGAAGAAATGAAAATGGTGCAGCACTTAGGAGGTTGTGGGTCTGGAGGCCCCAGGCAGACGAGTCCTGGAGTGTGCAGACACTATAGGAAGCTCCGAGGAAGCAGTGACCACACCGGGGAGGGAAATTGAGCAAGACCCCATGTTTCCTGTTTGGGGTCTCCTCCTCTTAGAAGGGGCAACAGGATATTGGCAGAAGTATCTGTGTTGTCTGTTTCGTTGGGATGTTTCTGCTTTGGCAAAAATACTGAGTCGGCAAAAAGGACGCATCGCTCCTGGGAAAAGGTAGTTTCGGGAGGATACCCTCAAGCTGGTGTTGGGGAGGGAATAAATCCTAGGTGAGGATAAATACAGTCTTCAGCAGAAGGCTGTGGCCCCAGTCTGAAATGGGGATATCAGAAGTCTATTTTCCTTTTCCTCTGGCAGAACCACATGGTTATTGGCAGAAAAAGCTGTAAAGTGTGGAGCAAATTAATTTTTTTTCATATAAGAGAAGGAAGAATTAACTCGCTGACGAGTTCTATTTATTTAAGAAACACATAGTTACTGTTTGCCAGGCATTACTCTTAAGTGGTTTGGAAGTTTCAACTCATTAAATTTTTAAATAAACCTAGAGGGCAGAATGGGGTAAACCATTCACCCCATTTTATAGGAGGAGAACCTGAGGCCCAGAGAGGTTAAGTTCCTTGCCCGAGGCCACACAGCTAGGAGGTGGCTGAGTCAGCAATCATTCCATACAATCTTTCAACATCAAAGAGGGCATGTGCCAGGGTTATATCAGGCAGCCAACCTTTGGTGTGATGATGATGTTTAAGAAGATGAAGAAAATGAAGACGCACTTACCAGGCACAAAGCTACCTCAGAAAAGAGACACGTGACAGGTAGCTAGCCGGCACATCATAAGCACCCAAAAAATCGTGCTTATTGTTCTCGCACCAACAAACCGTAATCGTGCGTGCCAGGCCCAGTACAAGCTTTCTGGGGACACATACAAGAAGCAGGCTGATCTCTGCCACAGAAGGTGACAGCTACAAATGACGCCTTCCGCCCACATGGGACAAGAAGGTAAGAGTGATCTCATTAGCTAGGGCAAGCAACTCGTTTAATAGGCCTTGAAAAGTTCAGAGAAGACCTGACCACCAGGGATCAAGCTTACCAGCCAGTCTCCTCTCCACACTGCTCGGTTGGCTGTTTATCTGTATTTCCTGAAGATGTGCCTGTTGACTGCACTGTATACCCAAATATTCATGTATGGCATCTGTCCAGCAATGTTGGCCAAATTAACTGAATCACAGCATTGTGTATCCCTGGAATTTTTTTTTTTTTAAAGTATTATTGCTAAATGGTGGTGTATTTCCCAACATCTTGATAGGAGAGATTTATGGGACCAGATATACTAGTATTTGGGGTACTCAAATTTGGACATTTTACTGAAATTTGTAAAGTCAGGGAATCTCGGGGTTGGCCGGTACCTTCAAGTTGTTCTGGTTCAACAGTCGTCCAGGGGTCTGGATGTCCCCTACCTTGTTCCCGCTAAGTTCTAGAGAGCCTTGCTCTTAGTAAAGCTACACGTACTGTTTTCCGTATCAGCCACTTATTACTGCTGCTGTGAACTTCAGCTGTACATCCTGTGCTCTATCTTATCTAGAAAACTGGGAAGCTGCAGGAGATGACTCCAGGCTACAAAGTGAACATTGATTACATTTTCTTAAAATATGTATACTTTTCTAGCTAAAATTTGTCAGTTTCGTTAATCTTTTCAAAGAACCACTTTGGTTTTATTGATTTTCTTCATCGTTTTTCTGTTCTCCATTTTATGTATTTCCACTCTAACCTTTATTATTTCCTTCTTTCTGCCTGCTTTAGGTTTAGATTGCTGTTCTTTTTTAGGTGCCTCAAGCTGGGGGGTTAGGCTGTTAATTTGAGATCTTCTCATATTATGTTGGGCATTTACGGCTATGCATTTATCTCTAAGCACGGCTTTAGCTGCATTCCGTACATTTTGGTATGTTATGTGATTTCCTCATGACTCATTGCTTATTAAGGAGTATGTTGTTTGATTTCCACATAGTTTTTGATTTCCCAAATTTCTTTGTGTCATTGGTTCCTAATTGTATTCCACTGTGGTCAGAAAGCAGACATTGTATTACTTCAATCATTTTAACTGAACGAAGGTTGTTTTGTGATCTAGTATATGGTTAATATTTGAGAAGGTCTTTTCTATACTCTGAAAAAAAATGCATATTCTTCTCTTGTTGGGTGGAACGTTCTACAGATGTCTATTAATTCTGGCAGTTTTTACTTCATGTGTTTTGGGGCTCTGTTTGCTCAGTGCTTATATTTATAATTGTTGTATCCTCCAGATGGACTGATCCTTTTATTGTTATAAAATGTTCCTCTTTATCTTTAATAACGTGTTTTTTTCAATTTATTTATTTTGAGAGCAAAAGAAAGAGAGAGAGAGAGCTCTGCATGTACAGGGGAAGGGCAGAGAGAGGGGGGTGGCGGAGAGAGAATCCCAAGCAGCCTCCGTGCTCAGCACAGAGCCTGATGTGGGGCTTGATCCCACCAAACGTGAGATCACGACCTAAGCCAAAATCCTAAGTGGGACACTTAACTGACTGAGCCACCCAGGTGCCCCTGGTTTTTGTTTTAAAGTATTTTTTGTCTGACAGGAGCAACGCTTCTGCAGTTCTCTTACGGTTACTGTTTGCATGGCACATCTCTCCCCATCCTTCTACTTGCAGCCTATTTGTATCTTGGAATCTACGGTTTTTCTCCTAGAGACAAATGTACTTGGAGCTTGTATTTTCATCCAGCACAGTGATGTGTCCCTTGAATGAATTGTTGTGCAATGAAGATCCACTTGCATTTAATGTTATCATAGAGATAATTGTATTCATATGTGACAATTTGCTTTTGTCTATATGCCTCATGTGCTTTTTGGTCCCCTATTCCTCCTTCCTGCTTTCCTTTTGCAGTAAGTGAATATCAACTAGTATAACATTTGCACTCCTTCAATGATTTTTCACTATATTTTTTGAGTTGGTTTCTTAGTGGTTACTTTATTATCTTTTTGAATGTATGAAAACAAGTTTACTTATGACTATAGGTGGAAATTCTAGTAATATCCAGAAAATTGACTGTGAAATAGGACAGAAATACACCATGCCTTTCTGACTTCAGAGCCCATAATGCCTTCACCCCATTGGTTATGCAGAAATGGGTAGTAAGAGTATCACACATGCAGACACACACACACACACACACACACACACACACACACACACTTTGCCTTAGACCCATCCTGTTGTGACACTGATTAACATAGATCCATAAATACATTTCTCTAGTGCAAATGACATGAAGGTGCAGGGAAAAAAACAAGACTCTTAACACATTATCTCCAGCAAGTTCCCTAAGAAATTATTTAGATGGCGCATACCCACATTGAACTACATAGGACTCGATCTCCATTCAGCTCCTTTCCAATCCTTGTGATATTATCCAAGCACAAGCCAGTTTAGTGCTATGAGTCTTTAACACCCTCTAACACTTGTTATAATCTCCCTTTAACAAAGACATAAGCTTGGAGCTTTGAAAGACCTCTACCTGGACTTTTAAGCATTGTTTTGTTTTCCTTTCAATTATTGTGACAGTTACCTTGTATTTGTGATCAATAACACTGGTCTTAGTGATTACTTTAGAGTTTAGGTGCCTTATCGGTATCTTCTTCAGATTTATACCAACTTACTTCCAGTGAGATATAGACGCATGACTCCTGAATAGTTTTATTACTTTCCCTCCTTTTTTGATCTACAGTTATCACACATACTACATATAGACATAGGTGAAAAATTCAATATTACAGGTGCACCTGGGTGGCTCAGTTTGTTAAGCATCAGACTTCAGCTCAGCTCATGATCTCGCAGTTCATGAGTTGGAGACCCACATCAAGCTCTGTGTTGACAACTCAGAGCCTAGAGCCTGCTTCAGGTTCTGTGTCTCCCTCTCTCTCCTCCCCTTCTCCCCTCACACTCTGTCTCTCTCTCTCTCTATTGAAAATAAACATTAAACAAATTTTTTAAAGGAATTCAATATTACATGGCAAAATTACTGCTTTATAGGATTTCATGTTTTTTGAAGGAGCTGAGAGAAGTTGTGGTTCAAATGCCACAAACACTGTTCTTACAGATTTTTTTAATTAAAGCTTATTTATTTGAGAGAGAGAGGGGCGCCTGGGTGGCGCAGTCGGTTAAGCGTCCGACTTCAGCCAGGTCACGATCTCGCGGTCCGTGAGTTCGAGCCCCACGTCGGGCTCTGGGCTGATGGCTCAGAGCCTGGAGCCTGTTTCCGATTCTGTGTCTCCCTCTCTCTCTCTGCCCCTCCCCCGTTCATGCTCTGTCTCTCTCTGTCCCAAAAATAAATAAACGTTGAAAAAAAAATTAAAAAAAAAAAAAAAAAGAGAGAGAGAGAGCATGAGTGGGGGAGGGACAGAGAGAGGGAGAGACAGAGAGTAGCCCAAGCAGGTTCCACGCTGTCAGCACAAATCCTGATGCCAGACTCCATCCCACCAACTGTGAGATCATGACCTGAGCCGAAATCAAAAGTCAGATGCTTAACCGACTGAGCCACCCAGGCGCCCCGGTTCCTACAGATTTTTGATGGATTTTCTTGATTAAATTTTCTTCATTTGCTGCATGCCCTTGGAAGTATTTCAGAGATTTTAAATGGCTTGTGTTGTTCTTTATCCTTTTTTCCAGGTGTCCTTGTTCTGCAGAGGAACGAGCCCGTGCAGCTCCTCTGTGGCTGGCCTTGATGTGGAATGCTGAAGTCTATATGCTTTAATTTTTCATTTCTTTTTAAGGTATGCTTTCTATACACAAAGGACATCTTTCACGAGTGTTTAAATGGCCTGTGGCAGGGGGGAAAGACTTTTCTTTATATTCACGGTGTCGCCGAACACGTGTGGAATGTGCATTTTGAGTTTGTTCGGTTGGTTAAGTGCTTGTATACAGCCTCCCCCTACATCAGGCAGGATCGGAGAGGATTCAACTGCTGCTTACGCTATGGCAAGAAAAGTACAAATTAACCAAGGGGAGCAAGGCAAAGGGAGAGTAAGAACTTCTCAGAGGTACTTCCGATAATGGGATGAATTTTAAGTGTTTCTACTTTCTTGACCGCTCTCCAGCGTAACGAGAAGCAGATACAAGTTTTTGAAGTGCCTGGTATCCATATGGGGACAAAACCTTATCCCCATGCCTGAGACTCACAACCTGAGGAGCACTTGGGTTCTCTGGGCTGTATTTCCCTGCAGCACTTAACCTATGCGATGAGCCATTCATTAGAGCAGTTTTTCAAGCCCTTTGTTTCTACGCAAATGTTCCTCCTGTCTTGTGCCAATATGTAGAAGTCTCCACACTTACAAATTCATGACCTATCTTGTTCTCAGAAATGTGGCACTAAAATTTATCATTGCATTATCCTGTGAGGATAATAACCAAAGTTGAAAATGTATGAGTAATTCATTTGGATTAATTTGGAAGAGCTTGTTCATGGCTGTGAACATATAGAAATATTTGATAGACCACTGAATCGCCTTCAGTCTAAATATTGTTGGTCCATAACACCAATCCTATGTCTTTTACTCTTGTTTTAAATTCTGTTGGGGCGCCTGGGTGGCTCCATCGGTTAAGTGTCCAGCTTCGGCTCAGGTCATGATCTCACGGTCCGTAGGTTTGAGCACCGGATCGGGCTCTGTGCTGACAGCTCAGCCTGGAGCCTGCTTCAGATTCTGTGTCTCCCTCTCTCTCTGCCCCTCCCCTGTTCACGCTCTGTCTCTCAAAGATAAATAAACATTAATTTTTTTTTAAATAAATAAGTAAATAAATTCTGTTGTTAAGAAAAAAATATTAAATTCCCTCGCAAGGATCAGCTCTTTGGGACAGAGTTTACTTGTAGCCAAGTAAAGGAGATTATATCTCCAATGGAATTAAAAACCTTAGAGCTGCATTGTTCAGTTGTGGTAAAAGCTTCTGTCTACCAATATTTATTTCTAGCCCTCCCCCTTGCTAACAAAACTATGATTTTATTCAGGGTGGCAATTTGACCAGCTCCAGACAATGATTCATGATTGGTTTAGGCCAATTATGACAATCATTCATCTCTCCCACGTACCCTTTTTCCCAGACTCTTTTGCAACTATTTGACCCAGGTCTGGCCACGAGATGGTAGAGGGGAGGTACGGGAGGGCCCTTTAGGAAAGATTTTCCTCTGCTGTAAATGGAAATCCCTTTTTTCCTCAGGCTTCTTTTTCTTCCTATATCAAATGAAACTTTGACAGTTATTTTGCAACACTGAGGTATAAGCCTAAGGACAAAAAGCTGACACCGCGAGGATTGGAAAGACAAGAGTCTGCATCCTTGATGACATTTTTTGAGCTTCTGTGCTAAACCTGGACCTTTATCTTTGCACTTATTATGTGGGCTGATTAAACCATTTTAGGGTTTACGCCCCTTTTAGTCAGGTATTCTGTTGCTTGGAGCTTATAGCATTCCGAAGTAATACAGTGGGTCCTACCAAGTGGTTACTAAAGTTTTGTGGTATACAGACAATTTTGCAAAGAAGTCAGAAGAATTAGAACCTAACCCCAATGTAGAATAGAATTGAAATAAAATGCTTGAGTGATTTAATCAGATAGCTGTGTCACTAGTACTTTTCAGAATACAAGAATTGCATCAATGGTTCATTGAAACTCCAAATGCAGCCGTGCCATTGGGTTTCCCCCCCTTGTTTGCATCTAAACAGATGTGGCTGGGGCTCTGCAGGAGACCCCTGTCAGATTTGCTAGACACCTGCAAGAACCCCCGTCCTGAGTGGATGTCACCAAATATTGATTGCTTTTAGAATTTGTAGCCTGCAATCCCTACTTAAAGCTCATCGGGAAGCATTTTCAGGCTCTTTCCTATCTCATTTTTGGAAGCAGTGGTCTACCTTGTACCCCACTAAAACCCTTCACCCTGCATTTCCAGCCTTTCCTGGGCTCTGGGCTAGTCCACACCAAAGTAGTAAGAACCTGTGTGTGGACCTTGTGCCACCAGGGTTGTGTTGGTACACACTTCACTTCTGTTTCTACCATAACAACCCATTAGGGGAGGCTAACCGAATGTATCTTTGTTACTATTTATAACAAAGTGGGTCTGTTCTCCATTTCCTTTTCCTAAATTCATCCGCTCACTCTTCTGCTTTTATTTAAATATAAGAGCAGAGCCCTCTAGAAGTTATTGGGCTCCTGTCTCCTATCAGGCTGACACCAAACCCTTATTAAGTAAGACACGTGGTTGTCTATTTTTATCCTATATGGTAACTGCGTTTAATTAGCATAGCACGTATTATATTGGTATATGGCTTAGAGTTTACCAGATGCTTTTATAATAAACTTTTTGTCATTTAGTGTCCTCGCAACTTTATGTGTTGGGTATTTTATTTTATTCCTCTGTTTAAAAACAGGGAAGTTGAGATCACGAGAGATTAAGTGACTTGGGTCACATGGTGATTCACAAAGAGACGTTCTCCAGCGAGGCTGAGTGGGATCAGGGAGGGAGCTATTCTGAAGACCAGAAGCAAATAGCAGCCAAGAAAGAACAGTATCGAATCCTGAGTTTCCACAGCCAGCGCACGATGGTAAAGGGACAGGGCAAGAGGCTGAGTGCCAAGGGGAGCAGGACAAGGCTGGGAAGCAAGATAACAGGGGGTAAAATAACATGATCTAGCTCTTGATGTGAACTGTAACTACAGAAAAGCATCTTGAGTGGTTCTGCATTCATCTATCTTGGGTTTTCAGTTCTGGAAGACAGGACCTTTGGGGTTTTTGATGCAAAAAGTTTCCAGAGATGAATATCACGTCTCACGTGGATTTTGGTCCCTTAGGTAGATCGCAAAAGCAAGAATGTTCCATGAAGGAAATCAAAGATGATTCTAAATAAACCCTGGAACTATAGTCATTCTTTTGGCAGTGTTGATACAGATGTAGTACAGGAAAACTATTTTGACCCCCACGTTTCAGACTAAGAAATCTAGACTCAGTTGACTAAGATTTTGCCTAAGTTCGTATGCCTTCTAATAGATACCTGGGTCAAATCCCAGACCTATGCTTTCCTATTGTTCCATATGGAAGTGTATCTCAGTGATGGCAAATTTCTAGTGGCTTCCTTCCCTGCCCTACGCTGTCCTTGGTACACGGATGGTTTGGTAGATGCAAATATGTGTAAACCCTAATCCCACCATTTATCAGCTGCCTGACTTGAGCAAATTATTTAACCACTCCGAGTCACAATTGGCCATTTAAAAAATGAGCATGTGAATCCTTGTCTTGCAAGGCTGTTGTGAGATTTCATAAGACAATGTGCAAAAAGAGCCTTGGGTAGTCTTTGGCACATGGGAATTGCTCAATAAATGCAACTTTAAGGTAGTGAACCCACATAAGATAACACTCTAAGGGTAAACTTCTTTTCTGGAAAAACTGTCATTGTCATATATCGAATTAACGTATGCTAAGTAGTGAAGCAATTTGAGCCATCAACCCCACTCATAAGTGTTCGTTAAATCTCTGCTCTGTCCGGGGCTGTGTGTGTGTGTGTGTGTGCACATGCCTGGGTGGGTGTGGATGTGTGTGTACATGAGGGGATTGCAATATACAGCAGGTTTTAAGTAAATGATAACCATTCAAGGAGTTTCCAGCCATGCTGAAGAGATAAAATTTGGACCTAAAAATTAGCAACAACAGGATCAGATGTTTTTTAAATGAAAGATAGAAAGAATGAGAGTTGCAGGGATGGGGGTGGGGGGTCAGCCCCAACTAGAGTGGTCCAGAAAAGCTTAACTGAAGATGTGGATTTGCACTCACTCTGGAAAGGAGGAAACTCAATAGGCAGAGAAGGGACAGAGAGTTACAATCATATCCTTTCAAAAAAGAGAAAAGGAATCCTAGATATCATTTTTCCTGCTGACTTTGGCAATCACTAATCCAGAAGCCAGGAAGTAAGGAGTGCCCCTGTCAGAGAGCTTGGGGGCCTGTGTCAGCTCCACACTATGCTGGCGGCTCTGTCCCCCCAGGCAAGAAAAGGATAGAGTCACAAGCAGCAGGGACCAGGGTGGAGGTTCTGCTGGCAGAGGCACCAGGTTGGCTGTGGCTCTGGGGCCAGTGACCCCATCAGTGGATGGCTGGCAGGCATCTTTCATAACATGGACACCCAGGAAGTCTTAAAGGGCCTCCCTCCGCAGAGAGCTGCGCCGCAGTGGGTGCCCTGGCCTCAATGCAGAAAGAGTTTCTAGCAGAAAGAGGGCTTGCCGCTGCCTCTCCGTCAGAGCTCCTCTTGCCCCACGGTGTGAATGGCACGTGTGAGGGAGCAAACAAGAGGCAGATTTTCACACTCCCACAGTCTGGCTTCACAGTGATAACAACCCATTGATGACATTATCCTTCTAGCCCTCAATCATCCTTATTGTATACTTTCAGTGCTCTAGAATTTGGAAATTTTACTAAAATTTCAACACAGGAAAATGACATTTATTCCAACTTTGAGAAACGGTATTAATAACGTTACTCCACACACGCATCTCTTTCCATGGGCTCCCGCGGGCTCTTGGCAGAGCTCAGCCAAGCATGGCTGTGGGGATCTGATTCCCTTGGGAATTCAAGAGTTCTGGAATGCTTTTGAGACACATACAAGGTGTGAGGGGCGCCTGGGTGGCTCAGTCGGCTGAGCGTCCGACTTTGGCTCAGGTCACGATCTCACGGTTCATGGGTTCAAGACCCGCGTCGGGCTCCAGAGCCCGGAGCCTGGAGCCTGTTTCGGATTCTGTGTCTCCCTCTCTGTCTCCCCCTCCCCTGCTTGTGCTCTCTCTCTCTCTCTCTCTCTCAAAAATAAGTAAACAATAAAAAAAAATTAAAAAAAATAAAAGAAACAGATACAAGGTGTGATGGTTAGTTTTATGGGTCAACTTGGCTAGTCTACGGTGCCCAGTTGTTTGACCAAACACTAGTCTAGATGTCGCTGCGAAGGTATTTTGTAGATGTGGTCTAGATCTATAATCGGTTGAGTTTAAGTAAAGACCCTCAATGGTGTGGATGGGGCTCATCCAATCAGTTAAAGGCCTTAAGAGCAAAAACGGACATTTTCCTAAAATGAAGGGATTCTGCCTCAAGGCTGCAAACTAAAAACTCTGCTTGCATTTCCAGTCTGCTGCTCTACTCTACAGATTTTGGACTTGCTGGTCCCATAATCACCATTACCTAAAATATCATATATATGCATATGTGTATGTAGGTTCTGTTTCTCCAGAGTACCCTGACTTGTGACCTCGTAAATAATCTCCTGGGACCCAGGGAAAGGATAACCAGGAACGATGAAAGGAGTCTGTGAGGAGGGGTGGCTGAGTCAGGTAAGAGAACTTCTGTTCTGCTCAGAGCACCTGGGCCTGGTGGTCTCCAAGCGCCCACAGCAAGAGAGGCTGAGACACGTCTACAAATGTTACACATTTGTGATCTTTTTTACAAAAGATCGTTGATTTCTCATTTAATTGAGTTTTCCACTTTACGATATGACCGCCATGTCTATTGATTGTAACGAGTAGTAGGTAATGAAAAGTTTCTTAGTTTCCATTCTACTAAACTGGATACTCAAAACCATCGTGGAAGTAGGTCCCTTCCCAAATTCTTACAGCTGATTCTTCCACTTTGACAGGAACTGGGCTGCTAATCTGTCCCTTGGGTTTCAGGCTGCCTCTCAATTTGAATATAATCTCCTAGATCCAACTCAGGACCAGCTCTTTCTTCTCCTTCCTCCAACCTGCTGCGTGATTAATGAAAGGTCTTTACCTTTCTAATTCCAACTAATGGCTCACTGCTCATTTCTGTAGCGTTAGCCAAAAGAAACTACTGGTTGTGAAGGCTGCTCTGATATGCATCATCAGCCATTTCTCTTACATTTGAAATGTCTTCATTCCTGTAATAGTTTTGTGGCTGTAGCAGCTGTTGGACATTTTCTAGTTTTTGCAGAGCTTTGCAGCTGTGGAAAAATCTCCACTGAAGGTTCTACAGTTTAGTTTAATGCAGATGTCTGGACCTGGTGTGGTTAGTATAAAAATTCAATAGCAGGAGTAATTATTTTTTATTATTGCAATATACGGGAAGAAGATCCTGGCTTCCAAATTGGAAAGTCCCACAGTGAACCAATAAAGTTTCTACCTCTGACCTCCTCAAAGGCTGGGACAGGAAGGCTTGTGGTTTGGGGCCAAGGTCTGGGGGGACTCAGAGTGCATGGTCTTGTCAAGGTAAAGGCCCTGAAACCCCATGACCTGGGCTGGGAGAGGGAAGGGGAGCAGAGCTGAGGTCACCGTTGGCCTCCTCGTTCATGACTCCTGCGTGTCATCTGGGGCTGGCAACGGAGCCTCACACACAGCCCCGGCAGAGATGGTTTATGCTTTTTCCTTTGTTTTTCCAGCCCCAACAAAAACATCTTCTGATCGAGACACTTGAGAGAGCTCCTTCACTTAGGAAATTTGTGACATCACACAGAGATTCATGTCTTGACCTCTTAAAAGGAATGAAAAATGTCCCAGGGTATTTTCACTAAATTGGCCTGGTTCAGGGACTTCCCATGCATCATCGGCCATTGGGGTGAACGGTGAGGGATGCCAAAGTCGGTGCTGCCTTCCCTCCGGCCTCTCAGAGTTTTTCCGCAACAAATTGATAGGCTCTCACTGCCATGACTGGATGGCTCCATCACCTTTCACTCCCTGAGTGATGCAATCATGTGAAATGAGTTTTGACAGACAAGGTGTTGTCTCTGCCCCCAAGCTCACCTTTCCCCAGGTCTCCAGGCCAATAAGAGGTTGCCTTGAAATTTTCTTTTTTCTACTTTCTAAAATACTCTATGAAAAGCACAATTTTGTGTATATGACACCACGTGATAGTTAAAAATTTTCTCGTCTTGCAACCACGACTCAGGGTGTGAAATGGCGATGGACTGAGGAACATGGTGGACACTCAATGGGTCCCAGTAAATGCTTGGTGACTGGAGGTGGTTTTAGATATAAAGTCAAGGGCATCATGACATCGTATCATAGCAAAATGTGTCCTCACACCCAGGGGAAGAATGGGGTAGGGTCAAGGGAACCTGTGACCTGATGATCTGAGGACCCAACCTGAGGGAGTAACCAGACACTTAAGAGATGACTGAGAGCATTTAGACCTTATACAACTTTCATGACAATTCCTCCAAGAAGTGACCACAGTGTTGCTTTTTCATAGAAACGCCAAATTTGGAAAACAAACACACGAAAAACCCTGTTGGGTTTTATGTGGTATCTCAGTATTCTCCTTTCTTGTTTTTCCGTGAGACCAGTGAGAAGGAGGGACCTGGATTCTCCAGGCCTGAACAGCCAGTGTGTGGCCACACTCAGCCTCTCCCACCATTCCTCCCCCCTTAAAGGGTTCCCTGGGTGCTTGGGACTAGAGACCACACGGCACACCCTTTGAGAAGCATGACACTGTATTCACACACCCACTAAGATTGGGTGGGCAGCACTTGTCCTCCCCCTCGGGTTCCTGGTGAATGGCAGCTCCCTTACCCAGAGGAGTCCAGGCAGCTGCAGGGGACTGTTCAGTGGCTCCCTGTTCCCCACCAGTCCCGTGGTGATATCACACTGAGGGACATCAGTGTGGCTGGGAGTCGTGGCCAGTGTGGGGTTGAGAAGCAGGGGGAGAAGGAAGAGGAAGCGGCATCTTTCTGCTGGACTTTTCCTCTTTGCCCCTCTATCTCTCCTGGACCCTGAATGGCCTCTTCCTGGCTCAGGCCCTCAGCCCATGGATGCAGCCCCCACAGAGGTCATCCACGCTGAAGCCCACAGTGCAAAGGGCCAGTTATAGATTCTAGGGCCTAGAATTCTTCTTCAAAGCTTGTGCTTCCTCATCATCCCCTGTTAGGCTGAATATGGGGTGCAATTTGAGGGACCCCAAAAAGTTACCACCACCACCCAAGCTCCCTCTATAAATCACTGTACCTGTCTGAGGAAAGATAGTCATTACTTTGGAATAAGGCTTCTCTGTGGGTCCTCCCCCTTAAAATAGGAATACGTTTTGTGAGGCAGGGCAGATAATTCATTGAACTACTTATACTTCATTTACCACAGATGAGCTGCTTAGAAACCTCGCAAAATGCCGAGAGGGGGCTAAGGACAACAAAATTTTGGAAAGGGGAGTGAAGAGGAATAGTTCACAATATGGAGGATGGATGCAGGGAAATGCCAAAACCAGAGTGATCCCAGGGAAGTGAGATTATTGGTTGCCTTGAAGGAGGGAGAATGAAGTAGGAGCAAGGATGTCTTTCAAGAAGGAGGGAGCATAGAAGAAGCCAAAACAAACACCCCATCACACTTGTCCAGCACAGACCCCTTGGGAAAACTGACAGCAGATAAAAACAATCCTGACCAGTCTAGTTTCTTTGGGTCACTGTTAATGACCTTCGAGTCAACCCCCCTGAGGCCAACCCCTTCCCTTTCTTCACTGCCCTGAAAAGTCAGCCAGCAGATAGAATTACTTTTGTTTATATGAACAAAATAATCAATTAAACGGACAGTTGACAAATGACTAATAAAAGTCATTGTCCCTGGATTTTATGTTTATTCATGCAGACAAATTCCAATCATTAAAACCAGCCTTTCCAACATCCCACTTTCCAGAAAGCATCCTTTGAGCTAGTAGACCACTAAAACAATTGACCAGGGTGGTCCCTTCTCCAGCCTAACAAAGCTTTGCCCACCCAATACAATTCCAGGATGAATCAACTGTGCTTTGCCCTTATCCTAGAGAGTGTGTGCAAATATCTGGTTAATGTCACGACATAAGCATTTTGAAATAACATTGACAGACCCTAGCTAGTTACTGGATGAATGTGAGGTTCCCCAGTTACTGAGGAGAACAAAGATCTTCTGAAGGCACAGGGGTGGCGGAGAAACAGAGAGAGAGAGAATGCTTGTTCATATCTAACCTATGATCCACTAGCATGTCAACACAATGCAGAAACCACAGCACTTGGCTTTATCTTGTTAGTAATGTGAAGACTTACAGAGAAACCATGGGACACACATGTTCATAATGACCTCTACCATCTACTGAGCATTGTTATCTTCAAGATCTATGCTCAGGAGCTTACAAACACAATCTCGTTGAAGCACTGCTTGAACTCTGAACAGCCAATGCAATTATGACCAACGTTCTACAGATGAGGAAACTCCTTTCAGAGAGGCCAAGTTAATTTGCCCAGAGTCAGGATTGTAATTTGGGTGGGTCTGATTCCAAAACCTCAGCCTCCACCACCATCTCACACAACCTTTAACAATCTCTGTCAGTCACACATTCTTCCACATCCACCCTTGCCTTAGGGTTGCCCTAATAAGTCTCCAGCCCAAGTTAGGGTCTGCCTTTCCTACTTACTAAGTAGCCCTCAGGGTTCATTGCTTTAACACATCCTGTCCGGGCCAAAAGTCTTAGGTGATTTTAATAGAAAACAATAATTTAAATTAGACACTGAAAATTTACCTGCAATTGAATTAAACATAGAGAGCTGACATTTCCTTTCATTTATGTCAAGGATCAGACTTTCTTAAGTGTACTTGGCGACATAAGCACATCTTTTTTATTAGTCCTTTAAATCTGAACTCAGTTAAAGTTTTAAAGTTTCATTGCATTTATTAGGTTTTAGCTTGAAATGTTGCTGGCCCATTAAGCTGTCCCTAGAGTCCAGGTTTGACCACTGAAGCAAAAAGAACATTTAATAAAGAGCTTCCTGGAGGGCTGATGTGTGACTCACAGTGGTTGGATGATGGTTGTATAGTATTCTGGGATGTCAGTCACACTTTTGCCCCCATACCGTTTGTGCTGCTAAATAAATGCTGTCTCCTCTTTGAATCACACTTCATTTAGTATCTAAAATGTAACAGCAGCTTCATCTTATGTCTGTACCTTAAACTCTCATTCTATTTAAGTAATATCTCTTCAAACCATTATTAATTTTATGGTAGTCCAGCTTCTCGGGTCTGGCCAACCTATGATCTAGTGTTAGGACTAAAGGAAACATTCACCTCATCCTTGGAAACTCTATCAATGGGAAAATGAGGTCCTTCAGCTCCTGCTAAAATCTCCATGGGAGCTGTTAGCAACACAAGGACTTTCTTGCCTGCCACACCCAAGTACAAAAACCCTAATAGATATATTTTCTATCTATATCATGTTTAAAATCAACATTTACATATCATCTCTACATACTTGCAGAGTGTTTTCAACTCAGATTGGCTTTAAACTAATAGAGTTGCTTTAAAAGGACTACTTCTTGATTTTTTTTTTATTACATGCATTTCAAACATACACACAGAGGAACTTCTGTTTCTGGTCACACGGGAGTAAATGGTGCCCGACTTACCCTTTCACCATAAACAGTCATAATGCTGGACCAATATATGAAGACATTGATTTTAGGCCCTGGACAGCCCGTACTGCAGAACTGGGATCCCTGAGAGAAGGAAAATGCATGAGGTGAGCCCTACATTCATCACACCTCTTGGACCGAGGACAATTTCTTGACTTAAGTATCCGAAGGTAGAACTCAAACAGAGTAGGGCAGTCCTGCCGAGCTGAGAAAGCATGGTTTTGAGTGCAGGGCTCAGGATATCAAAGAGTAGGGGATTGCACTGAAGGAGGGGACAGATAGAAGCAGCAAGGGACAGAAGATTTGTGATGCTTCTCTGTGGGTCCTTAGTCAAAGGCTCACTGCACTTTTCTTCAAAGGGCCTAGTAGAGAGATCTGCTACAGGTTTGAGAAAGGAACAGAGATACTAAAGATGCGCAGTTCTGGAAGACAGTGAAATTCTAGCCCAGGCAGTATAGACAATCCTCACTGATATCCCAGGTATTCAGTTGAGGCACCAGAGAGCCCATTCCTAAGTTGTAAGTACAACTCCAAAAATGAAAGGCCCCCTGTGCTGCATCACCCAAAACGTCCAGCATATTAACAAAAATTTTAAATATGTGAGAAGCAGAAAACTTTGACCCATAACCAAGAACAAAAATAGTAAACAGAAACAGACCCTGAAAAGACCCAGAGGTTAGAATTAGTATAGAAGAACTTTACAACAGGCATTATAAACATGTTCAAAGTCTTCAAGGAAAATACAGTCTTAATGATAAAGCAAATAGGGATTCTCAGCAGAGAAATTAAAGCTGTAAGAAAAAAACAAATGGAAATCCCAGAAATAAAAAACACAAAATCTAAAGTGAAAAAATTAATTCAATGATCAGATTAGATATGGCAGAAAAAATGGTGAGTGAACTCAAAAACAGATCTGTATAAATGATCCAATATGAAAAACAGAGAAATGAGATTTAACCAAAACAAATGTTTTGGGACATTTGTCCCATCAAATGTGGGACATTGAGCAACAGTTCCTCGTTATGTGTTACTTGTATATAGTCAAGTCTCAGAAGAAGAGAAGAATGAAAATCGGAGCAGGAAAAGCATATTTGAAGAAAGTGTTCAAATTTCCCCAGATTTGGCAAAAATACACCAACCTATGGAACTACCAAGTCCCAAAAACCAAACCATGGCAGATCATAGTCAAAATTCTGAAAATCAGGAGCTCCTAGGTGGCTCAGTTGGTTAAGCATCCGACTTCAGCTCAGGTCACGATCTCACAGCTCATTAGTTACATCCCTGCATCCAGTTCTCTGCTCTCAGCATACAGCCCACTTTGAACCCTCTGTCTCCCCTCTCTCTGCCCCTCCCCACTATCTCTCAAAAATAAATAAACATTTTTTTTTAATTCTGAATATCAAAGATAAAGAGAACATTTTTAAATGGAGGGAAAAGTAAAAGTGGAGCAAGAAAAAATGATCTATTGTATTCAGAGGAACAATAATTCAAATGATGGCTGCCTCATCATCAGAAATAATGAAGGCCAGAAGACAATGTGATCAAATCTTTTTTTTTTTATTTTATTTATTTATTTTTTTAATTTTTTTTCAACATTTTTATTTATTTTTGGGACAGAGAGAGACAGAGCATGAACGGGGGTGGGGCAGAGAGAGAGGGAGACACAGAGTCGGAAACAGGCTCCAGGCTCTGAGCCATCAGCCCAGAGCCTGACGCGGGGCTGGAACTCACGGACCGCGAGATCGTGACCTGGCTGAAGTCCGACGCTTAACCGACTGCGCCACCCAGGCGCCCCAATGTGATCAAATCTTTAGATTTCTGAAACTTAGAAGAAGGACGAGGAAGAGGGAGAGGAGAAGGAGGGGGAGGGGAAGAGGAAGGAGGAGGAGGAAGCATTTTCAAGTAAATGAAAGCTGAGAAAATGTATTACCAGCAGACCTTCGTTACAATAAATAGCAAAAGGAGTTATTTAGTATGATGGGAATAATACCAGATGGAAACTCAGATCTACAAAAAATGGCTGAAGAACACAAGAAAGTTAAATACATGGATGAATACAAAAGATGGTTTTCTTTTCTTTTCTTAAGTTTTGTAACAGATAAATAACTGTTAAAGTACTAACATTGTAGGATGGGATTTATAACATATGTAAAGTAAAATATATGACTTAAACCCTATCGTATCAATAATTACATCGAGTAAAAAGGACTAGACACTCCAATTAAAAGCCAGAAACTATACAGTGAAACCCAGCTATCTTCTATTTGTAAGAGACACATTTTATTTATTTTTTACATTTATTTATTTATTTTGAGAGAGACAGAGAGAGTGTGAGCAGGGGAGGGGCAGAAAAAGAGGAACAATCTCTGTGCTGACAGCGCAGGGCCATGTAGGGCCTCAAACTCATGAAACCGTAAGATCATGACCTGAGCCAAAATCAAGAGTTGGACGTTTAACTGACTGAGCCACCCAGGTGCCCCAAGACACATTTTTAATATAAAGGCACAAAAGATGGAAAGGTAGACCAAGCAAATGGTAAGCACACAAAAAATTAGTATGGCTGTATTAATATTAGACAAAACGGACCTTAAGACAAGGAATATTAGCAAAAATAAAGAGCGACATTTCATGAAAATAAGAGTCTATTCAAAAGGAAGACACGCAAATACACAAGTAAGCTATCTGTGCGTATATATGCATTTTTCCCTTTTCACTCCTAATTCCTTCTCCATTCCACCCTGCTTCAGAACCCTCATCTGCGCTCCAGAGTGTGGAGATCTACAGTCTACATTTCTCAGATGCTCTTGTATCCAGGGTCCTCGCGGTGACCAAGGATTAGAACAAGCCGATGTTCCTGAGTGACATTTGGAAGGCAGAAGTGAGGCTGAAGCCGTACATCAGTTGATACTGATAGTGAACTGCTAGTCAAAGAGGCACTTGGGTTTTTTAACACCCAAGTCACTAGACGTCGTAGTGTCTAGTGACTATCTTGAGTGTCCCCTGAAAAGGAATGAGACATCCCCTTTGCTACCGTGGATCCTAACAAGTACCGGAGGCAGTATACACATCACGTTTTCTGATTATGGTGGCCTCCTCCTCACGGTGGCTCTTTATTGTGGAGCCCGTGGCTTCCTAATCATTGAAAAGTCGGTGCTGCGTTATGCCTTTGGGACACATGCCTAAAAACTGAACATAAAATCTGTTTCTTCGGCACTCCCAGTGATTCTCTAAGCCAGCTGCAGACCAGTAATAAGTTCGGTCCCATGTAAACCAACTAGCGAGGGGTCTATGTTCAGCAACCCAACCCTGACAGATACAGGTATGACCTTCTGACCATGGTTATTGTGTTCTTCACTAAAATATTAGGGTTTGTTTGCTGCCACAGCATGCCCTATCTTTCTTATCCTGATAAATGCAGTGACTAAGCTGGCCTTGTAACCCATATCTGCCTAACGCTAAAGGTCTGCTCTTAACTACCCTCTAATGCTTACGGTTCTCTTGGAAGGACAGGATGCATATATAGTCATGAGAGATCGGATCACCATGCAAGATGGGAAGAAAGGGCTCAGATGGATGGTATGGACAGGGAGGCTATAGAAACACACACAAGCCACTCACAAGGAGTGGGGATGGTGAGGAGGGGCAAAGCACAGGACTGGGACTTCACACATCACGCAGAGAGGAGAGAAGCTAGAGCTCTGTGGTTCTGATGGAGTCCGATTTCCTGATCCGCCCCCGCCATCTCCCTGTGTGACAGTGACAAAGGGCAAGCTGCATTCTACCAGAGCCACCATTTGCAGCAGAAATCCAGGGATTGCTTGGCTCCTGCAGACCAATAAGTGGGTTATTGAGGGAAGATTGGGTGGGTGATCTCTGTGCACACCCACGGATGTGGTACACGGTTGCTGGAGCAGTTTTGTCTGGGGTCTCTTCTGGCAAATGAGTGTTAGCACATGTTACCCGCCTGTGCCCCTCTGTTCCTTGAAGCTGCTTAGTCAGACCCATTAATATACTAAATGATGGAGCCTCTGAGAAGAAATTACTTGGAAATACCAGTGTTTAGAAGGAAGGAGAATATTCGTTCAAAAGTATGCCTCTAGCGTTTTGTAGAATTGCTGCTCTTGTGAATTTCACTGTCATTAATTACTATCACTGGTGTGTTTCAGATGCTTGGAATAGAATCATCTTTTATTTTTAAAAAATCACGATAGGGGTGCCTAGGTGGCTCAGCCGGTTCAGCCTCTGACTTCAGTTCAGGTCATGATCTCATGGTCCGTGAGTTCGAGCCCCGCGTCAGGCTCTGTGCTGACAGCTCGGAGCCCGGAGCCTGCTCCGGATTCCGTGTCTCCCTCTCTCTCTCTGCCCCTCCCCTGCTCACACTCTCTGTCTTAAAAATAAATAAACGTTAAAAAAAATTTTTTTTAATCACAGTATATCATATATATATATTTATATATATATTTATATATATTTATTATATAAATATATATATTTGTTTGAAATAAATTATCAGTTTGCTGGTTCCTAGCTACTTATATTGAACAATCATATAACCTATGAAAGATTCTGTTTCCTCAACGAGGGCATGGGAACAATATCTGATGATCAAGCCAGTTTATTTCTTCTATTTACATCCATTGAGGATCTACTCAATATTGTGAGACCCAGGAAATGTAAACACTGGTCGAAAGCAAATATTTGGCATTTTGCTTAGTGATCATAAACACCTGCTCTAACCCAAGGTAACCGTATCTATGATGGCCATTCCCAGTGGTGAGAAGGGTGAAGCCCATCCCTGGGCTGCTCCATGAACCAGGAGCCCAGGGGGCAGAAATAACTTCTCAGGAGCTCATCCCTTTCAGGGGAGAGAGGGATTCAGATCCTCAGAGGGGATAAATCCTCCATTTTTCAAGCTCTGTGCCTTACTCTTGCTCCATTTCAAAGGTTCAAATGGAAATCATGGGTAGTTTCAAGCAACTGGGCTTTAAGTCCTGCCAAAGACAAAGCATATTTACCCAGGAGAGGAAATAGGGGAGAAGTACAAGGAGCCACCAAGATCAAAGAAATCCCTCCTCTGCCCCTCATTTGTTTTGTGATCTTAAACAATCTCACTCAGCTTCAGCTTCCCCACCCATCAATTGAGCTTGATAAGAATTCTCGCCTCTGGGGAGTTTTTATGAGGCTTTGTGATAAAACATGTCGAAGTGCTTAGGGAGTTGCTAGTATGCAGCAAGTGCTCAATAAATCATTATTATTTTCATCATAAACTTTCATATAATTACCCACATTTCACAGGTCCCTCCCATCTCGGCAAATTGCTATATTTCTGTGCATGCTTCCTCATGCATATGCTGTTTCACTTTCCTTTAACCCCATAGATGGATTGTTCTCTGATGGGTCATGTGCTGTGGAGGACCCTGACATGGGCTTTCTGGAAGCGGTGCTGATTGCTCCTACCCCCCCTCACCCAGAGGCTTCTCCAGTGATCCCATAGCTACACACCAGCCCTCCTCTTGTGACTTGCCATCCCCGGCATCTCCAGCAACCTCCCACTGGCAATTTCTTTTTTTTTTTTTTCAACGTTTATTTATTTTTGGGACAGAGAGAGACAGAGCATGAACGGGGGAGGGGCAGAGAGAGAGGGAGACACAGAATCAGAAACAGGCTCCAGGCTCTGAGCCATCAGCCCAGAGCCTGATGCGGGGCTCGAACTCACGGACCGCGAGATCGTGACCTGGCTGAAGTCGGACGCTTAACCGACTGCGCCACCCAGGCGCCCCTCCCACTGGCAATTTCAACACCAAGGGGTCTAGGACCACCTGGGCATCTCCACAGGCTACCCAAAGAGCCAGGGCTCCAGAAATGGAAGCTGCTCCTGGATGGCCATGGATGTTGCCAGAAGTTCAGGTGACTTACAGAGAGGCTACATCCCTCAGCCTGCTTGCCCTGCAAGAATGGTCATGATGAGTCAAAATGGGAGTGTAGGAGTCAGAGGACTGAGGCCACAGACACACCATGCGCCGATAGGCAAGGGTTTGCCTTGGTTGAGCATCACACCTGTACAGTGAAGGGCTGAACTTTTTGACTTGTAACTCATGGCCTAACGTCAGCAACTTAGCCTCTGTCTGTCTATCTCTGTCTCTCCATGTTGCTCTGTCTCTCTCTTTTTCCCTCTCTCTGTTCTTTTTCCCATCTCTCTCTCTCTTTGCCTCCACCTCCCTCTTTCTTTCTGTATCACAGTTCCTGTAATTGTCAGGCCGTTGGGTGAAGACTAAAGTGGAGGCCTTGTCTACTTCTCAGGGTTAATCTGGAGTATTCCAGGCTCAGGGCAGTGGAGACAGAGCAACTACTCAAGTATTTTGGCCTCTTGTCATTGAACCTCCAGACAAACATTTTGAAACCGCTCTGACCCATCCGATCTTACTGCCATTCTGCCTACTTGAATGTGTTCATCTCCAGGGAACTGAGTTACAGAGTGGGGACTGTGACCGTGGAAATCTCTTTGCTGCCAATGGAGAGGCTTTCTGTTTGGAAAATCTTACTTATTCAACAGGAGATCTAGTTCAAAGTCAAGGGTATGAGAAAACACTCCGCAGGCAGGAGCGACTTCCTGGGAAGTCATAGGCTTTCAACCCTCCTCCTCCAGGTATCCAAGGCTGAGTGAGGGTTGGGGGGATAGCTAGGGGATCACCCTCGGCCCATACCTGGCCCCTATCACATACACTCCCTATGTTGCTTCTCTCCAGGAAAAGAGGGCACAAGGCACCCCAAGGTAGCTTTGAGAGAAAGAAAGGTAACACCGTTGGTGGGGCTGCATTGGGGGGGACACGTGCACAGAGTGAAGATGGTCATGTGACTTGGGCTATTTCAGAGTCACACAGAACCACCAACCCCACGTACTCCAGGTGTCTCCAACATCAGAGCTCAGACCCAGCTGCAGAACGCACCCGTGAAATGTGGAGTGGCCCCCTTCACGGCCTCCCAGGGCTAGACAATGGGCAGGATGACCCGTGGCCCTGCCGCAGGAACCTGCACAGCCTTGGGGAGATGTGTATTTCCTCCTTTATGCAGTTGGCTGAGCACACGGAGAGGCTAGGACGCAGGATGGGATGCCACTCACCACCCCAAGGTGCACCCATGCCAATGCATCCCTGGGGTTGTGCTTTTCCTGGTTGAAGAATTCTTTCCCCTGGATCAGTGCTCAAGGAAGATGCTCACAGCTTACAACAAAGGACAGTTCCTCTATAACTTCTCCTGCACAGATCAAGAGAGAGAAACTTAGAAAAAAGGACACAGTTCTGAACTAACTGGACTGAGACATCGCCAAGACAGAGAATGAATGCTGACCAGCCCAGGCCCAACTGAAAAACAACCTTGAGTCCTACGTGTCTGCCCTCATGCTGTATGTGAGATTCGAATGGAAATTATTGAGAATCTATGCAATCAATTGATCCTTGAATTTATGATTAAGACAAAACTGATAAAGGGGCACCTGGGTGGCTCAGTTGGTTAAGCGTCCAACTTTGACTCAGTTCGTGAGTTCCAGCCCCACGTCAGGCTCTGCACTGACAGCTCGGAGCCTGGAGCCTATTTTGGCTTCTGTGTCTCCCTCTCTCTCTGCCCCTCCCCTGCTCATGCTCTGTCTCAAAAATAAATATTAAAAAAAAAAAATTAAAAAAAATTCTTTAAAAAAAGACAAAATTGATCGATATCAAAGAGAAGAAATACAGGGAAGTTCAAGAGCTCAGAATTTGGAGGCAATAAGGTACACTGGGACCTGTCCTCCTGCCCCCGGCCGCTGGGCTGGGGAGTGCAGCCTGGGGTAGATCTCTGCTCTGCATCTTTGTTGTATGGATGTAAGAACATTACCTAACCTCACAGAGGCTGTGCATGGGACACAGCTCTCTAAAAATGTGCCAAGTCACAGTGAAAGCATTTGTAAAAACTGATACTTCACCAGATAATGTGGGGATAGTTTTGTCTTTATAACCACTAATTCCTTGAAGATACGTTTTTATAAGTTTTATGGATGAACTTAAGCAATGTTTATAAGTTATAGCAACAAACTTCCAAGGCAACCATGGTAAAATAAAATAATCCCATAAACTGCTATTTGCCATCATCTATCCGCTAAAATAATGGAATTTACAGCTGTCCTGAGTCTAACTACAGACTTTCCGTGTCCCCATGCCTGTGTGAGAGAAAACACGGAAGTGGCCAGGACAGAACCCGAGCTGGGTCTCAGCAGCACTGGGTAGGGTGGCCAATGGGCATCTGCATGGAGGTGTTCCACGGCCCAACGACTGCAAGTATCCGCTGGCCAGGATGAAGAACCCAACGTGTGCCAGGCCCTGTACCGACTCTTTTGTCCTGAATTCTTACACTCTCCTTAGAAGCCAACACTATTATTATGTTCATTTTACAGAGGAGAACACTGAAGCCCAGAAAGAATACGGGCCTTTCCCAAAGTCAGAGAACCCAGAGAACCCAGAGAAATGTGCCTGGCTGACCGCAGCCCGTGTTCCCAATCACGTCATCCGATACTCACAGGCCATGAGTGGAACTGAGATGCACCCAGACATTAGCATGAGAACCTGAGAGACGAGATGAAGACTCAGCCCATGGCTAGATCACCCACTCCCCTGCCTCTGACCCGGACTTGACCATGGCCCCTTGTCAGCCCCCTCACTCCATCTGTATCATTGACCCCAAACCATCTTCTTAGTGCATTGAACTCAGTGCTCCCCGTTCGAGTTGTCTCCATGGACAGAGAGGGTTCATTTAATTAAGTCATGTTCTTGATTAGTTGGTCTCAGAACCCAGTCATGAACTTCAGCATTCACCAGTTGCTGAGTTATTCAGTTGGAAGTTGGAAGTTGCCCACACCTTCACCAGCAGCCTTTGAAGGAGCACTGAGTCCCATCTGCTTTGTTTGAAAAGCACTCACACAGTATTAACTTCTGCCCCAACCAGCAGCTGGGAAAGATCCTGATGCTAATTTTGCCAGTGACTGTGATGGATGGTGGCCTCAGCTCTCTCGATGGCAGGTGTCAAAATGACCCAATCCCAGCATGGCGGTGGGGTCGCTGGCCATGAAATCTTTCTGCTGTCCATCCCTATGTTCTTCTGTATATATTTCTGACTTACATTTCCAGTGGGTTTCATTATGTATCTCAGTGGCCTCGCAGAGTCTCAGAAAAATGGAGGCAGAGAGAGAAAGCGAGTCCACAAAGCTGACGAGGGGCAGAGGCAAGAGGGCAGGCAGGCTCCCCACACCAGCCCGGCCAGGGCTTTTGGTTCAGATGAGCCCTGTGAAGCCCACCCACACTCCTACAAAAGGGTGTGGGGATCACTCCAACCATGGAGCATTGTGACAGTCATCCTTCCGAGAAGAAAGGATAATGCCATGGGGGTGACAGGAGAGTCTCTTAAGGAGACATCTGCTCATACAATGTTTCTCCCAACAGTCAGCAGGGCCTTGGATTTGGGGGAGGCTGGGCAGAGAGAAGGGGTGTTGAATGGAGGGAATGGTGGATACTTTCCAACCAAAAGAGTTCACAGAGTCACAATGGCCTGGCGCATGATCTGCCTGGTGACCGTCCAGATGCTGAGAAGTCCCACAGGAAATAAGAATGGAAACATGAAGATAAATGCAAGCAGAAAATGAGGTCTAAAACTTGGAATATGACCAACAAGTGACTGGATGATTTGGGACTGTGTCCTAAATTCAGTGGGTTTTCTGGGAAGTGGATTAAGCAAAGGTATGGAGATGTGGGCCCGCTCTAAGATGGCCCAGTGATCCCCCCACCCCCACCCCCCCGCCTCCCATGATATTCACACCCTGGTTCAATCCCCTCCCTTTGAGTGTGGGCTGGATTTAGTGAGTTCCTTCTAATGAATAGACTACAGCAAAAGTAATAGGAGGTCATTTCTGAGGTTAGGGTATAAAAAGACTGTGGTTTCCATGTCAGTTTCTCTGTCTCTCTTCTCTCCCTCCCTGAGAGAAGAGGAATAAGTTGCCATGCTGTAAACTGCCCTACGGAGAGACCCACATGGTAAGGACTGATGTGTTCCGCCTCGGATGACTGTGGCCTCAGGAGAGACCCAGAGCCAGAATCACCTAGCTAAGCCGCTTCAGGATTTCTGACCCTCAGAAGCTATGAAATAATACACGTTTATTGTTTTCAACTGCTAGATTTGGGGGTCATTTGTTATGCGTCAGTAGAAAATACATGTCTATTACTTGTGTGTTAAAAAAATGGCCCCGGCACGCTGTAACGAATGGAAACTGCTGAGATGGTCACCTGGATGTGGCACGTGATGGTTAGCGTAGTAAGAAGGAGGGGGCGCCTGGGTGGCTCAGTCGGTTAAGCATCCGACTCTTACCTTCAGCTCAGGTCATGATCTCATGGTTGTAGGATAGAGCCCTGCTGTCCACGCAGAGCCTACTTGAGATTCTTTCTCCACCCTCCCATCGCTCTCTGCCCCTCCCCCGCTCTTTCTTTTTCAAAACAAATAATTAAAAACTTTCTTTTTTAAATTTTTTTTAAAGTTTATTTTTGAGAGAGAGAGACACACACACACAGAGTGGGAGCAGGGGAGGGGCAGAGAGACGGGGACGGGGGGGGGGGGGAGACACAGAATCCCAAGCAGGCTCCAGGCTCTGAGCTGTCAGCACAGAGCCCCATGAGGGGCTCAAACCCATGAACCGTGAGACCATGACTTGAGCGGAAGTCGGACGCCCAACCAAGTCACTCAGGTGCCCCTTTTGTTTTGTTTTTAATTTTTTTTAATGTTTAATAAATAAAAACTTTTTTAAAAAATTAATGCTTGAAAAAAAAGCATAGCAAGAAGGAGGCATTCTAGAATAGTTAGGAGGAAGGGCAAAGCAAGCAGTGAGTTGCTTGCATGTGACGAGTGAGGTAGGGAGAGGAGGCAGAGGTGGTGCCCTGGTTTCTGGCTTGAGGACCCCCCGTGGGCAGAGAGACCACTCACTGAGGCAGGGGCCCCGGCCAACCAGCAGGAGTGGGGCCGGGGGGCAGATGATGCACTCTGGCTGGGAAAGGTGGATTTGAAGATGCCTTAGGACATCCAGGTGGAGACACCGCAGAGGCAGCTGGAGATGGAAGCCAGTTATTCCAAAGGGATAATGGATACCTGGAGTGGTGGCCTTTGCCGTCGATGACGTTTCGGCAGGAAGGGGGAGAGGGCCAGAGTACGGGCTCCGCAAAAGTTACTTCCTGTGCCTCCGATCCCCAGTCTGAAAACAACAAATTTGTTGAGTGTGTAAGTTGGCTACCCTGTAAGGCACCTAGAACAGCACCAGGCATGTCATAAATATGCAAGAATGGCTATTGTCAACGGACATCCTTCGAGAAGAGCGAATGGCAGGATGGCCCAGGAACTGAACATAAGTCAGTTTCAGGCACATTCATTTTGTATTCGGTTTTCTCTCCTACAGCATAGCTGTCCAGCTGTCAAGAGAAATCTGTGTCAGAAAACCTCAGATCTGTCTATGAAAGGACAATGTAAATGAACGATGCTAGAGCTTAGGCTTCAGGATCTAAGATGAATTCAATTCATTAGGAAAAAAAAAAAAATCTCATCATGCTTTCCCTTCCGGAATGAAAAGTGCATTTTTTAAGGAGCTGTGAGTGAAGACCGGGGGGTGGGGAGAGTTAACTGCCCTTGAGGCTTTCAGAGCAGCGCGTTCGGGAACCTAAGATAAGACATTTTGACACAGTCAGGCTGAGACCAGGAAACTGCCTCACACACACCAAGTCCCAGAATGGAGCCTGCCTTCCTTCTTTTCTTCCTAATTAAGATGTGTCCAACGAGAGGCGGAGGGGCACGAATCCTGTCTCCAGCCATTCCTGAATAGTACAAGCTGACACCAAACAAAATCTCAGTTGTGTTACCCAACTGTAATATCCTTTCTGCTTGCCTGCTGATCAGATCACCATCCCCGTAAGGGGCTCTTGGCCAAGCTGATGGATAACACAACGGCTTAATTACTCAACGTGGGGTTCCTTCAGAAACGTCTGCTTTGAGGCGCCTGGGTGGCTTAGTCGGTTAAGCATCGGACTACAACTCAGGTCATGATCTCACGGTTCAGGAGTTCAAGCCCCACGTCGGACTCTGCGCTGACAGCTCAGAGCCTGGAGCCTGCTTCCGGTTCTGTTTCTCCCCCTCTCTTTGCCCCTCCCATGCTCATGCTCTGTCTCTCTCTGTCTCTCAATAATAAATGTTACAAAAAAATTAAAAAAAGAAAAAAGAACCGTGTGCTCTGCTAAGCAGTAATGATGTCTTAAGGCTGGGAGTGGCACGAGTGAATGAATAAAGGAATAAAAGAGGTACTGTTGACGATGAAGGACGAAGCTGCCACAAGCCATTAGGACCATCCCCAAGGATCCCAAAGCGGACACACGGCGGCAGTGACTTTGAGATCATGCTGCTCGCTTGTCAGGATTCTTCTTTCGCATTCAGCAGATAACGCCCCAGCCCATCTGTCCGTGGGGGCACACAGAGTGCCTCCTTCGGGTTGGGTCCTGCGTTAGGGCCACAGAGACACAGCAGAGCGTGACCGCCTCTACCCTCACGGAGCTCGGCTCCCACTTGCCGGCGGATTATTCAAATAACAGAGAAGAGGGAAACTGAAATGAAATATTATCATGAGGTAAAAGGAGCACATTAAGTTAAGCAGAAGTGGACATGAGTGAGTGTTGTGGCCACACGAGAAATTTCACCATTCGGAAGAGTGTGGGTTCTCCAGAAACAAAGCCAAGAGGATGTATATACACATACTACAGATTCACTTTATTTATTTTTACATTTTTGAAATACTCATTTCTTTTTGAGGGTGAGGGGTAGGGCAGAGAGAGAGGGAGACACAGGATCCGAAGCAGGCTCCAGGCTCCGAGCTGTCGGCACAGAGCCTGACGTGGGGCTCGAACCCGCAAACCATGAGATCATGACTTGAGCCAAAACAGCTGCTTAACCCACTGAGCCACCCAGGTGCCCAGTACAGATTCATTTTAAGGAACTGGCCTACATACTCATGGGACAGGTGGCAAGTCTGAAGTCAGCAGAATGGGCTGGCGGGCTGGAAACTCAGGCAAGGTTTCTGTGCTCCAGTCTTGAGACAGAATTGCTTCTTCTGGGCCCTCAGTCTTCACTCTTAAGGCCTTCAACTTGTTGGACAAGGCCCACCACATTAGGGAGGATAATTGGCTTACTAGAAGTCTGTTGATTACAAAATCTTAATCACATTTAAGAAATAAATACCTTTGCGGCAATAGCAAAGATGTTTGACCAACATCTGGGCGCTGTGGCCCGGCCACATACTATTCGACCTCCACAGTCGGGGAAGGCTTCCCAGAGAAGGCGCTTCTTCATCTTTGGGTGGGTGGCTTTGAGAGGGGATCCCAGGAAACACAGAGGAGGGAGGGAGAAGGCTCTTGAGGAAAGGGACAAGAGGCAATCAGGTGTGGTTGGTGAGCAGGCTGTCGCTGTGGGCAACTGGCTTGCAGTCCTGCTCGGGACCTTCCGTGGCTTCGGCCCCTGGAATTACAGCAAACTGGCAAGAGAGCTTGCGCAGCAGGACTCGGGGCCTCATCCTAAGCCTGAGCTCTGAGACAGGACTCCCAGGTGTCCACTGGAAAGACATGTGGGGATGACGTTCCTGCCGAAGCATGTAAGTCCAACCTGGTGACATCCCCAGACCGCAGCTCCATAACTGTCCCGATCTGCCTGGCCTGCCCCGTGTGCGGGCAGAGCAAGGCCCCAGCGGGACTGGAGGAAGGGCCGGGCAGGGAGGCGGGCAGAGCCCGCATTCACAGGGGGGGCCCAGCAGCCCCCACAAGTGGGCCAAGGAGGTGGGCAAAGCTCTGGCATCACCAGCCAGCCACGCCCAGCTCTGCCATTGTGACCTTGGCAAACTAACCAACCTCTCTGAGCCTCGCTTTCTTTGTTCGTACGTGGGTGGGTTTGAAAAATTAAGGAGCTCATGCATTTCGAGGGCTCAGAACACGGCTGAACTTCCAGCTGACCTTTGCCCTCCCACCGGCCCCGGCCACGCTGAGCAGTCTGGATTTGCTCCGTTTCCAAGGCAGGGACGCTCTGCTTTCTTTTCGCAGGCCGTTAAGCGTTCCAGCAGAGGAAGGAGGTCTGCACCGAGGGGTCGCGGCGACACAGCTGTGGGTCGCCAGAGCTGCCTCCCGCTCATGACTCACTTTCTCAAAAAAGACACGCCGGGGATGCCGACACTAAGGGGGAGGGTTTCTTCAATTCTCTAGAGTCAAGTGTTCTTGATGTAAATGTCTCCTAGCCCATTTCCCACATGATCAACCCACACAGTCTTATCTTCGAATGACTCAGGCCGTGGGTCCAGGAGCTGGCAGGCTTTTTACGGTAACCTTCTCGTGACCCCCGTGTCCACTCTGTTGTCCGAGGACCGTACAGCTGCGTCTGGGCGCAGGAGGCGCCTCCGTCCGTCTGCAGCGACCACTGAGTCCTGCGCTCCATCCCCTCCCCACCCCAGCCACGGCTTGCACACCGATCGTGCCCATCACAGGGCTCACACTGTCCCCAGGTTTGGCCTCTGCAGGGAATGCCCTGGCCAGCTGCCCCGCTCTGGAGCCATTAGCACACTTTTCTAGGAACTGCCCTCCTTCCTCGGTCCAGGCGGTGGCAGGGGTCTCCTACGAGTTGTAGTAATAATTTTAGCTAATATTTACTGAGAACTTACTCTGTGCCAGTCACAGTATATTCATTAGCCCATCTAATCCCAGAAACTCTATGGGGTAGGTGCTATTCTTGGCCCCACCCGGCAGATGAGGAAACTGAGACAGGATGGGTTTCGTAACGTGGTAACGTATCATCAGGACGTGTTGGGCTCAGGGTCGGAGCCCGGGAAGTCTCTCGTATCTGCCTCGCTATCTTTCCTCCTCTGTGTCTGCACATCCTGAACTCTCTCCAGCTGAAGTTCATTAAAGGTCAGTGGTGGGTCTGACCCAGCAGGGAAGGACGCCTCTGTCTGCATATTTAGAATTAAAACAAAGTGTGGGGTGGAGGGCAGAGACACCACCTGGCAGAATCGTGCTGTGCAGACAGGGACACACATCTTCTCTCACTCCCCGCTGAATAGCTGAGGAAGTCCGCCTACCGGACAGTTGTGCAGACATGCGACCCCCACGGGGAAGAGCCCACATGGGAAGGCCAGTGGTGCTGGCTGCCACCCTCCCTGGCCCAGCTGCACTGCCAGTCTCAGTCCCACGGGAGCCCCAGGATCGGGGCCACACGAACACCTTGACGGGCCCGAACCGGAGAAGACTGAGTACTCCCTGACTCTGCACTTAAGACACGAATAGTGCTCAAGTACTGGGGCGCCTGGGTGGCTCAGTCATTTAAGAGTCCAACTCGTGGTTTTGGCTCAGGCCATGATCTCGCGGTTCATGAGTTCAAGCCCCACTTCGGGCTTTGTGCTGATGGTGTTGAGCCTGCTTGGGATTCTCACTCTCTCCCTCTCTCTCTCTCCCTCTCTGCCCCTCCCCTGCTCTCCTTCTCTCAAAATAAATAAATAAACTTAAAAAGAAAAAAAAAAAAAAAGAATACTCCTCAACTATAAACCAAGCACAAAGAAGTCCTGCAAAGTCATTATCCCGCTAACTACTCTACCTTTTTTTTTTTTTTTATGTTTTCTTCTATTTATTTTGAGAGAGGGCGTGAGTGGGAGACGGGCGGAGAGAGGAGAGAGAGAATCCCAAGCAGGCTCCGTGCTGTCAGCGTGGAGCCTGATGTGGGGTTCCATCTCAGGAACCCTGGGATCATGACCTGGGCCGAAATCAAGAGTCAGACGCTTAAGGGACTGAGCCACCCGGGCGCCCCACTACTTTACTTCTAAAAAATTGCATGTTAGATTTTTTTTTTTTTTTAATTCTGTCTCTGCTTTGCTCATGCTGTAAGCACCTTCTTGCTCTTGGGCAGTTTTTCTCTACTTGTATATTTTATAACAAATTCCGGGGCTTCTCTTAACGCAGCCCTTACTGCTTTCGGCCTCTTGTCTGAACTTCACGGGAGCCGCTCAGCTACCGCGGAAGGAGCGGACAGGCTGCTGTGTAGACCCCCGTGCCAAGCTGGCTGTTATGTCCAGAATTCGTGATCCCCAAAGACCACCAGGGAGCTGAGTCTGATGCAAAAGCAAAGAGCCTTTATTCGAGCTAGCTCGAGCTCAATCCCCTACCTGCACCGACGCAGCGGTGAGATGCCGGGGAGAGAGAGCGAGTTTCAAAAGCACAAAGGTTTTATAGGGGTCTAGGGGCAGTTGGTGAGGTAATGGCTGTGGCCTCAGCCGATTGGCTGGGGAAGGGTCGGAGTCCTGTCATGCAGGTCGCCGGGCGTGTTTTGATCGGAAATTTGAACGGGTGAGCGGGAGGTTACTCAAGGGGAGGAGGCGTGGTCTGAGGTTTCTGCGATTTTCCCTGAAAGGGGGCATGTCGGGGACATAGTCACTCAAGGTGGAGGACACAGAACAAGAAGGAGTCGGCCGGCGTAGGCCCGCTCTTTCACTGGCAAACACAGCAGCCATTTGCCAGGGTTCTAAACGCATTTTGGGCTATGTTTTCGTCCATTACGGTGAGTCTCATTCTTTTCAGATGAACGTAGATCTTTTAAAAATGTGTTTTCCTTGGGACGCCTGGGTGGCTCAGTCGGTTGACTGTCAGACTTCCGGCTCGGGTCATGATCTCGTGGTTCATGAGTTCAAGCCCAGCATCAGGCTCAGTGCTGACAGCTCAGAGCCTGGAGTCTGCTCCGGATTCTGTCTGTCTCTCTCTCTCTCTCTCAAAAATAAATAAACATTAAAAAAAGTTTCAAAAATGTGTTTTCCTTAAGACCTATTCAATGGGAGTTTTTCATTATATTCGCATAGAAACTGGGAAGGAGAATGTAAACAGGAAGACGCTGTAAAGCAGAAACACCATCTATGCACATGTATGCGATTTCTCACAGATACTCTGAGGAAAGAGCAGGAAATGTCATGGCCATCCTTGCCTCCCGAGCAAATTTGCTGGTGCTACCGAAGGTACCAGTGAGGATTTTCTGCGGGGGCAGGCGGTGTGCCCATGTCACTTGACATGCACAGAGCATGGGGCTAGCCCTGTTTCAAAGGGATGAACTCAACCAGCATCTCTGCATTCCTCTCCTGGGACCACTGTAACAAAGCGCCACAGCCTGGCTGGCAGACACAACAGAAATGTGTTCTCTCACCGGCCTGGAGGCCACAAGTGTGGAATCAAGGTGAGCTCAGGGCCATGCTCTCTTGAAATCTCCAGGGGAGAATCTGTCCCGTGCTTCTCTCTTGGCCTCTAGTGTTACCAGCAATCTTTGGTGGCCTTGGCTTGTAGACACATCGCTGCAACCGTTCATCATATCATATTCACCCCTGTGTGTCCTCACGGTCTTCCTTCTGTGCATGTCTGTCTCTGTGTCTCTTCTCTTCTTATAAGGACATCAGTCACGTTGGATGAGAGCCCTTGCTAATGATCTCGTCTTAACGTAATCGCTTCTGCAAATCAGGTCACTTCACAGGTACAGGGGATTAGGACCTCAGCGTATCTCTTGGGGGGACAAAATTTAATTCATAGTAGTGTCCAAACAGCCCTCACCTTGTCGCCCAACTCCTACTGGAGCCCCAAGCCCCTCCTGTCCTGTTCCTGCATGGCTGTTCCCGCTGCCCGCACTCACCCGGCTGAACCAGTTAATGCCCAGGTTCTGTGGTCCCAGGCTCTGTCCTTTGAGCTTCTACCCATCCCAGACTCCACCCACTAGCCTTCAAGATGCTATGAGGGATTCTGGAAATCTCTTAAGGCTCAGTCTCACCGCTGAGTCATGCACTACCACTTTCCATACTTAATTTTTGTTGGTAAAGGTGGTCGGTGAGCGAGCCCCCACAGCCTGTGCGAGGCAGACCTCTTTGTTGGGGAGGATCTTCCCCAGGTGCAGACCCACTGTGCGTTCTTTCGTCCTGCACGGGTGTGCGTGCCAGCGGCCCCAGGCACACCCCGGTTTTCTGTATTTCAGACAGACCCACGGGGGAGGTGTTGGGTCCTCAGCACAAGCACGTGTGCACAGACCACGGACCCACGTCGGCTGAGGTTGGGTCTGCAATGTCTCAGCATCGTCCATCCAGGTCCTGTGTGAGCTGTGCCTTTCTCAGCCACCCGGAACCACGGAGGGGGTTGACATCTGTGACCCCTGCTCCTGGCAGAGTAGACGCCTCCCCTGGAGGTTCCAGTGGCTGTCACTTGCTTGACAATGTTCTTGTCTGGCCTCTGGACCTTGAAGCGCATCAAAGGTACGGAATCTTTAACGGGACCTCGCAAAAGGTGCACAAGGACATATGTAGGTCCTGAAGTGTTTACTGGATCAATGAACAAGTGAATTGTTTCCCTGGGTGACATATCAAACAATTTGATTTAATGCTCTCACTCAATGAACTATTTGGGGATCTTAGAGCCCATGGGTCTAGACTTCATTTTGCAAAAGGATTCCCTCAGGATTCATTGAACTTCAGATTTCCGGGTCTCACGTCGGAGATTCTGGAGAAGCAGGGAAGGGGAGCCCAGGAAATGCCTTTAACGAGCTTCTGCACCTCCCCCCCTCCCAACCCCACTCCCCCTCCCCCCTCCCAGGCAACAGTGACGGACACGGGCTCCTCTTAACACTCTGAGAGGCAGCCGTGCCGGCACAGCCTGGGGAAGGTGAGCACATTTTGAATGTGTGACTTTACACACACACGCACACATACCACATTACACACACTTATACACATATATACACATACCACACACATGCACACACACAACGCTCATACATATACACACACACACAACACACACACACACACACACACACACACACCTCCTCTGTCAGTTTTGACAAAGTTGATTGACCCCTTCTTCTTTGAACGTGTTCTGGCGTGTGTTACAATAATGGTTACTCTGTCCAAGTGTCCCAACGTGTCGGGGTGCTCGCAGTATTGAGATGTGCACATCATCACCAGTTCTGGAAGCTTGGCCTTACGACCACGGGGAGCTCAGCTGCTTGGCTTTGGAGCAAGAAGAGAAAGCCAGGACCCCGAGGAAACGGCGCAGGGAAGATGAGCCTTGAAGATCTGCCCTGGAGGGGGCGTCCAGCCTCCCACACGGTGTCCACAGGCAGGTGGTGGTGCCAGCCTGGCCTCCACAGGTGGATGGTGACCGAGGAAAGGACAGCCACACGCCTTAGCATGAGTCACAGCACCGCGGCCACCAGGCCCAGAACTGCACGAGTCAAGATAGCACCACAGTCCATTTGAACGGCCCCCGAGGCCAGACAGTTGCTGGCCACACATGCCTGCTTGTTCCTCTTCCCCTCACACTGACCAGGCCCTGAGACTTGCCCTGCTCACTGAGTTCTTCTTGGTGGGCGTCACTTTGGGGAAAAATATATCCAGGAGCCCCCTGCAGTCTTCCCTACAGTGAGTCCTGAAGATGACTGATTCCCTGGGCGCTGGGCGGGGGCCAGGCCACGGTGAAAGGAGCCACGCCTGTGTGTATATGGTGCATCCACACACACGTACACATATCCAGATAGCACAGCTGTGAGATCAAATTTTCACGAGGGGAGCAGTTAGGAAGGAAAAATATCCCATGGTGAAAATAAGGTTGGAAGTACTCTATTAATTCAGTTGATTCTCACAGCACCTCTATAAAGAGGGTACCGTTTGAACCTTCATCTGATAAATAAGAAAGCATCAGCACAGAGGAGTTAAGAACCTCAGCGAGAGCCCGGCGAAACATCCCAGATGCAGACGCAGCCTGTGGGCCCCTGTGCATCTCACCATGCTGGTGAGCAGTGGAGGGAACAGCAGGGACACTGGAAGGCCCCCCATGCTGCTCCAGCATCCGGGGGCCTAGTGTGCCTCTTTCTGATTTTATTCTTCCTTCACTCTGACCCTCAGCAGATGCTGGGGCGTTTGGGGGGGCTCAGTCCGTTAAGCGTCCGACTCTTGATTTCAGCTCAGGTGATGATCTCACGGTCCGTGGGTTTGAGCCCCACACGGGGCTCTGTGCTAACAGCTTGGAGCCTGCTTGGGATTCTCTCTGCCTCCCTCCCTCTCTCCCCTTACCCCGCTCGCACTCTCTGTCTCTCAAAATAAATACATACACATTTTGAAAAAAAGCCCGCATCACTTAGCACGAAGCATTCTGCTCAGCACACCATTGCCTCCATCCGAGCTGCAGTGAACTTTTCCATTTTTGAACTACTGTCTCCAGTTTCGTCCCTGGTATGGGGAGCGAGGGTATTATAACTGGAATTGCTACCAAACTGTGTTTCTTTTTTCCCCTTCTGGGAAGGTTTCCTGCATAAATGATGTCTCAGAAAGTTCGTTTCCAGGGGCTTGTTTTCTTAAAAAAAAAAAAAAAAAGCCTAGAGATTTTTCTGTGCAGACTTAACGTCTGAAACACACCCAGTCCCCTCTCCCGAATAGTTTCCTCTGTACGTTTCTCCATGTGGGTTTTATTTCCAGTGGAGCCAGCGTTGCCACAGGCCAGACGGGGCCCCTTCAGAGCCCATCCTAGAGGCCAGCGGTGTTTCTACAGGTTACAGACGCAGACAGAGAGCACGTTCCCCACCCCAACCCTCGCTAGAGCCTTCTCCTTTCTCAGACAAATGAGGTTTTTACAGGTTCCCCCTCTTGCAAAAGACTTCTTGGATTCTCTGCTGCACACATGGAAGCTTCTGCACACAGCATGCATTTGCATCAGATCAAGCCCTGGGTCCCATGGAGCACAGCCACTGCGTGCCCACTGCTCTCCACTGACCTCCCTTCCCTGGGCTTCTTACCCGACAGAAGAACCAGGTATGCTGTGTCAGCAAGAAAATGAACCTGGAATACGGGATGTAGAAAGCTTAATACGGGAGGCTGGAAGGAACGAGCACTTTATTTGTTTAAGGCAGCTTAGTTGCACCTGATATTAATAAATGAAATCAGGGCTGAACAGTATTTAAAACAACCATACAAATTGGAACATGTTCATCTAGTCAACAGAACATGAAGAAAATCCAGAAGTCGGCCGTAAATACACTGAGTAAACTCAGGCGGTTATTTCAATTCTCTTTTTGTAAGATATTCATGAAAATCAGATTTTTGGAGCATCTCCATGAGGTTTTACTTCTCGCATAGAACTTGTATTCCTTCTCCTGCGTCGTGTCAGAAAATGACAGAAGGGCGGACATCTCAAACAGAATTGGGTCTAAATTTTGCTTCCTGCTAAAAATTCTCGAGACTCCCAAAATGTATGTAAAGACCTCATTTACTAAAATAACAATAACTAACATTGTTTGAGTACGGGCCAGGCACTGGGCTAAGTGTTTAACGTAAATTATCTCATCTAACCCTCACTTTATATTCTATCATCATATGTTATGATTTCCATTTTATGTGTGGGAAAACTGAGACCTGGAGAGGCCCCAGAACTTGCCAGGGTCACTCACGTAGTAGCTGGTGACACAGTTCAGCCTCAGCCTGGCAGTTGACTCCACAGCCTGTGATCCTATTTGCTAAGATAATCGGGTAACCCTCAGTTATCCAGGGGCTGATCATCTGGTGTCATCTTTTCTTTTTGTTCCGGATTTATTGATATGTAATTGACACACAACAGTGTCAGTTCAAGGCATACAACATGTTGGTTGATACACTTACATGTTGTAAAATGATTCCCACTATAATATTAGCCCCACGGACATCACTTCACATAATCACCATTTCTTTTGTATATTGAGAACACTGAAGACAACTTTCAGCGGGTATTAACTGTATTATTAACAGTATTATTAACTATAGTTACCGTGGTGTACGTTAGAGACCCAGAACTTATTCCTCTCACAAATGGAACTTTGTACTCTTTGACCAACATCTCATTTCCCTACCTCCCAGCTCCTGGAAACTACCGCTCTCCTCTCTCTGTTTCTGTGAATTCAGCCTGTTCAGATTCCACGTAAAAATGATGTCATACAGGGGCGCCTGGGTGGCGCAGTCGGTTAAGCGTCCGACTTCAGCTCAGGTCACGATCTCGCGGTCCGTGAGTTCGAGCCCCGCGTCGGGCTCTGGGCTGATGGCTCAGAGCCTGGAGCCTGTTTCCAATTCTGTGTCTCCCTCTCTCTCTGCCCCACCCCCGTTCATGCTCTGTCTCTCTCTGTCCCAAAAATAAATAAACGTTGAAAAAAAAGAAAAAAAAATGATGTCATACAGGGGCGCCTGGGTGGCTTAGTCTAAGTGTCTGACTTAGGCTCAGGTCATGATCTCGCGGTCTGTGAGGTCAAGCCCCACGTTGGGCGCTGTGCTGACAGCTCAGAGCCTGAGGCCTGCTTCGGGTTCTCTGTCTCCCTCTTTCTCTGCCCCTCCCCTGCTCACATGCTGTGTCTATCGCTCAATAATAAATAAACATTACAACAAAAGTGATGTCATACAGCATGGCATCCATGTTGTCACAAGTGGCATGATTTTCTTCTTTTTGGTGGCTTAATACTCTTCCATTGTCTATATTTATATCTATATCCATATCTATATCTATACACACACACAGTATACTTCTTCATTCACTCATCTGTCGACAGACACTTAGGTCATTTCCAAGTCTTATTGTGAATAATGTTCCACTGAACGTGATGGTACAACTATTTCTTTGTGCCCCTGGTTTCATTTCCTTTGCATCTGTGCCTGGTATTATCACTTATTATATGAGAAGCACATGCCAACAGTTTACACAAAGCAGAGACCGTAAAATCAGCTGTGTTACAATTTCCTGTGAAAGGCACAGAAGTCATGTAGCATGAGGTCTTGGCCTCTCAGAAATCTTTAGTCAGTTTGTATACAGTCAAGGCAGACAATTAATTAAACTGAGTTACAATTCAAGGTAGTGGATAATCTTCGTTGAAATCATGGCGTATTTTATCAAAGCTCAGAATTTTATCATAGAAGGACCAACATGAGTAATCACCATCTCAACACCCCCAAATCTCTTGTGTGATGAAGTCGTGCGGCTATTGCACGGAAGCTTCTATTTGAGCGTCTCGGGATCTTTGGAATTCTAGAGGAAAAGGTGGGGACTAGAGGAGGGCAGAGGGCAGGTGGACAGGGGCAGGAGGGGTCAAAGGTCAGGGAAGAAACATAAAGAGCCCCTGGCTGGTCCCAGCTTCCTCTGATCATTCCCCTCATCCGTGAACACCTTTACCACCCTTATTTTTTTTTTTTTTTTTTTTCTTATTGAGGAAGGAGAAGTGAGAGAGGAGAAACTAGAAGGAAGTGAAAAAAGCATTAAGGAATAGATGAAGGGGAATTGACGGGAAGAGAAAAGGATTTAAATGGCCTTTGGCTCTCTGAAGGTGAGAAAGTGAAATAAAAACCACCGAAGAAGCCCCCTTCACTCTTAGCAATTTCAGGCAATGGCTTTATGACATTTGCTTCTGTGGAACAGAGAAAACAGGCAGAAGGAAATGAATAGATATTCCAAGGAATGCGATACGATGACCTCATATAATGAGGGCTGTGTGCTTTCCGACAATATGACACGTGCAAGATTAATCCATTTGGCCTCCCATTATTCCCATCAGGGATTCTCAGCACGGGATGTGCAGACCTCAGATGGATCCAGAAACCTGAACATTTTGCAAATTATTAAGTTGCTGTGATTTTTCTGGGGAATGGTTCCGGCTTTTCCTTCAGCAGTTCAAGAGACTTCCCAACCCTGTCGACGAAGGCAGATTAAGAACTACAGATTCCAGCAGATCCATTTTAAAAGCTTCAGCTTTAACGTTCTCACTTGGCAGGCGATTGTGATTCTGTCCTCAGGGTGCTTTGTCTATTAGAATAAAATGGTGATTTTATCCAACTTTCCAGAAGCCCCGATAAGGTATAGAGTCTTTTCCAGGCAAACATCCACACTCTTTAACGATCTCTCTTACGATAAGGTTTCAAGCTTTGTCACCATTCCCCGGTTGTTTCTGTATAGGCACTGGTCTGTCATACATATGGCGCCCACAAAGCGAGCATTGTATTCTAGGACAAGTCTGACAAGCATAGGAAAGAGGATTACCAGCCTGATTTTGGAAGCTGTGCTTCTGCTGATGCAACCTAAGATCACACAAACTTTTTCCATAGGTATACAACCCTTTGTCTTGCATCAAGTCTCTTTCACAAGTAAAACTTCTCTCTCTTTCCACGTGCGACCTCCGGACTCAATCACTTTCATGTCTCTTGGATTCACACAGCTGATTTTGAGAAGACTAAAGGGCAGGATGTTGTGTTTATCTCTTTTAAAATGTATCTTCTTGGATTCAGTGATTGTTTAGAATATCAATATACTTCAGGATAATGATTTCTCATCCGGGGTATGGAGCTGTCCCTCCCAGCTTCATGCCCCTCGTGGGCTTATTTGTCACAATCTCAGTGGCCTGTCCAAGTTCCTGGTTTCACATAAACCCAGAGAAGGAGACCAGGGACTAGCAGCAACTCCTATCCGATGCTGATTTAGTTTGATCAGTGAATCAGGGCTCTTTAGGTAGAACGTGTTCAACCAGTTGGCAATCCAGCTGACCATTAAAGCATCCTTCCTGCCCACATCTCTTCATCCTGGCAATTGGAATATCATAAAATCCTTTCCTAAGGATGTTGCTGGGTGCAGGGAGGGGGAATGGAGAAAGATGGTCAAAAGATACAAAGCACCAGTTGTAATACAAATAAGCACTAGGGATGTCAATTACAACAAGATGACCACAGCTAATAGTGTTGTGTGATGATGTATGGAAGTTTTGAGAGAGTGACTCCCAAGAGTTCTCATCACAAGGAAAAACCTTTTTTTTTTTTTTTTTTTTTTTTTTTGCTTTTTCTTCTTATGTGAGATGATGGATGTTCACTAAGCTCATTGTGATCATCATTTCACAATATGTGTAAGGCCAACCATTATGCTGCACACTGGAAGCTTATACAGTGATGTATGTCGACTATATCTCAATAAAACTAGAAAAATAAAAATTGAAAAAGGAACTTACTGAGCCTTGCTTACTCTTCTAACGTAACAGCATTCTTAGACTTTCCAGTTTGCCTTGTGAAAACTGTTACACGGAGAGAGACTCGGCTCAACAGGTAAAGTTGCTTGCTGGTGGAATGGAGGCTCCAGGGGTGGTGATCTCTCTGCCATTGGAGGGTTTTTAATGTCTGACTGGTCATGGATCAGGAATAAAACAGGAAAGATTCAGGTATCACACAGGGATCTAATTCTGTAATCTGAGTTTTTTATAGTCTATTTATTTATTTTGAGAAAGAGCGATTGGGGGAGAGGCAGAGAGAGAGGGAAAGAGAGAGAATCTCAAGTGGGCTCTGTGCTGACAGTGTGGGGCTCTATCCCATGATCCATGAGATCGTGACCTGAGCTGAAATCAAGAGTCAGATGCTTAACTGACTGAGCCACCCAGACGCCCCTAATTTTGTAAGCTGTATAGTAACTTGCAATTCTGAAATGTTTTACTGTAGACGATTTCTAGGGACGACTTCCAGCTTCAGGTGCAGCTCGCTTCAGGGCCCAGTGATGTCATTATGAGCTGTCTGCTTGTTTTGTGTGTTGGTCTCAGGCTCGGCCCGTCTCTCCTTGCTATCATCAGAGGGCTATACCATCTGACCGAGCCTGTGTGCTCATACCCGCCAGCCCAGAGGAGAAGAAAACGTCTGTGTTCCATCATTGCTAGCAAACAGCTTAACGCTTACACTGATTACACTGGACTGGGTCACATGTCCATCCCACAACATTCACTATGACCAAAGAGATGAGATATACTGTTCTGGTTATCTATTGTTATAGAACAAATCACTCCAAGCTTTGGGAACTAAAACAATTATCTCACTATTCTCATGATTTCAGTGGGTTAGGAATTTGGGTAAGCACAGCTGGGTGACTCTGGCTTGGGGTCGCTGGTGGACTTGTAGTTGGATGTGCTAGAAGCTAGAACAGTGAGAGGAGGGGGCAGGGGTTCTGGGAGCTAGCTGGGCATGCGTCTCTCTTCACGTGGTCTTGGAGCCTCTCTCCTGGGCCAGTTGGGCTTCCCCACATCATGGAGGTCTCAGGACTCTCTGACTGCTTACGCATCAATGTCCCAGGAAAATAAGATGTATTTTCCCTTTCTATGGCCCAGCCTCAGAAATCACATAGTGTCACTTCACCCTCCACTGGTTGAAACACAAAAACCCTCCCAGGTTTAAGAGAAGGGTACATAGACTCAACCTCCTGATGGAAGGATGGCAAGGTTCCAGAACATCTAGAAGAACAGCCATCTCTGGGAAATAAAATTTGCCACATATACGGACAAGCTTAATCCAATCAAAACCCAGTCTTGAGCCGAGAACCCCATGGGTTTTGTTTTTGTTTTTTGTTTTGAGTAGCTACAAAGACTTTATCAGACTATTTAAAATGTTGATATTTACACATCCGCATGTATAGATAAAATCGTTACATGGAATCCTCAGGTCATGGGGTGCTAACATGGTCCACACATAAGCCTGGCAGGGCAACAAACGAGACCAGGCTTGGAGCCCTGGTGCTTTAAGGAACTGGATGTCCTCCTAAGGGCCTGAGAGGAGGAGTAGGGCAAAGAGGAAAGGGTCACCTCAGGGGTTTGGTTTAACCCCACCCTCTCAGATCTCTAACTGAATCTCCTTTCCCACCCTCAGGGGAAACAGACCCATTTCCAGACCATATCCCTACTACATAATAGGCCCCCTCCCTAAAATCAACGTGGCAAACATACCCAATAATCTGCTGGAATAAGTCCTTATAAATAGATTCATATCAGAGAAAACAAGGCACGTTGAGGGCATTGTAGCCCACTCTCCCACATGGACATCATTCTAGACAGAAAGTAAAAATTGGCTAATTTCTCAAGTGAGTTAACTGAGCCACGTTAATGACACGGTCAGCAGTCGCCAAAGTAAACCTGGGTGTTATTGATAGAAAAGAGGGACATGGACAGTGGCAAGGGACAGAAGAATCCCTCCCTTCTCAGTGACTGGGTGCTAAATAAAGGACAGGTAAGGAAGGGAGGAGGTCACCGTTGTCTGCCTCCTTAATGTTCTCGTGTATAGATTTCTATAATTACTCTCTCATATGACTTAAATTTTGCAGAAAACATATTTTTAGCCAAAACTAAACACAAAAAGCTTCCTTGTAAAAGGAAGACCTACACGTAATTAACTACAGCCACTCATTTAGCAGCAGTCCAACGCATTAGGCTGAATTTCCTTTGTGCTGATTATAAAACAGATCAACAGTGGGGCGCCTGGGTGGCTCAGTCAGTTAAGCATCCGACTTCAGCTCAGGTCATGATCTCCCAGTTCGGTCCATGAGTTCGAGCCCCGCATTGGACTCTGTGCTGACAGCTCGGAGCCTGGAGCCTGCTTCAGATTCTGTGTCTCCTTCTCTCTCTGCGCCTCCTCAGCTCATCCTCTGTCTCTCTCCCCAAAATAAATACACATTTAAAAAAAAAATAAAAATAAATAAAAAATAAATAAAACAGATCAACAGTGTTAACAGAGGTGAAAGCCAATTATCTATTTTTAGGGACATACACAAACAGTTTTAATGTTGTTGAGGGGCGAGGTGCTAATTACGAATATCTCTGAGAATCTGTTCAGTTGGCACTTTTGAGATTATAAAAGTTCTTTCCTCATCTTGTTGTAATATTATTAAATTCAAGTAAGGATTTAGTACATACATGAAAAATGTGTAGAAAACAAAGCCTTATTTCTCTTAAAATAGTCAATAACTCAGTATTTTTATGCTTTTGCCAAAGAGACATTGACCCTCTCCTATTAGAGCCAGGTTTTATATTGGTTCTAGTTGGGGAAACGTCTACCAAAACAATATGAAATTTATTACTATAAATTCACAACGGAAAGGTAAAAAAAAAACCAAACTACTGTGTGTATATACAATTGTTGGTTTAAAGATTTCCTTTCATCCCACCCAGATTGGCAGAGGCCTTAATTAGAGCATTTCTGCTGTGAACCTCTCTCCTCTTTCTGAATAAATGCATTGAAAGCTTATTAAAATGAATTTCCCCCACCCTCTGACTCTGAGGGATCGCCAACTTCAGATAATCACCTGTTGATGGCTACGGAATGTACAAGTCGGTGTTTCTCCCCTACATCTGCAGCCTGCCAGGACCAGCGATGGGACTGAGCCCCTAAAAGGGGAGGATGCTCCTGCCCCTCCCCCCACCCCACCCCCGTCTGCACTCCCTGCACCCACCCCTCGCTTTCAAAGGCAACGTGCTCAGCTATCTGAAGGATCTGCCCCACGGTTCTGCTGTTGACTCCTCTGTGAGATTTCTGAGCAGCTCTCCTCACTCAGGCCCACGCCAAGCCAACAACCCAACAAAGGAACAAGTTAAAAAGTTCAGTGTTCAGACAGTGATCCGTTGTTTGGTCTGTTTGAATTCAAACAGCAGGCTTGCCTAATTCTTTTTTTTTTTTTTTCTTTTTTTCCTAACTCATTGACCAAATTGGTCTATTATTTTAACATTGGATAGAATTTTTTGAGTCACCAAAACCTACTCCCGTTTTTTTTTTACTAGATACACTCATTCTTTGCCTATGAGCAGTATTTTACCAGCTTTCGATAATACGGCTTGTGCCCGGTTACCTGCAAAGGACGAGGGGACTATAGGAGCCTTGAGGACTGGCCCTGGCTCTCCTGCTCCCTCCCTTCTCCGACATCATGAGAGGGGCGAGCTTTGCCCGTTGCACCTCCCCCCACTCCCTGTGCTCCATTGACCCGGGGAAACCTCACCCCGGCAAGCTTCCCTTCTCTCTCACCTTTTCTGACCTCTCCAGCTACCTGGGGGTTCCCAGTCCCTCCACTTCCCCCAAGTAATACACATACACATACATCCGGGTGACCACCCGACACAACTATCACCTGCACACCAAAGAGCTTTTTCGAGGCAGCTGGGGGCAGCTCCGTCCTGGGCTCCCCTCCCTGTACCTGGCCACTCTAACCCTTCGTTGCAGACCAGGCGCGGCTGCTTACAAAAAAAAGACTGTCGTATTTACGGCCGTGCTTGGACTTCACGGTGACCTTGTGAGATTGGCACGGTCAGAACCACTCTTCCATTTTACAGGACCCAAAATTGAGCCTCGTCAAGATTAAGTGATTTGCCCCAAGGCGACCTACTGGGAAACGGCACAGGCCAGCCTCAAACCCAGGTCTTTCCATTAGGGCAAAGCTGTTCTGAAGGTGTGAGTAGCTCATGGCGTTTCACAAACCCGACCGTAAAGACCACCTCTGCTCCTCTGGTAAGAGATAGGGTCCCATAAACCTTAACCCCAGAGCAATTTCAAAGTTTAATCAAATGAAATATCACTGAGGCCATGTGCGTAAGGGATGGAACGTTGTGTCTGGAATGAACTGAGCTGACCTCTGCTTTGAGCTCTGCCGCAGATTAGCTGTGTGAGTTTGGCCGGTCATTCACTCATTCATTCAACGGACACTTTTTTAATACCTTCCACGTGCCAGGCACAGTGCCAGGCTCCGAAGAAACAGGCGTCACATGTGATCAGGTGGATCCCAGTCTAGCGCAAGGAACAGACGGATGCCATGCAACGTGGCAAGAGGATCCCTAAATCTTTTTCAAATGCAGGAGCTGGGTTCGCCGGGCTCCAGATATCTTTCTGCTCTCATCATTCTTCAGTTCTGTAATCACCCAGCCCAGCAAAACTTTCACGATTCTGAGGGGGTGAACGACACAGAAGATCGAACTTCATAAATAACCTAGATATTTCCCCTAAACCTCGCAATTAAAATACCACGATTGAGCAATTTACATTCCCTCTTTTATCTGCCCATTCAGTACTCTGGAGAAGGCTGATAAAGAACAGAAAAGTGACTCAAAGTCAGGTGACAGAAAGGCAACTAGACACCATTTGGGGCCCAAGTGGCAAGCCGTAAGCATGGCCCTCGCAGCTTGGGAGGCTGCGACTTGATGGGAACCGCGCTTGGGCTCAGGGCCGCCTCCCAGCCACGCTCTCCCCTCGTGTTGTTGGCCACGTCGTCAGCTCTGCTGTGTCTCCCTGGAAAGAAAAAGTCATAATTTCTGATTAGGCTCTAGATCCGCCCCCCACCTCGTGCCCAAACATGCACACACACTAAGTTGAAAGGAATCACTGGCATAGGAACTGGCCCCATCTGTCCCTAAACCTTGACATTCAGTGGAGAGAGCAGGAAGGTGTCAGAAGCGAGGGATCAGCAGGTGGCTTGCTGCTGGGATGCAGGGCTGTGGGGCGGGGCCCTAACCCGGGGGACCACACGAGCTTCTCCCATCACACGGCACCCCTCTGCCAGAGCAGCAGTGAGTGGGGCAGAGGCTGGAGTAGAGCCCGAGCCGCTCTGTGGGGAATGCACGAGGGAGTTTCACAGTCTCACTTGGGCCCCATGAGGTTGGCGTTTGTTCAAGGCCTCCAAGTCTGGATTCCCCAAATAGCTGGGAATATGCCGATTGACAGTTCACACGGGACGCCCTGAGTCCCCTCGCGGGTGCCGAGGTTGACATCACTGGGATAAGACACTCACGTTCACCTGATAGGTGCCCCCCACCCCAACCCCCATCCCCACTGTACCAACCCCGCAGTCTGCTCCTCCCAGCCTATTCCTAGAAACAGTCTATTCCTGCACCTAGCCTGTGAATGCACCTGTCATATGCAAACTAACCAGTCCAGAACCTACCCTCACCTCATGTCCTCTGGCAGGTCTCACCTCCAGGGCCACTGTACCCCTGTTCTAATCACCCCAGGGCCAGGTACCAGACAGCTAGGGAGAGCTCTGACACTCCAGAGCCTACTGAAATTATTTATTTTACTTTTCTTTTTATTAACTTTTTTTTTTTTTAAATTCAAGCCAGTTAACACACCATGCAGTATTGGTTTCAGGAGTAGAACCCAGTGATTCATCACTTACATACAATACCCAGTGCTCAGCCCAACAAGTGCCTGCCTCAGTGCCCATCACCCATTTAGCTCATCCCCCCACTCCCCACCCCCATCAACCCTCAGTTTGTTCTCTATATTTAAGAGTCTCTTATGGTTTGCCTCCCTCTCTGTTTTTATTTTTCTTTCCCTTCAATTCATCTGTTTACTTTCTTAAATTCCACATATGAGTGAAATCATATGATATTTGTCTTTCTCTGACTTATTTCACTTAGCATAATACAGTCTACTTCCATCCATGTTCTTGCAAATGGCAAGATTTCATTCTTTTTGATCGCCAAGTTGTATCCCATTGTGTGTGTGTGTATGTGTATGTGTGTGTGTGTGTGTGTGTGTGTGTGTGTGTGTATACACATACATATATATACCACATCTTCTTTATCCATTCATCAGTCGATGGACATCGGCTCTTTCCGTAATTTGGCTATTGTTGATAGCACTGCTATAAACATTGGGGCACATGTGCCCCTTTGAATCAGCATTTTTGTATCCTTTGGATAAATACCTACTAGTGCAATTGCTAGGTCATAGGGTAGCTCTATTTTTTGTTTTTGGAGGAACCTCCATACCGTTTTCCAGAGTGGCTGCACTAGTTTGCATTCCCACCAGCAGTGCAAAAGTGTTCCCCTTTCTTTCCCACTGGAATTACTTAAACTGGCCAATCCTAAGCCTGCTTGCCCTACCTCACCCATTCGTTCCCACAGAAACTGCAATAAAGTCTCCTGTCTGTGATTCCTTCACCCACTCTGCCTCCCGGCCGCCCCCCGGTGTTTCCCTGTGTGGCCCTCAGTAGCACAGCAAGCCTCTTGGGGACTATGAGCATAATGAACTATCTTGTTGGTGACAATCGTCTCCTTATCTGTGGCCTGACCATTCCCAGATAACAATAAAACCTACATGTTAAAATACCCTTTCTCATGGATAATCTCCGCCAGCAAAATCTTTCCTGATCTTTCCCCTAGCCAGCTTGTATGTATCTGTATCACAGCCGTTACGCTCACAGTCATCAACTCGCCCTGTCTGTGCAAAGGAGACAATAACAGAATGTGCTAGCACATGGTGGTGGTTACGCAGATACACGCTGCAGGCCCTGGGTCCAGGGTTTGGCACGTGGTGAGCGTTCCGTGCATCTTAGGTCTGGTTGTCATTGTGACGAATGCGGCTTCCGTCTAAGTGACAGGCCAGTTCTTACTCCAACCCCCACTAAATTTTCTGCTGCTGCTTTGAGCAATCCTCACTTCTGGGAATCCTCAGGCCTAAAGACAGGTGGGGAAGGAGCTGCCAGGGTCTAGTTTCCTGGGAGCTCAGGGAGCCTCAGGAGAAAGGACTCCTCCTTCCAGGAGGAAGAGACAGAAGACAAGCCTGTCCAGTAGCCATATCTTGGCTGCTGAAGATAAAAGGTGATTCTTTCCCTTTGCTTTGTCTCTGGCCCAACGTCCCATGGACTTACATCTGAGTCCTGAGGAGAGAGGCTATGGTAAAACCAAAATGAGCTGCCTTCTCTTAAAACTCCATACAACATCAGCACCCAGGGCAGCGAGCCTGACAGCTTACAGACAGTCGTAAACAGACATTGAACTCCAGCTGATGGTGTGCAGAGGGAGAAAGGGCGCTGGTGTTTGCCGCTGACTTCGAAATGCAAAGAGCCAGGTGGACTGGTGAACAGGTAGATGGAAAGAGGGAGAAAATGGTGAGGCCGAGCGGCACTGGGTGGACGTGTTCCTGAACTCCCTGGAGACCTGCCCCCTGCCTCATTTGGGGGACTTGGCAGATGTCCTGAATCTGCATTAAGAGAGCCACTGGGGGGCGCCTGGGGGGCTCAGTGGGTTAAGCGTCTGACTTCGGCTGAGGTCATGATCTCACGGTTCATGAGTTTGAGCCCCGCGTCAGGCTCTGTGCTGACAGCTCACAGCCTGGAGCCTGTTCTGGATTCCGTCTCCCTTTCTCTCTGCCCCTTCCCCGCTCACGGTCTGTCTCTGTCTCTCTCAGAAATAAATAAATATTTTTTAAAAATTTTGTTTTTTAAAAGAGAGAGCCACTGGGGGGCGCCTGGGGGGCTCAGTCAGTTAAGCATCTGACTCATGACTTCAGCTCAGGTCATGATCTCATTGTTTGTGAGATCAAACCCCATGTCAGGCTACGTGCTTACACTGCAGAACCTGCTTGGGATTCTCTCTCTCTCTCTCTCTCTCTCTCTCTCTCTCCTTCTCTCTCTGCCCCTCCCCTGCTCATGCTCTCCTTTCAAAATAAATAATAATAATAAATAATAAACAAACAAACAACAAAAAAAGAGAGAGAGAACCAATGGAACACTAGGTACAGCTGGAGATGCATCTAATTTTTAAACTATTATACAGATTTGTTTTGATCAGGAAATTTCAGATCCTGAACTATAATTACATGTGCAATTTTTCAAGATTATTCTCCCTTTTGTAAACTATTGCTTCCTCTGAGATAGCAGGGCTCAATAGTCTTCCTTTTTTTTTAAGTTTATTCATTTATTTTGAGAGAGAGAGTAGGGGAGGGGCAGAGACAAAGACAGAGAATCCCAAGCAGGCTCCGCACTACCAGCACAGAGCCAAATGTGGGGCTTGAATTCACGAACCATGAGATCACGATTTGAGCCAAAACCAAGAGCACAACCCTTAACTGACTGAGCCCCTCAGGTGTCGCAGGGCTCGTATTGTTTAACAAACATTTAGCAAAGGCAGAAAACACTGTAAGTTAAATGTTATCAAAGTTCTCTCCCAAACCAATAGCTATGATATCCTCCATGTTTTCAGTGATGAATGGGTTCCTACCCCAGGTAGCCCAACAATTTACGAAACTCCCCCAAACCAGGCCTTAGTCACTACACAACCGAGAAGCCACGTTTTAAACATGAAAGTGAGAACGACAGGGTGTGTTTTGCCAAATTACTGCCACGTAATCCCAGTTTTGCCTCCTAGCGGAAGCCAAGGAGTATGAAGTGGACCCCAAGAAGTCTGCTCACCCTACTCCCCATCCACGAGCAAAACCGCTCTGACGGTTTATGGAACCATCAGAATGTTTTCCAGATATTAAGTCTTCTTCTAACTTCTTTTTTCAAATCCAGGTGTGAAAGAGTCAGGAACATTAATGGAATCATCCCCACCCAGAACCATGCTTTAAATCGACATGAAAAAAATGTACGACTGGTCAACCTGTAAAAATCACCGGCAAAGACAGGGAACGCTCATTTGCTGACCTCTGTCGCAGACGGGATACTGACACCTTAATGATTCTGCTCATTTGCAATAAGTCTCCTCAACTTGCCAACAGCCAACCCTACATCACAAGTCCCACTAGAGATCACTGGGGCTGGGTGGCATTCACAGAGACACACAGGCCCTTCCCAGCCAGGCTCACGGGACCCGACAGGTACAGGTTCTGCCTCAGCCCCGCCCCTGACATAGCCCCCTGCAGAGGTTTCCGGCTCGTAGTGGAGACAGACACATGGGGGAGAGGAGATGAAAGGAGAAGCAGGCATGTGGGACAGCATCCTGTGCACCTGACAATGGAAAGCACCGCATGGTAGGAACGGGGGCTCCCAGAGGTGGGAACATGGTTAAGGGAACACGGCAAGGTCACACACTTCACCACCCCCCCCCCCACCATATTTCAGCTCATTGAACACAGTGCAGGCTCTCAGCGTTTGCTGGTGAGTTGAGCAGGCTTCCCCAGAAGGTAGAGCCAGTGGTCAGTGTGTGTGATAAGAGAAGAGGCTCTAGTGGTGAGACCTGTCACCCTCACCCCACCCCCTCTTGAGTCCAACAACATCAATTTGCCACTGATGATCAACATTCTACACTTAGAGATTTATTCTTCTGACTTCAAGATTCATTCCCCTATTGTAATACCCATGATTGGAACATCAGTAATGACAGTTTATAGTTGAGTAGAAATGGATTCCCAAATGCCTTTCTTGAGAACACCTTATGATACAGGGGGAAAAGTAAAGAGCATAAACACGTTCAGAACCTGGTGTGGAGCCAATAGGCAGATGGGCTACAGGGTCTGGGAAAGGGGTGAGGGCCTGGGAGATAGGATTCACCCAGCCTCGATGTCTCATCTAACGTCTTTACTGAAAATCTCACTTGAATTAAGGACAGAACTAATGAGCTCATGTTCATACAGAACACAAGAGTTCCTTTCCAGAGCATTCCCCCCTTTTTCCCCTTAACCCTGGCCAGAAACACATAAAAAGAAGATTTTGGCAAGAAATTAATGACTCTGCAAAGCTAATCTTCTCCCCCAGAGAGAAGCCAAAGGAAGGTGCCTGCTGAGGGGTGTCTGGGTCTCTACTTCAAAGCCAAGATGCACCAAATGTGAGGGGCTGTCCAAGTCCCCCCAGGGCGGGCAGCAGGGGAAAACAGTCTTCAGGGGGCACTGCCTGGAAGGCAGGTCACTGAACCCAGTGGCCATGGATGAACATGAAAGCAGACTTGAATTTTGAAGGAGGGAAAAGATATCCAGGAATGTTGGGTCCAGAAAACGGAACAAGCAGGAAGAAGAGAGGCCAGGCCACCCCAGTGCTCCCAGAAGAAATGGAAGCAGCCAGTGGTGAGCCACCTGCCAAGTGCTTTAGGTGTGTCCTTGATCTTAATTCTCTAGCGACTCCGCGAGCCGGGGAAAACTGCCCCCTGATTTCACAGGTAAGAAGGCCGAGGCTCAGAGGTTCAGGGATTTGCCCGAGGCCACGCTGCTAAGGGTTTCACACAAATGAGGATGCACAATTTATTGCTCTTAGGAAAATATTATCCAAGGATTATGATTCCTTATTTTCCAGAGGTTGAGAATTCTTGCTCTGCAGCCAACCTATTAAGCATCTCATCTGAGCCTGCAAATCTGGAAAATCCTATTCTGGGTGATCTATTCACAGGAAGCACCAGGAACCAGAGCTACTTACACACGGACCTCGCTCCCCCTTCCTCAGCGCGGAGCCCCGGGGGGCAGGGGATTTATTACATAGCAGGGGCAGCCACAACACCCCTCCCGCCCACCCCTCGCTCCCCTGGGCTGCAGCCTCAAGAGAGAAACCCCTCGTGCCTCCACGTGAAGTTTAGAAAGAGCTTACTGTCAGCCCTGGGACTCAGAGCACCGGGTTAATGCGGATCACACCTCATGAAAAGGCAGCATACGGGGCGCCTGGGCGGCTCAGTCGGTTAAGCGCCCTACTTCAGCTCAGGTCACGATCTCATGGTCAGTGAGTTCGAGCCCCACATTGGGCTCTGTGCTGACAGCCAGAACCTGGAGGTTCAGATTCTGTGTCTCCCTCTCTCTGTCTGCCCCTCCTCCATTTGCACTCTGTCTCTCTCTCTCTCTCTTCAAAGTAAATAAACATTAAAAAAAAAAAAAAGAAAGAAAAGGCGGCACAGAGATTTTGATAGAAAAGTAGATGGATGTTCCCTCCGTCCAGGACTTAAAAAAAAGAGAACCGCGATTCTACCTTAAAGATTCGAACATTATTAATACATCATGACCATGTGCTGAACACCCTCTGTGTGTCTGGAGTTTATATACATTTACACACGCGGTCAGGGCTGGCTCGGTGGGAGGCAACAGACGCCCACGCAGCACGCAAGCCCGAGGAGAGCGGTCACAGGGGACTCGGGGCTCTGAAGACAGGAGACTGAGCCCGCCGAGGGGAATGGGAGGGCCGGTTCTGCACACCTGCTCTGTGGCCGAGCCTCGGCTGCCTGCCAGGAGCTCAAACCCCTTCTTAGCTTCAGCTCAAACGTGACTGGCGCCTTGCACTCTGACCCTGGCCTTGACCTTCTGTTCACTGCAAACTCCAGCTTCCGGGGTTTCTGGGTTCCTCATCTGCAGAGAGAAAAGGAACAGCCTCACTGGAGCCTGTGGGATGGAAGAGGATGGCAACAACACGTCGTGGTGCATTCGTGGCCACCCAGGACCAACCCTGTACCTGGCTTGTGGGCAAGTCCAGATGAGGCAGTGTTGGTGGCAAGGTGCTCCAGAGCACATGTGCCAGCTGTTTTACCGGGCAGGCATTATTATTTTCATTTTGTATATGAGGGGAAGGGCTGAAAACCATATGCCCACAGTCACACAGTTAGAAAGTGCAGAACTGAAATTAGAATTTAGGTCAGTTTATATGTTATCTATTGTTGCATGACAACCTAGCCCCAAACTTCGTGGCTTAAAACAAAAACCGTTCTGTTTGCCCACAGTCCCTGGGCTAGACAGGCGGGGCTCGGCTGGAATGCTTGTCCCTATCCCCCAGGGCACTGCATGGCTTCTTCAGGTGGCTTCAGGTTGGTGATGAGTGAGATCCAAGATGGCCTCACTCATAGGTCTGCCCTCAGCCTGGCCCTCTCTGCTCGAGGACCTTCATTCTCAATGGTCTCTCTTCTCTCATGGACTCTCATTCTCCAGGATCTCTCTGCCTCATGTGGTTTCTCCAACAGGATAGGGGGACTTTCTGTGGCACCTCAGGGCTCCAAGAGAGCAAAAATGGAAACCAAAGGTAGACTAAAGCCTCACGAGCTTTGAATGTGAAAACACATCGCTTCTTCAACTTCTGTTGGTCAGAGCAGAACGAGGGGCCATCCCAGACCCCAGGGGAGGGGCCTTGGACTCCACCTTTGGAGGAGAGGAGAGACAAAGTCACATGTCAACAAGGCCTAAGGACTGGCCAGGATTTTGATGGCCACCATGGAAACAACCTTCCACAGAACCCCAAGCCTGTGTACTTTGTACCATGCCAAGCACCCCAGGGTCTTTATGGCTGCCAATGCCCTCCTGATGTCATCCGAATCTCCTCCAGAGACAGCCTCTACCCAAGCCAGTGGCACAGGGCTGACGGTGGCACCTTGTTATTTAACAAGCTTGGTGTCCTCAGTGAGCCTGGTGCTCAGCTAGACGACAAGAAGGTACAAGCAAATCAGACCAGGCCCCTGCCTTTCCAGAATTGTTGTCTCCTGAGAGGAGAAGGCCTCGTCCTCTGAGGAACTGAGTAATGTCCTGTCCCCTCTGGAGAACAATGAGAATGTCTGAAAGCATTAAGCTCAGGGGCTGCCAATTAACCGAGGTCTATTAAGTACCTTATTTTTCTAGGCATTCTGTCAGACTGGGGTACTCAGAGGCCTTAGAAAATAAAATGTTAAACTGGGAAGTTATTAAAGTCATATTTTTTTTAATGTGAGGTGATTAAAAGAAAAATCCCCTCCAGCTTTCAAGTTGGAAACATCCAGAAAGAGAGACGAGCAGCCGCAGCAGGAGAGCTTAGGGCGCTCCACGTTTGTCAACGGCAGACGCCAAAACCCAAACACAAAGAAACTCAGGAGGAATCCAGGCCGCCTTGGGAGCGGCAGGTGGTGGGAGCCCGTCCAGAGACTGCGAAGCTCCCCGGGGCCCTCACTCTGAGGAACCTAAATGTAGCCGCTGAGGTGAGGACAGCGCCGATGGCCGTGGCTCACACCTTGGCAGGCGGGGCGCTTCCCCATCTTCCACCCCTAGTCTAAGACCATCAGAGCATCTGGTCCCCCTGAAGCCCTCGGTCTCCAGGACAAACCATGTCCATGAAAACCCCGTGCTTTCCTCAGCCTTCCTGCTGCTTTACAAGGGCAAATCCTCCACCACCCCCAAGGTGGCTCTACTCACACCCCCAACCATTACTGAGGCCCTAACTTGTGCCATCCGGGTGTGGCATAGCTCAGGGCCGTCCCAGCAATGCAGAAATACAGAGGTGTTGCCCTTGGGGAACTCATAGCCCAGCTCAGGATAGAAATATCAATTTCTCTGCGGGCACTGAAAAGCATCTAGAAGTTCACCATTTAGTGAACCAGTAGTTTCTAGTTCCTTTTAACTTTTGGAACCTGCTGCTTTCTTGTGTGTGCATGAACACACTGTGCTCTTGGGGGTTTTTTGTAGGTGGTAAATCATACCCTGAGGGCCAGGCCTTCGTTGCCTGTGGCTTGTAAAGGTGCCTGCAGGGCTGTGTGCCGCAGCCAAAAATACAATCAGTAAATAATTTGCACCTCCAGCTCTGTGGAAACCAGGCTTGAGGAGCAAAGATGGGGATCTCATCGACCCTGGGGTTTGAAGATCTTATCTGATGCTGATGGCCTTTCCCAGAAGATGCCCTTCCCATCCGGGCGCCCTTCATCCGCGGGGTCTCCTCCCAGCCCCTACTCCGCCTCCCCTTACCTCCCTTCGCCCCACTCACCTTCAAACTTTCATCACCCGCCCCTCTTTCAGCTTGGATCTCCCTGAAGATATAAATGAACTCTCTTTAGGATAACAGTGGAAGGCCTTTCTTCATGACACTTCAAGCCTCAAGCCCAGTGGGCCTTTATTTAAAGCTCCAGAAGCTGATAAGGGCCTCCTGAGTCCTGAAAGCAGCTTGAGCACAGCCCAGAATCGTCTTCCTAGGATATTTTCCAGCCCCAAGTCAGATGCCTCTCCTGAGAGATTTGAGTTGCGAGGGTGAGTAATCAGTAAAGACTCCATCCTAAGTCATGCTGCTCTCATCGAGGACATTCCTGGACCCAACCTTCTAACAGTAAAAATGCTTTTCCAATGGCAAACGCCTCCGACCAGACAGCCAAACGAAGCTGGTAAACCTTAGGGAGCTAAAAAATTATTTGAGTCAAAAAACCCAAATCAAACCAAACCAAAAGATGCTACCCAAAATAGCTTCAGTGTTTTCTTCTTTAGTTCTTTAGCAGCCCTGATCCCGCACAGATGATAAAATTCGTCTCTAATGCGTGTGAAGTGGTGTTCACGGAGGTGAAGTCAGCCGATGATGCACTCCACAGGCATGCAGAGTAGAAACTGCAAAGCTCCATGGTGCTTCAGATACAAGGTCAAACACATAAGCTTCCTCCAGGGCCATAGGTCAGGTGTGGGACTTTGAGCACAGACGCCCTTCTCCAGCCAAGGCCAAGCCTCAGGGACGGGGGAGGGGCCTCGGAACTAAAGCCGGCTGACTGGGGTAGTGCATGGAGTCTGCTTTTCAACCCCGCCCCCGGGAGAGGCCCTAAGAGGATCGTGTCCCTGAATCGGAGTACTCATGGGAAATGTTGACCTCTAGGGACCAGACTTCCGTAGGAAGTCTTGAATGAAAATGCTTACAGTTGTCAGGTTGATGTGCTTGGAGGTCTGAGCTTGTGCTCAGAGGTCAAGGTAAGCACCTGTACCCAGACCCCGGGGGAAGCCCCAGAGGTGGCTCTGTCGCCTGACTCACCTGGAGCCACCCCCCCACCCCCACCCCCGCTTCTCTCCCCGGGAGTGGAAGAAACAGAGAAGCTCAGAACTCATGGTTGGTGCCCCGGAGGTTAATCTTTTTTTTTTTTTTTTTTTTTTTTATCTCCAGGGGTGCCTGGGTGGCTCAGTCAGTTAAGCACCTGACTTCCGCTCAGGTCATGATCTCGCAGTTTGTGAGCTTGGGGCCCATGTCGGGCTCTGTGCTCACAGCTCAGAGCCTGGCACCTGCTTGGGATTCTGTGTCCCCCTCTCTCTCTGCCCCTCCCCTGCTTGCACTCTGTCTCTCTCTCTCTCTCTCTCAAAAATAAACATTAAAAAAAAATTTTTTTTTAAAGTAAAAGAAAAATCTCCATTTGCCTTCTCTGGGCACGAAACTTTCTCATTTTTTTCCCACCTGTGCACCTGCCTTGTCTTCCATACTGAGGGAGATTCTCCATTTAGGTGGGACTTGTGGCCTCAAATGCTTTGATGTTCTTCCCCCAGAAGGTAAGGCCTCTCTTCCTGGGGCTTGTGGCAGCTCTGTGGCCACGCTGACTGATGGAAGGTGGTGGAAGGGGTGGAAGGGCCTCCAAGGCTCGGTGTAGAAGGTCTCATTTACCAGAACACACACTCTTTGAGCCCTGATTCCAAGTCATAGGTCTGGTCACCTGGAACCACTGTGCTTGGAGAAGCTCTGGTGAGGACCCCACTAAGCCCAGTCTTCGTGGCACCCCAGCCCCAGCTCAGACTCCAGACATGTGTGTGGAGAAGCCTCCAAATGACCCCCAGTGCAGTTACTTGGGTCCCCTCAGACATGCTGGTCTTCCCAGCTGAGGCTCAGACACTGTGGAGCAGAGATAAGTCTCCTTAATGTGCCACCTTTAAATCTCAGCCATAAAGAACCATAAGCATAATAAAATGCTTCTTGTTCTCTGGCACGAGGCCATGGGGCGCTTTGTTACGCAGCGCTAGATAACCGGAGCATGACCTAAGCTGCTTTTCTCACCCCAGCTCTCACACAGACTCATTAGGCTTCTATGGTTCAACCCACAGCATGTGTCTTTCACGTGCAGAGTGCTGTCATGTGAGGGGTTGCTGGAAAGGGAGTTAAAGCCCCAGTCCCGGCACCCAAGGGACATCCAATGGGTTGGAGAGACACTCCTCCACTCTTCCTGCATGTAAACAAGTAGAGGCTAAGCAGAGAGAGGTCTCTCCCGCCTCTGATCACAGGACAGCAGGGGACGCTAATCGCCCCATGTCCTGGGCAGGTGCACTACAAGGGGGCAAAATTCCCCCTGGGGTACAACGTGTGTCTCCTGAAGTTTGAAAGCTCTGTCCCTGGCAACTGCCACAAAGGGCCTGGGGTCTTCTGAAAGCCCTCAAGAAATAATCCTGACCGCTCAGTGAAAAGTACACAGCCCCTTCCCAGGTAGCAAAGACTGACTAATGGTGAGAAGAGGGGAAGATAGTGCTTGAAAGAGGCAGGAAAGAACACCATTGCGGGTGCCCCCTCGCAACACATGAAACATACGAAGATCGTATTTATGAATCACGACACCACAGCAGAGAACTCTGCCAGTCCCTCCTCGTGTCGTCTGGTCTACCCATGGTCCTGTCTCCCGGCACCTGCCTGCTTGGAGACGAACCCTGGGGGCACCGAGGACACAAGGAATCCAGACAACAGACACTCACGCAGGAGTTAAAGACCAAATTCCAGGGGCTGGAGTTCTCTGGCCAACAATGACTTCACATTCTTGGGAATAAACTATTGACCAGATGCATGAAGAGAAGATTCGTGTGCAAAAACAAGCACAGGCACAAAGCTAGTGTTCTGAACCAGAACGTCTTTCACAGACACGTCCACCCCGTGGGGCTAGGTTCCCAAGCAGGTTCTCCCAAAGCCCACTGAAGATCAGGACCGCACCTGCCTAATGGCAGTCGGGGGGAGCTTTGGATTCAGCCCAAAGACAGTGTATCTTCAGCAGATAACTTCCAGGAAGATAATACCTTTGGGTTCCACTCATTTGGAAGTCCATCTCAAATATGATCACTGTCTGGAAAACTAGCTTCCCCCCCCCCAACCCTGGCAAATGTCCTTTCTATCTGTTTTAAATTTAAAAGAAAGAAATGTCCTAGAATATTTAGAAAGTATAACCCCCTACTCCCTTCCATGGGAAACAAACCTGAAACATTTTGATTCTACATCTTGCATTGGCGGCTGTTGGCTACAGAAAAAGAAACTGAGGCAGCACTGAGGGGAGAAGGTGGATGAAAGCTGAGATGTTTACAGGTAAAAGTTGGGGTTTCCAGCAGTGAGCTTCTTGGGGGCAGAAGTGTGTCCTGTCCCCTTGTATCAATAGCATCATGTCGTCCAGCCCTGAGCAGGGATCCCAATAAGGACACAATGAGTGAATGAACTAATGAATGGATAGATAATAAGCAAATGAATAGGGTGGCTCAGTTGGTTGAGCGTCCAACTTTGGCTCAGGTCATGATCTCACAGTTTGTGAGTTCGAGCCCCACGTCAGACTCTGTGCTGACAGTTCAGAGCCTGGAGCCTGCTTTGGATTCTGTGTCTCCCTCTCTCTCTCTCTGCTCCTTCCCCATTCTCTCTCTCTCTCTCTCAAAAATAAACATTAAAAAAATAAAAATAATAATTATTATTATTACCCAGTGAAAAATCTTAGACTCCCCTCTGCCTCCTACTCCCACCCCAAACCTCCACATCTAGTCAGATACTCAGGTCTCTTGATTTTTTTTTTTTTCCCCAACCATCTCCTGTTCTGTCCCCTCCTTTCCACGCCTCTGTCACGATCCTGTCTCTGGCATTAACACCTTGCATGTGCGCCACTGCCCTACACAGAGCTCTGCAGCTGGGATCCCATCCCCAGTGGCTTCCACTCCTGTTTGTTACCCATTCAATGTTCTTCAAATTCCTGTGCTCACTTATCTTTCTGATCAACCTGTTTGTCCTGACCCTGTCCTTGCAAATTTGCCCACTGCCCCAATCCCCTGTAAGTGGCACGATTTCCCTCCCCTGTCTTTTGACGTGAAATCCACACTTCAACACTTAGCTCAGTCCCCGCCTTCCTTGTGGAGCCTTTTGACTAGTACTGTGGAAGGAGTCACTCCCCTAAGGAAACTGATCCCCGAATACCTTTCCTTCCAGGATGGGTATGGTGCTCCCCACTGGCGGTCTTACGCTTCACCTCTTCTTTGAGCTTTTGGCCCTTTGTGTTCACTGTGATGATGTTGGTTAGTCAGTCCTAGCTCAGGTCTTCTCTCCCTCAGATGCTGGCACCAGCCATGGTCATTGGCATCTCCTCTTCAACTGGTTAATGTCTTCTGACTCACATTCCTCAGGGGTGTGCCCTTTATTAGATTACGTACCACATTGCATTAAAATGATCTGTTTCTGTTCTCCAATTTGATTAGAAGCTTCTAGATTACAATGATTCTTATTCATCTTTTTAAAAATGTTTACTTCATCCGAAGTCGGATGTTTAACTGACTGAGCCACCCAGGTGCCCCTGTCTTATTCATCTTTTTATCACCAGAACCTAGCACCTGAGCCAATAATATTTGTGAATTAATAACCACAGTGATGATGACAGCTACCCTTTGTCATTTACCCATTATGTACCACACTCCAGGCAGACAAGGCGCCCACTAATCCTCACAACCCATTGACAGTTAGGTGTCATTCTCTCCATGTTATAGATGAGAGACGCTGAGAGCTTAAATATGCGCCAAGTGCAGGTGGGGTTCCAATCCAGGCTGTTCAAGGTTACACCCATACTCTGTTTTCCTCCGCCCTACTTGTTCTTTCCATGCACAAAGCACCCCAGCGTATTGCACTCAAGCAGAGGCACAGAGACCTGTAAGTGCTGATCACACCTGCCAACATACTTGATTTGCAGGACACAGGAAAGAAATGGTTCGGTGCCACTGTCCTACAGACTTGTGCATTTGAAGTGACAAAAGGTCTTACCATATGAAGGGTGATATTGTTGGTTAGCTAATACATAGGCAGGATATTTGATGTCTTTTACATTCATTGCCACCTGGTGATAAAAAAAAAAAAACAACACAATGATAGGGATAAATTTCACCTCCTTTAAAATCGACCCAAAGGTTAAACTTACACCCAGACAGCTGTATGTGTATATCAACTTCCTAATCCAGAGACATGTCCATTTTCAATTAGAATCTTAGCTTCTTTGTGGATACATGAATCTTTAGGGAAAATACTTAGCTGGCTCCAGTTATATCTGGTTTAGTTTCATGTTCCTATCATCGAAGAGTAGTAAGAAACAAAGTCAAGGCCAGAAAATACAGAGAAAAATTAACATAAAAATAAATGTGAAGAAAATCTTTAAACAGCCAGTTTTGATGTACATTTTCAGGCAAACGTATATTTCAAAACAGCTGAACGGTTTCTTAACCAATAGCATAAGAGAAAGAAAGAAAGAAAGAAAGAAAGAAAGAAAGAAAGAAAGAAGAAAGAAAGAGGTTATTGAATAATTTAGTATGTGTATACATTTTTGTCCTCTTCATATTCTAAAATACACTTAAGAAAAATGTGGTTTATTTTACTGGATTAACTTATCAGATAAGTGATTTAATAATGTTTATAAAACATATGCTTAAAGACCTGTCTGTTTCCATCAGCCTTTAAGCATACTGTATCCCTATTGCCAAGAATTATGTGTAAGTTTCTAATTTATTCAGCCAGAAGTGACAGAAACCATTACTTGTTTTATATGCAAGGAATAGAACCTTAAAGGCTCTTGCCTATGTAGGGAAATAATGAAATAAACGTAGGGAAAAACGGAATCATTCTGTACGTATGGTGATAGATCACAAAAATATATTAGATGCACAAATCAGGGGCAAAATATTGAACGTTTCCTTTTATGCTGTGGTCTAGGCTAAATTCGGACAGCCTGGCCCCTACACCTGCCACCTGAATTGGGGTCAAGATCCACCTGTGGCCAGCATAGGTACTTGCAGATAAGTACCACTGTTCAGCTCTAGAAGATGTTCAAATCACGACACTCTTCAAAACTTAATTACCTGATTCTATTTGATGCATGGAGAGATGTGAGCACTGGCTAAAGTACTCAAATAAATACTCCCTAAGGTTCCTCCTAACCTGGCAGTGCTATGATTTATGCAGCCGAAACTCCCAATCCGCAAACAAGAATAAACTATGCATTTATGCCTTTGTCATGAACAGGGGGTCTGTGGCAAGTGCTGATATGACTACTGTATGCTTGTGTACACGCTCGCGTGTTTTTGAGGGCTTCCCGGACACGTCATTCCTAGAAATAAATGGCCGTGCGCTGAGATGGAGGTCACTTGTGTCAGTGTCAGCGGGGCCTGTCTGGTCTGGGCCCTGCAGCCAGAGATCCAGTAATTCGGGGAAAACTCTAGAGAGAACAAAAGGGACCCCGGGTTCCAAAGCAGGAAAGGAAAAAAGACAGAAGGGAGACTTTTCGGCAGCCTTACCTTAAGGAATAAATTCTAAGAGTCAGAAGAAAACGAAGGAGATTTTTCTCCTGGTTCAGAAGAGCGTGAAGGAAAGAAGCCCAGACCCAGAAGGCCTGAGAGAGCTTCCGCCTGAGTGGCGAGGGTGTCCCCACGGGAAAACTGCTTTCTGCTGGAACAGGGGTTCTCTTCCCACAGGCACAGGACCTGCCCTCTCTCTGCTCCCACTGAGCCAGCCCCTGACTCGCACAGAGCTGACAAAGAGAGACCACCAGAGCTGAACGTTTACGCGGCTTGTAAAATGTGGACCGCCAGGCAACCTGAACCACGCGGTAATTTTTCAAATTATGTTAATTGCAAAAAAAAAAAAAAAAAAAAGAGGAAACAGCTCTCTGGCAGAGAGGAGAGGCCTCCCCCTTCCTGGGCTGCCTGCACAGACTTGGGCCCATGGAACCTTCTCTCAGAACTGTAAACTGCAGTCCTGTCTGACGTCCGCCAGGTGCCCTGTTAGGTCAAGGCAGTGGGTGTCCTGTTCGTTGTTCCCAAGTGTGAGGCTCTGCCTGGAAGTTCGCGGAGTTGACGTGTCGATGCTATTGTGCAATCAAATCAATACAGACTTTTAGAGAGAAAAAATACATTTTTAGGACGGAAAATTTTGAATGTAGACAAGAATAGAGAGAATATGTTAGTGACGTCTCATTTATCCATGATCTGGTTTTAATAATTATCCCAGTTATTTTGCTGATCTTCCTTTGTTTTTCCTCACACCTCTCTGTGTCTCTGTCTCTGTCTCTGTCTCTGTCTCTCACACACACACACACACAGACACACACACACACCTTCTTCTGGACTATGTTAAATTGTGTCTCAGATATCATGTCATTTTGCTATAAATACTTGAGAAGGCATCTCTGATAACCTTGGTTTTCCACATGACCGTAAGACCTCTCAAAATTAACAAAGATGCCTTATAATCAGTTAGTGGCCGCTCGATGTTCAAATTCCCTCAATTGTCCGACAAATGTCTTTTGACAGTCAGTATGTAGGAATGAGGATCCAAACCAGGCCCCGGGTTGCTACGATTGCTAAGTCTCTTCCAGAAACTTCTTCCAGTTGCTCTTTCCCTTCAAGTTCTCGAAGTCCCAGTGTTGAAACCAGGGGGCAAAGCAGCAGAGAGGGAGCTAAGGCTGCTGGTCAGCTGTGCCTGCCAAGGGCTGCTGCTCCCCGCTCCCCAAGAGAGCAATTTCTGTCCGCATTTCCTGTTGTCACCACTGACATCACAGAGATAGAGCTGAGGAAAGTTGCTTTCTCTGGAGCGCAGCATTTGTCCCCGGGCCCAGATGACCCTCTAGGCCTCTGAGCTATTTCTCCAAACAAGAAACAGAGGAAACCTCACCCTGACAAAGGCCAAGAAGAGAGTTCTTTGTATGTGGGGACGTTCAAGGCATCTCTCCAGCTCCTTTAAAATTTTATTTTCCCTTCACATCCAGATCCAGCCCAGGAAATAATTTATTCTGAAGTTGTTTAAAAGTTTCCAATTAAAAAATCTTGGAAAGTAGCTGACCTATATTTACTGTAACCATATTTTCCAAATAAAATTCCAGACACATGCTCTGATAAGTATGTATGCACTTACCACACTATTTAAAAATAAAGGCCACTGCTTTTTTTTTTCCTGCTTAAAAAAAAATAATCCATGTTAATTTTAGAGATGAAAGAAAGGTCAAAGAAGAAACCAAGTATCTGCAATCATACCACCCAGAAATAACCACTATTAATCTTTTAATTCATTTTTCTCTTCAGTTTTTGTCAATAGCAGAAGATAATTTGTTACCAAGTTGAGTAATATACTGCATTATATATTATACATATATATGTGAAATTATATATATATTATACACATATAACTGTATGTACAATATATATACATATAGGTATGAATTTACCAATTAAAGCTATGTCACAAGGATTCTCTCACATCATTGAAGATTCTCTATAAATCTTCTTTTTAATAGCTGTAGAAGAGTCTATCTTTGCAAATGCCATAATTATTTTTACCCACTACACATATCATTGTAAATTTAAATTGCCCCAAGTTCTTCGCTAATGTTAAATATTTTGTTAAAAAATACTGTGATACGCATTCATATGTACGTTTGTTCACACTTCTGAAAATTCCATAGCGTAGCCAAGAAGCAGAAATACTGCATAGTGGGATAAAAACTTAAAATCTCTCCATAAACGCCATCAACTTTTTTTAAGGAAACATTGTATACTTAACACCTGTTTCTGAAGGTTTCTGAAGGTACCCATGAGAAAATATTTTAAATTAGTACTGTTCCAGAACATGTGGAAGATTTTAAAAATATATTCATCAAGCACTTGTGTTAGAGATGCTGCTCTAAGTGCTATGTATCTGCTATCATTTAGTCTTTACAAAACCGCCATGAGAAAGGACAAGACACTATTAGGATTCCCATTTTTCACACACAGAAAACTTAGGTGACCAGCCCAACTCACATAGACAATTCCTTATAAAGCTAAAAGTGCCTGGTAAGGGGGCGCCTGGGTGGCTCAGCCGGTTAAGTATCTGACTCTTGATTTCAGCTCAGGCCTTGATCTCAGCGTTCGTGGTATCGAGCCACAAGTCGGGCTCTGCACTGACAGCATGGAGCCTGCTTGGGATTCTCTCTCCCCATCTCTTTCTCTCTGCCCCTCCCCTGTTCGCTCTGTCCCTCGTTCAAAATAAATAAATAAACATTTTAAAAAGTGCGTGGTCAGACAGAGTCAATGTAGCATGGTTTCTTTTTTATTCTAACCGTTATGCCACTCCAGAGGCTTCTACAGCAAGGGTCCCAGCTGAGAGTTTGTAAAAGGAACACTAACCCACAGGAGAGGACCCATACCAACAAGTGCAGCCTCGGGACAGTCAGCTAATGCTGGCTCAGATCCCTGTGTGAGAGGCCAAGAACACTCCCCGGCCAATGCCATGCTCTACACAATACTGGTAAGCTTGGGAATGACAAAGAGAAAGGACACTGTGGTGAGCCTGAAGGACGGACATGGTCATTCTTGAGTACATGTGAGACTCCAGGAGCCCCTCATGCAGAAAAATGGGATCTCGTGGAAGGAGAGCAAAGTACTATGGTCTCAGAAGCTTTACTAGTGGGCTCTAAGGGCATAGTAATCCTGTTGAACCAAACATCACAATGTAGAGAAAGATGATTCTCATCTTTTCTTCTCACATTAGTTGATGTAGGGCTCCTCAGCATATTTTGCTGGCTCTTCAATGCCAAGGGCATTGTTCACGGCCCAAGAGATATATGGGGCCAAAACCCAGTCTTAGCTCCACTAGCCAATGAGGGCATCTGGGAGCTCTATCTGCCTCCCATTGTGTCTGTGACCTCACATGCTCCTCCTCCTCCCCACCTGCTTTCACAGCTCGGGCAACACTGCCCCCTCGCTGTCCCTCCAAGGACAGCACTCCAGCCTCAGGACTTTTGCTCTGGCTGCTCTCTGCTTGGAAAGCTTTGCCCCGTCTCTCTCTTCACATCTTTCCCCAAATGTCATCTCCTCAACGACCACCCTGTGAACAATTACAATTCCCAATACTCCCCAACCCCTCACCCAATGCTCTCTAGGGGGACGGTGATTTTTGTTTGTTTTGTTTGCTGATCTCTTCCAAGTGCCTAGAACATTCCTGGCAAATAGCTCTCAATAAATATTTGTTGAATTGAATGAAATCACTAAATGGATGAACCGTGGAGATGACAGTCTTGCTTTCGATATTTTCACAGTGAGAACACTAAAAGCCTGAGAGGGAAAGTGACTTTATCCAAGCCACTGGTAGGGGTTCTTTCTCCAAAGTGCCCTCACTTCCATAACTGGCCCTGGAGTCATCCAACTCAGCTCAAATAAAACCCTCCTCCAATGAGGCCAATCCAGAGAGGCCCAGATCCAGTGAAAGCAATTGACAAAAGGTATGAATGATGACGAAGCATCACCCTTCCAGGGAGTAGGCTTCACATGAATCCCCAGTTGAGGGAAAACTTCTTTCTGGGCAGCAAGCAGACTACATACCTTCCCCTTTCCAGCCCTCTCAAGAGCAGCTGTCTAATAACAACAAAGCCACCAGGAATCCAAGTCCCCAGAACCCACTTCATCTAATAGCTCAAGTCCATCCATGACCCATCCCTTCTTCTCTTTTCCAAGTAGCTGGACACTGCAAGAGATCATTCCCGGCAATGAGACGAAGTGAACTGCTCTAGGGGATATTCAAACTACAGCTCATTACAAATGCCCGGTATCATAAACACTTCTCTGAAATATCTCCCTCTTCCCTCGCAAGCATGTGCAGAGAGCAAACACAGACAATACATAATTTTGGAGCAGATTTATTTTTTCCATGATCTCTGCTCTCTTTTAACGAGCAATTTGTTGTATATGTTAGCTTGAAATAAAAGAAAATAAAATCCTGGCGGTGATGATCAAAATCAAGAACCCCAAATGTAAAAGCTATCTCTTAATAAGTGTGTATTCTGGGATTTCAGACACAAGGTCCACAGGCCCTCAAAAGATCATTACATGAAATTCAGTGATCCGTGAGCCTCCTAAGGTTATATATGCACTTTTGTGGATATATGAAGATACATGCATTTATTGGTGATCTCTCATAAGATTCTCAAAGGGATGTTCCCCCAAATTGCTGAGAACCATTGATTTTGACACAGTCAGAAGTGTTACCGCTCAAATGGGTGATGATCAAACTTGACTCCATGATGTGTGATGCAAAATTTGTGATTCCTAATTGTATTTGCAGCATTAATGCTTTCTCTTTTGGGGTGAGTACCATTATCAAGACACAATAACCTAGCTAAATAAACTCTCAGTTTGGAAACATAAACTGAGTGTAATAAATTAATTTCCTAAGTATCATTCCTTGCTGGTGAGAAGATTCTCACTCTGGTCTTTAACCATGTCTCCCTCTTTCTCTCTCACGTTTAACCTTGTGCAAAACACACTTTGCAAAGTAACTATTTTGAGCCACATTTTTCAGAGAGAGACCCTGAGACTCAGAGAGGCAAGCAGCTTTAAGGCCTCTTGGCTGGGAAATAGAGGAACCAGGACCTTAGCACAGACCCACTGGATCCTGAAGCTTGTGGGTTTTCCAACAAGGCAAACCACTATCTTGAAATTTATATTTTGTTTCCTGACATCAGGATTTTCGGATCCAGCTTTTCCTTTAATGCTGGGTGGTTACACCAGAATATTTTATACCAGCAATTACACTCACCAATGGTATCCGTGAAAGATTTTTAAATATCGGTAGCTCTGACATGGTGAAAGTCATCAAAACGTGTTTTCTCTGATTTTGGCTCTGAGTACTGAGTCAGCGGCAGTCTAAAATGCCGCAGGGACTCAGTGCAGAGCTTCCCAAGAACCCTCCCCTTGCAGCCAAATGGAGCACCTTAATGTACACACGAGAACTTCCCTGAGTCCCGAGCAGCAAACTCTGTGCTACTCACTGCTTTGCTGAGAGAACAAAGGGGTGGCGATGTGTGGACACAAGGATTAGGGCCTCCTTCTCCTCCGTGGCAAATGGCATTTAAAGCAAATACACGAATATACACGTGTGTCACAATACGAAGGTTCCCTAGAAGAAAATTATTTGGGAAGGAAAGGAGACAGTATTTATAGCTTGAAAACAGAGAGTGTTCAAAATGGGAAAATAAAGTACTTCTCTCATCACTACTGATGTGTTTTTTGGTGTCTGTCTTCAGCATACGTCTACGGGTCTTTGTGAGGCCCCATGGTAATCCCTCAATGATTCATGAACTACAAGTCCCCATCACAATTTCCAAGTCATTGGGAAGCATTTAATCCCCAGAAGTAGCGATTTTCTCATTTAGTAGGAGAGTGGAAGGAAGAGGGAAAGTTTGGCTGAGTGCAGAAGTCTAAGAATGCCCCAGCACACGCAGGCTCCGGAGAAGGCTGCTTGATGGAGACATTGGAAAGCATGGCTCCCTCTCCCTCAGCCAATCAGTTTCCAACATAGCTTCCAAAAATCTATCTTGTGTGTTTTCTGGCAGCTCCACTTCTAAGTTATTGGATTCTAGCACAGTCAGGTCAAATATCAGCGTGTGTCCTTACAAATGAGTCACCACCTCACAGACTGCCAACATCTCGAGTCCCCTCTTACTGTGTCATTGTGTCCCCACACACGTGTGAGTCCACACAAGAGCTGCCCTCCCTTAGCATGCCCACCCACCCCCCATAGGGAACTTGCTTCTTCACACACATACAGGACTGTAGACATATGCTTGCCAATGACAACTCTTAGCCATGTTGATTTATGCTGGAGAAGTGTCATCTCTAAGTTGTCATCAAGTCTAACCAATAGTTCTCGGTGGAGGGACACCACCCCCTAGGGAGCATTTTGGAAATCTGCAGGACCTTTTGATAATTACGAATCTTGGGTGTCACTGCATTAGTTGGTGGAGGCCAGGGAGGTATGAGCCAATTTTGTACCATTTTTCAATGTCCTACCAGACAGTTTTATAGGTGAAACATTTGTTTATAGCTTTCTGAGCCTGGAACCCCAATTTCACTTCTACATATAGTAGAAAGTATGTTTGTAGTTTTAGCAGACACTGAATTTTCCAAGAATGCAACCGTTATATGATTCAAAGAGAAAATTGTACATTCTGTATTTGAAATTTTACCAAGGGTTATTCATCAGTTTTGAAAAATCACAGTTCATCGCATGGCTGTCACTGATTCAACACTCCTGCGCAAGTGTGATAGCTTTGGTATAAGCACTAGTAACTCCTTATATGGGGTTGTGCCTGGTATTGTCCTACAAAGAGCAATGTCATTATGAGTTCCTGATATTGAACCATATTCAACCAGTCAGCATAAGAATAATGTGGGAGTTTTTAAAAATTACCAATACCAATACCAATATGCATATTCATATATATATTCATATATATATATTTCTTTCATATATATATATATATATATACACACACACACACAACCTTTTAAAAATTACCAATTACCAATTGGTTAGATCCACAATATCTAACCAATGAAATCAAAATCCAAAAATTAGGGTGCCTGGGTGGCTCAGTCTGTTAAACATCTGACTCTTGATCTCATAATCTCATGGTTTGTGAGATCGAGCCCTGGGTCGGGCTCTGGGCTGACAGCACAGAGCCTGCTTGGGATTCTCTCTCTCTCCCTCTCTCTCTGCTCCTACCCCGCTTACGTGCACTTGGGCGCTCTCTCTCTCTCTCAAAATAAATAAACTTAAAAAATATTTAAAACTTCTACTTTTGTCAAGATGGCAAACTGTCACCATTCAAATTTCCACTTCTTTTGCTAGCACTCTTGATCTAGTCAAAATCAGACTTCATTAAGTCAAGTCCTCTGTATCTCCTCTGCTCTAAATTGCTTGCCACATCTCAGTGCCCAGGTTAGAGGCTGGAGTCAACCCCCTAAACAGCCTGGAAGAAGAAAGTATCCTCAGTCCTTTTAGAGGAAGCATCGATATTCTCAAGCATATCTTTCAATTTTCAATATTTTTTGAGAGCATGTTTCAATGTAAAATGAAGTATAAGCAAAAAACCTTAAATCTTTAGTCCAACAGAGACATTAAAAAAGATAAGGTACCACAGGGAGCTGAGGACTCAGGGACTCCGGATTGACTTTGAGAGGAGAGAGTTTCTGCAGAGCTCAGATGGTGGACAGCACGAAGGAAATCCGTTTGTGCAGCTGTCCAGCTAGCTTGTGCGTGCACAGACACTGTGGTAGTATTTTCCTGGCACTCAGCAATTCATTCCCCAGATCTGAGAACATCATCTAAATCCTAATTGATGCTGTAGCTGCACTTAACCAGGAGACAAAGATGAGCCAAGGTCCCTGACACGTTTGAATCACATAGCATAATTGGAACAATAATTCGCATTCTTTTCTTCGCTTTTTCTGATTTATTTCCCAACAGTATGAGAGACAGAGACAGACAGAAAGACGCAGAGAGACAGAGACTATGATTTTTAGAGTCTGAGAGATCTGCACCTTCTAAGACCTGAGGAAGGACATACAGTCCGCTTTCTGCCTGGGGGGTAAGCAACATTCCTCACATAAAGAGGTGGCTTGCTACCCTGTCCCCCAGCACCTTCATCCGCTCTGGGGGTGACATAGCTGCTATCTTCTGCATGGGTCCCTTTCCTTATAGCATGCCAATTTCTTCTACGATAGGTGTTGGCAAACTTTTCCTATAAAGGTCAAGATCGTAAGTATTGTAGATTTGTGGGCTGTCTCTTTCTTGTATTCTTTCTTTCATATCTATATATATTCATATATATATGCATATTCATATATATATTCATATATATATATTTCTTTCATATATATATATATATATATACACACACACAACCTTTTAAAAATCTAAAACTCATTCCTAGCTCCAGAGATGCACAAAACAGACTGCAAGGGGAACTTGGCTGGGGACCGTAGTTGGCCCCCAGCTCTTGATAAATGGGTCTCAGGCAGGAGCTCACACTCCGTTAGTCTCAGGTCTATGTTCCCAGCCGAGGGGAATATGGAGGAGGGTAAGAAGAAGGCAGAGTAGGGAAGGACGGCCAGCAGAGCAGGGACAATATCTGGGGCCTTAACCTGGGCGGAGGTGTGGGGGGGGCACTTATGTCTCACTTCTACACTTGACAGCTGCTTTAGTTTTTATTTGGATTTCCAGAGGGCAAGAGAAAGGTGTGCTGGGGGGAGAATCTCCATGCCTATCAGTCTCAGAGGCTGGGTAAGTTCTCCTATGAAAGAAGCAAGCAGGAAAAAGATTTAGGTTCTCTCCACACAGGAATCCTTTCCTGTAATGCAAGCCACCACATGCACAGGGGCCATCGGGCCCTCTTCACCTTGTCCTCCAGAAGTGGGGCTCGGCGCCAGTACCAAAAAATGCTGCTTCTCACGGCACCTGCTATGAGTAATAAAGTCCTAGGTCTTGCACCTCTCTAGGACTGTGCCCTGAACAGACGAGCCTGCAGGAAAAGGTATCCGCTAAAGCACGCTGGGACATCTCGGGATAGTTTCACACCGATGAAAGCAATTTTATATATTTCTCAGGCCGTCTTCTTGGAAAGATTTGGAAGACTGGGAGACACTGAAAAGCAGGGTCTATACTTGGCTCACCTTTGTGTCTGACGCAGAGCCTAGAACAATGGCTGGTACATGATGGACATTTAGTAAGTGTGGAGGGATGGAAGGAAGGAAGGAGGAAAGGGGAACAGGAGGAATCGCCTTTTAAGAGGTTTCAGATTTTCTGCTTTTGATTTCCTGTGACTGCTCAATGTTCCCAAAAACAGAGAGAAATCAGACATTTCTGTCACTTCAAAATAAAGAATGAACTGCTCCATGGCTCTCCTTACCCACAGCTTGAAGAGAAAATCCAGGACCGAACCAAAGCAATAAATAAAGACTGAAGGGGGTGAGGGGTAGGGAAATATGTAGTATTTCAATATAGATTCCAAAAACGTGTACCTGATTTGAGAAGAAATATCTAAGGAGCCAAACTGAACTGTTTAATGTGGGTTGTGTTACTAAAAGGGCTGATAGGGGCGCCTGGGTGGCGCAGTCGGTTAAGCGTCCGACTTCAGCCAGGTCACGATCTCACGGTCCGTGAGTTCGAGCCCCGCGTCGGGCTCTGGGCTGACGGCTCAGAGCCTGGAGCCTGTTTCCGATTCTGTGTCTCCCTCTCTCTCTGCCCTTCCCCCGTTCATGCTCTGTCTCTCTCTGTCCCAAAAATAAATAAACGTTGGGGAAAAAAAAAAAAGGGCTGATAAAGGCTCTCTTTGTAGTCCCCCAAATGAGTTATTTTGAGTGAGTCGCCATGGTGGTAGGCTCTGTGTGCATGACTAACGATAGAAAAAAGTAAACGGGGCCCCAGATGAAGTGTCAGTTATGAGGATGCTAACAGTAAAAGCCTGCCCCAGAGCAATGCCACGTGCTTTGAAAACACTCCGGGAGCAAAAGGCACGCTTCGGGAACACGGGCTCCAAAGGAAGACCATTGGCGTCAGCATCGTGGAGTTATTTTGCCAGCAATTTTCAACAATCTATCACAGCCTGGAGGAAGGTCTCCAGTGTCATTGCTCACACAGGTAAATTTGGTGAAAGGGGAAACAGGTGGACCTTGAACAGGCAAGTGTGGAGCATGGAGACTGAAACTTCATGGTAGTCACGGGACCAAATAAGATTGCAGCAGGCCACCGCCACCTTCTCCACTTCAAGGCACATAGAGCAGAAATGCAGCATGTGTGGCTCTCGACTTTCAGGACATGTGACCAGGCCGATGGCTATCTGTCTGGTCATGGCGGCTAAGCTTCCTCCTCTGCACCTTCCTCATCAGTAAGTGGGATGGGCATGATAGATAACTCAGCTGGTCAGATAGAGCTCCGTCCTTGATCTCAGAGAGGTGGTCTATTGTCCACAGTATTTTCCAAACACTAATTCACAGTTCAGTGTTGAGCAAACTCCGTGACAATGTCCTGGGGTGCTCTTACAATTGTAAAAGTTAAAAATCCAGGTTTCTGACTCAGGCATGGCATTCAGGGATAGGTTGTTGTTGTTTTTGTTTTGTTTTGTTTTTAATTTTCCTAGTGATTCGTAGATGGTCAAGTTTAAAAGTCACCGGTATAAACTTTCCACTTTGGAATTTAATTAGATTATCTTGCTATTCTTTTATATTATTACTGAATCTACTGCTACGTTGGAGCTACTCATGTAAAACTTGAGGGCTGTGTTCCCCCACCTGCCTCAAACACTGACCAAATGAGTGAATGAGGATACGTCCAGACTCAGAGGATCAAGAGGAAGGATATTTTTAACATGGTCTCCATATTACTGGGAAAAGAAACACAAATCCTCCTTTTGGGGAAAGGAGGGAGGGAGGGGGCAAGGGAGGAGAAAGAAGAAGGAAGAAAGGAGGTGGGGGAGGGAGAGGAAGGGAGGAAGGAAGGAAGAAATTACGTAGACATTGACATAAAATGCCTTTGCTTCCGGGGAGCCATGTGATACATCTCTGACGAGCACCTCCTGGTCTAACAAAGGCCTGTGAGCTCTCAGCATGAGGTTTACTGTGTGGATCCTGCCTCCTCTTGAACACACTGAACCTTTGACCCTATTAGGCATCTTTCCCCCCCAAATTTCCCTATTTGCGGGTTCTGCCGCCACTTCTCTTAGCAAACGCACCCAAGGGAGGGCAGGACATCCTGGGTCCAGCCTCGTGCCCTTCCCTCCTCAGGCCCTACCACGTTCACCCTCTCTACCCGCCGTGTCCTCTCACTCTCCCAGAACCCACCATCTCAGATCTCTCCTTGTCTTGACACAGATTCCAGCTCCTTCCTGGTTCTCTCTTTGTACTTTCCCGTTTCCCTGCAAGTGTCAACAGGTGTCATGACAACTGGGATTGGGGGGAAGTTCTGGCCAAATAAGTGGCAAACGCCAGGTTAAGGAAAGTTAGACAAGTTTCTTTCCTTCAGGATTTCTCAGAGCTTTAAATTTGCTAACGTGATGTGAACATTCCCTAAAGAGAAAAGCATTACTGGAGCTTGCCCCAAACACACTTGGCAATGACACCTATTATATGATGCATCTTCTTGGAGCACTCTTGTGCTTTTACCAACAAGTGTGTTTTGAGGACTTACTGTGTGTGCTCGGTGTACTCAGACATTGTAGCGAGCACTGAGCAAGACCCACATAATCTCTGCCCCATGGCACTTACTCACTGGGCACGTTTGGGGAGCACTCATCTGAAGGTCTTCCTCTTAGGTCTGCCTCCGGGTCCCTGTCCTTTTCCTCTTCTTACCTTCAGTTCTGCATCTGCCCTCAGCCTTTGAAGTCCTGTGAGAAGCAGCGTCTTTTCCTGCCTGGGCTCCATTCTGTTCCCACACATTGAACTACTGGAAGAACCTTGGCCTCGGCCGCCATTCAACTTGCCACTTGAAGTAGCGGCACTTGGGCTCCACTGCGGGGTGTTTCCAACTAATCGTTTTTCTGGTCCTTCGCCACTTTCTCAGCCTCTTGGAGACAAGCTTCCCTTTCCATCAGCATACTCTGCCTCCTCGATCACAGCTGTCTTCTCTTCTTTTTACATCCTCTTGAGTTTGTGTGGGAAATGCTGCCGGCGAGCTGGGTCCACAGCTCTTCTACTCGGTCCATGTATCAGCTCCATTGAGAAGCATTCCTAGCCTCCCATCCCTGGCCTGCCCCATCCCTAGCCCATCCAGCTCGGCCTGGAATCCCTCCCCTGGCAGAGTCACTATATTCCCTGTTCAAAAGTTATATTTAGCTCCATGGTGAAAGTACTATTTCTTGCTCAGGAACATCCCTCCTAGTCATCTATAAGAAAAGAAACAAAACTTAACGCTCATGCCCATCCACAGGCCATTTCCTTATATCCACCCTCTGCCTGAGTCACCCACCCACTGCAGGCGGAGTCCACACCCTTGCCAGGATGCAACCCTGTTCTGGGAGCATGACTCCAGCCCACCTTCTTCATCCAGAGCAGCTCTGCTCCCCAGTCACAGTACATTAGCCCAGGAGTTAGGACCTGAGCAGAAAGCAGTCACCTGGGCTGGACACATGGGCAGTGAAGCACCTTTGACGTACTTGTTTCCAGCTTTTTGCCTCAATTTTTGTTCTATACTGAGAGCAGCAAGATGAACTGAAAGAGGAGATAATCTATCAGTTTTGGTTGGTGGGGGGGATGAGAAATAGGAAAGTGTCAAGAGCATATGAAAAGATGCTCAACATCACTCATCATCAGGGAAATGCAAACCAAAACCACAGTGAAACACTGCTTCACACCTGTCAGAATGGCTAACGTCAACAACACAAGAAACAAGTGTTGGTGAGGATGTGGAGAAAGGGGAACCCTCTCGTACTGCTGGTGGAAATGCAAACTGGCACAGCCACTGTGGAAAACAGAATGAAGGTTCCTCAAAAATCAAAAATAGAACTACCATCTAATCCAGTAATTCCACTCCTGGGTATTTACCCAAAGAAAACAAAAAACATGAACTCAAAAAGATATATTTACCCCTATGTGTTTTGTAGTGTTATTTACAGCAGCCAAGATACGGAAGCAGCCCAAGTGTCCATTGATAGATGAAAGGATAAGGAAGATGTGGTCTCTCTCTCTCTCTCTCTCTCTCTCTCTCTCTCTCTCTCTTTCTCTCTCTCTCTCTCTCTCTCTCACACACACACACACACACACACACACACACACACACACAGGAATATTACACAGCCATAAAAAGGATGAAATCTTGCCATTTGCAACAACTGGGATGGAGCCAAATGGTATTGTGCTAAGTGAAATAAGTCAGACAGAGAGAGACAAATGCCACATGATTTCACTCATAACGTGGAATCTGAAAGACAAAACAAATGAATAAACAAACAAAAAACAGAATCAGACCTATAAATATAGAGAACAAACTGAGGGTTGCCAGAGAGAGGAAGGGGGGGAAGATGGGCAAAATGGGTGAAGGGGAGTGGGAGACCCAGGCTTGCAGCTATTAAATGAGTAAGTCATGGGAGAAAAGGCACAGCATAGGAAATACAGTCGATGATGTAATAGTAGCATATGGTGGCAGATGGTAGCTACAGTTGTCGTGAACACAGCATAACATATGGAGAAGTTGAATCACTGTGTTGTACACCTGAAACTAATATAACATTGTGTGTCAACTACACTCAAATAGAAAATCATTATAAAATAAAAAGAGAAAGAAAAGAAAAGTGTTAACAGGAGGAGGCAGGGCCTTGAAGGGCCAGGGTCAACGGCAGAGCAGCAGAAGTGGATCAAGAGTCAAGCTTTTTTTTTTTTGGCTTTTGAATTGTGTGTTTTGCTGAGAGGCAGCCCCTCCCCATTCAGTCTCCATAACGACAGCACTGGTAAAGTCTGCTAGGCCCACATATACTTTGTGCGAGTGGTTACGTACTGGTTTTGTTTGCCTTGCTTTGTTACAACACAAAGGTGGTAGGTTTTTTTAATTAATTAATTTATTAATTAATTAATTTATCTATTTTGAGAGACAGAGAAAGAGAGAGAGGGAAAGGGGAAGAGAGAGGGAGAGAGAGAATCCCAAGCAAGCTCCACGCCGCCACCATGGACACAGGGCTCAAACTCACAAACCTGTGAGGTCATGACCTGAGCCAAAACTAAGAGTTGAATGCTTAACCGGTAGAGCCCACCCAGGAGCCCCAAAGGTGGTAGTTTTTATGCCAGGATCAACTCTGTGTAGTGCAGAGATTTTGTGAGAGGCACCTGAACCCCCTCAGGGATTCATAACAAGCTTCAGAACCAGGAGAATTGGGGCTCCAGTCATTTGTTCCAAGATTTCCAGGAGGTGTGAGACCAGAGATGACATTTATATTTGTGTACACTTATTAATTTACTCAACAAACTCTACAACAAGCAAAAGCTGGAAGGCTGTCTGGATATGGTAGGGTTACTTGAAAATATTTTTGCAGAAGGTGAGTTTTGTAGGAAAAAAGAAGTTAGGACTGCTTTCCAAAGATCAGGGATATTTCAAGATGGTGGACAAATGCTATCTATGAAATTCGGAGACAGAAACAAGCAGGCTGCATGAAGGCTGGTGACTTGTGTGGTAGGAATGGAAGCACTGAAGGAAGACTCTTCTCGCTGCTTTGAGTAACAGGCACCTATTGTTTGTCAGACAAGTGCCTTCTTTCTTCTGGGAACTATTTCCCACCACCCCACTTTCATCCACATATTTCCATAGCAATAATGTTTTCCGTAACCCACCTCTCCCCTGGTGTTGCAGCTGTTAGATGTGGAGCTCGGTCACTGGATGACTGTGGTTCCTACCATGTGGGTGCCAGTGCTCTGGCTTGCTGAGCAGAGGAGAATGTTGCACGATGGACAGGAAGGAGGGAGAGAGATTCTTGGTGGTTTCTAAGTCTCTGGGTTCTAGTTAATCCTGAGACCAAGCCATTTCCCTGTCCTTTGGCTTTGGACATCTCATCTTCCTAATTTAGGTAGTCAACATTTTCAGTATTCTATCTAGAATAAAGAAGTTCTGTCTAGCACAATCCATAAGAGCCCCTAGAGAAAAAAGCAGAAGAGCCTAGTGACAGCAGGAAGGCTGGCTGGGCAGCTTGTACAAATGCTCCAAACTTGATGAGACAGAGATCTAGTCCATGGCTGTCACAATGGGAATGAGCAGATGCAAACGGCATTCCAGGTGACTGAGCTGCAGGAAGTGATGATAGAATACAGAGCTTCCCAGCATTTGGAGTGCTTGTCATAGTAACCTTTTCCTGTGACACCTTTGTTGGCTACCGTGCTTTTATGGCAATAATGGGTATAACAGCTTCAATACTACCCCAGTAGCTCCTAGGACAGGACGCGACCACAAAACATGACAGAAAGCCAAGGGCATTAATGGAGACTCAGGGGAGCTATAATTTAACCCAAAGAAGAGACTTGATCCAGCCTTTCCAGAAAGGAAATTAAGCACTTCAGCTACCAACTCACCAGCAAGTCCTACTCTCCCCCAAATTAAAGGGCAGCTGCAACTCTACAGGAAGCACCAGGATCTGTTCCCCGGAGGCCCTCAGCTGGAGCTGAAGCATCTGGTCTCCAGGGAAGGCTGAAACTGAGAGGAAAGTCCTGGACGAGCGCCAGGACAACAGGAGCCAAAAATGTGTCCAAATCCAGAGAAGCACCACCACTCACTAGACGATAGCCTGTGTTTTCTAACCACCTATACAAATATTTGTGGATCCCTCCCCTATGATCTAGACTGATGATAAGCTTTGGGGGAAATTTATAAGTTGTGATCTCACAAACTTCCCTTGAACCTATGTTTCCTTTAACTAAGACCCCTGACATTCATGATTACAAATGTAAGAGGGAGTCTCTTGGAACGACGATTCCTTCTGGGTCTTTTTTTAGAATAAAGGAAAGTTTATACAGAATGCTATCATTCCATGGCATATAATCTCACTATCCATCAGTAGCTCCAGGACCTCCAGAGAAAATGTGAATGCCTGACAGAAAGAATTCAATCTTCAAGCAGAAGTAAATTAGTTCTTTGACCTCCCAGCAATCAATTTCAAAGTATAGACATTTTAGTTCCCGCACTGTGAAGGACGAGGAGTAACCTGAGCCAGTCAGGATAGGCTAGATGTTATACTGCAGTGACAAAAGACACCAAAACCTTAAAAAACAGTTTAAACAAAGGTTCGCTTCTTATTCGTGATCCCTGTCTAACACAGACCAGGGTGGGGATCCCTGTGCTGCACACAGCCACCATCTCCCACTGCTGATGTAGAGCCAGAGACGTATGGAGACTATCTCAGAGTCTCTTCATGCTTCCGCCCAGAAGTACCCAGCTTCCTGTCAAGAGAGTTCAGTTCTGAATCCAGCTCTGCTGCTGATTTACTATCTAGTGTGACTATAAAGTAATTAAACAAAAAAAGAAACAGAGCGCAAACATTCAAATGACTCAGAGTAGTCAATGTGGGAAACTTTATACCTCTGTGTACTTAGGGTAGCAAGTCTGGGATCATCCAAAAGCCCAACTGTGGCATTATTCCCAATACTGTGACACTGTCCCCACGACGTGGGCTGAAGGGAAACAGGGAGCTGAGGTCCCAGCTAATCCCCTCACCATGTATCCAGAGGGGAAGAGTGGAAAGGCAGCCACACTGTTGGGTCCCCAGACCCACATTGTTGGGTTACCGTGGTGAACACAAGCTTGTTCTACTCTTGTTCTGCTTTTGTTTTGCTTCTTTCATTGTCTCTTTAAAGAGTGGTACAAGTTCTGTTTTCTCCTTTCTTTCTTTCTTTTCAATATATGAAGTTTATTGTCAAATTGGTTTCCATACAACACCCAGTGCTCATCCCAAAAGGTGCCCTCCTCAATACCCATCACCCACCCTCCCCTCCCTCCCACCCCCAATCAACCCTCAGTTGTTCTCAGTTTTTAACAGTCTCTTATGCTTTGGCTCTCTCCCACTCTAACCTCTTTTTTTTTTTTTTCCTTCCCCTCCCCCATGGGTTTCTGTTAAGTTTCTCAAGATCCACATAAGAGTGAAACCATATGGTATCTGTCTTTCTCTGTATGGCTTATTTCACTTAGCATCACACTCTCCAGTTCCATCCACGTTGCTACAAAAGGCCATATTTCATTCTTTCTCATTGCCACGTAGTATTCCATTGTGTATATAAACCACAATTTCTTTATCCATTCATCAGTTGATGGACATTTAGGCTCTTTCCACAATTTGGCTATTGTTGAGAGTGCTGCTATAAACATTGGGGTACAAGTGCCCCAATGCATCAGTACTCCTGTATCCCTTGGGTAAATTCCTAGCAGTGCTATTGCTGGGTCATAGGGTAGGTCTTCCTCCTAACTTTCAAAGGCAATTTCCCACTGAGTTTTCTCTCTCTCTCTCTCTAAAAGATTATCTGCTTTCCTGCAGTTCTGAGACTTAACAAAGCTGTGTCTAGGTGTGAGCCTTATTTCTTTCATTATGTTGGGCACTCATATACCTTTAATCTGGACAGTTGTGTTCTTCAGTTCTGGACATCTTTTCTTGATATTTTTTATTTATTTAATTTATTTCTTCCTTCCATTTAATCTGCTCACTCTTTCTGAAATGGCCATCATTTGGATCTTCTGACCCAATCCTCTATTTTTTTTCTCTTTTTCACTGCTCACTTTTCCTTTCCTTGTCTTTCTGTTTTATTTTTTGGATATTTGTCAGCTTTATCATCTGATTTTTTGTTTTATGCTACCATATGTTTAAGTGTCTAAATCCCTTTTCATATTGTGTCTGATTCTTTTCTTTTTTTTTTTTTTCAACGTTTATTTATTTTTGGGACAGAGAGAGACAGAGCATGAACGGGGGAGGGGCAGAGAGAGAGGGAGACACAGCATCGGAAACAGGCTCCAGGCTCCGAGCCATCAGCCCAGAGCCCGACGCGAGGCTCGAACTCACGGACCGCGAGATCGTGACCTGGCTGAAGTCGGACGCTTAACCGACTGCGCCACCCAGGCGCCCCATGATTCTTTTCTATAGAATTTTATTCTTGCTCCATGTTCTGAAGTCATTTGTTACATTTGTTTTGTTTTGTTCAGTGGCACATCGTCTGTCCTTTCTGTTTCAATCTGTGTTGCTCAGTTAAAGGTTTTATATTAATTCTTCACTGTTTATAGTTACAGATGAGACTCTAAAAGACATTCATTACAGAAGATTGGCTGTTTCACTGGATCCCTAAATGCCAGTATTTAAAATACAGTTGACCCTTGAACAACATGGGGGTTATGGGCACTGACTCCTCACCCAGTCAGAAATCCACATATAAATTTGACTCCTCAAAACTGAACTAACAACCTACTGTTGAAGGGAAGCCTTACGAATAATATAAAGAGTCAGCTAATACAATATTGTATGTCAAATGTATTACATACTACATTCTTATAATAAAGTAAGCTGGAGAAAAGAAAACGTTATTTTAAAAACCATAAGGAAGAGAAAATATATTTACAGTACTCCACTATATTTTTTGAAAGCAAAAACAAAAACAAAACATGTAGCTCAAACCATGTTGTTCAAAGGTCAACTGTATTTCATATTGGACCAGTGTCCTTACAGAGAGTCCTCAAAGCTACTGTGTAAGTGTGTAAGCCTGACTGTCAGTTCTGGGGACTGAAGGGGATCGGGAGTTCTATAAACTCAATATGTTCATTTTTATTTCATCCTTTTTGAAAAAATATATAATTTCAGACCCTCATCCCTCAGCTATCCTCAGTGTCCCCAAATCTAGAGGCTATCTAGCTCAATATCCCCATAGAGTAAACCTCCCAGCTTCTCCTGGAATCATGGGCAAACCCATGATTGCCTTGTGATACAGGGTGAACGAAACCATCTGAAGCCCTAATTCTCCTTTAGCTTTCCATCACTACTCCTGTTTTCAGCCAAAACTGCATCCCGACCTAATGCTCTAATTCCTGGGTTTTTCCAGGATTCTGTGACAAGAGAAATCTTACTTTTTTTTCACTTTCCATCCAGAGACTTAAGTAGTAGCCATCTCTGGGATTCAAACCATTTATTTGTCTCCATTCTTCTTTCCAGTTTCCAAAGTGCTAACTTCTAGACACAATCTCCCGTCCTTTTCTTTCAATCCTTGTGTATTTACAACATGTTATTCCTTTACTACCATTTTGGTGGGATTTCAGAAGGCAGAAAAGATAAGCAAAATGTTCAAACTTCTTTGTTTAACTGGAAGTCTGTTACAATCTATTTTTAATGTTATATTGCTGGATATTATGTAACTTAAATTATATCTGGGGGTGCCTGGGTGGCTGAATTGGTTGAGTGTCTGACTTTATCTCAGGTCATGATTTCACAGTTCATGAGTTCAAGCCCCTCATCAGGCCCTGTGCTGACAGCTTGGAGCCTGGAGCCTGCTTTGGATTCTTTGTCTCCCTCTCTCTCTCTGCCCCTTCCCTACTTGTGAGCTCTCTCTCTCTCCCTCCCTCTCTTTCTCTCTCAAAAATAAATAAACAAACATTTTTAAAAAACTATATCTGAAACAAAATGAGAGGGAGAAAGGGCAATAGAGAAACAAAGGAAGAGGGAAAATAGGAGAGAATGAGAGAAAGGAGGGGAAGAGGAAAAACAGAGACAGGAGTGGATACAGGTTTGATCCAGGCTGCATTCATGCACTTTGCAGAAAAAGATGCTCAGGGTCACTCATGTGCAAGGAGGCATCATGGACCTAAGAAGGGTATTTGGTCCAGAGTAGATGTTCAACTGGCACATAGTGATACAGGGATAAAAAGTGAAAAGAGCCAGCCCAGCATTAGGTGCCATGTTAGTCTAGGTTCTCTGAAAAGCATATACTAAGATGGGATTAAACTTGCAAAAATTTTACTAAGGGACTGTGTGAAAAGGAGCAAGAAAGGAGCAGGGAAGGCTGAGAGCCACCACACCACAGCTACACTTGATCCCAAGTGAAGGAGGGAAGCAAGGAGGTTTCAGTGCAGGTGTCCAAGGACACTTTGCAAAGTCATCAGGGAGTCTTTGAGTCAAGGGCAGGTGATAAAGGAGTCCACATCTTCCAGAAAAAAATCTGCCTTAGCATCCCTACTGCAGTCGATGGGACAACCTAAGAGAAATAAGGCCTTGGCATAACCACAGCATTGGAGCCCAAATGCAGTAGCGAGGCTCTCGACCCTGATGCTCTCTGTACTAGTACATCTGCCAGGAACATTCTCAAGGCCACCACAGATGCCGGTAAGGAAGGCTGGAATGCAAGGGTCCAGCCAGGGAAGCCACATGACCATCGTCATAACAATGATGGCCACCATTGACTAGGCACTGCCTGGGTGCCTGCACTTGTGTTAGGCACATTCCATACATAAATAATGTCTGTGGCCGATGACCCCATCGCCTGCTAAGAAGGGCAGATCCCAGAAGGATCTTTTTACAGGCAGAGTGGCAGGTGCAAAGATTCAAGATCGAAGAAGTCAAGAAACCCGAGTTACTCTGAGTCATAAAAAGGAAAAATGTGGAGACAACAAGAGGAATCCAGAAGGTAGCAAAGGCCAAGCCCAGCAAGGTTGCACAGACAGGTGTGGACAGAACTGAGAGGAAGGTGAGGCCATGGGAAGCCAGAGAAAAGCTGGAGAAAGAGGTGGGAAGCAAATACCCAATTTGGGACTTTGGTGGCTTGGTGGCATTACACACACTAAAGCTCTCTTTGATCTTCTTAAAACATTTTCATAAAGGGGCACCTGGGTGGCTCAGTCAGTGAAGCGTCCGACTTTGGTTCGGGTCATGATCTCACCACTCATGAGTTCAAGCCCCACATCAGGCTCTGTGCTGACAGCTCAGAGTCTGGAGCCTGCTTCAGATTCTGTGTCTCCCTCTCTCTGCCTCCCCAACTCATGCTCTCTTTCTCTCAAAAATAAATACACGTTAAAATAAATAAATAAATAAATAAATTAATTAATTAATTAATTAAATAAAAATATTTTCGTGAAATCTGCACACTTGGACTTCCAGTTTGGGCAATACTTTCAACATAACACCTGAAACTTTTGTGTGTGATAAAATAATTTACATCATTCACAAATGGTTTATGGAACGGAATCTGATTTGGGAGATATGACAAAATGCTGGGTCCTATAATTCTAAGGACTGAATAAGAAGTTGAAAAAGAAACCCAGTCTTACAGACTTGGGCAACATCATAGGCACTTGGGAAATGCTATGGTTGGGTGGGTAGATGTACAGGTACGTGTAGCTCATGACAGCCACATCCGATACCAGAAAGATTAATTCTAAGGACCCTCTTTACCCTAACCCTCCCCTGCTTATAGGTCAGAACCTAATGATTTGGAGCTGACCTTTTCCTCAAATGGCTCAAAAACTATGTAAAACTAGTCTGCCAGTTCTCAACCATGAGAGGACATGGAGAAGGTGGGGCTGGTATTTCCCGTCCTGCGTGACAACAGAGATATTCTCACAGAAACAGTGTCCGCTAGGAGTAAGGAACCATTTTTTGTTTGTTTGTTTTTGATGGGCATGCAGGCCAGTCAGAAAAACACAAAAGTGCTTACACATTTTTTTTACAAAGTGAACATATCTTGAGTGTAATTATAGATGTCTATAAATACATATCTACCCTTGTGATGTAGAAGACTTACTTTATTGTATAGAAATATATTTAAGGGCAAATATTCCTCAGTTATTAAAGCCTTAACATCTGAGGTATCTTTTAGAAGTAGTAATGAGACACAGCCCTGTCACTATTCACCTTGGAAGCTCCATCAGAGGCCACAGCAGGAAGTTAGTGGACAGAACGAGAGACCGTGAGCTTTGGGAGTCACTTGTCACCAGACAGGATATTCATTTAACACTAATGGATAGCACACAGGAGCCTTCAATGGACATGAATGCACTGGCAGTGGCTGCTGAGCTCCACTTGGCTCTACCCTGGGGATCCAAGGAGGTCTAAGGATATGGGCTCCCTGGCCCCTCTGGGAGTGGGTCAGAGTGCCATGGAAGAGGGAGACAGCCAAGTGAGCATGTACCAGCACTGTGACGCATGACATACTAAAGAGCAAGTCCAATTTTTTTGTTGGATAAAACAGCAAAATAATTCTTATTTTGGAAGGCTAATGTACATCAGATAATTATGCAATGAGCATACTGAGACCATTATCTAATTATCCTTAGAGCCTTCCGATCTAAGGACGGCGCCTCTAATACTTCTTGTTCCAGGCAAATGCTTGTGTAACTGAGACTTGTGTTTATTAAAGTTTCAAGCTGAGAACAATCATTGTGTAGAGGAACTTGGAAGACCCTTAACAACAACAACAACAAAAAATGCTATGGTTGTGCTAAAAATCACATCCCCTTCCACATGTTACCTTGGCTTGGCTTGGCTTGGCTTGGCTTTTGCTTTTTCATTGGGTTTTATTAACACCAGGCATGGCAACTTAATAATCTGGTTTGCCTTCCTTGTTCTTAACACTTCAGAGAGGCAAACAAAAGGTTGAGAAAGAAATTAACTACTTTTCTTGCAATGTCTTAATAAGTAGACTGGTCACATCTCACTCACTGCTTTTATGCTTACATGGGACTTCTCTTGCTAGACTAGTGAGTTGGAAATCTAATTCTCAATGTTGACTTTCTATAATCAGTTCCAACACAAAATACTTTAGAGGTTAAAAAGAATATTGGCCTCAAGACAGTCTAAAAACTGCCCTAGAAGGAAGCAGGCACAGAATGAACCAGGCAATACATACTATTTTTGTGTTCAGCTGTTTGAAAACTCTTCAAGTCTTACTCTGTGACATTTACAGACAGTTTCAAGAATGCTTAATAAAATAGGCTTTGAAAGTGTCTTTTCTTAATCTACAGTATCCATTTGTGCATCATCAGTGTATAATTATAGAGCAGTGCTGATGCTAAAAATATAGCAAAGGAGGTAAACTTCCTCTGTGGGCTCAGTCAAGCTGGGTTATCCAGGGAAACAGTCCTGGAGAGACGGGGCTCTACCAACAGTGCTCAGACCCCTCCCTCTACAGAGCTGGATCCCAGATAAATGGGATTTATGCTTTTTTTTTTTTTTTTTTTTTTTTAATGGCTGGGTTCTGGAAAGCAAGGGAAATCTCCAAGGACAGATTTTTTTTCAGTCTTTGAGCTGAAATCAGAGCAGAGAGCCATGAGCTTCAAACAAATATATTAGGAATGGTCGACATGAGAGCCAATGGTAACATAACTCTACACTAAAAACCTGAACGGTGCACCTGTTGCTTAGGGAAAAGATGAACTTGGGAATCCCTGCAAGTCTGAAAACCTGAAGACACAACACTGCCCTGGATCCTGGAAGAAGCAAATGCAAGTCACTAGAGGAACATCCCCAATGTGGGCTCTCAGGAGTCTCCGACATGAAAATCAAACAAATCCAGGCTCATAACAAAAGATCAAATTCACAAAGGAAAAGTCCTCATGAATGTGAGTTAACAGAAACAAAACCAGCATATTCAGGCTCACACCCAAGGACTTTAGATACTAAAATCATCACACATAGATAAATTCCATATCAAGTGTCTGAAGGAATAAAATACAGAATCACAAAAATGAAAGAGCAGCAGAAGATGATTAATAATGACCAGACAGACGTTTTAGATATTTTAAAAATGAAAAATACACTGTTGTAAAGAATAAATTGTGATAGTCCTCACAACGGTAACCACGAAAACCCGTTCAAACAAGCAAACGGGGTTCATGCCTATTCTTGCCAAGTAAGGGAGAGGGTGCTAAGAATAGGGTCTCAGCCATGTCTTGAGAAGTGAAGTGACAGAGGAATTTTATGGCACTGGCCTGTGTTAGGGTGAGAATGCAGCTGATTTGGGGTGAGCTTTCAAAAGCACCCAAGTAAGTAGTGAAATAGTCAAGGTTAGTCACTTTTGGTCAGTGGGCGGCACAGAGAAGGGTTTTCCCCAGGAGTTGTGTAGTGGGGCATGCTACAGTTGTAGCTTTCCAGAGCGGGTCGTGGCCACTCTGCGTGCCTTCTGCTAGGGAAGGTTTTCATCCCTACATCCCTCCTCTATGTCCCTACAGTACTTTAAAAACAACTCTTTCACAGGATCTTTGACATTACCGTCAGGTTGCTCTATTTTTTGTACATGGCATGTAACTTTGAAGATCGTAAGGCTTCAAAACATGCTTACAACAGAAAGAAAAGAATAAGGGAGGGAGGCAAAGAGTGAATACTGCACATACCTTATTCGTTGGGCTATCAGACCCCCAGGTCTGGTCTTGCAAGTCTTAGAAAGACTTGCACATTCCATGAACATAAGGACTAGTAGAAATTCCAGGAGCTTACTTACTGTTCCTCATATGTAGTCAACATTTCTTCTTCCTCTTTTTTTTTTATAAATGTTTAATTTATTTTTGAGAGAGAGCACAAGCAGGGAAGGAGCAGAGAGAACAGTGAACAGAGGATCTGAGGCAGTCCCTGCCCTGACAGCAGTGAACTCAATGTGGGGCTCAAACCGCAAACCATGAGATCATGACCTGAGCCACCTAGGTGTCCCTATAGTCAACATTTCTGACTACCCATCCATGAAACAAGAGTCTTGGGCACTATCAGATATTAGTTTCCCCAGAGTCTCCCTTCCTGGTCTCTCATCTGAAAAAAGGCCGCCTCTGAAAGATGGTCAGCTGGGTAGAAAGAGAAAAAGCAAATGGACTCAATTATCACTTTGCCGGCCATGTTTCTGTCACAGAGCCCTAAGGAATGATGGTGGATCTTCACATAGAAAGCCAGAAAGGACCACAGTGAACTTCTAAGAATAATGGCCATTGCTTCACGCCTGCCTTCCATATCTCATGCAAATCTCCTTTGGCCAAATCTAACCCAGGAAAGGGAATTCAAGGAACCGTAGCTCCCAGCTTGACCAAGTTGGCCTGGAACAATCTAGCACAGCCAGCAATGGAGAGCAGTTTCTGAATGAAAAAGTTCCTGGCTTGAATAAGACAGAGGAGAGGAAGCAGAGTTCATGGAAAGCTCATGGAGGAGGTGCAGTGTTCACTGAGGCTCAAAAGAAGAATATGATTTAGATATGGGGAAAAGAGAATGAGCAAATACTTCCTGTTTAAACACCTCCTTTATTCTGGTGTTGGCCCAGAGCATGTATCACTTTCATGGAACATGGACAAGGAACCACAGGACGCTGGAGGTAGGATGTGGCCTAGAAACAGACAGAGGAAGAGCCTCATCCTAGCCTTGACTCCGTCCTTGGGAAGGACTGGGCCAGGATCCTGCTGCCAAACCCATCAACTCACCCAAAGTAGTATAATAGGTCTACACAACAGCCTCAGCTTTGCATTCCACTGTTCCCATGTCTGCTCAAAGACCATTTGGCATGTCTCCTCCAGAACAGGAGCCTGCTTTGAAAAGAATGAATTCTGTCTGGTTGCTTTTTAAAGGCAAATTTTATTTAAAAAAAGAATTTTTTTTAGCGTTTATTTATTTTTGAGACAGAGAGAGACAAAGCATGAATGGGGGAGGGCCAGAGAGAGGGAGACACAGAATCTGAAACAGGCTCCAGGCTCTGAGCTGTCAGCACAGAGCCCGACGCGGGGCTCAAACTCACGGACCGCAAGATCATGACCTGGGCCGAAGTCGGCCGCTTAACCGACTGAGCCACCCAGGCGCCCCTAAAGGCAAATTTTAAAATCAAGACAGCTCTGAAAACAAGTAGAGTTTTGTTCTTCGCTGACCTCAATGAGATGCTTGTTGGCTCCAGTGCCCAGCAGCCTGGCTTAGAGTTCTGTTGAGCCAGTGGCAACTCGCATGGAGTGAGCACTGCAGGAAGGGGTGCAATGCTGGTGAGTTTCTGCTGCAGTAGAGGAAAGGGTGCCCCATTGGAAGTGTTCCACCAGGGTAATGGCTTTGGTGCTGGCCCAGGGACTTATGATGGGGGGGGGGGGGGGCCAAGGGGGGGAGGCAACCTGTGGAAAACACTCACAGTGGTCAGAGGGGAAGCAGTTCAGAAAAGGAGGAGGTGGTAGCCAATGAAGAAATGGGCTCCCCAAGATGAGCTCCAATCCTCAACAAATAAAGTCACCCCTACTGCAATGGAGCCCAAATCTCAGGAGCCTGCAGGGTGGGAAGCTCTTTCAGATAGTTCTTTTGCTCCTGGCATCCTCTAAACCACATCTTCACTCACAGGAGGACTGAAAGGAAGGATTTCTCCACGGGCTTGCACAAAAACAGGATAAGAATTCCTTTAAGCTGTTCTCAGTATTCAACGTTTCGATAACTTGCTTCAGCTCTGGGACACAAAACTGAAAGAAGACTCTTCACCTTGCTGATCCCACATGTACCTTGACTGTGCACATGACAGAATATTCTAGCTATATTGCTACCTGGGGATTTTCATGTTGACGTGCTTTTTAAATGGTGCCAAAGAATATCTAGGTGTTTCCCGTCCTGTTAGACCAGTAAGATCTGATTCATTTCCACTTCACAAAGGGCTCACTCTATCACAGGCTTGAGCAATCTATCTTTCCTTCCCACATCAAGGATATTGGATCAGCTTTTTCCTTCTCTTCTTTCGCTAAGGAAAATTGGGTTTTCATCAAATGGTTTTCCCATTTCTTTTTAAACAAGCAGGGTAAATGGACTCCTAGGTTGGCCAGTGCATGGCCCTTCTGAGACACACATGATCCAGGGAAACCTGACCCCACAGCATTCCGCACCTTGCTATTGGAATGTTGAATGCTGTTGACAGGAAAGATACTCTTTCTTTCTACTCACCAAGAGGCTTTGATGTCCAAATCCCCATCACTCAGTCCTGGAGACTATCAGGCGTGTGTGAGAGCACCAGACACAAATCTCTGAGGTCAGGGTCTTGTTTGCATTCAAGTACATGTGTCCCGTGGTCCCTGATGACCAGCATGTCCCTCTCCGCATGTGGGACCATCCTTGGCCTACAGCCCCTGCTGTGTTCCGGACTCACCTCACACGCAGCTGGAGCACAAATGAGGAAGTCAACGCAATTTGGTATTTGGAGGCATGAGAAGGCGCCAATTTACATTTTCTGTTTGCATTTGCTCAGTGAGTTCATTCCTTCACCCACCATTGGAGTGAAGAAAAACAATTCTTGGAGAAATCATTTGCCCAAAGTCTTCATTGTATTCCATGAGGTGCTCCCTCTTCTCAAGAGCAGAATGGCATTATGGAGGGAGGAATACAGTGGAGACAGGGAGCCAAGGCCCCTGTAGATGGTGGTCTTTAGCCCTCTGACGGGGCAGTTTCACCCCCCACCCTGCCCTGTTTCATGTTGTTTCCTGCATCCCACTATGCTGAACAAGTCCTGGTCCTCTCTCCAAGCTGCCTGAATTATATTTTTTAAATACAAGTGGAATTATGTCACTCTCCTGCTTAAGACCACCCTCTAGATTCCACTGTCCTTGGTTTAAAGAAGAGCTTTTTCTTGGGCCCCCAGCCACCACCACCAGCTGTCTCTTTCCCCAGCCTCCCTCTCTCACCCATCACATGAACTTTCTTTGGTTCTCACATCCTATCATGGCCTTTCTCCCCTCTCAGCCTCACACATGCTACCCTCCTGCTGGGCTATTGTCCCTTCTTTCTCCTCTTGTCAAACTGACAAATGCATTTGTCTAGAGAGGCCTTCACTGACCTCTCACCCTTCTAACCTCTAATGGCCCCCGCCATTACCAATGGTCCCTTTGCTATTCTGTCCCATAGGATTTTATGCCTGTCTTTCATGGAATTTATGACAACATTCAATGACATAGCTCATCTGCCTACTCAACACCTCCCAATAGCATTGGAAGCTTTAAGTGGCTAGAGATGATGTCTATATTGTCCACCATAGTCTACCTAGTGCCTAGTACAATGCCCACCACTTTGAAGGGACTCCATAATCATTTGCTGAGGGAATGAACACAGGCATGGACAAATAATGAAGTCTGGATTTCAATACCCTGCAGGTGCCCTCTGGGCACCACACCTGGCCTTTCCTTCCCAGATTCAGTCATGGTGTTTGTGGTTATGTGAGCCCTGTCCACTCAGCCAGAAAAATCTGGCCCTATCTTCCACCAGCAGCAAAAAGTACGGGAAATCTCTGTATTTAGGAGCAAGGAACTCCAACTTCTCAGCCAGACGCCTGAGTTACAGTTAATGTCACCAATGTTAACCCTAGAAGGCACCTTGACAGCCATCTCTCCATCTCTCCTGCCCTCATTTACTGATGAGCAGAAAAACCATGGCGATAACAAAGGACATTATTGGATAACACTCTGGGGTCCAGACCCCAGGAAGTTTATACTGCAAATGAGCTGCTCAGTACCTCCCCCATGGCCAGTGCTGTCTCCTTCCCATCCTTTGAGTCAGCGTTCAGGACCCCCAGAGAAGGCTATTCTTATTTTCCAAGCCATTGTTCATGGTAAGCTCTGACCTTAGAATGACTTTGAGATATAGCAATTTAAGATGTAAAGCAATATTGATAGAGTCTAGTTAGACAGTGGTTTTTCTAACCCTCTTTGTGAAAACAATGTTTCCACTATTTCCATTCTAAATATTTCATTTTTGGAACATCGGTCCAACAAGAAAACACAAGGCTTGTTGTGTTAATAGGTGCGCCTGAACACACACTTGGGCAATCTGAGCATCTCTTGTGAGGAACTCCATGGGTCAGTGGGATATAATTTGGTTGAGGAAAAGAGAATCTCAGTGCCACAGCAAATGAATAAATAATTTGACGACCACAAAAGGAATGATTAGAATTTTCACCACAAGGCAAAAGAATTAATTGTTAAAATGTGCACAGGAAGGTGAGAGGATCCATTTTTTTTTTTAATTTTTTTTTCAACGTTTATTTATTTTTGGGACAGAGAGAGACAGAGCATGAACGGGGGAGGAGCAGAGAGAGAGGGAGACACAGAATCGGAAACAGGCTCCAGGCTCTGAGCCATCAGCCCAGAGCCCGATGCGGGGCTCGAACTCACGGACCGCGAGATCGTGACCTGGCTGAAGTCGGACGCTTAACCGACTGCGCCACCCAGGCGCCCCGAGAGGATCCATTTTTAATAATAATGCTGTTCAGAAACAAATTTAATCTAACCACACAACCTGAAATATTTTCATATGCAATAACAAAAATGAAGATTATTGGCTCCTCTTGGTCCTTAGGGATTATTTGTCTGTGAGCAGCATATGAAGAAAACTTTGGAACTGAATCCATATAACAGAAAACATCTGTTTGGGTATCTTTCAATTACAATATGTTACAGGGAGGAAATGGGATTGAGAAATACCAGTCTGACATGTAAACTGGCCATTTCTGACTTAAACATTTCATAGACTCCCTTGGCAGAAACACCTCTGGTGATCCTTTAAATTGATCTCTCTGCCTTTTGAAATTCTTAAAAGCGTTGGTCTCCCCATCTTCTTATGTGGTAAATAAAGTAACCAGACATGCACACAAAGAATAATTGTGAGGGTAGGTTCAAAAACATTTCCCCATTAATATGTAAGAAGAGGGAGGAGATGGAAAGCCTGGATCGATAGCTGGAAAATCTTTGTCATAGAATGTGAGTCATTGATTTCAATGTTTCAGGTGGAGACTACAGGGAGTGGAAGAAGGAAAGCTCACGTCTCCCATCTTTTAAAAACTCCGTGAGCTCGCACTGCCTTCAGGCACTGTGCTCTCTCCTTGCCATCATGGCTCAACAAGCTCCCGGCCACACTTCCCCTGCTCCACGCATCGGGCTCCACTTACTCAGGATCCACAGAAACGAGACTCTTCTCTGAAGTCTCCTACCACTACCAGTGATGTCCTGATGGCCAGTAGGGTGCACATGATGTGCAATGCCCTTCTTTTTGGAAGTTGTTTCTCTTCCACTCCACCCCACTTGTAGATTCATGATTAGCCCTTCACCCCTTAAATAGTGTTTCCTCTGTCCTCAGCTTGGAAGCTGTTAACCCAAGTCTCACCCCACCCCTTGCACCCTCCCCTGCTCCTCCTGCTCCATTGGTCCAGGCCTTCATCTTTTCTGCCTGGACTCCCCGCCCACCTTGCACTCCCCCCCCCCCCCACACTCCACCCTATCTCCTGATCGTGCCCCAGGTTGCTGCCAACCATCACCCTACAGGGAAAATCTGTTGTGTCACTTCTCCCCTGCCTTAAAATCCTCCAGTGGCTCCCCATAGCTCCCAGTGTACCCTGCCCAGTCAACACCCTCCTGGCCAGGCCTGCCCCTGATCCTGCCCTTCCGGAAGGCCACCCTCTCTCCCGGTGCTCCTCACCAAAAGCAGCGGTGGCCTCAGCTACTGCCATTGGTCCAGCCTCTCCTCACTGCCTGGCATGCCCCTTCCCCTTCATCACTTCCCTCTTAGTCTTTAAACCTTGGCCTCCATGCCACCTTTCTCATCATCTCCAGTAGCAGCCCTTTGTGACTTCTTTCCATTTTGAATTGCTCAGCCTTGCCCATGGTTTATCAATTTTACTCATCTTTTCGAAAAACACAACTTTTGGTTTGGGCTCTTCTGCCTGGCTTTTATTTCAGCATTTTCTGCCCTTGTTTTTATTGTTTTCTTTCTTCTCCTCTCTTTGCATTTGTTTTGTTTTTCTCTTTCTAATTTCTGGAGACAAACACTTAGTTCCTGGAATGCTTTTCAGGCTGTATCTTTTCCTAGTACAACATTCTAAGGTGAACATTTCTCTTCAAGCATTGCTTTCCCTACATCCCACATGTGTTTGAAAAATATGTTTTTTAAAAAACGTATTTTGGATGAGGTTCTTTTTTACTTGTGGATTATTAGATATTTTTCTTAATTTTTAAACATATGGTGATCTTCTAGTGACCTTTTTGCTTTTGAACTGTGGTCACATTACACCCTCTGTAATTCTCACCTTTTGAAGTTGATTCTTGCTTTGTGGCCTCCCATGGGCTGAGTTTTTGTAATTCGATATATACTTGAAACTAGGTATATTCTTTCACCTCTTTTGGTGTGTCAGGTTTTTAACCATGGTTTTGAAATTTCTCCTAGACTTATAGATTTTTTGTCTGCTTGATCTATCAGTTCTGAGAGAGACCTGTTACAAAATTCCAGTATGACTGTGGATTTACCCAAACCTCCATCGAGTTCTTCTCGTCACTTTTTTTTTCAAATATTTAAAGCCATATAATTAGATGCTTATAAATGCTAAGTTATTTTATATTCTTGATGGGTTGAATCCCTAATCAGTAAGAAGTAACTCTTAATCTCCAGTAATTCTTTTTCTTTCCTTTTTTTTCTTTTTTTTTCTTTTTAACTTGCTTTAAGTTCAAGTTTGTCCGATATTAATACAGATTTACCAGCTTTCCTTTGGCCACTGTTTACAGAGTTTAATGGGTTCCACTCTTTTATTTTCAAACTGTGTTTATTCTTATGCTTTAATTTGTGCCTTGAAAACAGAATATAATTTGACTTCAATTTGTAATCAAGCCAGAAAATCTTTGTCTTTTAACTGAAGTAGTCTACCTTTATTGAATATAATTACAATATATTTGACTTTACATCTACTATCTTACAATATGCTATTTGTCCCACTCACTCCATGCTCTTTTCCTCTCTTTTCTTGCCTTCTTTTGGATTGACTTTTTTTTTTTTAATTTTTTTTTTTCAACGTTTATTTATTTTGGGGACAGAGAGAGACAGAGCATGAACGGGGGAGGGGCAGAGAGAGAGGGAGACACAGAATCGGAAGCAGGCTCCAGGCTCTGAGCCATCAGCCCAGAGCCTGACGCGGGGCTCGAACTCACGGACCGCGAGATCGTGACCTGGCTGAAGTCGGACGCTTAACCGACTGCGCCACCCAGGTGCCCCTGGATTGACTATTTTTTATCATTCCATTTTCTCAGTCTCTTTATTTAAAAGTTTTATACTTTTTAGTATGCTTTTATTTTTTATTATTTTTAAAAAAATTTTTTTTTCCAACGTTTATTTATTTTTGGGA
>NW_024412429.1:8661985-8714967 GCF_014898765.1 Herpailurus yagouaroundi | reverse complement strand
TGGCTGAAGTCGGACGCTTAACCGACTGCGCCACCCAGGTGCCCCTGGATTGACTATTTTTTATCATTCCATTTTCTCAGTCTCTTTATTTAAAAGTTTTATACTTTTTAGTATGCTTTTATTTTTTATTATTTTAAAAAAAATTTTTTTTTCCAACGTTTATTTATTTTTGGGACAGAGAGAGACAGAGCATGAACGGGGGAGGGGCAGAGAGAGAGGGAGACACAGAATCGGAAGCAGGCTCCAGGCTCTGAGCCATCAGCCCAGAGCCTGACGCGGGGCTCGAACTCACGGACCACGAGATCGTGACCTGGCTGAAGTCGGACGCTTAACCGACTGCGCCACCCAGGCGCCCCTTTAGTATGCTTTTAATGGTTACCCTGGAAATGACAACATGAGTTTTGGACAAAACAAAGTGTTTTGATAATTGGTACTTTTACCTCCTCTAGGGTAGTATCAGGACCTTAGAACCCTTAGAATCCTTTTAATCCCTTCCAAACTTAAAGCTTTTCATATCCTACATAGAAATAGATGATAGATAGATAGATAGATAGATAGATGATAGATGGATGATAGAAAGATAGATGATAGATGGATGATAGATAGATAATAACATACACACATATATATGGATCCCACAAATATTATTATTGTTTTATAAAATCCATGTCATTCGGATTTGCTCATATATTTATTTATTTATTCTCTTGCATCTCTAACCTTCCATCAAGGATTACTTTTTGCCTAATAAAGAACTCTCCTTAATGTTTCCTTCATTGACAATCTGTTGGTAATAACTCTTTCTGTTTTTGTCTGAGAATATCTTAATTTCATCTTCATACTTGAAAGATATTTTTACTGACAGTCTATATTGGCAGTTTGATCTTTGTGTTTGGTTTTTCAGCATATTGAAGATATTCCACTATCTTTTTTGACTTCCATCGCTGCTCCTGATAACTCAATTATCAGTGTATTTACTGTACCTTTTAAAATAATCTTTTGGGGTCCCTGGGTGGCTCAGTCAGTTAAGCGTCCAACTCTTGATCTCAGCTCAGGTCTTGGTCTCAGGGTCATGAGTTCAAGCCCCACACTGGGCTCCTTGTGAAGCCTACATAAAAAAAAAAAAAAAGTAACCTTTTTCTCTCTGGCAGTTTTAAGGATTTGTCTACAACAACACCATGATAGTTCCTTTATATTTATCCTGACTAAGATTCCTTGGGATTTTTTACATATATATTAATGTCTCTTGGGAAAATTGTCAGCAATTATTTTCATCAATTATTAGTGATAAATATTATAATTTTGAGCAGTTATTTTATTCTTGAGGCTCTTGCTGCTACTCCTTCCAAAATTCCAACTGGACATGTGTTGGACTTTTTTTTTTTTTCCAACGTTTATTTATTTTTGGGACAGAGAGAGACAGAGCATGAACGGGGGAGGGGCAGAGAGAGAGGGAGACACAGAATCGGAAACAGGCTCCAGGCCCTGAGCCATCAGCCCAGAGCCCGACGCGGGGCTCGAACCCACGGACCGCGAGATCGTGACCCGGCTGAAGTCGGACGCTTAACCGACTGCGCCACCCAGGCGCCCCTGGACTTTCTAATTATACCCTCTCTTTGTATTATGTCTTCTTATTACCTTTTGCCTTTGTGTGATTCATTTTGCATATTTTCCTCTAACCTTACAGTTTACTAATTTTCTCTTCAACTCTATCTAATATGTCATTAAATCTATATATTGAGTTTTAACTAAGTTACTGGATTTTTAAGTTCTAGAGTTTATTTTGTTTTCATTTAAATCTGCTTTGCACTTTTTGTGGGTTCCGATAATCTGCCAAATTTTTCAAACTTATCCTTTCTCTTCTTAAAAATAGTAAATACAGTTGCTATAAAGTCTCTCACTGATCACTCCCATATCTGATATTCTTACAGGGGTGCGTGTTATTTCTCGTTTTCACTGTTCTTTCACATGGTTCTTTCTCAGGCGACTGTGTACCTTCTGCGCCTAGTTTTTTGTTTTGTTGGTTTTTTTTACTATACGCTTGACGTTGTACTTTTTTAATTATTAGTAGAAATATTTTGGAGCCAGAATTGTTACTTTTTAGATTTAATTTTTATTTGCCTCTGCCATGGCTTGAGGTGCTATCATTTCCTTATCCTTTATTCCAATTTCAGGACCTAAGATTTCTTGGTCCCCCAGATGACCCCGAACTGGGCCATAGTTCAGGGCTGTTTTACTTCTGTTTGACCCTCATCTCGAGGATGAACAGTGCTGCTGAGACTGAGACCAAAGAATGGCAGGTTTTTTTCCTGTGGGCTCGGGGCTCCGAACTCATGCCCCATCATCTCACAGGACTGCAAAGGTGCTGCTCACTCTCTTAACCATATTTCAGATTTTCATCTGTCCCTTGGTCAAAAGCAGGGGCAACATCACTTCTCGGATTTTCGTCTTCTCAATCTTGACCCACTAACTCCTCATTATCTCATTCGCTCTTTAATGCTTTTGAGGAACGTTTTAAATGTCATTTAATTGTCTGGTGGTTATTTTCAGTGAGATGATTGGTATGAATTACCCCACCCCTGTCACCAACAGAATCTCTTTTGCCGTTTCAAGCAATGTTATTCATCTTTCCACCCTTGCTATGCGCTACAGTATCGGGTAAAGGTGCTGGTCTGGCATACAGTGAGGGTGTGGCCCCCTGAGGGTTAGAGGCAACTGTGGTCCAATATTGGATAAAAGTCTAGTGAAGAAGAAACTTGCAGCTTCTTCCACCCAACTTGTACTCCTTCCCCGGGCCCCACTCCTTCTGTGTGCCACTTGTCCCTCAGCACTTTCCCTTGGCTCTCCCCTGCTCTCCCCTGCTCTCCCTTGTTCTTCCTGCCTCCTAAAACCAGTTCATCTACAAATGGCTCTTGAGCCCATTCTCATTGTTTCATAGTTTCCATCTTAAAAAAAATCAAAAGTGATTCTTTTCCTATATGGATTCAAACGACTCTTAATTTCTTTTTCTAAAAAAAAAAAAGGTCCAATTGCATCAAACCAAGAGAGACTCTGCGAAACAATGTTAAAGGAGTGATTCATCATGCTGACATTAACTGGGAGGATGTCCAAAGCACACAGAAGAGTAAATACACTTAGAAAGATGATTTTTCATGTTTAAAATCATAATAATCATGTTTCCCATGTCCTCTTTGTTGAGGCTTAAAGTGTCAGGCTAAAAGTAATTAAGCTTTACACTCAATACAAAAATGTATTCAGAAACTGTCATGTCTCAACTTTGTCTTTATTTTTATGTCTTTATAACCAGGACTGGCCTGTCATAAGACATGACGCTTCATTGCAAACATCTCCACTCCTCACCTCCTCACGTGCTCAGCAACCTTCTCAGTGGAGTAACTGTAAACTCCATTCTCATAAAAACCCCAAGGATGTAAACCCCGCAGGATTGAGTTTATTAAAGTAAAACCCGAAACAAAACCCCTACATTCTTCTCTTTTAGATCTATTCAAAAGAACCAATAGCCTTCACTCCCACAAACTGCCACAGTATTTCCATTCCAAAGAAAACAAACAAGCTTTAACTGAAAAACCTACAGTCCGCGGCAAACAACAAGTCAGGTAATTTCCTTCAATAGGGACACAGACTTGTAAATAAAGAGGCAAAGCAGTACATTTCGAGGGACATTCTTCCCTCCTGTAACTTCCATCAGCTTTTCCCTCGATGTCCACTGACCCACATCATATCACCTCCTCCAGTCAATAAACAACCTCAGTAAAATGAGCTGCTGGCCATGGGCTTGTGTGTGTGTATAGATAGAGGAGTAGAGAGAGACAGAGACAGAGAGATACAGAGATGAGATGGGGGAAGGGAAAGCAGTAAAGCACCGACAGTGAAGTGTTAAGTCGGGGAATCTGGCTCATCCAGGGAAATTTTGTACTATTCTTGCGACTTCTCTATACATCAGAAATCATTTCAAGAAAGAAAGCAACAACAAAAGATTCTGAGACTTTGCTTTCAATTTGTGAGCTGGACAAACCCAATCTCCGCTCTCTGGCTCCTTTTGAAATAAGTCACCGCAAACAGCATCACGTCCTCAGGCAAGTTACAAAACAGTTGCCTGTGTCACAGGCTTCCTTTACTTCATCATCATCATTGTCCCTCCTGAAGTCTTCTCCTGGCCCCGTGATCAAACATGGATGTTTTTCAAGTATCTGTCAGTGGGAGGTGAGCAAATCATCTTTCCAGGTAGGGAGCTTCTGTGCCTGCTCCAAATACAGAGCAAAAGAAGTTGAGAATTGACAGTGATCTTGTAAAAGAAAAACCAAACCTCCTGAGAGCTCACCAGAAGACAAGGCATGTATTAGCCTCGCGTTAATGTTCGATGGATACATGTCAAGGGATGAAAAAAACATGAAATGTGCATATATGCCCAAAATGTCACAAAGCACACAGATGTGTCCACACTGTGGCTTGGATCCTGTCCCCTCTGGCCTGATCTTGCTCGAGGTTGAGATCTTTTACCAGCTTCACCTCCTGATTCTGTTCTGTCCCGAGGCCACATTCATGTCCATGCTGGTCTGCTCCCTTTAGACCATGGGAACTTCAGGCACCTATCCTAACTCCAGAGAGAGTTCGACTTCCTTCCTTGCAAATTCTCACATTTTAGTCTTTAATGCACAAAAACCTCTTAGCCTCAACTACAGACACTTCATAAACTTATTTTTGCCCCAGTTCTTTCTACTGCACAAATTCATCAACTACAAGACTTAAGTGAGGTGGAATTGTCTCCAAGTCAAACACACTCAACAAAATGCAAGATGCTTGCTAAGCCCTCTCGAAGTGGGTGGAGGAGTTATAGACCCTCCTGGGTTCAGAAAGGAAAAACCAGGGGCACCTGGGAGGCTCAGTCGGTGAAGCTTCCGACTTTGGCTCAGGTCACGATCTCACGGTTCATGGGTTCGGGCCCCGCATCGGGCTCTGTGCGGACAGCTCAGAGCCTGGGGCCTGCTTCGGATCTGTGTTTGCCTCTCTCTCTGCCCTTCCCCTATTCACTCTCTGTCTCTCAAAAATAAATACATAAATGTAAACAAAAAATTTTTTTTAAAGAAAGGAAAAACCATATCCTCCATGCTGAAGGCTCTTGGCAAGATTATCCCTTATTTTTCACATTTATTCTTTGCTTCCTTTCTGTCTTTCCTATGGCTGTGGTTAAAACCCAGCCACTCACTAAATAGTTACCTTATTGGACCTTTGAGATTTCATATTTTATTTACTTACATATTGCGTTATAGTCATTCAACAAAATGTTTCAAATGTCTGCAATACGGCTGGCATGAGGGGTGAAAATACAGGGGGATCAACCCCCAACAAGACATAGTTCCGGCTGACCACAGCATGTCTGGTCTTGGAAGTCAGTGCTTCAGGGAATGGCCTATCGTGCCATTAGCATGGCCTATCGTGCATTAGCATATGATAAGTATCAGCTCAAATAATGCTAATTAACCCTCTATGCCCACCGAACACAAGGTAGCTTTTTACATCGTGCCATTAATGGCCTATCGTGCATTAGCATATGATAAGTATCAGCTCAAATAATGCTAATTAACCCTCTATGACCACCGAACACAAGGTAGCTTTTTACATAATGAACAAAAAATGTAATGATCACCTACAAAGTGAAGGTCATTGTACCAACGACGCACAGGAGTAGGGGATTTCAAACCATCTTGGAGGAGATAAGACGTTAACGTGTGAAAAAGTAATGAACAATTTATGCACACCTATGATCTAAGAGCATCCACTTCTTTGAGACGAGCAAGCTGTGAAGACAAGGCAGGTCTATGGGCAAAATTCCCGACACTGTCACCCCAACGTGGAAAAGGTTTCCAGCCAAATTTCCTCATGTTCTTCAAATCACAGCACACAGGTTACTACCTATAGCACGTTCTTCCCAAAGACACAGTGCACGGTGCTGGGCCCGCTCAAAATGGGCCGGACTCCTTTAGTAGGTCGGGAGGGATGTAGGAGCCCATGCAGTGCGGCGAGGGAAGGGGGGGGGGGGCTCTGAACTCCTGGAACAGCCCAGGGAGGCCCCTCATAGGTCCACCGCCATCTGTGTGCCATGCTTTCCGGCCGCTGGGTGGGGCAGTTGAAGGAAGAGTCACTCATGGCCTCCCAGAGAGGTAGAGTCTCCAGATAAGGTGCCACACGCACTGTTGTGTTTTCTTCGCTCTTGTCCCCACCGAAAGAAGCACCTGATGCCAGCCTGAGGCACTGCTTATTGCCACTAGTGTCCCCACGGTGCCATGTTACCTGGCTGCTGTCCCGATGGCCCTACCCAGGCTTCCGTGCCCACCATGGGCACATCCTCAGGCCTAGACCCCTGGCCGGACCACAGGGCACCGCGAGCAGCACGCCAGGCTGTGGTCGGTACAGTCCATCCCTCTGGAGGAGCTGCTGTCACCAAGTCACTCCCTCCTCTCTTAGGATGAGTCTCTGCTGAGGACTTCTCCTGGTCCCCCAGGAAGCTCGCCTTGCTAGGCTCCAGACCTATCCAAACATCGACTCCTGAGTGGAGACAACTAAGGCTCCAAAGGGACCCTCTGCCTCACAGGCATTGGCAACGGCTCGTGACCCGGCCTTTGACCAGAAACCGCAGAGAGCCCAGCTGTGAGCATCAGGCACGCCAATGCAGGCACATGTCGGGGAGGGCTGGGCCAAAGACACGCCTCGAGGAGCTCAGGTCCCCTTTCCTGTTGAAGAACCTCCAGGCCCAGATGATTTCCTGGACAAAGGGGTTCCGGGCCAAAACTTGACAGCAAGCTGATGAAACTTCCTGCCGTGTCGAGACCTGGGCATGAGCTCCCCGAACCACGAGCCAGGCCGGGACTCTGGGAAGGAGAGAATGGAGCAAATAAACAAAGACTCGAGGTGCTTCCACCCTGTCAGGGAGGGCGCCTCCTGGGCCCTGCCATGGCCCAAGCGGGCGGGACATTGGAGCACGCGCAGGTGTAGAGGTCCGGATCTGCTGACCCAGGCTCAGGATCTGCCCCAGGAAGTGCCAGCGAGGCAGCTGCTGAGTGTGCATTTATGAGGCTGCCTGCCCAGCCTCAGGCCGTCTCTTTGGGGGCCTTCTTGGCCCCAGGCTGGAGCAGAAGGCAGGGAGCCAGTGCTCCCAGTCAGAGTAAGCCCGTTAAAGACCTTCGGGAGGGCGCCAGACTCCTTTGCGTGGTTCTTTTTCCTTTAGGAAAGCAGACTCTCTTGGAATAACTAAGCCAACGTGAGCTCTTGCTCCACCCTCCCGAGTCTGGCCAGGCATCCCAAGCCCCATGCCCACAGCTCTCTCCTTGACCATGACCTCATCCCCAAACACTGTGAGCCAGGCCTCCTGAGCAAGCGTGGCAGGATCGGAAAGGCGAGGCCAAGTTTCTGGAACGGGGAAAAGACTTCACGTGACAAGGGCACTCTCCTCCCTCGCGGGCCCCTCCAGGACACCTTGCCCTGCAGCATGAGGACCCTCACACCCCTCCTCCCGGGCAACAGCACAGCTGTACTGAGACGCCACAACAGGGAGCCCCAGCCTGGGTGCACCACCGTGGCACGGGGGAGCGTGTTCATAACACAGATGCTCGAACATCCTACCCGCTGCCTGACCTACTTCATCGTAATCTCCCGCTGGGGGCTTGGGGCAGCGAAGAAGGCACACGCCGTTTCCAGAAGCCCCTCGAGTGACTTTTAGAAGCTCCCGTATCGCCCCGGGGAAAGGCCTCCTGCGCTGTGGCGTATAAAGTCTGCAGAATGTGAATAGACGCAGCACACCTGCCCTCACAGAACTCTCGAGCCCTCCCCTGACTCCTGCCTGCACCACCTCACACAGAATGAGGCTTCTGAGAAGATGAGAAAGGTGGGGGGCGTGGGGGCACGGGGCTTCACCCAGCTGCGGGCCCACGAATGGCACAGGGCAGGCGTGGTCTGGAGGCGACAGCCAAGGAGGTAGAGCCACGGGGCCAGAGTTGCAGTGAGTGGCGAGGCTTCTTTCGGGTGGGAAGAGGGCCACGGGAAGCTTCTGAGGTTGAGGACTCTCGCTGGGAGCAAGGCACCAGCCATACATGCTGCCCGGGGCCAGGCTGGGCCAGACTTCATCTTGAATGACACACTCTCCCAGGCACACAGCACGGGGACCCTGGAGTCCCAGGATTCACCCGCTCAGCCCAGCCCAGACCCACCCCTCCCTGCTCGCCCATCCCCACCCCCACCCCCACCAGGACCAGGCGCCGAGGCCGCCACCCCACCGCAGGTGGGTTGCCTTCCGCGGTCGGCCGCACTCCATCTGAGCTGCTGAGCCTCGTGGGGTCCTGAGAGGAAACGAGGGACCGCTGGGGCCAGCCTGTCCTGAAGCCCTCTTTCTGCTCCGTCTAGCCATTGCTAACGGGCTAATCCTGAATATTCTGCTCCTTCTGGGGCCATGACTGCTCCTCCCCTGCCCTAAGGGGTAAAACCAGTCATAGTCTGAAGGCCGACAGTCTTATCCTGGACACATAGACAGACAAGTCTGATAATTCAGAGTCTGTGTCCGATCCCACAGAGACTCAAATCATGGCTTTTGCTTGCAGGCTTTTGCATGTACTAACCCCCTGAAGACTCACAGTGACACTCGCGGTGGACACAACCGTCACTCTATCCATAGAGAAGGAGACGAGGGCTCGAGACTCAGCGGTTACAGGGTCCATGAAATGCCACCTCATAATATTGTTTGGAAAGTAGACGAGATGGGGAGAGGGATGAACAGGTGCAGCACAGGGAATTTTAAGAGCAGAGAAACTAGGACACCTGGGCATCTGGCTCTTGGTTTCAGCTCAGGTCATGATCTCATAGTTCGTGGGTTCGAGCCCCATGTTGGGCTCTGTACTGACAGCATGGTGCCTGCTTGGGTTCTCTTTCTCTCTCTCTCTCTCTCTCTCTCTCTCTCTCAATTAAAAAATAATAACAGAGAAACTATTCTATAAGACACTGTGGTAGGGGCACCTGGGTGGCTCAGTTGGTTAAGTGTCCAACTTCAGCTCAGGTCATGATCTCACAGTTTGAGTTCGAGCCCCACATTGGGCTCTGTGCTGACAGCTCAGAGCCTGGAGCCTGCTTCAAATTCTGTGTCTTCCTTTCTCTCTCCTCCACTCACGCTCTGCCTCTCTCTCTCTCTCAAAAATAAATCAACATTAAAAAAATTTTTTTTTAAGAAGAAAGAAAAAAGATACTGTGGTATATAGATTTGTCCAAACCCAAGGAACTTTAGGACATGGAGAGTGAACCCTAATGTAAACTCGGGACTTTAGTTGATAATAATGTATCAATATGGGCTCATCACTTGTAGCAGACTGACTACACACTAATGCAAGATGTTAATAACACAGGAAGCTGTGGGGGGCAGGGTGACACATGGAGAACTCGTACTTCGTGCTCAGTCTTTCTATAAACTTAAAAATGCTCTAAAAAAAAAAGCCTAGTTTTTTAAGTCAAATGAGATAACATGCATTTAAAGCACTTGCAAAGTGGCTGACATATTATCTGCTATAGTAATCACCATTTTCTGTCCTGGAACCCAGGTGGATCAGAAAAGCACCCTTCCCCCAAAAAATCTAAAAATTAAAATAAACAAATAAACAGCAACAGCAAAAACAGAAACAGACTCATAAACACAGAGGGCAAACTGGTGGTTGCCAGAGGGGAGGGGGCTGGGGGGCTGGGCAAAATAGGTAAAGAGGATTGAGGGGTACAAAACTTCTGGTTATAAAGTAAGTAAGTCACGGGGATGAAAAGTTTGGCGTAGTATATAGTAACAGTATCGTAACAACTGCTGACAGGTGGTAGTTACACTTACTGTGGTGAGCAATGTGCAATGTATATAATCGTGGGATTGCCATGCTGTGCACCTGAGGCTATGTAACATTATATGCCAACCCTACTTCAATTAAAATAAAACATAAATAAAAAAACAGAATAAAAATAAATTACATATTTAATTTGAGAAAAAAAGAACAGTCCCACTCAGATTTTGTAGGCGATAAGAATATTTCCTTGGGTCTATCATCTGTGGGAGAAGCCCTCCCTTTAGATACCGCTGAAATTATGTGTCTGTGGCAGACAAATTTATAAAATTGCTAAGAATTCGCCAGACCGCCCCGTGTTTCTTGCCTACCAGCCATGTTGCTTGGTGAGAATGGGACATCCGAGCCCCAGCCACGCAAAAGATTTGCTCAGATTCACTGTATCACTGTCCAAACTGAAATGCCCTCTCCTGACTTTATATCCTTGTGTTTTTAAATTTTTTTTTTTTTACATTTTATTTTTGATAGACAGAGAGAGACAGAGCACAAGTGGGGGAGGGGCAGAGAGAGTTGGAGACACAGAATCCAAAGCAGGCTCCGGGCTCCGAGCTGTCAGCACAGAGCCTGACATGGGGCTCGAACGCACAAACCGCGAGATCATGACCTGAGCCAAAGTCGGACGCTTAACCGACTGAGCCACCCAGGCGCCCCAATATCCTTGTGTTTTTAAAGATATGGCCTTAGGGTTCTCCGCAGATACTGAACCAAGAGGATACGTATGTGAAGAGAGTTATTTTAAGGAACTGGCTCATCGATTGTGGGGGCTGATGAGCCTGAAATTTGTAGGGCAGACTGGTAGGCTGGAAACTCAGGCAGGGTTTCCATGGTATAGTCTTGAGGCAGAAATCCTCCCTCTTGCGGAAACCTTAGGTTTTGTTCTTGGGCTCATGAAGCCTTCAACTGATTGGTTGAGGCCCACCCACATTATGGAGGGTAATTTACTTAAAGTCAATTTACCCTAGATGTGAATCACATCTGCAAAATACCTGACAGCAACATCTCGGCTAACGTTTGGCACAACAACCAAGAATCGTAGTCTGGCTAAGTTGACGTGAAATTTAACCACCACAGCTACTTTCCTAAACAAACAAGATGGAAATGGGTGTGTTTGGAAACTATTTCTATTTCAAATGCTCTTGGAGAAATGTACCTCAAAACGTTGTCATCTGACCTGCCAGGCTGGTCCATGGACTCTTTTGTGCCCCTCTTGGCTACCTCTCGAGAAAAGGACTGTGTCCCTTACCGTGGCCTGCCGCACCACACACGCATGGGGATCTGGAAGCAGGGGACGCAGAGCCCAGTTTAAGAACCTGCTCATGGCACAGAAACACTCGCCTGTGCGCATCACGTTGGGCACTCCTTGCAGCCACTGGTCGGAGCTCTGTCCTGTTGTCACCAGGCAACTAATAGCAGACCCTGAGGAGATACGACGCTCTCACCTTAGGTGGGAAGAGAGATGAGGTCGATCCCAGCACCAGAGGGCGACTCGACACCAGCTGGGACATGTTACTCCTGACAAGCACTTGGCCCTGGAACTCTCAGCACTGGTCAAGCAGGGCAGAGAACGTCATTCCCTCCCTGGGCCCCCTGTGAGCCTCTACCGAAGACCTGACAGGAAACCAAGCGAGAAGCGTGCAGAAATGAGCTCAGGTCGCTTTGTTCTAACGTTCTTTGCACTGTGCTCCTGAAGAATGTTGAGGAATATGCAGCTGCTAGAACATGGCCCCAGGGGTCAGTGGGATCTAGGAGGCCATGACTGTGCCAACATTTGAGAACACTCAGCCAGGAAGAGCATCTCCACCAACAGGACCATCGGTAGGTGGGCAACCTAATGAGCAAAGACAACTCCAGAGACTGTTCCCAGGGGATCAAAATTGGTCAGGGGGTTCCAACACTAAGTGAAGCTGCCCTCTCCACCTCGGGCAGGCTAACATCCCCTGTCCCCAAGACAACAGGCTCCCTCCCAGAGGAAGGCTCTGCTTAGTGGCCCCCGGAGGACCCTCCATCAGAGTGGTGGCTCTTTGGACATGAACAGGTCTTGTTGGGTCAGACACCAGTTACTGCTCCTGTCCCGCTGAGGGGTGGGAACACCCCGCTGTGGGCACTGAGCCTGCTCCGGGTGCAAATCCCCACACCGACAGCCAGAGAACACCAAACGTGAGCATCCGGTTGGAGCAAGAGCCCGTATTGCCCATCCTTCAAAGGGTGGAAAATGCGAGCTCTCGGGCCAGGTTAACCAGAGAGATGAACCTTTCTAAGCACATTTCCTCAGCTGCCTGACTACTTCAGTGAGGCCCGGAAGGCCAGGCAAACAGCGCACAGGAAGTGATTTGGGAAGATCACCGTGTGTGGGAGAGAACCTTGAAACTAATGCAGGCAATGCAGGCTATCAACACATTGTCATCTTAACTAGACAGGGTAGGTTTAGGGTAACTGGGTGAATTGCTCCCTAAAGAGAAAAATTCAATTGAGATTATCTTCTTAGAGCACAAAAGCTATCTGGGCTCACAGTTGGCACATTTTTCAGATATTCTCGGTGCCATTAATGAGGGCTCTGCCAAAGCTGATCCACTCCTCCCAGCTTGCTCTCTGTAAGCTGTTTTAACTTTTTTTTTTTTCAACGTTTTTTATTTATTTTTGGGACAGAGAGAGACAAAGCATGAACGGGGGAGGGGCAGAGAGAGAGGGAGACACAGAATCGGAAACAGGCTCCAGGCTCCGAGCCATCAGCCCAGAGCCCGACGCGAGGCTCGAACTCACGGACCGCGAGATCGTGACCTGGCCGAAGTCGGACGCTTAACCGACTGCACCACCCAGGTGCCCCTGTTTTAACTTTTTTTTAATGTTTATTTATTTTTGAGGGAGAGACAGAGCACAAGCGGGGGAGGGGCAGAGAGAGAGGGAGACACAGAACCCGAAGCAGGCTCCAGGCTCCGAGCTGTCAGCACAGAGCCTGACGCGGGGCTCGAACTCACGGACTGTGAGATCATGACCTGAGCCGAAGTCGGACGCTCAACCGACTGAGCCACCCAGGCGCTCCTAAGCTATATTATAAAGACCTCTTCTCTGCTAAACCAGCTACCTCTCTTCTTCAGCCACTTCTTCAGAAGTTTAAATCTCCTGCCGCTGTTTTCTCCTCTCTGGCATCCTCCGTACCTAAAGATTTGCAGATTTTTCCTATCTTTTTACAAGGGCTTCATTGAAAAGAGGGGTACATTCCTGTAGCTCATCTGCCATAAAATATCACATCAATATGTTGTGCCTGTTTCTGATTCCGTGGTCTAGGTTTGGTTATTGCGTGGACTTTCAGGGAATTTCTGCTGGTGGGAGTGAGAGTGATCACGGGAAATACTGCATAACCGAGACAGGAACCATCCCATCCGTATTCTCTCGGCCGGGAGATGTCTCCGGAAAATGCCAGTCTCTAATGACATAGTCAAGAGGGCCTTACATCCGTAGCAAGAAGGCAGTGCTGCAGGAGTTAGAGCCCACTGACCCTGCCACTCAGCAAACACCTCTTCTACTCATTCCTGCCTGATGCCCTTAGTCCGCCATCACTGATGCAGACAAGCACTTTCCCCTGGAAAACCTCTTTTCCTCACTTCCTGGTTGTTCCATTGACTCGGTTAATTTTTGCCAAGCACGTCCTACATGCTGCGAATCGTGCTATGGATCGTGGGTACAAAAATGAATAAGATAGGATATTTGCTACCGTAGAATAAACATCGTAGCTGGAAAGACAGACAAATCAGCACATAACGTGGTCCTTGTGGGAGCACAGTGGTTGGAAAGTTCTACCTGGAGTGGCTGAGGAAACCTTCAAAGAGAAATGTCCTTGAAGAATGAGTCAGACTGAACCAGGCAGGGAAAGCAAAGTAATAGTGAACAGAGATGGGGTTAGAGAAGGCCAAAGACCCTTGAGAGATGCTCATATCACTGTGGTGTGAATTACAGTGCATAGTTTAATAGGAAATCTCCAGTAAGCAGCAGAGTGCTGGGGGCTTCAGAAGTAGAAAGTTACATACCAATAAACATGATGGGTAGAAACAGAAAACCATAAACTCCACATTCTCGCATTCAGCTTTGGTTATGAATATAGTCCAAAGCAAAGGCCACAAATTTCAACAGAACTTGAGAGAATGACAGAGCTGTTGTCACAGGTGTTTTGAAAATACGAAGCACTGAATTTGCCACCGCATCTTATGATAAAGTTACCCCAGAAGGTGAAGAACATTTACAAGTCAAACACTTCAAAGACACTCCAGGAAATAAACGGTAACCAGTTGGACAATTTCTTATTCTGCAGAGTGTCAAGCTGAATCGAGGCTGATTTGTTTGTTGGAAATTCTCCCGTGACAATCCGTTTGTAAATTCTAAAAGCCTTATCATCATCTCTTCTGGAATGTAACCCTTAAGCTCTAGGCTATGCTTGCCTTGCATAGTTCTTATGGAGAGCTGCTTTTCCTTGCTATTTTATTTGTTTAGCAAATTGTATTCATTATAAGATATTTATTGTAGAGCATAAAATAATTTACTCATCTAAATTATAATGTACACATCAGTGCTGTGGTAATTAGATCACTCTCATGACCTCACTAATTTTATTCTGGAAAGCTCATCTGTATATAACTGGCTTGACTTTACTTATGCATCAGGAATTATTAGGAATCTATGTTGGCTTTCATTCTACAGGCTTGTTTGAGAAATACACTGGGCTCTGATCAGGGTCATTCCTTTGAAAACAATGCAAAGTGAGTTTTACACAACACAACTATGTAAAAAGTTAAGATGAGGAGGGTCAGAGGCTAATTTAGCAAGCAACTCTGAATTACATAGCCTTCTTCCTAGCTGACACCTTCTTCTTATACACTGTTTGGCTCTGTCCAACTCTCTTGACGGGTGCTTGCTCAGGACTTAGCTGCATGAGGATTAACCTTACTGTGGGAAGGGGGTTGTTTCTGAAGGTCTGTCCTTTGCCAACTCTGGCTGCTCAACCAGAGAAAAGAAGGTGGAAGTTCTTTGCATCACGAGGCAATACACCCATCTTGTTACTGCTAGATTCCCAACACCGGTAGCAGTGGCTGGCACAACGGAAGGTGTGCAATAAATATTTGTCAGTTGAATAAACCTGAATGAATAAACTAATTCCAACCTTCATTTTTCCTGTGGCATGTATCAAACCGTAGAAAATGTTTTGATTTCTTTTTGTTCCATGACACACACAACCCCAGCCTGCCATGTTGAAAGAGCATTGTATAATGAAATTACCATCTCATTGGAAGAAGTGGAAACTTATAACTTACATAATCAAAAAATGCCACCATTATAACCAGTCATCTGCCTCATTTTACTGATAATGATAAACAACCCCAGAGAGAAGACACAGTTGCCTATGGCTTTCTTTTTCTCCATTCATGGAACATTTGCTGTGAGCCAGATACTAGGTCAAGTGCCAGGCCTGGCACAGAGGACAGACAAAGCCCCACCCTCACAGAGCTCACTGTCCAGTAAGGACAGAGGTTTTCAAACAGTGATCCTCAAACCAGGCCAGGCAAAGCACACCAGGATCCCCTGGAAGCCTTATTAAAAGTAGAGAGTGGGGGTGCCTGGGAGGCTCAGTTAGTTGAGGATCTGACTCTTGATTTCAGCTCAGATTGTGATCCCAGGGCCATGGGAGCTGAACGTGGAGCCTACTTAAGATTCTCTCTTTCTCTCTCTCTCTCTCTCTCTCTCTCTCTCTCTCTCTCTCTCTCCCTCTTCCCCTCTCCTGGGCTTGTACTCACTCGCTGTCTCCAAAATAAAATTTTAAAAGAAAGTAGACAGCGCCCATCAATGAATGCCAAAGGTAGTGGGAGATGGTGGTCAAGATTACAGGAACTAATACTGTCTCAGTCTCTTTCTCTCTCTCTCTCTCTCTCTCTCTCCAAGATACTTATTAGTTACAAAGGGTTAAATCACTTTACAGTTGAGAAACCTGGCAGGGACCACCTTACCCAATAACCAATGTTGCCAATGCCAGGGATGGAGCTAATCAATTGCAGGGGCCTCTAGACTTGATACATAGAGAAAGACACATCATCACTCCTGTGGTATGATGGATGGCCCAGAGAGCATAACCCAAATCCAGTCATGAGGAATCATCAGACACACCCAGACTGAGGGACATGTTGCAAAATCACTGACCTGTACTCTTTAAAAATACCAATATTGTGAAAAGTAAACAAAGCCTCAGGAACTGTTCCAGGTTAAGAGAGGCTAACGTGATATGGCAATGGAATGCAGAACCGTGGATTTACTTTCTCTATAAAGAATATTGTTGCACCATTGGGCAAATCTGAATAAAGTTTTAAATTAAACAATAGTGTATTGATGTTAATTTTCTGGTTTTGATTATTATATTGTATATTTATGAGGTAAGTCTTAGATTTTAGGAAACGGATATTTAAGGGTAATGAGGCATCATGTCTCATGTCTGTAACTTTCTCTTAAATGGTTCAGAAAAGACTTAAACATGCATAAGCATATATGTGTGTGTGTGTGTGTGTGTGTGTGTGTGTGTGTGTGTGTTGAGAGAATGCAAACACTTAGGTCACCTAGGTGAGGTTATTCAGGAATTCTTCATATGATTCTTACATTTTTTTCCATGACTTTTAAATTATTGTCAATTTTTTAAATTTAAATAGAGATACTTGGGCTCTCCCCTAGGAAATTTTGATTCAGTAAACTTGGGATGAGTGTAGGTGTTTTTATTTTTAATAAGCACTCAGGTAATTCTGATGCAACTTACCTTAAGAAAGGGATTTGGGAAACAGCATGCACTGAGAGTTGCCTAGAACCACATAGCTATTCAGGGACAAAGCCAAGACAAGACTATATCTTCCCTTCCCATCCAGGCTTCCTTCCACCATATTGTGCTTCCTTAAATTAACACTAGGCACACATTTAAGATTATTTCAGCCAATAGGCATCAACAACACATTGCTCTCTCAAGGCTATCTTCTTGAAAATGGCTCCGGCTGTGGGAATGGTGGGCAGTGAGGACGCTCCAAAGGCAGAAGAGGAGGTGAGGAGCTTCTGACTGCCTGGGTCCAGCTCACAGGTCAACCAACAGTCATGTCCTCATAATGACTTTCTCCAACAGGAGGTCAGAGCTCATACCTGCAGACGGCTACTTATTCACTGCAGTGAAAAATAGACACCAAACCAGGGGCGTCCATGAGGCCACACTAGTCTGAAACAGCAGTTATTTTCCCAGTGATCTGTGAGGTAAAGTCTGTATGCGTGTGTGTGTGTGTGTGTGTGTGTGTGTGTGTACCAGAAATTCTTGAATTCAGAAACATCACTATGTACTAGGCCTGTACAAAGAAAAAGCAGCCTACCAAACACCTTGTCTTGGAACCCAAATTCTCAGGTTCACATTTCACTGAAAAAAAAAGAAAAAGAAAAAGAAAAAGAAACGATTGGAGTCTCATCAACTCCAGGAGGACTCTGCCTCCATCTGTATAAAATATGATTCAAAGATCACTAGAATCTTCAATTCTTAGATTGGAAGGCTCTTTCTAAAAGAACCTGGTTCCAAATATCACCCATTTTTATAAACAGATAGAACTGTTCTGGGAATTGATTAACTTCTCAGTCTTGGGGTTGAGTAGAAGACAAGAGTTCTAACATCAACCCTGCCCAGTATGATCTCGAATGCGACTTCCTGGAAAGAAACATAAAGTAGCCATTGACAAACTAATAGGATATTTTCTTCATCCTAAAAAAACAAAACAAAACAAAAAGAGTATGATTGTTTTTGAATATGGATATCCTAACCAGTCCAGGGTGAGTGATTCAAATGCTGTGAAATCTATTTATGGTCAGTGATGACAAGCGAACAAGACAATGGTTATTTGAAGAAGTAGAGAAAAAACAAGTAATTTCCCTTGGGAGCAAGGGAACAGGATGACATGGTGGGGATTTGTTATTTCCCCCATGAGCAGGCACTTTCCTTTTAAAGACCAGAGGAGGGAGAAGAGCATCTTCCCATAGCCTCATCCATAGGAATGGGAGGCACCTGCCATTGGTCTGGGAGGTCAAGAAATGGGTGCTTCTGGTGTAGGAGGGAGACAGTGCAGCCACCGGCATGCATCCCCTGCCTCATTCCACTCCTCCTCTGATCCAAATAACCTCTGATGCAGGGAAAGAGCAAAGGAACAGGCCCAGAAACTTGCTGAAGTGACTGAGTTATAACTTTAGTTGAGAAGAACCTCAGCTCATCATGCGTGCATTACAGAAAGTGCAGGAACTAAGGCCTTGGCAAGAGCCAATGCACAAGCACAGCAATGACCCCAGAACAACCGGGGGAAAGCACCTCAGTCTGGAGTGACCTCCCACTGCACCCAGTGAGGACTGGGGACCCTGCATGGACAGCTGACCTGACCTTCAGGATCTTGTAGACATTAGTGCAGAGATGGCCACTCTTAGACACACACCCTAAATCCCCGCATGAAATCATCACTCTTATTCTTGTTTTCAAAGGGAAAATTCTCTCTCTGAGTGGGAATCTTTGCCAAATTGCTTAGTTACCAAGTATGTGTTTGCAGTTGTATTTACAAACTAGGTCCTTCCCTTCCCTTCCCTGTTTTCATCACCAGAAACCCTATTGGTCTCCTTCCCTGGGCCTGGCTTTGAGATCAGGCTGCCAGAGGCACTCCTAGGTAAGAGCTGCACCAGGAGAGCTTTTCTTCTCTCACAGGCCAATGTCTCGTTCGGCAGGAGAGTTAACTTCTCTCAAACTGGGCTCCATCTCACCAACAGACTCATATTGATCACCTACTATGTGTTGGACACTCTGCTATGCACTTAGGGGATACCTAGACAACATGCAGCGAGTCCTTGCTACATGCGAGGCTCGGTTCCAGTGACTTGATGTATCTTCATTTATTCAATCCTCACAATTATCCTATGGAGGAAATATTAATGCTTCCATTTTACAGAAGAGCAAACAGAGGCACAGAGCACTTTAGTGACATGAGCAGTCACACTGTACTAAGTGTTGGAGGCAAGACTTGACCCTCAGAGCTCACACTCCCAACCACTGCGCTGTAATGAGACCTCACAGTCCAGGAGTGGAACATGCCTGTAGGTCACCAGTGCAGGGCAGTGTGCCAGGTGCCATCCTAGAGATGGATTCAGGGAACCATGAGTCACAGGGTCCAACTTTACCCACAATCCTCTGCATTGAAGAAACCATGTTTCCAGTTTGTGTCACTGGCCCTGAAGCCCCAGAACCAACATGGAGGCATCCCAGATGTGCCCCAGGGCTCCAGACCAGCTTATGGAATAAAGCGGTGAGTGAGTGAGAAATGGCCTCCGCTCTGGATGCTGTGTGGACATCAGCATTCATCTGGCCACTGCTTGTGTGGGTTGCTGCAGCAGGGGCCACGCCATCTAGCAGAGATGCCTTGAAGGACACAGCCCCAGACACCCCATTGCCCCCGAGGAGATTTTTGGCTCCCTGTTAAGTGGCTCTGTGGGGTCCTGGGAGTCAGAGAGGGGAGCAGCAGGAGAGTCTGGTGGGGATACTCAGGGTGGCAGCCCTCCCCCAGCCCCCACAAACAAACAAACAAACAAAAACAAAAGGTGGAGAACAGGGGCATCTATGTGGCTCAGTTGGTTAAGCATCTGACTTTGGCTCAGGTCATGATCTCACAGTTCATCAGTTTGGGCCCTGCGTTGGGCTCTGTGCTGACAGCAGGGAGCCTGGGGCCTGCTTCTGATTCTGGGTCTCCCTCTCTCTCTGCCCCTCCCCCTCTCACATTCTGTCTGTCTGTCTCTCTCTCTTTCTCACAAAAATAAATAGACATTAAAAATTTTTTTAAAGGTGGAGAGCAAATCAAATTAAATTAAAATAAATTCTTAATTTAGCTAAAGCTCAACCACATCTGTAGTCATCTGAGACTCCTGTAATTTTGTTAGCTTGTCTTGTTTTAATCTCATTCATTTATTTTCAGACTGCCTTCTGGGGGCTGTGTAAATTCTATCTCCAGCGACAGAAATCACGGAATTTCCAAGTTAGAAGGGATATTTGAGCATTTGGTACAATTCTCCCATTTTACAGATGATGACACGAAGGCCCAGGGAGGTTTGGTGACAAATTCAAAGTCACTTTTATCAAAACAGGGGAGGAATTAAAATACCTCTGCTGTCTTGCAGTTTAAACAAACCTGTATTTCCCAAACACTCAGGAATCTAGTACCTAACGGCATGGCTATTTTTGTAGTAAACGTAATATGCCCAGAGACAAATTTCTGAAAATTCTATACTCGGTTCAGTAGTTTTAATCAAAATGTCCCATTCTCTTCTGCCTTCCTAGTAATCGTTTCTTTATTTGCTTCTGTGACTCTTTCACACTCAGGTGTTTTTTACTGCCTTTTATTATCATAAAAGAGTCCCATCCAATTCTAAATGCATCTACTGTCATTGTCAGGGTCTACTGCTAACCATCCTATGACTGGAAGGTCTCACAGCGCCACCTCTGGACTGTAGCATGTGTATCAAGAGGGCATGAGGCACCAACTTTTTTTTTTTTTTAACTTGTTTTTTTTATTTTATTTTTTTTTACATCCAAATTAGTTAGCGTATAGTGCAACAGTGATTTCAGGAGTAGATTCCTTAGTGCCCCTTACGCATTTAGCCCATCCCCTCTCACACAACCCAACCCCTCCAGTAACCTTCAGTTTGTTCTCCATATTTATGAGTCTCTTCTGTTTTGTCCCCCTCCCTGTTTTTATATTATTTTTATTTCCCTTCCCTTATGTTCATCTGTTTTGTCTCTTAAAGTCTTCATATGAGTGAATTCATATGATTTTTGTCTTTCTCTGACTAATTTTGCTTAGCATAATACCCTCCAGTTCCATCCACGTAGTTGCAAATGGCAAGATTCCATTCTTTTTGATTGCCAAGTAATACTCCATTGTATATGTATACCACATCTTCTTTATCAATTCATCCATCAATGGACATTTGGGCTCTTTCCATACTTTGGCTATTGTCAATACAGCTGCTATAAACATGGGGGTGCATGTGTCCCTTCAAAACAGCACACCTGTATCCCTTGGATAAATGTGTGGCACCAAATTTTATAGTGATTTGGATAAAAGCTGAACTGTCAGAAGAGTAAATATGATTACACATTCTTCATTAGCCTTCCTTGTTCATTGCTAAGAATAATGTTGAAATAAAGTTGTTTACGTTAGGAAGTTGTTTGTGAATGAATGCTCGGCATCTCTCTTTTGAAGTTTCCTCTCCCAGCATTCACAGATGGTGTGTGATCTTCCACCTTGCTGACTAATCATGAGTAATAAAGTAAAGCAAGTGCTGTCCAACTAGAGAGACATCTGAGGACATGACGGTGTAAAGTCTCCCACTGCCAACAACTCCAAAGGAAGTTGTTTCCATCACTGTGGCTCTTCATTAAGAGGGACAGAAAGAACCTGTAGCCTGAGGTCCTGAAAGGGAGTTCCAGAAACCTTGTGATTGGCTGCAAATGTCTGTGTCTGTCTATTTTTTTCTTGTTTATTTATTTATTTTTGAGAGAGAGATAGAGAAAGTGCGAGCAGGGTAGGGACAGAGAGAGAGAGGGAGAGAGAGAATACCAAGCAGGCTCCATGATATCAATGCAGAACGTGATGCGGGGCTTGAGCCCACAAACCATGAGATCATGCACGACCTGAGCTGAAATCAAGAGGTGGCCACTTAACCGACTGAGCTACCCAGGTGCCCCTGTGTCTATTTTTAATAAACTTTTCAAAGACATGTGACCCCAGAATATTTTTAACTCAACTGTGGAAGAGGATGAGAAACCATGGAAAGATTTTAAAGGACAAGTGCAGCCTGGTCGTTTCTCAAATCTCTCCAGTGACAGGGTGGAGAACAGCCCCCAGGGGACTATGGCTGAAGGCAGGAAACCCGTGACAAGGGTAATGAAGGGGTCCAGGCACTGGAGGGCAAGCACTCAGACTCACACAGCCTGTAGGGTGAAGAGCAGGGGCAGAACCATGAGGTTTGGGGAGCTACATAGAAGAGTTTAGAAACTGACTGGGTGTGGGGTGGGAGAGACAGACAAGAATCTGGCATGATCCCCTAGATTTCCAGCCTGGGCAAGGCACATGACAGTGTCACCAAATGAAGCAGGATTACAGCAGAAGGAGAAACCATTTTGAAGTAAAGATGATGAACTCAGCTTTAGACACTTTGCACTTCACTTTCTTGTGGGGAAAGGTGCTCTGAGATGGCTAAAAATGCATCCAAAGCTTGGGGTGGGGGGAAGATCATGGACATAGCCAGAAAATGCCATTAACATTTATTTAGATACCAGTTAAAATGCAGCAGTAAGATCATCTAGGGAGGAAACACGGCAGGAGAATAGAGAGAGGTGGGAGACAAAAGCCTGTGACACACCAACATTTGAAGAGCAGAGAGAAGAGGGGACCATGGAGGAGATGTGGGAGGAAACAGCCCAGGAGGCTGAAGGAAGATCATCAGGGTACAAAGGAAGTCGGTCTAGTAAGACAAGGACTGGAAACTCTTCATTAGATTTTGCAGATGGAAAGTCACAGGTTAGCTCAGCTGGAATACTTCCAGGGTCTTGATTCAGATGGAAGAAAAATGGCTCTGGCTTTTCAAATGTTTGAAAGGTAATGAAGAAGCAGTTAGCGTCTTGATTCCATGCAGGCAGCTATAACCAAATACCACAGACACAAACAGAAATTTCCTTCTCAAGCTCTGGGGGCTGGAAGCCCAAGATCAAGGCAAGGGCAGGTCTGGTGCCTGCAGAACCCACTTTGAGACTACAGATGGCCAACTTTTTGCAGCACGTCCATAAAGTAGAAGCAGGAGGAGGCTGTGGGGATTCTTAGGAACACTAATTGTGTTCCTGAGACTCTGCCCTCACAACCTAAGCACCTCCCAAAGGCCATCCTCCTAATACCCTCACACTGGGGGTTAGGTTTCAACCCGTGAATGGGGGAGACACAAACATTCAGACCACAGAAGTGAGCACAAATTAGCAGGCAGAGACTGTGAGGTAAAAGGACAGAGGGAGAGTGGTAGCTACAGATCGTGCCACAGAGACATTTTGGGTCTCCGCTCCACACAGAGACCAGAGCGTGTTTGTACCTGAGGGGAGTGGTGAGCAGACAGGGATGTGCAAATGTGGGAAAGAGGGTGAAGCCTGAAGACAGGACTCTGAGGAGACAGTGACATTTGTAGCATAGGTCCATTTCCTTTTTCTTTGTTCTTTTATATGCATTTTAAGTATACAATTTGATTTGATTTATGTATACATTGTAATCAATCACTACAACCAAGCTAATTAACACATCCATCACCACACAGAGTTACCATGTGTGCACGTGTGTGTGTGTGTGTGTGTGTGTGTGTACAGTAAGAATACTTAGATCTACCCTCTCAGCAAATTTCAAGTGTCCAGGACACTACTGTAACCTACTGTCACCATGCTGCACACTAGTCTCCAGAAGATAGTTGTGCTTTATAACTAAAACTTTGTGCACCTTGGCCAACATCTCCCATTTCCCCCTCACACCAGTCCAGGTAACCTGAACATCTTCTTTATCCATCCGTCAGTGGGCATTTGGGGTGTTTCCATATCTTGGCTTTTGAGAAAACCACTGAAATGAGCATGGGAGAGCAAGTATCTCTTTGAGATCCTGTTCAATTCTTTTGGATAAATACCCCAAAGTAGGATAATTTGACCAGATAGTTCTTTTTTTTTTTTTTTTTTTTAGTTTTTTGAAGAACCTCCATATTGTTGCCATAATGGCTGTACCAACTTACATTCCCAACAACAGTGTGCACAGACCAATTTCCCTGATGAACATGGATGCAAAAATTCTCCACAAGTCAACTGGATCCAACAATACATTAAAAGAATTATCCACCATGATCAAGTGGGATTTATACCTGGGATGCAGGGCCGGTTCAGTATCCACAAATCAATGTGATACATCACATTCGTAAAAAAAAAGAATACGAACCACATGATCCTCCCAATAGATACAGAGAAAGCACTTGACAAAATACAGCATCCTTTCTTGATAAAAACCCTCAAGAAAGTAGGGATAGAAAGATCATACATCAAGATCATAAAAGCCATATATGAAAGACCCACTGCTAATATCAACAGGGAAAAAGTGAGAGCTTTCTCCCTACGGTCAGGAACGTGACAGAGATGTCCACTCTTGCCACAGTTTTTCAACATAGTATTGGAAGTCTTAGCTTCAGCAATCAGAAAAGACAAAGAAATAAAAGGCATCCAAATCAGCAAGGAGGAAGTCAAACGTTCACTCTTCATAGATGACATGATAAAAGATATGGAAAACCCAAAGTTTCCACAAAAAAAAATGTTAGAACCAATCCGTGAATTCAGGAAAGTCACAGGATATAAAATCAATGTACAGAAATCTGTTGCATTTCTATACACCAATAATGAAGCAGCAGACAGAGAAACCAAGGAATCGATCCCATTTACAATTGCACCAAAAACCATAAAATACCTAGCAATAAACCTAACCCAAGAGGTGAAAAATCTATACACTGAAAATAACAGAACACTTATGAAAGAAATTGAAGAAGACACAAAAAAATGGAAAAAGATTCCATGCTCCTGGGTAGGAAGAACAAATATTGCCAAAATGTCGATACTACCCAAAGCAATTTACATTTTCAATGCAATCCCTATCAAAATAACACCAGCATACTTCACAGAGCTAGAACAAACAATCCAAAAATTTGTATGGAACCAGAAAAGATCCCAAATAGCCAAAGCAGTCCTGAAAAAGAAAACCAAACCTGGAGGAATCACAATTCTGGACTTCAAGATGTATTACAAAGTTGTAATCATCAAGACAGTATGGTACTGGCACAAAAAGAGACACAAAGATCAATGGAACAGAATAGAGAACCCAGAAATGGACCCACAAACAGATGGCCAACTAATCTTTGACAAAGCAGGAAAGAATATCCAATATATAAAAACAGTCTCCTCAGTAAATGGTGTTGGGAAAACTGTACAGCAACATGCAGAAGAATGAACCTGGACCACTTTCTTACACCATACACAAAAATAAACCCAAAATGGATGAAAGACCTAAACATAAGACAGGAAACCATCAAAATCCTAGAGGAGAAAGCAGGCAAAAACCTCTTTGCCTTCCGCTGCAGCAACTTCTTACTCCAACATGTTCTCCAGAAACAAAAGCCAAAATGAACAATTGGGACCTCATCAAGATAAAAAGCTTTTGCATGGCTAGGGAAACAATCAGCAAAATTAAAAGGCAACCAATGTAATGGGAGAAGATTTTGCAAATGACATATCAGATAAAGGGATAGTATTCAAAACCTATAAAGAACTTATCAAACTCAACACCCTAAAAACAAATAATCCTGTGAAGAAATGGGCAAAAGACATGAATAGACACTTCCCCAAAGAAGACATCTAGATGGCCAACAGACACATGAAAAGATGCTCAACATCACTCATCATCAGGGAAATACAAATCAAAACTACAATGAGATACCACCTCACACCTGTCAGAATAGCTAACATTAACAACTCAGGCAACAGCAGATGTTGGCGAGGATGCAGAGAAAGAGGATCTCTTTTGCACTTCTGGTGGGAATAAAAACTGGTGACCCCACTCTGGAAAACAGAATGGAGGTTCCTCCAAAAATTAAAAATAGAACTACCCTACGACCCAGTAATTGCACTACTAGGTATTTATCCAAGGGATACAGGTATGCTGTTTTGAAGGGACATGTGCACCCCAATGTTTATAGCAGTGCGATGGACAATAGCCAAAGTATGGAAAGAGCCCAAATGTCCATCAACAGGTGAATGGATAAAGAAGATGTGGTACACACACACACACACACACACAATGGAGTATTGCGAGGCAATCAAAAAGAATGAAATCTTGCCATTTGCAACAATGTGGATGGAACTACAGTGTATTATGCTAAGCAAAATTAGTCAGAGAAAAACAAGTACCATCTGACTTCACCCATATGTGGAATTTAAGATACAAAACAGATGAACCTAAAGAAAGAGAAATAATATAAAAAGCAAAAATAATACAAAAACAGGGAGGAGGACAAAACATAACAGGCTCTTAAATACAGAGAACAAACTGAGGGTTGCTGGAGGGGTTTGGGTGGTGGGATGGGCTAAATGGGCAAGGGACATTTTGGAGGGTACTTGTTGGGATGAGCACTGGGTGTTATACGTAGGGGATGAATCGCTGGATTCTACTCCTGAAATCATTATTGCACTATATGCTAACTAACTTGGATGTAAATTAAAATTAATTAATTAATTAAAACAGTGTGTGAGAGTTCTAATTTTTCCATGTCCCTGTCAACACTTAACATCCATGTTTTTTTTTTAAATAACAGCCATCCTAACAGAAGTCAGGTTGTTACTGAACCTATGTTCAGCTGCCCATCATTCAAAAGGTCGATACTCAGGGATAAGTTGTTTTTTTTTTTTTTTTTCTGGTAAAAAGTTTTATTTTTTTTATTTTTTATTTTTTTCAATATATGAAATTTATTGTCAAATTGGTTTCCATACAACACCCAGTGCTCTTCCCAACAGGTGCCCTCCTCAATACCCATCACCCACCCTCTCCTCCCTCCCACCCCCCATCAACCCTCTGTTTGTTCTCAGTTTTTAACAGTCTCTTATGCTTTGGCTCTCTCCCACTCTAACCTCTTTTTTTTTTCCTTCCCCTCCCCCATGGGTTTCTGTTAAGTTTCTCAGGATCCACATAAGAGTGAAAACATATGGTATCTGTCTTTCTCTGTATGGCTTATTTCACTTAGCATCACACTCTCCAGTTCCATCCACGTTGCTACAAAGGGCCATATTTCATTCTTTCTCATTGCCACGTAGTACTCCATTGTGTATATAAACCACAATTTCTTTATCCATTCATCAGTTGATGGACATTTAGGCTCTTTCCATAATTTGGGCATTGTTGAGAGTGCTGCTATAAACATTGGGGTACAAGTGCCCCTATGCATCAGTACTCCTGTATCCCTTGGGTAAATTCCTAGCAGTGCTATTGCTGGGTCATAGAGTAGGTCTATTTTTAATTTTCTGAGGAACCTCCACACTGTTTCCTAGAGTGGCAGCACCAATTTGCATTCCCACCAACAGTGCAAGAGGGTTCCCGTTTCTCCACATTCAAGGGATAAGTTTTGATTGGAAAGGAATATGAGCTTTATTCAGGAGGCCAGCCACCTGGGGAGAAAGTGGACTCTTGTCCAAAGGCCAGTTCCAAGTTTTCTGCCTGGCCCAGAGATTTTTAAAGGGGTTTAATCAGTTAAGGGAGTGCAGTAGTTTGTGACATTTCTTGACTGCGTGCACAATCGATGGTGCCAGCTACAGAGTTATCTCAGTGCTTGGTTGTTGTGCAAGACGTTCCAGTTCCTTGGTGCTCGGGGGAGAGGGATGTTGTGCAAGGTCTGGTTCCTTGGTACCAGAGGTTGTGCAAGAGTACTCTGTTCTTTCTGCAAAGGAGGGCAAGGTCTACAGATGCACAAAGTGGGGTCAGTAAAGTCATTTGTTGTGACCCTAAAAAAGAAAAACATTATGCTAACAGATTGCTAGGTTACTCAGAAGCTGAGGTGACTTCAAATAGACCTGCTGGACTCTGTGGCCTGGGAATGTTCTGGTCCTCCATTCTCCAAGGCCTGGGGTCTGCAAATCTCAAAGAAAGTAAATTAGATCCAGGGCCTTGGATCAGCAAGCAAGGAGAGCGTTACCTGAAACAAATTAACCCTTTAGACCAGCTGGTGTACTGTTAAAGGTGATATCTCACTGTGGTTTTGATTTGTGTCTCCTGATGATTAGTGATGCTGAGCACCTTTTCATGTGCCTGTTGGCCATTATATGTCTTCTTTGGCAAAATAGGTCAGTTTTCAATGGGAGCTGGGCAGTTCCAGAACCAAGTAGAGCTTTAGAGTAAAGCCTCCTAACCTCTTCAGTTGATGGACAGAGCTCAGGGACAGTAAGGATCTGGGTTACCCGAATGGACTAAGACACTCACTATTTCTTCAAGGAGACCTCTTCTTCCTCCAGGAGAGAACTACTACTCCAACTCTGGTTCTCATACTCCTGGAAATAAGCATCTGATTTTGCTGGTGGTACGTTTCATGGGGCTGCAGTTGGCTGATAACCATATACCTCTGCATCCAAAGCTGAGTTATCCACACACTCCCCAGATCACTCCCCAGAGAACATGGTCAGCAGTGTCTGCCAGGGGCCAGCCCCACAATTAGCATTGTTTCATTTCTTTGTCATTGACCTGGAAGAAGGAGTGAAGGATCCACCCATCTAGCTTGGTGGATGTTGCCGTCTGACGCAGGGGAGCTAACATCTTGGAAGAGAGATGCAGAATTCGGTCACTTGGATGAGTTGGACAATGGTTCAAAGGGGGGAAAAAAGATAAAGTTCACCAGGAATTATGTTAAAAAAAAAAAAAAGTAGCACCACATTTGCACAAAGGAAAAGGACTCAACAGGTATAGCTCTGCATCAAAAAATGCAACTATGAAGAAATTGGCTGCTTTCAAAAGCCAGAAAATTTTGTTTTCTATTGCCATCTGTTTTGATCTCATAATCCCTACAGTATTAGATCTATCTTAGATCTTTGCATTTGTAAAAAACTGAGCTGAAAAGCATCAAGAAGGAGGGAAAAAAATGAAAGGAGATGGAAACTATATCCTACCAAGAAAAGATAAAGAATAGAAGGGTAAAAAGGGTTGAGAAATATCGTGACCATCCCACAATGTTTTTAAGAAAAATCTATGATGTGAATATATCAATAAATGAACTTAATGCCTTAAAGTGCTCTTTTACAGTATTCAAAGAATAAGTATTAAGGATGCCAACTTATTCTTCACTTTCTAAAGAAATTGATGAAGCCAGCAGCGACATCTGGAGAGCAATCTGGTAATATGTTTCAAAAGGCTTAAAAATATTAATATTCTTGACCCCAAACTTCCATTTGTAGGATTTCATGAAAAACCTCATTTATAATTTCTATTCCTTTTATTTAATGGTTCTGTGACATTGGATATCCCTGAGCCTAATGGATCTTCCTGATCCATTAAATGGGCAAATAATACCAAATCACAAATTGTGTTCAGAAATAATCAAAGTAATATAGGTCCTTCGTTTAGCTAAAAAATAGTAAGTGTTAGCAAGTAGTTGTTTGCAAGTTTATTCTGGTAGGTGTCCATTTAATTATGTAAATGGAGAAAATAGCATCCGACAATTAGATAATAGGTCATTGGTTAAATACATGTATCGTATACATACCATAATAACTATTCAACTGCTAAAATAACATCATAAAAGATTTAAAAGGTGAAAAGTTCATGATATATTTGTTTGTGCTTTCTAGGACAATCCCAAGGTATCTTGAGATACGTAAATTTATAAATCGATCTGAAAGCAACACAACAAAATTTCCTCCTAGGGTGTTTATGAGTGGTACAATAACAAGTGAACTTTTTTATCTTTATGTTTTTCTATATTTCCTCAATTATCTATGATGAACAAAACTTACAAATGAAATATTCTATTTAAAATTTTGGTTTAGAGAATCAGCTGGCCTTCATGGTATTATTAAACTAGCATAACTCTGTTTAAAAATTCCCTAAACAGTCTTCAAAATAATCTCTAGGAAGAGGCTCAAGTTACCTTCAGAAATAATTTCTGGAAGAGTGTGCAAGTTTATAAAGCTTGCAGATGAGTGCTGTTAGTTGCTAGAAACTGATGACAATGGTTTACACATGTGTGTCACCAGCTGCACTTCCCAGAAACTTAACCTTTGGAGGGGAAAGGAGGTTACAGGCGCCTGTGAATTCCTCATGAAACCTCCAGACCGTCTTTCCAGGAAAATACACATTTCCTATATACACTTGAAATGTGGGGTTCTGCTTCAGAGGATACAAGGACTCCCTGCCATTCAGCCCACCAATAACTATGAGGGAAATGCCAAGGTGAGATGCTCCCTTCAGTTTAAGAATAAAGTGGAAAACCACTTTCTTCCTGCTTCGGAGAATAACACAGGAACTTAGCATAAAGAAGTAGCTAATGACCAGCCGGGTCTTTTCACTTCCCAAAGAGAACAAAAGAGAGATGTAGAATGGGCTGGACCTTGTAGGTGACCTGTTAAAGATGCTGATTCAAATTAGTTTGACTAATCTAAGCATAGGGAGTAAACCTCCTATAATTGAGTTAGGGGACAGGAGTCACTGGTACTTGTAGCTCCCAGCAGATTGATAGACTATAAGTATAGATATAGTAAGATGAAATAGACTATAGAGCTATAGACTAAGATCAATTGAATTTTTGCTCTGAGACTAAATGGTAGATCCGTTTTGGATTCGGTTGTTCTAGATATTTACTGTGTTTTAGTGAGAGCCGTACAGAAGCTGATAGAGTTAGGAGGTAATCTCTTCTAAAAGCTTGCTCCATAAGATTATTTTCTCCACTCTTTAATGTTTGGGTTTTTTCAATAGAGTTTTCATTTTATAAGTGTGGTTTGGTAAATTCATGGGTACTTCTGCATCTCAGACTAGGTATGTACCTTGTAGCTCATACAAGGGCTCCGATATATGCTCAGAAGGTGCTCTGATGGCCACTGCTCATGCCGTGGCAAAGTCCCAGCACTGTGGAGAGAGGGCACCTGCCGCAGGGACACAGGCGACAGACGCAACTTCAAGTCTGAAAGACACAGATTCGGAGCTGAGTGACAGCCAATGTCCCACGTTGATTTAGACGTTCGTCTTCATGAGGCTTCACCATGAAACTTGCATGTTTGTGACTATGTCGGTATATCCTGTCTCTTTGCTCCGTGAGTGGTTAGCCGGGTACTATACTTGTGCTTAAAGCCTACAGGGAGGCTGGTGAACGGCCAACTAGGGAGCTCTCTGAATATTTCTGTGAAAGAGACAGAGGAGAAGCACTTCTGGAAAAATTGCCACATACAGCTTAGTTGCCAAAGAAACAGTGCAACACAAGACAAAGACCAGAAGACAGAAAGGAAGAGAGTCGGTGACCTACTGCACCAGCTCTAAATCTTCCATCATGAGCCACCTGCCTTGCTGGGATCGTGACCTGAGGTCATGGCCTCCCTGCATCCATGCGCACCCTCGTGAATGACCTCCCATGCGTCAAGGGAGTTGACTGAAGGTCATTGGCGGGCTGATTCTGAGCCTGACCCATAGAGTGGTGTGACTGGGGACACAGTCAGGACTATGACCCCAGGTGAACAAGAGGCCGCAGGGAAGTTCAGTGGGAGCACAGAGGCTAGAGGGGCAGGTGAGCTAATCCATGGAATTCAAGGAGTACAGCAGTGCTGCTCAGGATCAGAACTCATATAGCAACGGGCTGGCACACAGGCTGGTGAGGCCCATGCATCATCAGACAATAATTCTCTGGGGGCGCCTGGGTGGCTCAGTCAGTTAAGCGTCCTACTCTTAATTTCAGCTCAGGTCATGATCTCATGGTTTGAGTTTGAGCCCCGCATCAGGCCCCGAGTTGACAGTGCAGAGACTGCTTGAGATTCTCTCTCTCTCTCTCTCTCTCTCTCAATCTCTCTCAAAATAAATGAATAAACTTTAAAAAAGAAAAGGAAAGAATTCTCTTTATATGTTTATAATACGGGCTATAACGGTAGCTGCAGCATATTACTTTCAGAGCACACTTGGCCCATTGCAAGGGTGGCTATAAATCAATGCAGGACTCAAGGTAAAAATGGCTGGGAAGACAGCCTCGTCTGCCAGACAAAGAGGAATAAATCATCAAACTTGGCTGGTCTGGAATTGGAATTAAATGTGCAAAGGGTCCCCAGGATTCCAATAGAAGCAGGACTCCTCGTAACAAAAGGCCGAGAGATGGGAAAGGAAGCCTTGAGGCTCTGGGAAGGCATTGCCCAACCCTCTCACAACACTAACACTAATGCATATTGAGCGCTTACTCCCTGACCCTGGCATTGATAACCTAATCCTCCCCACAATAAGCAAGGTCTGTTGGGATTCCCATTTTATAGATGAGGAAGCTGATCCTCAGGGAGTAGTCTGTGGTGATTTCCCTAGAAAGAAGTAAAATCGGGATCTGAATCCAAGTAACCTGACTCTAGAACTCGATGTTCTTATTTTTCTGCCCCGCTTTACTGAGAGATGATTGGCAAATATAGTTGTATATTTTCAAGGTGTACAACTTGATTTAACATGCACGTGCTTTGTGAAATGGTTACCACAATCAAGTTAACACACCTATCACCTCACATAGTTACCATTCTGTGTGTGCGAGGACACTTAAAATCTACCCTCTAAGCAACTTTCAAGGGCATAGTACAGTATTATCAACTGTGGTCACCGTGCTGTCTCTTGGAACCCAGAATTCGTTCATCTTATAACTGAAGTTTGATGTTTTTAATAACTCCACCCTATGTCCCCTTTCGAGGGTCCCCCGCATCACCTCCTCTCCATTTCAATCACTTCTGAAGTGAGCCCAGGGGCTGCTTGCCCTGGAGAAGCAATTTTTGGCGTAAATGGCAACATCTGGCTTATGCCCCATCCTCTCCTCCCGCTCTCTCTGAACGCTGACTCTGGCTTCACCCGCCTCCAGGGAGCTGCTTCTGCCCTTGCTCAGAGGGTTGAGGAAAAGGTAAACCACAGGTTACGACAGGTATAAGAGAAGGGTAGGATTAGACTCAAGTTTATTTTTTGCTGTTAAAAAGAAGATCAAGGGCGCCAGGGTAGCTCAGTCAGCTGAGCAACCCACTTCGGTTCAGACCATGATCTCACGGTTCTTGGGTTCAAGCCCCGCATCAGGCTCATTGCTGTCAGCGGGGAGCTTGCTTCAGATCCTCTGTCCCCCTCTCTCTCCACCCCTCTCCTGCTTGTGCTCCTTCTCGCAAAAATAAATAAACCTAGGGGTGCCTGGGTGGCTCAGTCAGCCAAGCGTCCGACTTCAGCTCAGGTCACGATCTTGCGGTTTATGAGTTCGAGCCCCACGTCAGGCTCTGTGCTTGGAGCCTGGAGCCTGCTTCTGATTCTGTGTCTCCCTGTCTCTCTGTTCCTCCCCTGTTCACTCTCTCTCTCTCTCTCAAAAATAAACATTAAAAAAAAAAAAAAGAATGAATGACCACAATCAAAATAACAAAACCCTCTCCTGATTCACTCAAAAAGAAGGAAGTGAGGCAAAACCTCTCAGAGCAGATATAAAAAAAATAAGGCTGCAGAAGAGGCAAAGAAATGGAAATTTGCGGTGGGCACTGATCTGTTGTAATGGGCCCGCACGTTTGTTATGGCAGTCGCAGGGAGATACAGAAAAGGAGGTTTGAAGAAAGGATCAGTGGCTTCTTTTTGTATAGTGTTTATTGCTGATCCAGCCAAGTATCAGGAGAGACAAAAATCCAAAATACTTTCCATGGCTGCAGTACCTACCCTGCCTTATCAGAGGCAGATGAGCTCCATCATTTCCAGAAAAAACACATCATCCTCAGCACCCACTCATGGACCAAACCACATCCAATTCAGTAAAAGTAACCTTACCCTGGGCTGTGCACGCTTGAATGCAGTTGGTGGTTACACAGCTCACTCCAGACAACTTCTGCTGCATCAAACATTCATTTCTTGCAAAGCATTCACCCAAGTGCATTGTGTAGTCTTTTACAAGGACAATAATTGCCAGGCCCACCATCTTCCAAACAAGTATGAGGCAGTTTAAAGAACTCTGTGCTGGGAACCATCAACTCTAATCTTATCATAGCCCCTGGACTTTCACTCATCACTTTGCTGACAAAGAGCCAAAGACCCAATTGGAAAGGTAGGTTTCCCAACCAATATATCTAAAATAGGACACTCTTCTCAAAAAAAAAAAAAAAAAAAAAAAAAACAGGACTTCCTATTTATCATGGAACTACTTTCATGTTTTAAATAGGTCCATATTACTTGGCAAGAACTAAGAATTTCGTGTTCCTCTAAAAATGGAACTTTCCAATAAATAAATAAATAAAAATGAAACTTTCCATGGTATATCCGCTACAGGGATAAATCTTCTCTACAGGCAAATTTAGCAATGAAATATGTAGAGGGCTGAACATCCAGATGTGCCAGGTCGTAATGCTTGTTGCACAAATAGCCCAGTGCCTCCATTTCTCTCTTCAGAAAATAAGGTTGTTACCACCTCACCAGCCTCATTGTTATCTCTAGTTTTAGACCCAAAAAAATGCTAATGTTGCTTTGTAGAAAGTAAATTGTGATGAAAAAATCTCAGCAATAAGTAGTAAAAAAGATATATTACCAAGACTCATGCAGCCATACCTAGTTTGTCTCACTCAACATCAGAATCATGGACACTATCAAGGAAAATGACAAAGCATGGTCCCTGAACATGTCTTTGGACTCCACTTCAGCCCCCATAAAAGGGCATAGCCTACAGCTGCCACATCTTAAAAGTCATAATTTCACATATTGATTTGCTTGAGGAGATCCCATGGATGGGATGGGAGAGACTCAGCATCCTGCCATGTGATGATGGTAAACTCTGTGGGTACAGATATGGGACATTATGGCTGTCACATAATTCCTTCTCAGTGCCTGCAACTGGCTGCCTTTTTCTGCTTGTATTCCAATTATATCTCTTTCTTTGTTGGCCTTGAAGTACCTACCTACCCCATTTCCTTTGCAAACCTGTTCTACACTGCTTTTGATTTGCTCTCACCCTTTCAAGTGTGGAAACATGATCCTTCCGACTCCTTCATATGAACAAGAAGTCAGACCCTCTCCCCCACAGACTCCTCCCTCACTTTCCTCAGGGCCCTCTACATGTATGCCCTGTGCAAATGGATTGATTTCAGGAAGATGATCAGACTCACAACTGAAAACGCTGTCTCTGAAATGTATCATGAAAAGTAGTTGTTAGGTTTCATTCTGAATCAGCTTGTTATAGAAAATAGTGAGAGTTATTCTCTTCTTCTTTGAAAAAGTATGAACAATAACCAAACCCTAGTCAGGGCCTTGAGCACAGTCAGAGCTAAGAAATCTTCGTGTGCACAACATGTGCCAGTTAAAAGTCAGGCATAGGAGAACACCTCTGTCTAGCATTGTCAACTAGTAATTTGACCATTAGATTCTCACTCATGCTTCTGTTGTGTGCTTTTCAAGTTTGTATGAAATAATCTTTATTGTTCTACTCTGCTGCAAACTCCTTCAAGGAAGTGTTCTATTCTCCACAGTACCTAGTACACATCTTCACAGATAGTATAAAATGAGCAAATTTAATAAACATATTAATAATCAATGCAGATAGGAGATTCTTTGGGGAATAGTAATTTTGTAAAATTATATGTATAACAAACGGACACGTTTCAACTTAAACCAAGTTAAACCAACTTTGCCATGGAACTAAAACAGACCTCTGTTTTACCAATTTGCTAGTATTCATGTCTTTGGGATATATGAGCCTCCAATCTCCAACCAGAAGATACTTATAACATTTCCAGAAAATTCTCCAATTAATTTTAAGACCTTGAGCTAATGTCAGCCCTAGCTGCATGATCATACACATACAACAGAGACTGAGAAGTGCCTTCCAGTAGCCATCAGCCTCTTCTTCCCGAGAAGAACTCCAAGTTTTCGTTGGGATCGTTGATTCTCTGGCTGCTCCAACAGCTAGAGGTGGGCATGTGACTAAGTTTTAGTCAATGAAATATGGGTAGAATATTGTGTGTGACTCCTGGAAAGTGTCATTAGTAGGAAGGGGCTAGCCTTTCTCCTTCCTCCTTCCCGCCATTTGGAAAAAAAGAGTTGGTGGCTGGAGCTGGTGATATCGGACCATGAAGTCACCTTGGATATGACAACCACGTATGGTAAAACAACAATACAGAAGGTGATAGATAGGATTGCTGACACCGCAGGGCCACCAAACCAGCACAGGAGTGCCAACATCCAGACTTCATTTGCATGAGATATAAAAACTTCTGCTTTATTTAAAGTTCTATGGTGGGGGTGGGGGTGGGGGTGGGGGCGGTTCTCTGTTGAACCAAGACAAACCTAATCCAAACCAAACTCAACCTGACATAAGAAACCCTACAGCCTTGCATCGTGCTCTTTAAATTGGGGGAAATGTAGTGACACAGATTACCCTTAATGAGTCCACTTGGGGAGATGCCACCAATTCCAGCAGTTGAAGAGAATCCAAGGCCACAGAGTCTAGCCTCAGGTCAAAATAATTTCTAGCATGTTTTATGGCATATATTACAAACTGACTCAATTCAACCCTAAGCTGACCCCCACATGGAAACTCCCTTCCTTTTACAAGAGGCCCACCCACATCCTTCTGATGCTGGGTGAGATTGCTGGCCCCCCCCAACCGCCATTCATCCCTGCCCATTTTCCATGTGTGATGAAGGGGGCGGTGGGGGGGGGGGTCATTGCAGACAACCTCTCTGATCCACAGTCCTGGGCACATTCAGGTCCTTCGTGCCTCTGCTGGGGACTTGTCCCCTGCCCATCTCAGCACCTGAAACATCATCTCCCATGAACGAAGCTGCCTGAAGGGGGAATAAATGAGTCAATATCTCATGACCAAACTCCCAAACAGTCACAGGCCAGACAGAAATCCTTGCTGAGATTAGCGAGAGAGAAAACTTGAAAATGAGTCCCCAGCCATGCTCAGACCCTCTCATCACATGGTACCTTCACAGGGTGTCAGGGCTCACGACCTTCAGAAAACACACTTGAACTGCCTGGAATCACTGGCCAACATTTTTGTCCAAAATAGTTTAGACCCGCGTATCAGCTGCAGCAAAGCTCCTTATGTCTTCTTCAAAAACAAAAAATAACAACAAAAACCTCCACGTTGCATGATTTTTCACATTTATCAAGCCCCTCAGGCACCAACCAACCAACTTTTGAGTTAACCTGGTGCCCTCCGGGTTACTAACACCACCAGTTGATTATTCACAAACAAAATCGTTTTAGAATACTGTGCAGCTGTTAGGACGCGTGAAAACACACCGCAGCCCTGACCTCCTTCCCCACACTCACAAATAAGAAAACTCTAACCAATTAGGCAAACTCTACTCCTAAACAAAGTGTCTGTCCCGAGTCCCAGCTTCCTTCTAAACCTCCTAAGCAGTGTCTGTCATCTCTCACCAAGAACAGGGCCCATCTATGACTTACATGCTCTTCCCCCATCCTCCTGAAGCTCCCACTCAGGGCCAAGGTGTCCAAGGACAGGCCAGCTCAGGTGGGCCCGGTGGCTCTCATCCCCCTATTGCTGAAATGATACCCCCTTTCTAGTATGTCGCTCTGCCTTCCTCTCTTTGCCTGTCTGCCCCTTCTCAGAGAACTTCCCAGCCTTAATCTCCCCTCTGTGCATTTGGAACCTCTCTGTAAGAAGATGAGGTTGTGTGAGCTATACCAGGGCAAGGAAATGGGAAGATCTCACTTTCATCGACCATTGAGTATCTCCACATAGTACATTTTTTTGCCCATAGTACATTTTCTCATCTAATACAGCTAATCAGAGTGGTTTATATCAATATTCCCATTTGAGAAACCTGAGGCTCTGAGTGTCTAGGAAACTTTCCCAAGGTCATAACACAAGCTCAAGTTGGCATTCAAATCCAAGCTTGTATGATCTCAAAGCCCATCTGGAATAGTACATCTCTAATACACACATTAGAAATAATTAATATTTAATAGCTTCCTAAAAATACAATTTCTTTTTCCCTGCATCCATGGATTTAAGGCAGTGAGAGAAATCGTTTGGCTAAGCTGGAAAGGATGGAGAGTTGGTTTGGGGGGGGGTATTTTTTACCTGAATCTCCTTAAGAGAGTAGCATGTCAATTTTCAGGACTTAAGAAAGAAGCATTTAAACCCTAATATCATCTTGAAATAATTAAGCATTTCATTAAGGTCCCACAGAGTCCAAAGTTTAGCTTTGGAACAACACAGCCAAAGAAGAAGTTAAGTAATAGTATGAATAATGTAAGGAAACATTTTGTAAGATGAATATTTAAAATAAAGTTTGGCGGGGCGCCTGGGTGGCGCAGTCGGTTGAGCGTCCGACTTCAGCCAGGTCACGATCTCGCGGTCCGTGGGTTCGAGCCCCGCGTCAGGCTCTGGGCTGATGGCTCGGAGCCTGGAGCCTGTTTCCGATTCTGTGTCTCCCTCTCTCTCTCTGCCCCTCCCCCGTTCATGCTCTGTCTCTCTCTGTCCCAAAAATAAATAAACATTGAAAAAAAATAAAAATAAAATAAAATAAAATAAAATAAAATAAAATAAAATAAAATAAAGTTTGGCAATATAAAGTCTCCACTTAAGACTTATTGTGCCAGCACGGCCTTAGCGACATCTGCTTCAACGCATACTTCAGTTTCTAGAACTGCCAACTTTCTCTGATACCAGCACGTAAGGGAAAGGAAAGAAAACTTGCTTTCTCATATTGCCGTCTTTGTTTAAAGGAAATGAAAGGAGGGTTAACCTAGGTGAACATCTCGAAGATTCTTATTACATCTGTGGAAAAGGGAGCAGAATTGTCAAGAAATGGACTTAGGTCAAGCTGGGAGGTCTGCAGGCAGTAGTGACTGTGGGTCTATTCTTAGCAGTTAAAGTCACTGCTTATCTTTTTTAGATATATTTGTCATCTTTGGCGTTCAGTACAGTTGCCAAGTTCCACGAGGATGCTCAAGCATCCAGTCCTGGGATGGATGGGAGCGAAGGGCCTCTCTGTTGTAGGAGAGTGATCTCCCAGCCCCGCCCCGTAACCCCCAAGGCCTTCAACAGACACCGAAAATACATAAATTCCATTTCCGTATGTGGCTTGGAATGCTCGTTGTCATCACGCTATTGTGTCTGCCCTAAGTATTTGTGCTCTGGGAAAGGGATCACTTACAGCTCCTAAGGAGGCAAGGAGACCCCCAGACTTTTCTCTCTTCCCGTTTCTATTATCACCTCCGTTTCCCTCCCATCTGAGAAACTTCAGGACCGCAGGAAGTCTGTAAGTGAGCCTGTTTCCAGTGAACCAGGGAGAATTCAGATGATCCCAACCCGAGGCACAGAGAGGGCATCCAGACAGGGCAGCACCCAGTGCTCACGCTTCCTCCTCACCATCTGGGGCTACGGTTCTCGCCGGTGTTGCCCAGGAGGAGAGAATGAAGGTGAGGGCAGCCTTCATTTGAAGTGGCCAGGTGATGCTACCGTTAGTCCTGAGGTTCCAGAAACTCTTAACTCGGTTCAGCCCGCCCACCAGACTCCAAAACTGTCAGCTCCTGAACTGCGCCAGGCTGCTCGCTCCCCACGTTCTTCCTCAACAAGTAAATGAAGGTCAATTCCATCATTATTTCAAACACACAGAAAAGTACAAAGGATACTCGAACAAACACCCATGTGCCCATCACCCAGATTTTTTAAGTGTTGAGGACACAGAAATATCTGGGCTGGTGAGCATTCCAGAACAGCTTGGCAAGTCACCCCTGCCCCTGTTTTGCTTCCGTGGCTGTGTTGTGACGTTCAGGGCTTGTGTCCCATGTGTCAGCTGAGACGTGTAAACAGCCCGTGTAATTCGTAGAGCCGATGAGCAGTGCTGTGTGACCACGGGCTGTTCTGCTCGAACAGGGCTCCTCCTCTTCACACCCAGAATATAGCTGGCGCATCAGGGGTTTCAGGCCCTGAAGAGGTGCCTCTCGTGCTGCACATGTATCATAAATGTTTCCTAGTCCAATGCTCACAACTATCCTCATTTAGAACCAGAAGAAATCCCAAGACCCATCCAATTCAACCCCTTTATTTCACAGATGGCAAAAATCAAGGCTCAAAGGGGTTCAGTAGGGTGCACAGGTCACACAAACACTCGATAGAAGCTGGGCTGGAACCCCGTTCTCTGTCAGATCCCTCAGCACAGCGGGTTTTCCATCAGCCTCCCAGAACCGCTTTCCCGAAAAATACAGCGCAATGCATGTGGCCTTGCTGGAGCCATTGGCCAGGCGAACCCAGAGAGCAATGTCCCTGGTGGTCGATGTCCTGCCTCTCCTTACAGTGTTCATCTCCTTGTGTGCAGGTTCTGAGGACCCAAGCTCTCTTCTGGTGGCCCAGGACACCACCCTCTGCGACTTATCCCCTGGGCTTGTCCCATTTACCCCTTGAACCCCACACTAGGCCCCATTCCCACTACCCTTATCTGTTCCTGGCTAATCTAAGCAAGGAGCTCTCCCTAAGGATATTGCTCTATTTGGCTGGTGGCCCATTGTGGCCCTCAGATCCCACTGCATTAACACAACTCCCAGCACTTGATGCAAATCTCCTCCTACCATCTTTGGACCAGGATTCATTGATTGGGCCTTCTCCATTCTCTTCCCTCCACGATCACATTGTAGAGACTAAGTTTAGGAATTCCCTGAGCTTGCACCAATGGGTTAACAAGGCAGGAAGGAACAGGAAGCCACAGGATGAAAGCATCCAAGATTAGGCAACCAGGATTAGACATTCAGAGTGGAAGCTTCCCAGTTTAGTACAATAGCAGAAAGCTGCTTTCACGGGAGAGAAGGGCCAAAATAGGTAAACAGGTAAACAGGACCATAGACCACAGCAGGGTGAAGTTGCCTGCACAGAGCTAATTAGCAAAAGAAAGGTGCCTTGTTGACCCCTGAGGTAGCATTCTCTGTCTGTTTTACCCCCTAGGCAAGGCAAGATAAACAGACAGAGCACCTCATGCCTGCTATAAGCAACCATCTGCTGGTGGAAGGATTTGTTTTGTATTGACTCAAACTTCTAACACCACATATGCTTGAAACCCCCTTTCCCTCACACACGTGAGTTAATGTTCACAGTTTGATTGTCTCTGTGCACATCCATCAAGCCTGTAAGCCTTCTGATCCTAATGAAAACAGAGCAAGGATGCTTACTGGGGAGGGGGTGGGGGGGCTCTTGTCTCCTCTCGCACATTAGCCTTTCTACGACCGCTCTCTTGCTGGACAAAAGAGAACTCCAGACCCAGAGTCTACGACATCAAATAACATAAGGGCAATGGCCAAGCTGCTAAAACATAAAGGTAATATATGAGAATAGACAAGGAAAAGACCTGGGTCACCCACCAGCAGAATAATCTAACACTGAAAAATAAATGGGCTCTAAGTATCATTCTTCTCTTGAACATATTTCCAAGTGACTTAATCTCCCAAACATTCAGTCAAGGCAGTGAAACGGAACCCTGAGATACCAAGAAGGCTTTCACGCCCACATTTTTATGTCAGGAGCAAAAAAAAGGCATCTGGACTTCTAGTTACCTGTGGTCTTAACGCTTGACATGAATCCAAAGTGCATTTCCCAGATGCCTCCCTGAGAGGCCCCAGTCCCCGCTTTCATGCATAATCCCTCCTCAGAATGGGTTCAGTGCCTGGTGTCTCCAGAGCCTAGAAGACATGAAGGAGCCAGAGTCTCGGCCCAGAAAGCACTCAGAGCTTTCCCATCAGACTTCCCGGAGGAACTCCAAGAGACCTGAATCTCCTGCAGCCTCCGAATCTGGCTTTAGGCTACTGGTTTCAGATGGACTCTGGATTAAAGCAGCTGAATGCAAAAATCCCCTTTACCTTTATAATGCTAAGACTCTGGGATTCCAAGGTCACTTTTCGGCAGAGCTGGGGTTTCCCTCAGTTGGGCCAATGGGCTCTAGAGAATTCCTCACTGACCCAAGGAAGCCCTCCCTGGTCCACCTCGCCTTAGTTCTTGAATCCTGGCAGTTGGGCATGAGAGAAGAAAACATCTTCACGTTTCTCAGAAGACCCCACTGAAATTGACATCTCCCACCACTAGACTAGGACAGGTTTGGGACCAGGCTGGCCTCTACTCCTCTATGAATGCCACAGGGACAGAAGCACAGCTCCTGAATCATTCACTCAACCCTCCTCAGAGAAGCTGATTCAGAGTTAACACTGTCTCTGGAATTTTCTACGTCTTCACAGCCTACCAAGCTACTTCACCCCTTCAAGACGTTGTTTCCACCTGTGAAATAGGAAAACAGACTTTCTTACCTCATGCGGATGCTTGCAAAGAGTACCTGAGAAAATATATGTAATCTCCTAGCACTGTGCCTGGGACACTGTAAGCGAACAATACGTGCTGTTATTCACCAGTGGGCCTCACAGAAGGACGAGGACAAGGATAATATTGGGAACTGTATGGCCCAACACCCCATCTAACATGGGAGAAAACAGGGCCAGAAAGATCAATTATTCTCCCAGGCTCGTGCCACTGGTCAGCGCAGAACACAGATCAGAATCTGCATCCGTAGCCCACATCCCACTGGATGTTCTCACATGCCCTTACAGCCAGCAGACAGTTTTCTTTCTTAGCTTGTCCCTTTTCTTGATGGCCACAAAGCCACCTTGAATGTTTACTTATGGTGTTTCTTTCCTCATTAAATGAAAACCAGCACACTCTGGAGCGCCCATTCACTTTCCAGAGCAAGCCATCTGACTTGAGATGCCTTTCACACAAGTATTTCCATAGACTTAGCATAAATCAGTCTTTCCTTCCCTTTCTTTCTTTTTCCAGCCCTTTGGATACCCAACAGAGTCTCATCTAAAACTTCCTTTGGAAATCCAAATGCTCAGAATGATTCATGTCAGAGAGTTTTCCGCTCACCTTCTCCTGAATCAGAGCCTCCCTGCTGACAACTCACGTGTCCATGAGAGGGAAGTGGTGTGGGCCTGGCCGCCAGAAGTCACCTCAGGTCCAGAAACTACTGCAGGGCCATGGCTTGTGGCCCCAGTTAAGGGGAAACAACTCACTCAAAGAACATCTTACAGCTGAGCTGAAGAAATGTGGTTTCTGCTCTGGAAATGAGTTTGAAAAATGGGTTTTCTTACTAAGATTCTCACCCAGCTACCCTAGTGTTTCTTGCCATCAGACACGTTTTCAGTATCCCTTGATCCTGGGTGAGTTAAATTCAAGGATTCCCAAAATAAATTTGCCCAATTCTTGGGTGAAAAATGGACTTAGAGGTGGTGCCACAACTTATCAAATAGAAATTCTATTTTCAAAGTCATTTTAACGCAACATATACTTATGGAGTGCTTTCTGAGTACAGGGCTTGGGCCAGGCATTTTCATGTACATATACCGCACAACCCCCAGTGAATAGATTTTGTTCTGTTTCAGTGATTATTTCAGGAAGACAAAAGTGAACAGTGGGGACAGCCCAGGGTGAGAGGCAAATAAATAAATAAATAAATAAATATATATATATATATATATATATATATGGGGGGGTGTGTGTGTGTATGTGTGTGTGTGTTTGTCATTAATTCAGTAAAGAATTCATGCCTTTCTCTACTTATATGATCTATAAAGAATAAATGTGCCATTAGTGGAACTAACAATCCATGTAGTTTTATGTAAGGTGGGTCGATTAAAGTGATTTTATTCTGAGAAGTTAAATTTATGATAAGCCTTTAGTTACTATTTTTTATTTACATTATCCTTTAGGAAGCAAGGTGTGTGGTAGAAACTCAGAGGGATTACCTGTGATTCATTGAGATTTTCAGATTTTAGCAGTCTGTTCAGTGTTCAAGACACAGCAGGGTCCAGGAAGGGGTGTTCTTAGGGTGAATGTCAGACACGACTGAATGCAGAACACACACAAATGCCCCCATTACCGTGGGGTGTCTCCATGGAGGGCTGATTATGTCCCTGGAGTGCTGGTCTCACATGGTGACACCAAATTGTGAAATCCCAGATAGATGAAGTGTGGGTCGACATCTGCTCTGTCAATTAAAAACAGCCCAAGAAAATTATCATTCTTTTTGCTGGGTAATTTATAGCACTCTCTCTGATCTTCTGCCCTGGGAACCATGTGCTCCAAGACATCTTCCATTGGGATGAAAACACTCGGCTGCAGTAAAGCCTTGTTTACATTACTGTTTATTGAGACGACTTGGGGCCTCCTGCTAGTCCAAGCTGGTGGATTTCAGCAGGGTTTTATCAGTGCTGGGAAAGCTGGCTCTCTGGCCTTGCCATGGTAAATAAGGAGGCATCTCTGTATCATGAGGTCATGAGTTAGTCCTTTTGGTAATTCTCCTGCACACAGTTGAATGCTCTGGGGGGGGGGGGGGGCTTCAAAAGCCATGGTCGGCTTCTCCTTCCCTCCACCCCAACAACGTGCTCATTTATTCAAGATAGTGTGTCTACCCCCACCGACACCCCATTGCGTAGGCTAATTTTTGATACTAAGTTAAATAAAGCATAAAAAGAAAGCAAACGTCCTGGTACAGATGGACTGAAACAGCGGAAATATTTGAAAGTCTTTTCAAGGGATTATTCCACTGCTTCCCACCAGTAGTGCTGTGGTGGAAGCTGCCGGTGAGTTAAGTATGCGTGTGTGAACTTAGCTTTGATGTTATTTCTGCCATGTGGGTGCAGCAAGCAGTGCACTTGCTTTGGAGGTATCTAGGACTGAATCCTCCTCAGCGGCTATGGTGAAGACAGAGGAAGGCACCCGGCACTTTCCTGCATACCATTGGTTTCTGCTGCACGTTTTCCCACAGGGGAAAAATGGCAGCTCCGTTTCTCATTGTAGATTTTACCTACCTGGTTTCTAATGACTCTCGAGAGTGAAGTCATGGAGGAGAGTCAGCTGCCCTTCGGTGATCAGCTCTGGAATTGCGCTGAGACCCAAACCTCAGGCAGAAGATAACCCTTATCACCTGCCACGAAAGCATCTATGTGAGCCGTTGGCCAGTCTCTCTGTGTCTGGTGGCCTGGCACCAAGGTCTGAGACAGCTGGAGCAACCACACCATCTACCTTACAGGGCCAGGCCCATCCAGCAAACCAGATACAGCGGGGGGCCAACCAGCCCTCTCTGTCCCCACCCTGCCCCCCTAGTGGTGGAGAATCCCTCAACATTTCTTGCTCTACAGGCTTCCTTCTCATAGACTCTATTCAAATCGTCCTGTATATAAAATACAACACAATTGATGGGGCTCTTTATTAATCACTACTTAATGCTGCCATGTACCTGAGTCACCTCGATCAGACCGTGTGATCCCAAATCTCTCAGCCACACATTTATAAATTGTTGGAAAGCCATTCTTAGAAAGCAATCTCACTTGCAGTTAAACATATTTCAGCTAATAAAGGGCAAGGGGAATTCAGGAATGCCAGATGTGGGGCGCAAGCTGGAGTTTTAAGTAGAAAGATCAGTGTAGACACTATGAGAAAGTGACATTTAAGGAAAGACTATACTCCACCACAGTAAATATTGCAAGACACCAACATGAGTCAGACATAACATCTGAGTTTAAGAAGTTTGTCATGTAATGATGGAAAATGTTCAGGAAGAGACACAACAGACTGAAGTCATTAAAGACTGATGGGAAAATGTACATAAATAACAATGAAAGAAAAAGCATGCTAATTCTAATGACATACATATACATAAATAGCGTTGGTGGGTCTCAGAATGAAGACAAAGGGGTGAGAAAGGGCAGTTATCTATAGCAGAAGTTTGATGAGGAAGGAAGGAGAGCGCTGAGCAGCCAGCATGACAGGGATGCTCTCAGAGAAGCAGGTGTCTAATGATGAGAAGAGCTGAGCGTGTGTGAAGGTTGGGGGAGGTGAGAAGAAGGCTCCATAAGGTCAGTGGAGAGAACCCACTGTCGAGGATGACAGAGGAGTTCCTGAGGAAGTGAGGAAGGGCAGACCAAATGGAAATATTGTCCCTGAAGGTGAGGCAGAGTTTTGTCTCTGAGATGCATGGGAAGCACAACTGAAGTAAGGATCCAGAGAAAGGTTGTGATGGAGAGGAGGAAGGGGATTCAGATGCCCACATCAATTTCCTCTAAAAAGTGGGAAGTAAGGTCATTTGCCAAGAGTAAGTAGAGATGAAGGTTAAGGATTTGGCAGGTCAGAAGAGATTTAGAATAAACACATCGACAAAACATGCTTATGGGTCAGATAAAGATAAATAAAAAGGAACATGGAATATCAACAGTTGGAACCAAGAAATCCTAATGCAGGAGTTTCCTCAAGGTGTTTAGCTACCTGGGACACAGAAGATGTACCAAGGACAAGAGAACCAGGGGTGTGGACGCGAGAGAACAAAGAAGGTGGAGAGAGCTACTTCATAGCTCATGGGCCACACGGGGCATTCAATAGGACTGTTAGCAATCCTACAGCGTATCCATTAAAAATCAGTATGTCATCATGAACAAACAAATGAAATTATTGGGAAAATAGTTCAAATTTGGCTGTAATGCCAGAAAATTTGGCCTGGCCCACTTAATTTAATTTGGTCCTGGGGTTCCATGACAGTAAAATAAAATAGGAGAAATTCTCCCTATTTGCTATTCAAAGAACCTTTAAAGTAATTCATGTATCATTTTTTCAGTTGTCTGATGACATTTACACCTCAACTTTTTAATTCGTAGTCAGCTAAGCAGGAACAAGACCAAACTGCATGGTTCTGAAGAAAATAACATAAGCTTATAAACTGTGTCTCCATAAAGTACAGCGCTGGACAAATTCCTCCTAAATAATTCAGGCTATATGTTCCACCATGCACACCTCCTACATAACCCAATACAAATACATACACCCAAGCTCTATGTTTTGAAATATATCAGTATTGACACAATATTGCCTGTTCATTTTAATGCTTTATCTTCCTGCAACTGTGTTTCTTACATAAGACATTTGGGGTTCCCCAAAATAATGCTATTAAAATGATTCATCTATGTACTCAAAATAAACTCTTCTCTGTACTTGGGCAAAGGAGACATGTTAGCCAATGTGTATTCGAATGACTACCAAAGAGTTCCGGGCTGTGCATGAACCAAGCGAGGTCAGACAGAGAATTGTGACCTGGAAGGCCTGGGATCCCCTGAGGGCCAGGGAGAGATGTGGGGATGGTGAGAATGAAGAGTCACTCTGTGGGGGTGAGGAAGGCCAGGGAGGACACCGGAAGTAAGAATCTCCCGGAAGGGAATCTCCAGGAAGGGAAGACCCAAGTTCACATGCAGTATAACTCCTAACAATAATGGGCTCCAAGTGTGAATGAGACAGCTGACCTGGACTGAAGTTCAAGGTCACTGGGAACCAGAAGGCTGAATTGCTGTGTGTCTAGATTTCTTTCTCCAATCGATCCTTCTTAAAATCACCAGGGTAATCTCCTCAACCGCAAAATCTGAACTCAACTGTTACGTGTTTTGTAAATGCCATCCAGGCTACTTTTTCCAACCCATAAATGCTTGCTCACTCTTCAAGCCTCTGCTCAAATGTTAACTTCTTTTGAGGAGCCTTGCTGGGTAAAACCTGGCATTTGTTTCCCACGATCCCATACCACTGTGCACAAGTGTCAGTAACATTCATTGCTCTGCATCGCAAATTCCACATAATCCATTCTCTTCTAAAATACAAGATCTTTAAGGACAAAGAGTCAATTTATTCATGTCTATATCCTGGTGCCTAACACAGAGACTGGCACATTGTTTGTGCTCAACTAATTAATATGTAAGAGTAGGAGGTTTTTAAACAGGGATAAACTGTTGAATCTTCTGGAGAGACTTTTCAAAATGCAGAATTGTTGGACCTTCTCAAGACCTAATGCATCCAATCTCTAAGGCTACATTTGGGCATTGGATTCTGGAGAAGCTTCCTCAGATGAGTCAGAGGCTGCCCACGGCATAAAGCCTCTGCCCTGGAGATACTCCTCCAGATTCTATGCACTCACGCTACTAACATCACTCACGGAATCTGGAGGCAGGAGGTCACTGTGAAAATCCCATGTTCCAGAGCCAGGTGAATCTGAATTCAATTCATAGCCTTAGTCTGTGAGTTCATTGACAACCAACCATGGGAACTTGGGCAAGTCCCTATACCTCCCTGATCCTCGACTCAGAGGGTGGTTGTAAAAATGAAATGAGACCATGCATAGTACATAGTAGATAGGCAAGCTGGTACTGATTATGTCTGGTAATGAATCAAAGCCTTGGGCATACTCTGTACATTCTACCCTGTCTATTATAATAATGATGATCTTTTGCATATTTGCAGAGCTAATTATTCTTCCCACAAAACTTTCTCATTGTCGATATCATGTAGACCTCTTAGTAACTCTAAAAGAGGGGCAGAGAATGTCTTGTTTGCTCACTTTATAGATCCAAGACTTGCATTTCATGGCAGTCTAAAGATTAGCCATGAGCACATCTGAATGCCCAAGCTAGAACAAACACCTTCCTGTTCTTCTCACTTGACGACCACTGCCCTTCCCCAGGCAGTCACACAGGTGTGCAGTGAGCTGGTTAGAGGCCCCAAGTAAACAGCCATTCATTCAGCCATAATCTTCTCAGGGTAAGAGGAAAGCAGCCTGCCAGAAGTAAAAGCTCTACTAGAAAGTTGAAATTCCAGGAGAAGAGAATGCCACATGTTAAGACGCAGAGGCAGGAAAGAAACAGGTGTGTCTGAAGAACAAGCTCACGGTTGATTCTGATGAGTAAGAGAACATGCTGGAAGGGATATTCTGGCCATATCACAAGGACCACGTCATAAGGGGCTCTGAATGACATTTACACTTTATTTGCTTGGCGACCCAGTTGCTGAAGATTGGTAGCAGGAAAACTGATAGCTTCAACACTCTAGCCCTGGCTTTCTGAATGGATTAAAATGGGGGTGATGATGATGATGATGATGATGTTACTAAAAACAAAATACTCAGTAAGACACTTCCCCAAGTGCTTTATAAGAATTCATTAAAAAAAAAAAAAAAAAGCTCAGAGATAGAGAAAACAGATTGGTGGCTGCCAGAGACAAGAGGTGGGGAGGTAGAAGGAATGGGTAAAGAGGATCAAAAGGTACATGCTTCCAGTTATAAAATAAATAAGTCATGAGGATGTAATGTACTTATGGTGACTATAGTTAAGAAGACTGTATTACATGTCAGGAAGTTGCTAAGAGAGAAGATCTTTAGACTTCTCATCACAAGAAAAAGTGCATAACTATGTGAGGGGACAGATGTTAACTGTGGTGGTCATCTCACAATGTACACAAATGTCAAATCATTATGTTGTATACCTGAAACTAATATGATGTTGTATGTCAATTACACCTCAATTAAAAAAAATAACTCATTCAATCCTCACACCCTCTCTTAGGGCAGGTCCTATCATTTTCTTCATTTACGGGTAAGGGAACTGGGATGAAGAGATGATAACGAACATCCCACGACCACATAGCTGGTAAGTGGTGGAGCTGGATTTGCTGGATGTCTGGCCTGATGCACGAAGCTCTGGATCATTTCACAAGTGGTTCCTCCCAAGACACGAGAAAGCAGGCAGAGCATTTGGGAGTTGGCACAGCGGGGATGAAAAGGAAGGGAAAGAAAGCCTGGCTGAGAGCAAATAAACGTGTAGCCACCGTGGGAAACAGTATGGAGGGTCCTCAAAAGATTACAAATAGAACTACCCTGTGATCCAATAATTCCACTACCACGTATTTACCCAAAGAAAACAAAAACACTAATTTGAAAAGATACACGCAACCCCATGGTTTTGGAGGCAGTTATTTACAATAGCTGAGATATGGAAGCAGCCCAAGTGTCCATTGACTGACGACTGGATAAAGAAGATGTGGTATGTGTACAATGGAATATTACTCAGCCATCAAAAAGAATGGGATCTGGCCATTTGTGATGACATGGATGGAGCTACAGAGGATTATGCTAAGTGAAATAAGTCAGTCAGAGAAAGAAAAATACCATTGTATTTCACTCATGTGTGGAATTTAAGAAACAAAACAGATGAACAAAGGAAAAACAAGAGACAAATCAAGAAACACACTCTTAACTATAGAGAACAAATTGATGGTTACAAGAAGGGAGGCGGGTGGGTGGAACGAGTAAAGTAGGTTTATGAGTGCACGTATCATGATGAGCACTGAGTAACATACAGAAATGTTGTACACCTTAAACTAATATAACACTGTATGTTAACTATACTGGATTTAAATTTTTTTTAAAGAACAAATAAATGTGAGCTTTTAATATAATTTGGTATTTGTAGAAGTCTACCTGCCAGCTGGATCAAAGACATCTTTTATTGAACAACTTTATACATAGAAGGATGGTTGGTAAGAATGACTCATTTTCATCTTCATCCATGTTTTGCAGGCAAGGAAATACTCACAGATGTTTTAAGAATTTCCTTCTATCTGTGGAGCCCATTATTTGGTCTTATGGGGCCAATGCCTCACAGAAACCAAATAATTAATGGCTCAAGCAAAGAGACCACAGGAAGGACAGGCACCCAGGTTGTGTTTGCTGTGCACCTCCTTCATCTTCTGAGGCCATGCTTTCTAGAAGACACTTGGCAATAAAAGACAGAAGAATATAAAGATTGGAAGATTAAGGAGAGGGATCAGGAGGAAAAACAGAACCAAAACACTTGAGCTATCTTTGAAAATGACCAGAAATCTAAAAACATCAAACATTTTCAAACTTGCAGCTGAAATGGAAAAAAGGATAGTGATAAATGAAAGCACACCCAAAGCATTGCCTAAGCTGTCCTGGGTGTCCTCCTGCAAGAGTGCTAGAAGTCTCTGTGCCAAGAGAAAAGCCCCATCTGGATTCTTTGGAGACGTCCCTCACTGACCTCACACTCTTTCACTGAGCTCATCTTGGATGGCTCCATGGATAAGCAAATCATGTTGGATGCCCTGATTTTCATATCTGCCCTTGCTTTCTGACTTCTCTTTGCATAATCTTCAGAGTAATTTCAGTTCCAAACTTTGCTGAAAGACTATTTCCAGGGCAGTCCGTTTGTGATTGTTTATCTGTAGACTCTGCAGAAGTCACTCCTTCCAGGAGTTTTTTGTTTTTTTTTTTTTAATTTTTTTTTTAACGTTTATTTATTTTTTTGGGACAGAGAGAGACAGAGCATGAACGGGGGAGGGGCAGAGAGAGAGGGAGACACAGAATCAGAAACAGGCTCCAGGCTCTGAGCCATCAGCCCAGAGCCCGACGCGGGGCTCCAACTCACGGACCGCGAGATCGTGACCTGGCTGAAGTCGGACGCTCAACCGACTGCGCCACCCAGGCGCCCCCTTCCAGGAGTTTTATACTCCTCATAGGTAGCTGTGAGGGAGACTGGCTGGTTGTTCTCCCAGATGTTTTCCTTTAACTCCGGGGCACCCAGCTATGACATTTCCCAGCCTCCTTTGCTGTTGGGACACCCATGGGGCAGAGCTCTAGGCCAAGACCATGGGCAGAATGATGTTCACTATTTTCAGGCTGGTCCATTACACCCTCTATAACACAGCGAGTCTTCTGCTTCAGTCATGCTGAGTTTGAGGTGCCAGTGAGACATCAGACCTGTGGGTTTGAAGGTCATGAGAAAAGCCTGCAGAATCACTGACAGAGATACAATTACCCAGAGACTGGAGAATGAGAAACAACCAAGGGCAGATCCATAAAGACCAGTAGCACTTACCAAGTAAGACTATCCCAAGAAGCTGGAGATTCTTTCTAAGAAGGAAAGAGCCAAAGAGAAGCAGGATGAAATGTTCATGAAAATTAAGGAGGGAAAGAGTTTCCAGGAGGCAGGAACCAATAGTGACCATCGCAAGTTCACTGCAAGTTCAATAAAATGAAGAAAAAGAATGTCATGTTTTCCAATGCCGAGGCCTTTACAGCTTTTGCCAGCTTCTGGTGGGGGGTGGGAAACGAGGGTTTGGGGTAGCATAGAACACAGTCTCCAAGCATTTGAGGAGTGAATGAGAAAGCAGAAGTGTAGACGGGGAGTGTAGCCTCATGATGTTTATGAGGGAAAGGAAGACAGAAGAAGACAGCAAAAGATGGAAGAAACATAGCAAAAGGAAGACAAAGTAATTTTGAAAATGGGTCTTCGTTGCCTTTCTAATTTTGTATGTGGGCAGGGGAGTGGATAGATATAGAAAGAGTGAAAGAGAACACACATAGAAAGAAAATCCAAAAAAAAACCACAATTATTTTCTAGTGGTAAGTTTATATGTGGGTTTTATTTTTCTTCACAATTTTGTTTATTTTCCAAATTCTCTACAGAGAATACTGCATTACATTTGTTACAGTAAAGGGATTTTGGTTTGGGGTTTTTTTTTTAAGTTTGTTTATTTATTTTGAGAGAGAGGAAGAGAGAGAGAGAGAGAGAGTGTGTGTGTGTGTGTGTGTGTGTGTGTGTGTGTGTGCAGGGGAGGGGCAGAGAGAAAAGGAGAGAGAGAGAATCCCAAGTGGGGTCCATACTGTCAGCACAGAGCCCGACCCAGGGCTCAATCCCACAAACCATTAGATCATGACCTGAGCTGAAAACAAGAGTCGGCTGCTTAAATGACTGATGCACCCAGGTGCCCCAAGTTTGGTTTGGGTTTTTAATGCAAGAGACTTGAGCATGTTTATAAGCAAAAGACCAAAGAGCAAGTGGGAAGGAGAAGCAGCAGTTTGTGAAGCAAAGCTCTGAGTGAGTGGGGAAAGTTCTCATCTGCTAGTTTATTTTCTCACAGCCACAGATGAGGAAGAAACAGGGAGGCAAGGGCTGAGGAGCTCAGAGCTAGAAGTGGAGGGAGCTGAACCGCATGGTCCTGTCTCCCCTCACTATCACCACCACCACCAGAAACCCTTGTCCAGGCTGGCCTACCATTTCCTCCCGGGGTAGTGCCCTTGCTCAGAAGCTGTCCTTCTTCCTTCCTTCTGTCAAAAGTTAACATTCCTGTTTATCCCTATGTGACCCCACTCCAAGGTGACGTCATTACCTAGCCCTGCAGTGGAAAGCATTCCATGAATTAACTCACGTATAAAGCTGACAGTGAACAATGGCTAATACTTGTCCTGCCTACTGATGAGAAGGACAAATCACCCAGGGCCATGGGAAGTTTCATTTTAATACAAGACTTTTAGAGCCACGTGTTTTAATCAACGGGTGGACATTTCCAACTCTGTGGCCCTTGGGCAAGAGAGTCGGGGGGGGGGGGGGGGGGGGGGGGGGGGGGGGG
>NW_024412429.1:8654957-8661585 GCF_014898765.1 Herpailurus yagouaroundi | reverse complement strand
TCTGTCTCTCTCTGTCTCTCTCTCACTCTCTAAAAATAAGTAAATAAACTTTAATAAAATAAAATAAAATAAAATAAACTCACTATCTAGGTAAAGAGGCAGCTTGTCTCCATGGGGGGACAGCCACATTGACAGGGGTGTTCTAAATGCTCACCTGTTATAAATCACTTTAACTAACAGAACGATAAATAATGGCACAATAAAAAAAGGCTGTATGCATCAAATATGCCTTTCAAAGATCAGGCTAAAATAAAAAATTTAAAAAAAGGAGAGTTTGCTAGCAGCAGACCCTCACTAAAGGAAATCCTTAAGCATTTATTTCAGGAAAAAAGGATATTATCCCAGATGGAAAGAATGAGACACAGAAAGAAATTAAAAACAAAGAAAGGGGAAAATATGTGGGTAAGTCTAAGAAAACACTGATATATAAAATAAGGAGAATGAGATAATAATAATAATGTTCTTGGGGAACAATAGAAATACACAACAACAGCACCATGTTAGAAGCCGCGATTGAAACGGAAGTGTTTTAAGGATTTCATGCTATTTGCAAAGAGAGTTTAAACCTATTAACTTTATAGTTTGATAAGCTATGCATGTTAAATTTCTGTAGTAGCTATGAAAAGAATAAAAATGAAATGCATGAAGTTTAAACTACTATAGAAAAGAAATGACATGAGAAAAACTAACCCATCAATACAAATGAAGACAAGATAGGAAAAGGAATATGGAAATGGTAGAACAAGCAGAAATCACAAAACAATATAATAATATGGGAACTATAAACACAAACATTTCATTAATTACAATAAATGTAAGCAATAATTTCCCCAGTTAAAAGACAATAATTAAAGAGACATTTTTAAAGAAATACATTAAAAACATATGGATACAAGAAATCAACAATAAAAGAAAAGGACAAAAATATATATACAGGGAAATGCCAGTTTAAAAATAACTATTGCACTTGTAATGATTTTAGGAAAAACTGGATTTTAAAGCAAAAAAAGCATTGTAGAGATAGAGAGGGTCATTACATGATAAAAAGTTTAATTTGATAGAAAGTTAAAACAATTCTAGACTATTATGTGTCTAATTACCAGGCCTCAAAATACATAAAGCAAAAATAGAACATGTAAATATACCATCATTGTAATAGTTTTTTTCATATAACACTCTCAGAAATTGTGAGCCCAAGCATTCAAAAAATTAGCAAAGACATACAATATTTGAAAATAAAACAATTAAAAGTTTTACCTAACTGGCATAAAAAAAGACACATAGATTAATGGAATAGAACAGAAAACCCAGAAATAAACCCACAAGTATATGGTCAATTAATCTTTGATGAGGGAGGAATGAATATCCAATGAGAAAAAGACAGTCTCTTCAACAAATGGTGCTGGGAAAACTGGACAGCTACATGCCAAAGAAGGAACCTGGACCATTTTCTTATACCATACATAAAAATAAACTCAAAAAGGATGAAAGATCTAACAGTGAGACAGGAAACCATCAAAATCCTTGAAGGAAACACAGGCAATAATCTCTCTGACATCAGCTGTAGCAACATTTTTCTAGATATGCCTCCTAAGGCAAGGGAAAGAAAAGCAAAAACAAACTATTGGGACCTCATCAAAATAGAGAGCTTCTGCACAGTGAAGGAAACAATCAACAGAACTGCAAGACAACCTACTGAATGGGAGAAGATATTTGCAAATGATATATCTGATAAAGGTTGAGTCTCCAAAATATATAAAGAACTGATACAACCCAATACCCCAAAACAACCCAATTAAAAAATGGGCAGAAGACATTTCTCCAAAGAAAACATCCAGATGGCCAACAGACACATGAAAAGATGCTCAAAGTCACTCATCATCAGGGAGATGCAAATCAAAACTACAATGAAATATCAACTCACACCTGTCAGAATGGTTAAAATCAACAACACAAGAAACAGAAAGTATTGACAAGGTTGTGGGGAAAAACTTCTTGTACTGTTGGTGGGAACGTAAATTGGTGTAGCCGTGATGGGAAACAACATGGAACTTCCTCAAAAAGTTAAAAATAAAACTACCCTATAATCCCACAATCACAATACTGGGTATTTACCAAAAAAAATACAAAACCACTAATTCAGAGGGATATATGCACCCCAATGTTTATAGCAGCATTTTTTATAATAGCCAAATCGTGGAAACTGCCTAAGTGTCCACCAATAGATGAATGGATAATGAAGATATGGTATGTACACAATGGAATATTATTCATCCATAAAGAAGAATGCGATCTTGTCATTTGGGACAACATGGATGCAACTAGAGAGTATAATGCTGAGTGAAAAACAAGTCAGTCATAGAAAGATAAATACGATATGAGTTGACTCATAGGTGGAATTTAAGGAAAAAAAAAACAAATGATCAAAGGGAAAAAGAGAGAGAGACAAACCAAGAAACAGACTTTTAATTATGGAGAACAAACAGATGGTTACCAGTGGGGAGGTGGGTGGGGGGGATGGGGGAAATAGGGAGTGGGGATTATACAGTACATTTATCATAATGAAAAAAATCTAATAAAATGATTAAAAAATGTTTACCTAATGAAGAGATAGCTGAGAGTATTTATAAATACTGACATACTATGCCATATAACAAGTTTCAACATATTTTAAAGGAATTGGTATTATACAGAACATATTTTGTAACAATGCTCCAAGTAAAACTCAGGAACAAAAACATCACTGAAATTGCTGTGTATTTGAATTAAGAAACTCTTTAAAATAATTTATAGATCAAAAAATCAGGGGCATGTAGGTGGCTCAGTCGGTTAAGTATCTGACTTAGGCTCAGGTCATGCTCTCAGGTTCGTGGGTTCGAGCCCCGCGTTGGGCTCTGTGCTGACAGCTCAGAGCCTGGAACCTGCTTCGGATTCTGTGTCTCCCTCTCTCTCTGCCCCTCCCCTCTGTGTACTCTGCCTCTCTCTCAAAAATAAATAAAACATTAAAATGTTCTTTAATCAAATTAAAACTTATTTCACTGAAAGGTAAATGAAATTACTACTAATGAAAATATACCAGTGTTTTCAGGATGCAGCTGAAGAAGAGTTTAGATGGAAATTCGTGGCCTTAAACATTTTGATTAAGGGGCGCCTGGGTGGCGCAGTCGGTTAAGCGGCCGACTTCAGCCAGGTCACGATCTCGCGGTCCGTGAGTTTGAGCCCCGCATCGGGCTCTGGGCTGATGGCTCAGAGCCTGGAGCCTGTTTCCGATTCTGTGTCTCCCTCTCTCTCCGTCCCTCCCCCGTTCATGCTCTGTCTCTCTCTGTCCCAAAAATAAATAAACGTTGAAAAAAAAAATTAAAAAAAAAAAAACAAAAAACATTTTGATTAATAAAAAAGAAAGGGCAAAAATTAAGGATGCACGCACATATCTCCAGAAGCAGGAAAAGAACGGCCAAAGAAACTCAAATTCAATAGAAAAGAGAAAACAACAAAAATAAGAAAAAAATTATGAAACTACTGAGAAGAGCACGAGGGAGAGCAACAAAGTGCTTTGTAAACACTAATAAAATGACCAAATTTGAATAAGATTCATAAAGAAAAAAGACAGATCATACACACCATTAGGGCTTAGCTTCAAGCACTGCCAATATTAAAAAACATAAGAGAATATTTGGAACAATTTTTAGGGACAAAATTGTACAAATAAAATTTGTAGCATAAATGAAATAGTCAAACTCCTAGAAAATTATTAACTTACCAAAACCAAGTTAAAAAAAAAAAAAAACCTAGAGGGGCACCTGGATGGCTCAGTTAAATGTCTGACTTCAGCTCAGGCCATGATCCTGTGGTCCATGAGTTCGAGCCCCACATCGGGCTTTGTGCTGACAGCTCAGAGCCTGGAGCCTGCTTCCGATTTTGTGTCTCCCTCTCTCTCTGGCCCTCCCCAGCTCACGATCTGTCTCTCTTTCTATATCTCAAAATAAATAAACGTTTTAAAAAAAACAAACTAGAATAACTTCCTAGTCCAATAAGCATTAAAGAAATGGATTCAAGAGTTCATTCAAAGAACAGATAATTACGTCTTTGTATGAATTATTCTAGAATACAGAAAATAAGGGAATACCTCTCAACTCGTTGTGTGAAGTCATGCAACACGGGTAGGTGAAAGAGGCAGAAAGAGAGAGAAGTTAGGCAGTGCAGCTTGTGATTCATAAAGGGTCTGTCATAAATACAGAGAACAAACTGCTGGTGGCACAGGGGAAGGGGGATGGGCAAAGTGGATGCAGGGGAGAGGGAGGAACAGGTTTCCAGTTACAGACTCAGTAAGTCCCGGGAATAAGACAGCATAGCAAATACAGTCAGTGGTATTATAAGGGCGCAGATGGTGACAGAAGATAACTACGCTTGTGGTGAGCACAGCATCATGTACAGAGTTGTTGAGTCACTATGTTGTACACCTGAAACCAGTATAACGTCATGTGCCAACTACACTCAAATAAAAAAAAAAATTAAAAAAAAATAAACGAAAAAGAAGAAGATGAAGGGGCCTGGGGTTAAACCAACTGAGTTTGAATCCTAGCTCTGGTCACTTACAAGCTAATTTTATGTGTAAAATTAGTACTTGAGACCAACATACGTTGTAGATTTTTTTTTTTGTGAGCTATCACAAGAGACTTAGAAAAAGAAGCATCTGGGGCGCCTGGGTGGCTCAGTCAGTTAAGTGTCCAACTCACGATTTCGGCTCAGGTCATGATCTCACAGTCCTCGAGTTCAAGCCCCATGTTGGGCTCTGTGCTGACAGTATGGAGCGTGCTTGGGACTCTGTTTCTCTTCTCTTTGCCCCTCCCCGGCTTGTGCGTGCATGCACACTCTCACTCACTCTCTCTCTCTCTCTCTCTCTCAAAATAAATAAATTAATTTTAAAAAAGAAAAAGAAAAAGAAGCATCCAACAATATATTGCTGCTGCTAATGTTGTTGTATGTATAAATAATATAATGATCTAACTAGCTTTGTTCTAGAAATCCATGGTTGACCTAACATTAGCACATCGATTAATGTAACTCACCACATTAACAGCTTAAAGGAGAAAATCATACATTAGTGTTAATAAATGTACAGAAACCTTCTGACAATAATCCACATTCTTTCATGATTTAAAAATATCTCTTAGGGAACTTGGAACAGAGTATTTCCTTAGTCTGCCGAACAGCATCAGAAACAAAAAAGAAGGCTCATTTTTAATGTCAAAACAGCAGAATTTCTTTCAAGATAAAAAATGAGATCTAAATCCTAGGTCCACGGGGAAAATAACACTTCTGGAAAACTGACCACTGCTTTGCCCCATGTCACCGTGGATTCTCAGAAATGGGCCCCGATTGCTGTCAGTTCCTTGCCCCTTCTGGGCAGACACGCATGGAGCCAGGCTGGAGGGTAAAATCCCTGGAGTGAATGGACCCAGACCTCGTTTTAGGACCTGACGGTCAGGATTAGCTCCAGCTGGGGTCTTCTGGGGACACTGAGGCCTGCGAAGCTTGTGCCTTGCCATTTCCATCATGCCACGGTGAGCATTAGCTTCCATTTAAGGGAAATGAGAAAGCAAATCACCAGGACCTAAAAGCGCTTTGTTCACAGGTGGGGATGTAAAATGACTTAGTTTTTGTTGAAAAGAAACTTGAATACTTACAAAGAACAAAGTAAACAAAGCATCTTGGTGAGTTGACTCATCAGCTGGAGGCAGCTCCCAAGTAAGATAAAACTTGTCCACGTTCTGGTCTCCATCAAGTGCAAAGGTTTTTTGTTTTTCGTTTTTTTAACTTTTTCTATTGCATACTTCCCTTGTTAAATTGTTCCGTAAGATACAGTGTTCACCCACCTGAAACATAATTCTACTGGAATGGACATCCAAGCTGGATAGAGAAGCTTATTCTAAGTAATTACGTGGCAGTTGGAAATAGTGTAGGAAATAGGGATCATTTATAAACAGTGCTTACTGAATAATCAGATAGAGTAGCCACGTCTGTCGTCTCCCCCGAGCAGTGACTCAGTGCAAATCTATGCAATCCCAAGGGAAAGTGGAAAGTTGGAGGGGTCCTCTGTTCCGCACCATTTATCACCAGACATCTGTATCCTCTCTCCCCAGGGCTATTCTGCTCTGGAGTGTCCCATTTGGGACATGGTCATTTTTAACAAGGCTCAGGATGCCTGTCCTGTTACACCCGAAGACCACGCCTTTCCGAGGTCCTGCTGTCTTCCTAGGGCGCTGTCAGGAACTCCGAGATCTCCCCCTACTTTCATTCCAGGGCAACGTCCACTTCTATTTCTCCAAAGTAAACTGCTTCTTTCCTCAATCCTGTTCTTCCCTCTTGTTCTTGCCCCAGTGGATATTAACAGCCTATCAAGCCCAGGTTCTTAACCATTACTACCTCCAAAACACAAGTTGCCATACCCTCAAGGGGAAAGAGAATTTAATTTTTAAAATCCCCTAGGAGGCAAAAAGAGATATTTATGTCCCATCCTTCTAGCACATCAAAGAATGAACAACAAAAACAAAACAAAACAAAACTGTCTCAGTTCCTATTAAAACAGCCCACCCTTGGGGCGCCTGGGTGGCTCAGTCAGTTATGC
>NW_024412429.1:8622070-8654857 GCF_014898765.1 Herpailurus yagouaroundi | reverse complement strand
AAAAAAAAAAAAAAAAGAAAGAAAGAAAAACCAGTCTACCCTTCCTTCGCTATCACTCTATGGTCATGAATATTTACTGATATCAGTCGTACAGGAGCCACAGGCAATTGTACCTTCCTGATGGTGGAGTGACCACAGGGAGGGCGTGGTGATCAAGTGCTTGAGGCAGGGACAACTTCATGTCCTGTGGCTGTGTGCTAAGGAAGCCTGGAAAGGCAAGTGGGCAAGGGGTAGATTCTACAAAAATCATACTAAACAGTTTTGTAAACTTTCTTCCACTTGAAATATATTGCAGGCATTTTCCCATCCTTAAATAATCTTTGACATTACTTTCAGTGGCCACTTAATAATCCACACACGTGCATAGCTTAATCTGTTACCAAACAAGGGCTTATTGTAAGATACTTTCATTGTTTCTTATTTTTGGCTATTATATGTAATGCTTCAGGGTTCGTCCTTGTGAATAAATATCCTTGCACCCTTGATGTTTCATGTGGATGCATTCCTGGAAGTAAAATTGCCAGGCCAGAGGATGTACCATTAAAAAAAATATATGTACCATTAAAAAAAGAAAATGGAACAAAACTGACAAATGTTACCCCTCAAAGGCTTGTGCCAATTTCCAATTCTACTATCAAAAGAGGACATTAGGGGCTCCTGGGTGGCTCAGTCAGTTAAGCGTCCAACTCTTGGTTTCAACTCAGGTCATGATCTCACAGTTTATGGGATCGAGCCCCACGTCAGGCTCAATGGCACAGGGAGCCTGCTTGGGATTCTCTGTCTCCCTCTCTCTCTGCCTCTCCCCTGCTCACTCATTTAAAAATAAAAAAAAAAAAAGGATGCTAGACTGCAGTCCTCAAAAGGCAATGTCTCTGTGCCCATGAACTCAGTCCTCAGTCTGGTGAGACTTTCCTTCAAAGATTATCATTGTACCACAGCCTTTCATGTTTTCAGATGTCATTGGTTTCTTCGTTTCCAGATTGGAAGTACTCTGCTGAAACAATTCTGAAGTCTGCTAAATGCTGACGAACTGATATATACCACGCACTTTCACTCAAATCAATAATGAAAGCTAGCCTGGATGTATCAGATACTTCACACCAGGTCTCATTCTGAGCACCACATACGTGTATACAGAAGTCTTCACAACTCAGTCAAGCAGGTGCTGTTATTCTTTTACAGCTGAGGAATCTGAGACACAAAGAGGAAATAGCTGAGCTGACAATAAAACCCAGGTGTTCTGGCTCTAGAGTCCAGAGTCCAACCACTATATTATACTGCCTCTCTCAAAACTAGCTGTAAATTGGCCTCTTCGAAATAACACAAACAACCTTTTTGACTGATTATCTCCTAAATATTGAGGGTGCAAAAATTTATCCAAAGGAGAAGTATAATATGCCATCCAGACATCCCAGTCCAAAAGTTCTTCTTGCCAGTGTGCCCACTGGCTAGCCTCTGTCCAGATTTCAGGTTAGTGCTCTGAATTTTACACTTCGATTTAAACACATACTCCATCCAGATAGCTTTTAACCTTAGGTAACCATAAGAGTCTTGCCCTTTCTCCAAATGCACTGGCAATGGTCTTCGACGTGGTTAGTGTATATCGGCCAAGCTAAGGAAGGTGAAGGTAACCCCAAGCTGTTCTAGGGCATAGTTGGCCTGGTTCCTTTTATATCTATGGAGGGCATTTCTCTGCATATCAAAGGCAAGACTATATCTGGAAGAGTCAGGGGTTCCTTGTCTATGGTATTGGTTCCAGAGAAAATATAATCACCATGAAATAAAGGCATATTGATCAAGACTCAGCAGGTTTGGAGGGTCTGGTAGGAACTGTTAGGCAGGATTTGTCCTGGGACAGCCCTTAAAACATCTGGCTTGGGGCGACTGGATGGCTCAGTCAGTTAAGCGTCCAACTCCAGCTCAAGTCATGACCTCATGGTTCGTGGGTTCAAGCCCCATGTTGGGCTCTGTGCTGACAGTTCAGAGCCTGGAGCCTGCTTCAGATTCTGTGTCTCCCTCTTTCTCTGCCCCTCCTCTGCTCACTTGCTCTCTCTCTCTCTCTCTCTCTCTCTCTCTCTCTTTCTCTCTCTCCCTCTCAAAAATAAACATTGAAAAACAATTTTTTTTTAAATCTGACTTGGATGTTACTCAAAGAAAGGAAACATTTCTGCAGTAAGCACCAAGTGACTTTAAGGGAAAGTTCTAAGCCCTGGAGAGTCAAGAAACCTATGGTCAAATGCATCATTTGCCTCTAAAAGTGAGCACCAGGGGCAAAGAATCTTGGAGGCATTGATGCACAAAATCCTAAAAAGGAGGTCTTTGCCTTCACAGGAGGTCAACCAACTATCCCTCAAAAGTGAGGAAAGAAGCTTAGGCTGAGGCAGATCAGTCTTCATTTCCATTATTATCTTTCCTGGCCCTGCTTGGGTGTAATCACCAGACGGGAGAAGGGCAAGCACAGAGATTGCACAGTAGAGGCCAAGAGAAGAAACTGACACCTAACACCATCTGGTAGTGTTGAGCCCCTGGAATTTTGGGTCAGACTTGAGTAAAAATGACAAAGTGATTCCTTTTGAGATTAGCCAGCAGCCAGGACTACAGGCCATAGGTTCGTTTTGCATCAGTTGCTCAGACACCTGCCAGTCAGCACCCTCCTTCACTTGCAAGTGTCCCAGTTTGGCTGACAAATTACATTATCAGACTTGAGGTTCCAGTCAAGATGGAGTAGCCCCATTCCTTGTTAATCTTCCCTCCTACAACTCAAAACCCCTGGATATAATACAACAAACACAGAAGGACTGAATGGTAGAAAGTAGAAAGAAAGCTGGCTGGGGACCTCAGGACTTGAGGAACAGCAAAAAGGTCATTTCTCTGGGTTTCTTTTAGCCTCCTATATATCTTGGATGGATGCTAGAGGAGCCCTGAACTTCCATCAGCTACAAGGCAGGCTGAGGCAAGCTAAGGCAGGGCCCTCTAGCACTTTGCTGGGTTGATGTCAGTGAGCCCCGGGGGGGAGCAGAACATCCACTCCCTTCTGAATCTGTATACTATACTCCAAGAGGGTGGCTGACTGCAAAAACAGAAGATGAAATGAGATCCAGAGTCTCACAACATATTACTCAAAGTGTCTAGGATACAATCGAAAATCACTTGCCATGGTCTGTGCGGAACTGGGGTACAGGTCACTCACTGCCCTTGACCTAAGACAGTTTTCAACATCTGTGTCACCTTGGCGTTGGCACCCATTGATTTCCTTTTCTCGTTTAAGTGGAGATCTTCCAGTTTCCTGGTGTGATGATGATTTTCGTCTGTATCCTGGACACTTTGGGTACCGTGGTGCCAAGCGCGTGTGATCTCGGAAACCCCTGAAGGTACTGTCAGTGCCCACACCACACTCCCCATGGAAGATCTGTCATCACTTCACCACAGCACTCACAAGGAAAGACCCATCAATCCTCTCATGACATTTTCGAAGTGGGGAGATCACATTGATTGGGATCGTCTGTTTTTCCCCCTCCAACGGTGTCAAATGCCATGAGGAAAAACCTAAGAAAAAATAACTTTAAATTCCCCCAAGCTTCTCAAGTTTGAAACACACACTTCTCAAAGGAAAGCCTCCTGTTTTCTTGTTTCCATACCTCCAACCTACAAAGCAGGGAAAACACAGCCTCTGCCAGGCCTTCTGCTAAGAGCTATTTATTATGACAGAGCCAGTTGTCACTGTCCACATGAAGTCATCTGGGCCTGAGCATGTTAGGCGCCTGGCTTAGAAGGCCATGTCATTCCTTGAGCTATGGAATATTGTTTTGGCAAAAAACAGCTAGCTGTATGCTCTCACCCTTAGGAAACCATCCAATACCTCCCCTCATCCAGTTCATCAGAAGCACGCCATCTCTGAAACACGCTCCCCTAGCCCTGGATATTCTCTGCAGACACATTCTCCTTTTTCGGGGGGAGAGGGGTTGGCGCACCTCTCGAAGGAGCAGAGAGTGTCATGGTGCCTAGAGCCATGATGAAGAAACGTCCGTCTGTACAGCTATTTGCAGTAAAAGTCTAAGGCCCCAGCTGGCGTCCTTCAGAAGCCGATGGGGAGAGTGAACGTGAGGTGTTCTCGGGAGCCTGGGACTCTGAAACCTTTCCCAAGTAGAAAGGCCTGTGTGCATCCTGCCAGCTTGTACTTTTTCAGCTGATTCCACTTGAGAGCAAACTTTCCAGAGAAAATGGAAAAACACATCTTAGAGATAAATCAACATCAGTTCCAACTTTTTGTTTCAGTTGTTTTCTTCATGCTCTGCCCTTGTTCATGATTGTGTTGCAATGGCCTTCCTGCCTGCTGCATGTTCTCTTAGGTCAAACGATGAGGAATGCCCCAGAGAGCTAACTTTTCACCTGGGTGGTCTGCTATAAAATAAGGTTCCTGTGAGAGAATCCTAGGATTTTAGAGTGGAAAGAAGCTTAGTTATCAACTACTCCAACATGCTCCTCTTATTGATGATGAGGCCCAAAGAGGTTAAGTAACTTGTGCAAGCGTGCATAGCAATCCGACTGCAGAGTCAGAGATGGTGCAGGGTCTCCAGAAGGTGCAGGACCCTTTCTGCCTCCACATGGTAAACCCTTAGATTCTCCAGTTTGGGGTTGATCTTGATTTCAAAATGGATTGCAAATATCTTCACTGTAAATGGAGATAGCTAAAAATAATTTAAACCTCTGGGTACTTTTCTAAAATTTTCTACTTCCTGGGATCAAATAATACCCTATTTTCCAATTTAAGCCCTCAAAATTTAAAGAATGCCTAACCTAATCTTATTCAACTGAACCAAAGGATTGCAGACTTTGAGATGTTTAGAATAGTATTTCAAGTCAATTTCTGGTTTGAGTTTAGCATCGTAAGTAAACATGTCATGTTTGTCATCCCCTTTGATGTATCTGGAGCCTGGGATTTATAGTCATAAACTATTCACCCAGTACGTCATCCTCATAACAGGAATCAATCAAATCATCATGGTAAAGATGGGATTGGTATGTCGGATATACTGATGACATTCTAGGCCAATAACACAAAGCCAAGAAAGCAATTACTAGATAGGACATATGTTCAAACTAATGTAGAACATTCTCAAACAATACATAGGCAGCACTCGATTGTGTGTGTTTTCCATAAAGCAGTAATTGGTCAACACCTATACTAATAGCTTTCATATTTCTTAAAGAATATGTTCTTTAGATAAAGGCAAACTGCTCATTGAATAAAATCTTCCATTGAATCTATATTTTGGAGACACTACGTGTCCTAGACTTGCTTTCTGAGATGTTGGTATCTCTAGCTGGTTGATTGATGGTCCCCCAGAATCTGTAATATGTGACCTTATTTGAAAAGAGAGTCTTTGCAGATGCGATTAAATTCAGGATCTCAGGATTATCTCTTCAACTTATCTCTTCAGATACCTCTTGATATCTGGATGGGTCCTAACTCCAATGATGTGCTCTTATGAGAAGAGAAGAAGACACATATGTGAGAGAGAAGACAGAAGAGAAGCTCATGAGAAGTCAGACGTGGAGATTGGAGTAATACTGCAGTAAATTAAGGAATGCTTGGAGCCACCAGGAGCTAAAAGACGCAAGGAAAAATTTCCCCCAGAGCTCAAAGGAAACATAGCCCTGTAGACATCTTGATTCTGGCCCGGTGACACTGCTTTCAGACTTCTGGCTCCCAGAACAGTGAGAAAATAAATTTCCTTGGCTTGTGACCACATCACTCCAATCTCTGCCCCCATGGTCACATCATCTTCTCCTCTGGGTGTATGTCTAAACCTCCTCTGCCCCTCACCAATAAGGACACTTATGATGGCATTTGGGACTCACCCAGATTACCCAGGATAATCTCTTTATATCAAGATTATTAATTTAATCATACCTACAAAGACCCTTTTTCCAGGTTCCAGAGACTAAAACTTACTCTCTTGGGGGAGGGCCATTAATCCACATCCTACACCCACAAATCTCATTGGCTTAACACAACAAATACCAACATAAACAGGTGACCTTCTCCATCTTGTGGCATGCCATCCTGAACACATGACTGTGGAGGGCATAGCAGCAAGGGAAGAAGAGAGACGGGAAAGGATCCCAGGCTCTCATTTACCTTGGCCTGAAACCAGCTCACATCAGTTCTGCTTATAGTCCATTGGCCAGAGCTAGTCATATGGACCCAACCCAAATATAAGGAAAGCTGACATATGTAAGGGGGACAATGGATATTTGATGGGCACTAACTGTCTTTGCAACATGCTGCAAGAGGTCATACAATTACAGGGGACCTGTACTATGGGAGACAGCTACTGCTTCTGTCACCCAACACTGTTCCCCACCTCATCCACTCTTCCATCCCCCTCCTTTGCAGAACTCTCCCCATGCCATGTGCCTCTAGTCTCAAAGGTGGCAGCATTACCCAATCTGTCCAATCAAAGTCTTAATGTGGGATTTTCCATTTCAGTACTAAGAGGAAAAGGTATCCCTTCCTTTGCCAAGGTGGTACAATACAATTCTAACTACCCAGAGTTAGATCAAAGGCCATACATAAAGAGCACAATCCTCTAACAAATCACCCTCAGCTCAGATGCCAGCTACAAGTTGGGGGTCCCCAGGGAAGTCATACTTCTGACCCACTGCTATAAATTCAGGGATTCTCACTACCTCCTCAGGTTTGATAATTCACTAGAATGAATCTTAGAACTTGGGAAAACATGATACAGGTTTATTATAGTACAAAGATAACAGCACCAGACAAATAAGGAGACACACAGAATGATATCTGGGAGGGTTCCAAATGCAAAGCTCCCATGTCCTCAGGATGTGTCACTCTCTCAGCACACTGATGTATGAATACCAGAGTTTTACTGGGGTTTCATTCTGTAGGTATGATTGATGGGGTCATTGGCCTTGTGATTGAACTGTCTCCACCCTCCTTCCTTCTGCAGGAAGTCGGGCTAATACCACCTGGCTCACAGCCCCAACCCTCTAACCGCACAGTCGACCTTTCTGGCATAGCTGGCACTCTCCAGAAACTGTCTAGGGGCTGACCATGAGTCACCTCACTAGTATAAACTCAGGTGTGGTCCAAGCAACCCACACCAATTACAAAGACATTCCTAACACTTGGGAAATTCCAAGAGGTTAGAGGCTTTCTTTCAGGAACCATGGAAAAAGGCCAGACAAATTCAGCATACAACAGCTGGGATGATAGCAGTCTGTAGCTGTGTGCTACCAGATCTCTGTCTCTATTCATTCCCTCTGTCCACCCCCATCACCTACCACATAGAGGAAAAGCCCTGTAATAAGAGAATAAAACCAACACAAAGAGAGGAGATGAGAGATGGAGAGTGAGAACAAGCCGTGACAACATGGTTTGATTCCTTCAGTGCAGCCCTGTCTTTCCCAAGTACAGATGTCAGTAAACCCCAGCTCTTGCGTGAGCCACATGGACTTAAATTCCCGTCAATTGGAACCCAAAGAAGCTAATACCTCTGCTCTCTAGGAGCACACTATTTGATCGAGGGGTGAGATATACAAATGAAAAATTAAATAACAATTGCCAGGCAATAATTTAAGAACAACCACACAACCATTTGAGTAAGCAGCAAACTCTGAAGACAGAACTATTCTTCCCAAGGAAGCTTCCACAGCTAGGACGCTCACTTGTACTCCTGTTCTCATTTATTCAGCAATGTGCCAGTGCTTGGGATGTCAGGACACAGTCACTATGAAGCATATCTAAGAGCTCAAGGAACACAAGGAAGACAGTTGAATCTTATTTTATACCTTAAGGTGTTTCCCATTATCTTCAAGGGAGGGGGAGTCCAGAAGAATAAACAGAGTCACAAAATTCTGAAAATACATATTGATTTTAAAACTGAAAACCGTGGGTACTTGGGTGGCTCAGGCAGTTAAGCATCGGACTTAGCGCAAATCATGACCTCACAATTTTTTGATCTTGAGCCCTGCATTGGGCTCTCTGCTGTCAGTGCTGAACCTGCTTCAGATCCTCTGTTACCATCTCTCTTGTTCCTCCCCTGCTATCTCTCTCTCTGCACCCCCCCATGCTGCTCGTGCTTTCTCTCTCTCAAAAATAAACATTTTAAAAACCTGAAAACCAGCATTAAATTTCAATCACTGTTTAAAAATATTAATTTCTATCCCCCCCCTCCAGACTAAAAGGTATATTTCAATGAAGGAAAGGTGGAGAATGATGATGGCGAATTACGCAAGTGACAACTTCCACTTCTGAAAAAGTTGGAAATCACTACTTTATACAAAATGTGTGTTTCTGAGAATCTCTGTGACCCTCCGTGATTCGGGTCCTATTTTAGCATTGATTACGGGGACCACTTCAGAGCAACAGTTCACTCCATCTTACCTGGCAATCAGCTGCCTGTGATCTCCCCACCAGCCCCTGCTGGGCCAGTGACTAAAGCAAAAGCAAGTACTGACTCGACATTGCTTCTCCAAAAAGCATGTCTAGTGGCATCAGCTGAATCCTGTCTGTGGTGGGCATGACCCACGTAGACAGCCTAGCAGACCCCCATGTCGGTCCCACGTCACTCTTGTAGAGAAAACTTCCTTCCATGGAGGTAAATCGTCAGCTTCAGTGGGAGTTGGCAGGATTCAGAGGCAAGCTCTACCCCCTGCAACAGTTCACAGAGCCTTGACAAGGACCTTGGTCCTCAGGGTCCTTAAACCTGAGAAACTAGACAGGATCCAAAATCCCTGGAGGGCAGGAGGGAGTGGGGCTGATAGCTGACAGGCTCAGAGACAGCGTTTAGCATCTGGCAAAATTATCTGTTGAATGAACCCTCCTACTGCACATTGCGATGTCCTTTTGGAGTGCAAAGGATCCCTCATGCGCCTGGGATTTGGTAAATTCTGAATGCTGGGAATAATATGCCTCACATCGACCCAGCTAATGTTTCAATAAGCCAGAAACTGGTTTCCAGGGTGATGATGTGCTTCCAACACTGCGGTTTAGAAAACTGGAACTTCAGAACATTACCAACAGCACCTGGGAGTGCCAGCCAATGACGGTCTGTCCAGGGGTGGGGCCAGCCAAGGCTTGAGAAGTGAGGATAGTAACTACCATGTATTTGTGCCTGTGATGTGCCAGGTCCTGTGTTAAGGACTGTATAAAGGTCATCTCTTTAATTCTCATGATGACCTTACATGCTAAATACTGTTATTCCCATTTTACTGATAAGAAACTGAGGCTGAGTGATGTCACCGAACTGATTAATGGCACCAGAATACAAAAGCTTTTCTAGCTCCAAACCCCACATTCCAAATGCCTGCTTCTATGTAGCAAGCACTGCTGATTGTCTTCTAATTGTCATTCCCCACCTCTTCATACAAATAAAATCTTATAAAATTGTACATGTAAGGACAATAAAGAAAAGTAAGCAAAGCACATGGATGGAGACTGATGGATGAGGAGGGTGGTCAGCACACACTTTGAGCAGATGCAAGAGGGACACGAGGCGTGAGCCACATGAATGCCTGGGAGAAGCATCCAAAGCAAAGGGAAGAGTAAGTGCCAAGATTTAAAAGGGGCACCTGGGGAATCGCAAGGAGGTGGATGCAGTCTGAAGGAGGCAAATGAAGAGAAAGCCGTAAGGGCTGTGGTCAGAGGTGGGTGGGTGGGAATGAGGTAGGGCCTTGCAGTCCGCTATAAGGACTCTGGCTGTGGATCTGAGCGAGACCGAAGCCACTGGAGGGCTTTGAGAGGGAAAATGGCATGTGTCACCACATTGTAACACCCCCACTGCTGAAGAGGAGGGAGAATAGAATCACAGAGACTAGCTGGGAGGCCACAGCCACAGCCTGGTGAGAATAGGTAATGGCTTGAACTGGGCCAGTCAGAAGCTGTCAAGATCCGGATATAATTTGAAGATTTGCTGGTACTTGGGAGATGTTGGAGAAAGTGTTAAGAACTCCAGGGTTTGGGAGTAGAAGAAATGAAAAATGGACTTGCCATTTGCTGAGGTAGGACAGCTGGAGGACGAGCAGGTTTGGGGCAGAGAAGAAGTTTAAGATGCCAATTAGACACTCCACTCAAGCAGGAATTGTGGATTTATGAGTCTAGAGTTTGGTGGAGAGTCCCAAGTTGGAGGTCTAAACCCAGGAGTCATTAGCACATAAGTGATATTTAAAGCCATGAGATAGGATGAGATCACCAAAAGAGAGGACATGGGTAGAAAAGAAAGGTCTGAGGACTAACCCAACTTATGTCAATGTTTGAAGTCCAAGAAACCAGAAGAACCCCCAAAAAGAGACTGAGAAGAAATATCAGTGCTATAGGAAGGGAATGAAATCAAAGTAAAAAGTGTTTCAAGGCAAAAATAGTGATCAGTTATGGCAAATGCTGCTAAGGAATCAAGAAAGGACAAATATCCACAGTAACTGTCAACACTTCTGGGACCTTGATGAGAGTAGATTCAGAGTAAAGGGCATGAAACTCTGATTGTGCTCAACATCATTACTCACCAGGGAAATGCAGATCAGTGCCACAATGAGACATCACATCACATCTGTTAGAATGGATAGAATCAAAAAGACAAGAAATAAGTGCCAGGCAGGATGAAGAGAAGAGGGAACCCCTGGGCACTGTTGGTGGGAACATAATTGGTGCAGCCACTATGGAAAATAGTATGAAGGTTCCTCAAAAAATTAAAAATAGAACTACCATATGACCCACCAATTTTACTTCTGGGTATTGACTCAAAGCAAATGAAAACACTAACTCAAAAAGATCTATGTTTATCACGTTCATTGCGGCATTGTTTACAATACCCAAGAGGTGGAAGTAACCCAACTGTCCATCATCAGATGAATGGATATAGTGTGGTATAGAGATATTCAATGGAATATTATCCCACCATAAAAAATGAAATCCTGTGGGAATGCAAGCTGGTGCAGCCACTCTGGAAAACAGTATGGAGGTTCCTCAAAAAAACTGAAAAATAGAACTACCCTACGACCCAGAAATTGCACTACTAGGCATATATCCAAGGGATACAGGTGTACTCTTTCGAAGGGACACATGCACCCCCATGTTCATAGCAGCACTACCAACAATAGCCAAAGTATGGAAAGAGCCCAAATGTCCATCGATGGATGAATGGATAAAGAAGGTGTGGTATATCTATACAATGGAGTATATCAAAAAGAATGAAATCTTGCCATTTGCAACTACATGGATGGAACTGGAGGGTATTATGCTAAGTGAAAGCAGTCAGTCAGAGAAAGACAAATAACATATGACTTCACTCATATGAGGACTTGAAGAGACAAAACAGATGAACATAAGGGAAGGGAAACAAAAATAACATAAAAACAGGGAGGGGAACAAAACATAAGAGACTTAAATATGGAGAACAAACAGAGGGTTACTGGAGGGGCTGTGGGAGGGGGGATGGGCTAAATGGGTAAGGGGCATTAAGGAGCCTGCTCCTGAAATCATTGTTGCACTATATGCTAACTAATTAGGATATAAATTAAAAAAATAAAATTATAATTTAAAAAAAGGAAATCCTGTCAGTTTTGACAATATGGATGGACCTTGAGAGTATTACGCTAAATGAAGTAAGCCAGACACAGAAAGATAAGTACTGTGTCATCTCATTTACATGTAGAGCCTAAAAAAAAACCAAATTCACAGCAAAGAGAACAGATTGGTGGTCACCGGAAGCAGAGGGTATAGGGTGGGCAAAATGAGTGAAGGTAGTCAAAAGGTACAAACTTCCAATTATAAAATAAGTAAGTCATGGGGATGTAATGTACAACAGGGTGACCATAGGTAATACTGTATTGCCTATTTGAAAGTTGCCGAGAGAGTAAATCTTAAAAGTTCTCATTAGAAAAAAAAAAAAAAAAAGTTCTCACTAGAAGAAAAAAATGTGTACATATGTGTGGTGCTGAATGTTAACTAGATTTATTGAGGTGATCATTTCCCAATATATACAAATATTGAATCATTGTGTTGTACACCTGAAACTAATATGCTGTATGCTGACTATAATTCACTTTTTTTGCATCAGGAATCTCTAAGAGTTTGAGGGGCTGTGATCCATAAACCATAGATGAAAACCAAATATATATGAGAAATATATTTTGGTCATCTGAATGGCCAAATACATAAATTCATTATAAATCACAGTATCACAGAAATGAAAATCTACATATTAGCTTCAAGCCACATATTTCTCTCAGACTATCCTAAGCATCAAGTTAGAAGGCCATGGGATGAGATGCCTGGGTGGCTCAGTTGATTAAGCATCTGACTCTTGATTTGGCTCAGGTTATGATCTCAGGATTGTGAGGTCGAGCCCCATGTTGGGCTCCACACTGGGCATGGAACTCACTTAAGATCCTCTCTCCATCTGTCTCTGTGCCTTCCCTGCTTGTGTGCTCTCTCTCTCTCTCTCTCTCTCTCTCTCTCTCTCTCTCAAAAGAAGAAGAAGAAGGAGATGAAGGAGGAGGAGGAGGAAGAGGAGAAAGGAAGGAAGGAAGGAAGGAAGGAAGGAAGGAAGGAAGGAAGGAAGGAAGGAAGGGAGGGAGGGAGGGAGGGAGGGAGGGAGAGAAAGAAAAGAAAGAATGCCATGGTAAATTGTTTGACCTCGAGAACAAAGGTTAGAGGGAGAGGAACTTCTTAAAGGACCAGCTTCAGCATGTACAGTCTCTCCACAGATTGAGCCCTTACCCCCATCTTATCAGGCAATGACGATTTATTAGACTCACCTCCTTGGCTGCAGTGTAGTGCCACTAATGATTGATTGAGGGAGTCAGTCAGTGCATGCCTATGTTGGGTGATGGGTTAGCTGGCTGTTAAAAGGATCTTCTTTGTAAAACAACACAAAAGAATGGTTTGAAAATGCCTACAGAAATTTGTACAGATAACAGAAAGTGATTCTGACACTTACGGTACCACACAGATGGCAGGTGGAGCCAGGCAAGTAGGGATCAGAATTTTCAGATAGAGCGTAGAACTGTCATTTATCTTCAAGTGGAAAAGAGAAAATTATCTGAAAAAGGTGAGATTCAGTTTGATCTTCATTTTGCCTTACTAATAAAGAGTAACTCTCAAAGTTGACTAGTGAGCAGACTTTATTTATATTCTGAAATGGTAATAGTACTCCAAATAATCCTCTGACTTAACAAGTACAAAGCAAACAGATTTGAAAAAACAATCCAGAATAGATTACTGCTATGAAATATAAGTTTGAAAGTTAAATAGAAAGAGTTGATCTTTGAGGTGCCTGGGTGGCTCAGACACTTAAGCGTCTGACTCTTGGTTTCCACTCAGGTCATGATCTTGTGTCCGTGGGTTCGAGCCCTGCGTCAGGCTCCACACCGACAAAGGAGAACCTGCTTGGGTCTCTCTCTCTCTCTCTCTCTCTCTCTCTCTCTCTCTCTCTCTTCCTCATGTGCTCGCTCTCTCTCAAAATAAATAAATAAACTTAAAAAAAAGAGTTGGTCATGGAAATAGTACGTTTTTGGCTTTAAACGTTTTATGTGGCAAATTTCAAAAGTATAATACTGTATAATTTCAACAGTATAGTTATAACAATATAATGAATCTTCCATGTCCCCATCACCCAGCTTCAACAATTGTCAGCACAAGCTAGTCTTGATCTACATGCCCATCCCAGACACCCCGTCAGTTCATCTACAAATCCTTCAGTGTGTATTTCACAAAGATCAGGAATTGGGATTTTTTGGTTTATCATAACCACAATACTATCATCACACCTAAAAATCAACCATTCTTTAATACCACAGTTTCTGTCTGAATTGAGAATAAATATTTTGATGAGCTCTACATAAGTAATTTAAAACATTTTCTTGTAAAATATTTTTAAATTAGGGCGCCTGGATGGCCCAGTCATTTTTGCATCCAACTCTTGATTTCAGCTCAGGTCATGATCCCACGGGGTTGTAGGATCAAGCCCCATATCAGGCTCTGTGTTGGGTGTGGAGCCTGCTTATGATTCTCTCTCTCTCTCTGCCCCTCTCCCCTGCTCACACACTCTCTCTCTCAAATAAAAATAAAAGAAAATATTTTTAAATTAAAATGAATATAAACATTATGTATAACTATAAATATACAATGAAGTAGAATGTAAAATTTACACAAACTTTTCTGGTTTGTTTTACTTTTAAAAATTTCTTTGGGGCACCTGGGTGGCTCAGTCGGTTGAGCCTCCGACTTCAGCTCAGGTCATGATCTTGTGGTTTGTGAGTTAGAGCCCCGTGCCAGGCTCTGTGTTGACAGCTCAGAGCCTGGAGCCTGCTTCGGATTCTGTGTCTCCTCCTCTCTCTGCCCCTCCCATTCTTATGCTCTGTCTCTCTCTGTCTCTTAATAATAAATAAACGTTTAAAATTTTTTTTAATTTATTCAAACATACATATGTAGAATTTTACATAAATATATAAATATGGTAATATATAAACTGTTCATTTTGTTTTCTTAGACCCCTTTTACACACAGAACCACACATACTGGCAGTCTCTTGATCTAGTGTCTGCTTTCCTCATTTTTTTCTCTAAATTTATACTGGCCCCCTAAGCATTATAGATTATGCAGTAAACAATAAAGTCCCTGTGCTATTTGAGCTTACATTCTTGAGTTACATTTTACTTATACATAGAAAAATATACCATAGACATAAACTGTGAATATATTATACAGTTTCCAGATTCCTGATTTTCTCACTCATCACTATCAAATCTACTGGTATAGGTCTCTTCACCCACTTTAATGCTTGCATAATAGTTCAGTCTATCCCATAAACTGTTTGACTACTTCTCTGGTAGTATTTCCTTTGTTTACCTTTTTTTTTTTTTTGCCTCTATAGACATCCTTACACATATGTTATCATTCCCTGGTGCTTTTGTTTCTACAGATTCTATAGAAGTACAATTGTGGGGTCTGGATATGTGTGTTCATATCCAGAGTATATAAAGATTTGTTAGGGAGGGGAAAAGCCATGATAAAGGAGGGATGCAAAGAGAGACAGAATTAGTCAGTCAGAGAAAGACAAAAATCACATGACTTCACCCATATGAGGACTTTAAGAGACAAAACAGATGAACATAAGAGAAGGGAAACAAAAATAATATAAAACCAGGGCGGGGGACAAAACAGAAGAGACTCAAAAATATGGAGCACAAACTGAGGGTTGCTAGAGGGGTTGTGGGAGGGGGGGATGGGCTAAATGGGTAAGGGGCACTACGGAATCTACTCCTGAAATCATTGTTGCACTGTGTGCTAACTAATTTGGATGTAAATTTAAAAAAATAAAAAATAAAACAAGTTTAAAAAAAAAGAGAGAGACAGACAGACAGACATGCAGAACCCATGGGAAGAATGTCAAGGACGTTAGATGATCAGCTGTGTGGAGTCCACAGCAGGGCCGACTCTTTCCTAATTCCTTTTGCCTAGAAACACTTAGAAAAATATTTTTCTCTCTATCCTTAGAGTTCTGCAGTATTACTAGAAAATGCCTGGACACAGGCTTTTTCTTAACAAATCAGCCTCAAACCTGGTTAACTCTTTTAAAAAGGCAGACTTTTAAGAAAAAGAGAAGACGGGCCATAGACTGAGAGAAAACATTTGCGAAATACATATCTGATAAAACACTGTTATCGAAAATATACAAAGAACTTTGAAACTCACCACTACATATTTTAAAATGGGCTGAAGAGGGGCGCCTGGGTGGCTCAGTCGGTTCAGCGGCCGACTTCAGCTCAGGTCATGATCTCGTGGTCCGTGAGTTCCAGCCCCGCGTCAGGCTCTGTGCTGACAGCTCAGAGCCTGGAGCCTGCTTCGGATTCTGTGTCTCCCTCTCTCTGACCCTCCCCTGTTCATGCTCTGTCTCTCCCTGTCTCAAAAATAAATAAAACGTTAAAAAAAAATTTTTTTTTTAAATGGGCCGAAGATCTGAACAGACACCTCACTAAAGAAGATATGCAAATGGCAGACAAGCATATGAAAAGATGCTCCACAAGATATGCCATCAGGGAGATGCAACTTAAAACAACGACGACATACACTACACACCAAAATCTGGAACAATAGCGACAAAATCTGGAACAGAATCGCCAAAATCTGGAACAATAGCGACAACAAATGCTGGCAAGGATGTGGAGCAGCAGGAACTCTTGCTCACCGCTGGGGGGCACACAACATGGTGCGGCGACGTTGGAAAACAATTGGGCAGTTTCTTACAAAACTAAGCACACTCTTGCCATACAATTCAGCAAGTACACTCCTTCATATTTACCCAAGTGAATTAAAAAATTATCTCCACATAAAAACCTGCACTCAGATATCTATGGGAGTTCTTATTCACCACTGTCAAAACTTGGAAACAACTAAGATGTGTTTAGTAAGTGAACGGATACATAAACATAGTATGTCCAGGCAATGAAATATCACTCAGTGCTGAAAAGACATGAGACATCAAGCCAGAAAAAAAATCATGGAAGAACTTTAAATGCATAATACTAAGTGAAAAAAAACAATCTGAAAAGGCTACATATGATATGATTCCAACTATAAGACATTTTGGAAAAGGCAAAACTATGGAGACAATAAAAAGGTCAGTGGTTGCAAGAGATTGGTAGGGGATGAATAGGCAGAACACAGAGGGTTTGTAGGGCAGTGACTCTACCCCATATGATACTGTAATGATGGGTAAAATCATTGTGCATTTTTCCAAACCCATGGAATGTACATCACCACAAGTGAAACCCAATGTGAACTATGGACTTTAGCTGGTAATGAGATTTCAGTGTAGATTCTGTGTAACCCATGAACATTCTGGTGGGGGATGTTGATGGTCAGGAGGCTCTGGAATTGGAGGGGAGTTGGTCTATGGGAACTCTGTGCTTTTTGCTCAACTTTGCTGTAAAACTAAAACTACCCTAAAAGATAAAATCTATTAAAATTTGTACAAAGAAACAGGCTTGGGTTTTCTTCAGTCCAGGGAAGTCTTCTGTTATCGTTAGTATAATAGTCACCCCTCCTCTGTGGCTCCTTTCCCTCTTTCTACCCCCACTAATCACAATCCAAGGTTTTAGGACCTTCCAAGTTTCTTAGCCTTTGCCATTTGCTTTCTATCTCTTATCTTTGCTCTATGTCAAGATATTTCTTGTCTTTGATTTTCCTAGGATGCCAGTTCAGATCTCCATGATGATTTTCTCCTCCTTCAATTAATCTCTTGAATTGTATTTGGTTAGAAAATTACGATTTTTAGCCCCAGAAATTCTTTTCATGCCATATTTAAATTTCCTTCAATACTCTGATTTTTTTTTTTATTTAAAATTGTTTTGCATCTCCTCCAACAGCTCTGTTTGTTTTGTCGTGTCTTCCCCTCTCTAGAGCAAGGCTCTGAGAGGGGATATTGTTTTTCATTGTTGGCTCCTGGTTTCATGTACCTTGATATCAGGTGCACTCTCACCTGTGGGGTCCAGGTCACAAAAGCAGAGGTGGTCAGTCTCTGCTTAGGTGAAGTCCTCCACATCCAGGGTCAAAGGCAGGAAAGACCCACCCCACCCATTCAGTTGCCTCTTGGCCTCTTCAGGTCAAGGAGCTCAGGCACACACACATAGAACTTATGTGAGCCTTACTCCTGGGGTTCCTCAGAGCCTAAAGTCCCTTGCACCCAACTCCTCACTAAGCCGACTAGTCATTTGCCTCAGAAGAAGGGCAAGGAGACTAGAGGGGAGCAGAGGGTGAGGGAGCTATATTTATTGGGGGTCTTCCCAGAGTGCCAGGATGAACCCTCAGACAAACATGACTTCAAATGCAAGTCCAGGCAAGGCACAACATCAGGAAGCCCCCAAGCGTTCTGGTGGCACACATTGTTTCCTCTCTACTGTTGATGGTGTTTGACTGGAAGCAGTTGAGAATAATGGAGCCAGTGAACCCTGAAAGAAGAGGGAAGTGAGAATACTCAGATACACTGAAACAGATGCCTGAAAAACAAAGGTCTCTAAAAGGAATTCTCAGAATATGACTACCTGGCTCAACTTCCCTTAGCTAGTCACACAGATTGGTATATGTGTTAGCCTGCTTGGGCTGCTGTAACACAATAACAGCCTGGGCCGCTTAAAGAACAAACATTTATTTCTCACCATTCTCGACTCTGAGAATTCCAAATCAAGGTACTAGCCACTTCAGTTCCTGTGAGAGCCCTCTTCCTGGCTTGCAGATGGCTGCCTTCTCACTGTGTGCTCACATGGCAGACCGAGAAATCTTTCTCTCTTCCTCCTTGTATAAGCCACTAATGTCATCATGAGGGCCCCAATCTCATGACCTCACCTAATCCTAACTACTGCCAAAGGGCATCATCTCCAAATGCCATCCCACTGGGTATTAGGGCTATAATACATGAATGGGGGGGGGGGGCACAATTCAATGCCCAGCAATGTACTGCAGCTAACTGCTATATAACAAACTCTCAACTTTCAGTGGCTTAATGTGATAGAAACTTATCTTTCACTTATATAAAATCTAATTGAAAGTGAGGTGTGCTTCACATAGACATTTAGGGCCTGAGGCCAACAGAGTCTCTGCTGTCTTCAACAGGTGATTCCCAAGGTCATTTGAGGAGTCAGCATCAGTCAGCAGAAAGGAGGAAAGATCAGGTTCTTGAACGGGAGGTTTTTCTGGAACAGTCCTGGAAATGATTCACATTAATTCCACTCACATTCCATTGGCCAGAACTCAGTCATGTGGCCTTACCTTTGCAAGACAGACTGGGACCTATAGTCTGGCTGTACACCCAGGAAGAAATGCAGTCTAACTACACCTAGGTGCAAGTTTGGTGATACCTGGCACATTTTCCCAGAAAGCCCTATTCATGAATGTATTGTACATGTAACCCACTAAGATTTGCTTTCCCAAACTGTATTTATTACCCAGACCTCCAAAATTAGCGTATGATTACTCAGATTTGGACCTGTAACAGAACATATATGTTTTGTAAGTTTCCTCATTGTAGTCAACTTCAAGGTAAGTCTTCAATTTATAAAATGAATGCAATGAAAATCCTAAATAATAAGTGTTTTCAACAAGTAGGGTATCACTTATGGGGCTTCTTATTAAAAATTTAATAATGTACAATGGGCCTCTGGGTATATTGTATCACTATAAAAAGGAAGAAAATTAGGTCTACCATAGCGGCACTTCAAGCAGCCAACTTTTCCAAGAAAGTGCAGCAGGACAATCCTCACCGGAGAAAGTAGAACAAAGGCATAGACTTATGTCAGATTCAGCAAGTCAGCAGCCTTGTTGTCTTTTGACCCCAGGTGCATGTGGACAGCATTTCAGGGCCCTTTTCTAGCAGACAAACTGGTAGATCCACATATAAAGACTGTATGCCAGGGAGTCACCCCTCAGATCATACCTTTCAGTGGGGCCCAGTAGGGGATCTGGATCTCATCTCTAGATTTTATCCTCAAGATAGCCCTCAAACCCACCTCTTCTCCCCATCTCCACTCTGTCATCTTTGTTCCAGTCACCATCATCTCACCTCTCCCCTGGACCACACGCTGGCCTTCCAAATAGTCCCCTATATCCATTCTGCCTTCTTCTGATCCATTCCATGTCCCCCGATTAAAATACTGCCACTATTGCCCATTGCTCTTAGAAAGCAAAACTCCAAACATGGCCTACCAGCGCCTGCATAGCTCCTTCCAATGTGTAGCCCCATCTCCCTCCACAGCTCCATGGGCTCCAGCCACCCTGGCCCTCTCTGTCCTTTGTACACCCCACATGCTCTTCCCTTTACCTGGTACATTTCTCCCTCCATCTTGCCTCCTGGCCTCCTTTTGAACCTCATCTTCTGGTAGAACCTTCCTAACATCTTTGAGTAGGTGTAGAGGATCTGAATTTGCCACCCCGAAATATGTCTCTTTGGCATAAGGATTATTTTAGGCTGATTATTTTTAAGAAACTGAAAACACAGAAGAAGCTCTGAAAAACAAGTCAAATAAGTCAAAATTACCCTTTCATAAGGGATATTTATGTGTGTAAGAGGAATCTCCCTGCTGTCCCTAAAACTCCTATCAGTGGAGAATATAACAGCTTACATCTGCATAACAACCTTGCCCTTGTTTACTGTGCTTTCCCTGTTCATCTGGTCACCTCCCATTACCACTCTCAACCCCCAATCTTTTGTCTTCAGCTGAAGATAATATTTAAGGTGATGGCTTTGGCCATTTTGGGGAGTTTTTCTGCATCTCTCTCCATGTATACGTAGGGAAAGAAAAATTCTTCTTCTACCCTTCAAGGTATTCCAACTGGACTAACAATTAAATTTACAAAAGATGTACTAACAGGAGAATAAAACATTTTATTACATGCACACCAAGGCCCAATGAAATTGAGCCCTAAAGATATGACCAAAGCAGGCAGTTTTTATATATTTTAAACAAAGACACAATACATTTGTGAATAACTAACAGGATAAAGAAAAGAGATATTTGGGAGCTTTAACTTGTGGGGAATTCTAAGCAGACTTAGGCTGAGGTAGTAGATGAGAAAACAATAAGATCTGTTTCTATAGCTTTCTTGGTTTTAAGGTCCCCATCTCTGGTGGTAAGGGTGTCTTTTTACTTCTAAGTGCAGGGAGGTTATTTTTCATATGGGAAATTTGCTTCCTGCTTTCAGGGGGAGGAGGATCTGAGCATCCCTGCATCCGGCTGTTTCTTAAGTAACTTTTATTTAAAATAATCAGTGAGCCAAGGGGGACACCTTTTGGAGCAGCCTGCCCTTGGACCCCACGTATACATGTTACTATACATGTTTTCTCCTGTAAATCTTGTATCAATTTAATTGTCAGACCAGCTAAAGAACCTGGAAGGAAGAAGGCAAAACTTCTTCCCCTACACGTAACTTACGGGCTCCCTCATAGGTTCTATTACATGGCGCATGACTCCTTTGCCACCCACATTGCTTTGGGTCATGTTGGGTAGACACTGGAATTTCCACTACCTCTATGGAGAGTAAGTTCCAAGTAGGAACTGGGCCACCACTGCCGGGCAAGTGGTCTGGCACAGAACAGGTAATTAGTAAATACGTCCTGAAAAACTGAAATAAAGACGTGCATATGAATAGTTCTCTGCCATTTACAAAGTTCTTGTGCATAAAGTATGTCATGTGGCCTCCACAACTTTACTCTCAAGCTGATTTTAGCACTTCCTTTCCACAGATGAGAAAGCTTAGAGTTTTGTTTTACTCCCCTGTGGGTTTTTAAAATATTATATTATTGTGATTCCTGCTCTTACTGTTATTTGTCTTTATCTTCTTTGGATTTGCTCTGTTGCTCTTTTCCTTCTTAAGTTGAAACTCAGCTCACTGATTTATTAAACTTTTTTCTGTATACATTTAAAGCCAAAAGTTTCCCTATATACATAGTGTTTTGGCTACATCCCACAATTTTTGATAGTGGCTTTATTGTTATTCAGCTCAAAATATTTTTTTAAATGTTTTAATGTTTATTTACTTTTGAGAGAGACAGAGACAGAATCTGAGCTGGTAAGAGGCAGAGAGAGAGAGACACAGAATCCGAAGCGGGCTCCAGGCTCCGAGCTGTCAGCACAAAACCCAACATAGGGCTTGAACCCACGAACCGCGAGATCATGACCGATGAGGGAGTGTGGGGCAAGCTGAGGGCAAAATACAGACTGGCACCCCCCCGCCAGGGTGGAATATGTGTGCTATTTCTCAGACACTCTTGGCTACCCAAGAACAAAGGAAAGGGGTTTAAGTGCTTGCCATGGTAATGTGGGAAAGTAAAGCAAATGAAAAATTAAATTCCCTTACTGCCCACAGCCTACGGAAAAGTCCTTGAAACTGGCAGAGTGACCTCACTCTAGGAGCTCAGCTGCCTCGATGCTGACACTTTGCTACAGGCCAAAGACCATCTTAGCGTAACATTATCCCAACCTTGAGGACCCTGTAAGTCACTTCCTTTACCTCAACTGTCCCAAAATATATGTTGGCAATCATACTCCAAGCTTATGGCCCCCTGATACGTATCTAAAGGGTCTCATGACTGAGGTTTTATTAAATGGTAGTAAATGGAGTTTCCCTAGCAACAACTAACCCCTCAAGGTCCTGGAAACCTTGCTTCCAAAATACCGTAGAGACTTCCTCTATCCCTGACCCCCTCCCAACCTGAGGCTATATAATGAGTTACCCGTCAGGACCCCAGTGCAGCTCTTTTTGCCCACGGGTCCTGTCCCTTGCTTTAATAAAATCACTGTTTTACACCAAAGACACCTTCAAGAATTCTTTCTTGGCCACTGGCTCCAGACCACCCCACCATCACCCCAAAACTTCATCAATGACCTGAGCTGAAGTCGGACGCTTAATGGACTGAGCTATCCAGGTGCCCCTCAGCTCAAAATATTTAAATTCCTCATTATGAGATTTTCTTTGACCTTTGAATCATTTTGAAGTATTTGTTTAATTTTTTACAATACTTATATAACACATTTTGGATATCTTTTTAGTTGTTTCTCTTAAATTCTGTTGTATTTTGGTCAGACTTTTTATCATTGATGACGCCAATTCTTTGCTTCTGTTGAGATTTCCTTTATGGTCCAAGATGTGACTAGCTATTTTTAAATATCCCTTGAGTGTTTGAACCCTGAAAGTTACACCCGGGAAGACCCAGGTTGACAGGGACAACATGGGAGAAGGGGCCTCTGAGCCTCTCTCAGGAGGGACACGGGTGGCAGTGAGACAGGGCTGAGGCAGTAGAGGATCTTCAGGGCATTCTAAAGTGTCTAGAGACAAAATTACACATCCCACTGTGTCATTTCTATTGTTTCTAATTAATTCCATGAATCTGGCAGGGTCTTTGAGGTTACTTTGAAAGGAAGCATTGGACAAGTGGGTGGTTTTCTCCTTTCATTGTTGGGTGACTAATGGAGCAATCTTGTTTTGCTTTCTGGCATGGGATTCTGTGAACATTTTAGGAAAGAATAGAGACCTTTTCATACAACCCCAAGCCTCTGTTTTTAAATTCCTCAGGAGCTCCCAGGAGGAAGGCACCGCGGCAGCTCTCCTCCACCCAAGCAAGAAAACAAGAACTCTGCACGCTGGACACAAGCACCCCCGTAAAATGGAGATCTTAACCTTATTCATGATTTTTAAAGCATGATCTTAAAAATCCTCAGAAAACAGAGCTGATGGACCATGTGGTTCACCTTCATCATTAGAAGAAATACCAAAAATGAGCATCTTTTGACGAAAAACCCTTTGAGTTTTGGGGCTTCATAGCACTGGTGTGGGGTGGGGGGTGCTTCTCTGGTGGATCCTGCTGTGGGACCGAGGAGCTTCCAGACACACATGATGACATCATGGAAGATCCAGCCGAGAGGAAGCGGAAATACCACCCAAATACCCTGGCATCAGGCTGGGTAGACTTTCAAATGCCAAGCAATGATTGAGGCAGGATCACCAGAGTTCCCAGAACCTCACTCACCCTCATGATTGGGGGTGCAAAACAACCTGTGGGTCAGGAAGGACACATGTGCTCATATCACAGTAAGAATTATGTTTAATCATTCAGAGCTGTAATAACGTCATGATTACTAAAAGCAGGGTTCAAATCAAATGAACCCACTGCTGTAGAAACCATATCTGCTGGCTGAAATACCCTTTTAAGTTATCAGTTTCTAATTTAGCATTACTTCTTCCCCAAATCACTCAAGTTGGAAGTTTGATTTTGGCTAATCAGTAACTTCCAAAGGAATTATGGGCATAATGCCCTTATTTTCCAAAAATGCCCTGACACACCCCACGTGTCATTCAATCAACAAACATTTTTGCACACATCCACCCTACCTAGGAGACTGAGCCAAGGACAGAGTGATGTAAACAAAATATAAACACATGAAAATTTCAGTAACAATGCCAAACAATGAACACTGGAGGTTGCAGTAAGAAGTCTATGTTTTGGAAGGAAGGGAGGGAGGGCAGGAGGGAGGGTGGGAGGGAGGGAGGGAGGGAGGGAAGGAAGGAAGGAAGGAAGGAACGAAGGAAGGAAGGAAGGAAGGGGAGAAAGAAAGAAGAAAGAAGAAAATAATCTATGTTCAATTCGCGAATAGAGCTGGAAAAGACACAGCCTTGAGTTCAGTGTGGGAAGTCAGCAATGTTGCCTGGAGTGGTCGAAAGTCTTTAGAGACAGGTGAGTCTTGATAGGAGTTGTAAAATAAAAACAAAAACAAAAACAAAAACAAAAACAAAAAAGAATTTGGAAAATCCGAAAGGCTAGTAAAAGACATTCCAGGACCAAAAAAAAATGATGTGAATAAAGTCAAGATATCTGAACAGTGCCGATTAAGTTTCTTAAAGGTAAGTTTCACCACCTGATACCAGAGCCAACCAGTGATGAAATTAATACGTAGGAAGAGTTTATCTGCTGCCCTACCACCTGGCCTCTCTGTTTCGCTGCCCCAGCTTCCCAGCATGCAGAACCAGGTACGGAATTTGCGGAACCCAATATAACATGAAAATCAGAGCTCCAGTGGAGAGGGTAAGTAAGCCTCCCTTTCTTTGCAACCCCAAGGGATTGCAACCTTTATGCAGAAATGTACTGGGTCCCTGGACCAAGCAGTAAGAGGCTCCACCCCAATTGGGTGTAGCAAGCCCAGGGAAGGATGGCCACTGCCTTGCCCAGTCTGAGGGACTGAAGATGTAAAGGGCAGCAGCAGGACAAGGGCTTCCGTATCCTATGCCCCAGGACACAGGAGGCTCCAGGAGGCAGGGTGCAGGCGACTGCAAAGGTGTCTTAAGGAGGCAGTGGGAGGCCTCTGCACGTGCTGCATCATCCCATGGGATTTCACTTAAATAACATAAACTCAAATAAAATGATTAAGAATGTCAAGATGGTGGGGCACCCGGGTGGCTCAGTCAGTTGAGCATCCGACTTCAGCTCAGGTCACGATCTCACAGTTTGTGAGTTCGAGCCCCGCGTCGGGCTCTGTGCTGACAGCTCAGAGCCTGGAACCTGCTTCAGATTCTGTGTCTCCCTCTCTCTCTCTCTGCCCCTTCCCCACTCATGCTCTGTCTCTCTCTGTCTTAAAAATAAGTAAAACATTTATGGGGCGCCTGGGTGGCGCAGTCAGTTAAGCGTCCGACTTCAGCCAGGTCACGATCTCGCGGTCCGCGAGTTCGAGCCCCGCGTCGGGCTCTGGGCTGATGGCTGGGAGCCTGGAACCTGTTTCCGATTCTGTGTCTCCCTCTCTCTCTGCCCCTCCCCCGTTCATGCTCTGTCTCTCTCTGTCCCAAAAATAAATAAACGTTCAAAAAAAAATTAAAAAAAAAATAAGTAAAACATTTAAAAAAAATTTTTTTTTAAAGAAAAGAATTTCAAGCTGGCAACCACAGAGCAAGGATCTCTGAAGGCCAGGCCCCATGTGACTGCACAGGTCTCCGGTCCACGAAGCCAGCCAATCTTGCACTTCCTTGAATTTTCTGTCCACTCCCCACCCAAAGTTGTATTACAATCACATTCTAAACTAATCTGAAAAGCGCCTGCTGATCTTTTATGAGCAGAGGTCCCCACCTGTGCTTACGCTACATTCACCATGGGAGTCAGACCTGCCCAAGGGTGTCTGCAAAACCAAAAGCAACTTTGCCCAGAGTCTTCCCCAGAGAGAATGAAGAACCAGCTAGAAAAGAACATTTCTTGGAGAGCTGGATGGTCCAGCAGCGACGCACCAATTTCTGGGAAGAGGGAGCCCCACCATCAGTGCCAATGCGTTTGCCTGCAGCATCCACGCTGACCAGGGAAGGCTCAGACAATTATTCTTGCTCAAACTTAGGTCACCCTGAGAGTTCCAAGCAGCTGGGTGACACCTTGAAGGGAGCCGGAGTTCCCACAAGTTCACTCGTAGTGACCAGGGTCAGAGAAATAGAGTTGGTAGTGAAACAATGACCTTACTCTCACCCCTGGCTTGTGTGTCCGGGGGTTTCTGGAATTCTAGCTCACCCACATGCCACTTCACGTTGGCTTTCTGGAGGCAAAAGTCTTCTAACATAGAGGGATGACCATTTATGGGACCTCAAGGCATTATTGCAGTTTGGACAGGAGGATCATCTTTTTAAATAAACTTTTATACTCCATCATATTATAGCAGAAGGAGGTTCCGGGGAGAGCAAGGTTGATGCTACATGACACAGAGATACATCATCACCCAGGTGCAATTCCTCTCTCAGTCACAGAAGAAGAAACTACAGGACAGTCAGGCAAAGACGGTGGGGGGTCAAACTGCCTTTTCAACACACGACACAGGTGGGTTCTGGTCATCCCCCTCTCCTCCAGACACGACCAGAATGGTGGCTCTCTCTGCCTGGCTGGCCACGTCCTGTCACTCTGTAAGAAATAAGCCTCTGTTTGATGATGACAGACAACATCAAATGCTTTTCATACATCATCAAGTGATTTCATGTGCAAAGGCTGTGCTGATAACATCAAACCTCAGCTCGATCTGTCACAGTTTAAGTAACTTTGAGAATTTTCCCATTTCTGTGCCTCTCCTTTCATGCCACCTGCCGGAACAAAAGGCCAAGTATCATATTTGGAACAAAGAGTCCTTGAGAAAGGAGTATCAGTCTTTTTCAGCTACTTCTGACACGTCATTCAGTTATTGGTGGATTGCTCCATTTTTTTTTTAAACATTTTTTTTTCAACGTTTATTTATTTTTGGGACAGAGAGAGACAGAGCATGAACGGGCGAGGGGCAGAGAGAGAGAGGGAGACACAGAATCGGAAACAGGCTCCAGGCTCTGAGCCATCAGCCCAGAGCCCGACGCGGGGCTCAAACTCACGGACAGCAAGATCGTGACCTGGCTGAAGTCGGACGCTTAACCGACTGCGCCACCCAGGCGCCCCGGATTGCTCCATTTTTAAGCAATATTTCATATCTCCCAAGAAAAATGTTCATCACACCCGAGAGAGTTCTAGAATTCGACTGTGTGTTTCAGTCATCCAGACAGAAGAACTGGAGGCCCAGGAGCTTCCTCAAAGGGGAACAGAGTCCTGATTCATGAGTCTGGGGTCACCCGACACAGTTCCAAGAGTACCTAGAAACATGTCTGAAGTTCCACAGAGGCCGGGTCCTCCCTGAAAGGCTCTGAGGGCTGAAGTCCCTTCAGGGACAACAAGTACCATTCACCCATGAGAACAATACCTCAAGTTTTCCACAGCAGGAATAAGACACAACTGCGACATGCAGATTGTGCTCTGGGTTGTTGCAAAGACCTCTGACTGACCTTGAAAATACACAAAATATACATATGGGCCAAAGAATGCGTCCTATTCCTGAATTAACCAAATAGCCTACAGTTGAGTCTCTCATACAAACCTGCCACTAGTCCTTTAATCTCAAAACGGAAAGTTCTTCTGAAGGCAATTTGAAATCATACAGTATTTTTTGGCTAATTTTTTTTCTAACTTTTTATTTGAAAATGCTTATGCCTAGAGTAAGATGACAGAATTGATGCAGTGAACACCTTACACTTTCCACCTAGAAGTACCAACTGCTAACACATGCTCACTTTTGTTTGATCAAGCAGTATTTAACCAGGTAGTCACCCTTGGAAAGGGTGAAATGAGCCTCCCTTTCACCAAGACACTCTTGTTTCATCTGAGAGCAGATATTTGCCTCCATTAGGGGCAGTAAGATGTGGATGGGCCTCTCCCCAGTGGGGTTGGACTGCTCTTAATGAATTAAGAAGCAAGGGAGATTAGTTGAGGAAAAGCAGGAATTGCACTTACGCTTGCATACTTAAGAAAAGGTAGGGGCGCCTGGGTGGCTTAGTCAGTTAAGCATCCGACTTGGGCTCAGGTCATGATCTTGTGATCTGTGGGCTCAAGCCCCGCGTCGGGCTCTGTGCTGACAGCTCAGAGCCTGGAGCCTGCTTCAGATTCTGTGTCTCCCTCTCTCTTTGCCCTTCTTTCCTTGCTCATGCTCTTTCTCTTTCCCACAAAAACAAACGTTAAAAAAAAAAGATTTTTAAAAAAAGAAAATGTGAATAAATTCAGCAAATATAAAGTTTCTTTTCATTTACTGATGTCCATTATAAAAGCAAAACCCTTCTTTAAGTATTTTCAAGGATCATACATTCATTCACCAAAAATATATGAAGCTCCTGCTCTGGGGGTGCCGGGCATTATTCTGGACACTGGGGACACAGCAGTGCACAGAGGAGGCTCAGATCTCACGTGCTCCCCCTAGAGGGGGCGAGGACAAACAACGAACTAGTACAGAAATATCCCATCAGGGATCACATTAAGTGTATAGACTGCTTTAGGTAGTATAGACATTTTAACAATGTTTGTTCTTCCCATCCATGAACATGGAATGTTTTTCCATTTCTTTGTGTCCTCTTCAATTTTTTTCAAAAGTGTTCTATAGTTTTCAGAGTACAGATCTTTTCCCTTTTCGTTAGGTTTATTTCTAGGTATCTTATTGTTTTGGGTGCAATTGCAAATGGGATCGATTTCTTGATTTCTCTTTCTGCTGCTTCATTATTGGTGTATAGAAATGCAACAGATTTCTGTACGTTGACTTTATAGCCTGTGACTTTGCTGAATTCAAGTATTCTAGGTCTAGCAATTTTTGGTGGTGTCTTTCAGATTTTCTACATACAGTATCATGTCTCTGCAAATAGTGAAAGTTTGACTTCTTCCTTGCTGCTTTGGATGCTTTTTATTTTTCTTTTTTCTTTCTTTTGGTCTGATTTTGAGACTAAGACTTCCAGTACTATGTTAAATAGTAATGGTGAAAGTGGACATCCCTGTCTTCTTCCTGATGATAGGGGAAAAGCTCTCAGTTTTTCCCCTTTGAAGATGTTATTAGCTATGGGTCTTTCATATATGGTTTTTATGACATTGAGGGATGTTCCCTCTAACCCTACTTTGTGAAGGGCTTTTATGAAGAACGGATGCTGTATGGGGAACCCGGGTGGCTCAGTTGGTTGAGTGACCGACTTTGGGTCAGGTCATGATTTCACAATATGTGAGTTCAAGCCTGGCATCAGACTCTATGCTGACAGCTCAGATCCTGGAGCCTACTTCGGATTCTGTGTCTCCCTCTCCTCTCTGTGCTCTGTCTCTGTCTCTCTGTCTCTCTCTCTCTCAAAAATAAATAAACATTAAAAAAGAAAAAAAAAGAATGGATGCCGTATTTTTTCAAATGCTTTTATGCATCTATTGAGAGGAACGTATGGTTCTTACACTTTCATTAATGTGGTGTATCATGTTGATTGATTTGCAGATATTGAACCACCCCCATCCCAGGAAAAAATCCACTTGAAATACCACTAGCACTTTTCACAGAGCTAGATCAAACAATCCTAAAATTTGTATGGAACCACAAAAGAGCACAAATAGCTAAAGTAATCCTGAAAAAAAACAAAACTGGAAGCATCACAATCCCAGGCTTCAAGCTGTATTACAAAGCTGCAGTCATCAAGACAGTATGGCACTGGCACAAAAACAGACACATAGATCAATGGAACAGAATAGAAACCCCCAAAATGGACCCACAACCAAATGGTCAATTAATCTTCAACAAAGCAGAAAAGAATATCCAATGGAAAAAAGTCTCCTCAACAAATGGGTGTTGGGGAAACTTGTCAGCAACATGCAGAAGAATGAAATTGGACCACTTTCTTACACAATACACAAAAATAAATTCAAAATGGATGAAAGACCTAAATTTGAAATAGGAAATCATCAAAATCCTAGAGGAGAACACAGACAGTAACCTCTTTGACCTTGGCCAGAACAACTTCATATCAGACACATCACCAGAGGCAAGGGAAATAAAAGCAAAACTCAATAATTGGGACTTCGTCAAGATAAAAAGCTTCTGCACAGTGAAGGAAACAATCAACAAAACTAAAAGGCAGCCTATGGAATGGGAGAAAATATTTGTAAATGCCATAGCTGATAAAAGGTTAGTGTACAAAATCTATAAATAACATATCAAACTCAACACCCAAAAAAAACAAATAATCCAGTGAAGGAATGGGCAGAAGACATGAATAGATACTTTTCCAAAGAATACATCCAAATAGCTAACAGACCCATGAAAAGATGTTCAACATCACTCAACATCAGGGAAATACAAATTAAAACCATGGTGAGATACCATCTCACACCCATCAGAATGGCTAAAATTAAGATGCAGAGAATGCAGAGAAAGGGGAACCCTCTTGCACTGTTGGTGGGAATGCAAACTGGTGCAGCCACTCTGGAAAACAGTATGGAGTTTCCTCAAAAAGTTAAAAATAGAACTACCCTATTACCCAGCAATTGCATTACTAGGGATCTACCCGAAGGATATAAAAATTCAGATTTGAAGGGGCACACGCACCCCAGGCTAAACAGTAGTTATCAACAATAGCCAAACTATAGAAAGAATCCAAATGTCCATCAACTGATGAATGGATAAAGAAGATGTTTGGGGCACCTGGGTGGCTCAGTCGGTTGAGCCTCCGACTTCAGCTCAGGTCGTGATCTCATGGTTTACAGGTTCAAGCCCCACGTTGGGCTCTGTGCTGACAGCTCGGAGCCTGGAGCCTGCTTCGGATTCTGTGTCTGCCTCTCGCTCTGCCCCTCCCACCGCCCCCCCCCCCCATGCTCTGTCTCTCTCTCTCTCTTCAAAAATAAATAAACATCAAAAAAAATTTTTTTTAAGAAATAAAAAAAAAAAGAAGAAGATGTGGTATAGGGGTACCTGGGTGGCCCAGTGGGTTAAGCATCCGACTCTTGATTTCAGCTCAGGTCATGATCTCACAATTAGTGAGTTCAAGCGCCACAATGGGCTCAGGGCTGATGGTGAAGAGCCTGCTTGGGATCCTCTCTTTCCCTCTCTCTCAAAAATAAATAAACATTTTTGAAAAAAGGTAATTAAGGGGCGCTTGAGTGGCTCAGTCAGTTAAGCATCCAACTTCAGCCCAGGTCATGATCTCATGGTTCATGGGTTCAAGCCCCATGTTGGGCTCTGTGCTGACAGCTCAGAGCCTGGAGCCTGCTTTGGATTCTGTGTCTCCCTCTCTCTCTGCTTCTCCCCAACTTGTGCTCTGTCTTTCTCTCTCTGTCTCTCTCTCCCTCTCAAAAATAAACATTAAAAAGTTAAAATGTAAATTTAAAAAAGGTGTGGTATATATATGTGATGAAATATCACTCGGCCATCAAAAAGAATGAACTCTTGTCATTTGTGACGTCATTAATGGAGCTAGAGTGTATCATGCTTAGCGAAATAAGTCAGTCAGAGAAAGACAAAAACCATATGACTTCACTCATATGTGGAATTTAAGAAACAAAACAGACGAACATATAAGAAGGTAGGGGGAAGAGAAGAGAGGGAAATGAACCACAAGAGACTCTTAATGACAGAGAACAAACTAAGGGTTGATGGAGGGAGGTGGGTAGGGGGATGGGCAGGATAGAGCATGGGAACTAAGGAGGGCACTTGGGATGAGCACTGGGTGTTGTATGTAAGTGATGAATCACTGAACTCCACTCCTGAGACCAATGTTGCACTGTGTGTTAACTAAGTAGAATTTACATAAAAATTAAAAAGAAGAAAAGAAATGTCACATCAGGGCAAGTGCTCTGGAGGGAATGAAACAGGGTAACGTGCAGGGCGAGGTTAGTGACTGCAGCGGATTCCTTTGGGGCCACAGGAGCAGCAAGTGCAAGGATCCCATGTGAGCAGATCAGGTCACAGATGCAAAGAGGTTGCCTGTGCTGAAGAAAAGGAACAAAAGGGAAGGATAAGAGATGAGGTCAGAGTTCTTAGAGCCAGATATGTGAGGACGCCTTGACCCTGGCGCAGAGTTTGGACTTTATACTAAATTCAGGGGGAAGTCAGTAGAGGTTTTTATACAGAAGAAGGGCACAATCTGAATTAGGTTTCAAAAGGTGCCTCCGGCCACTGCATGGAAAGGTGATTACAGGGCTTGTATTCACGTCCTAAAGCCGCGGTAGCAAAGTTCCACAAAGTGGGGGGCTTCAAACAGCAGAAACTGATTGTCTCACAGTGCCGGAGACCGGAGGTCCCAAACCTAGGTGTTGACAGGGCCACACTCCCTCGGAAGGCTCTAGGGGACGATCTCTCTTTTTTTTCCAGTTGCATGGTCTCAATTTATTAGGTGTTTGTTCTTCTGCAGACCTCGGCTCAAAAGGTTGTGATTTTAACTTTGTTTATGGCACATTATCATTACTGGTCCGTGCAGTGTATCTAATTATTAACAACGTTTTGTGGAAGGATGCGTCTACATCCATAAATTATGGCAAGATGGGATGTTCCCGTTGATGCTAATTACTAGGGCAGAATTTCGGCCACATTGAATACAATATTGAAAGGCTCAACTACATTTTCTTACTTTCTTTTTTTATATACAAAATGTAGGTCTTTTTTAAAGTTTTTTGTTAATTCCAGTTGGTTAACAGTGTTATATTAGTTTCAGGTGTACTGATATATATTTATATATTAGTTTCAGGTGTACTGATGTTATATGCGTTTCAGGTGTGCAATATACTGATTCAGCAATACCAGGGGAGGGTCTTCTTCAACTTCCACTCCCGGTGGGCCCGGTGCTCCTGAGTTTATGACAACATCACTCCAAGATCTGCCCCCGTCTTCACATGGTGTCTTCTGTGTGTGTGTGTGTGTGTGTGTGTGTGTGTGTGTGTGTGTGTGTGT
>NW_024412429.1:8573833-8622060 GCF_014898765.1 Herpailurus yagouaroundi | reverse complement strand
TGTGTGTGTGTGTGTGTGTGTGTGTGTGTGTGTGTGTGTGTGTGTGTCCTCTGATAAAGACACCAGAGGAGACCAGACTGGACTGGGGCCAGCCCTGAGGATGTCGTCTTAACTTCATTGCACCTACAAAGACCCTATTTCTAAATAGGGCACATTCAAAATTCCCAGGGGTTAGGACTTCAACATATTTTGGGGCGGGGAGCACAGTGCTACCCACAGCAGGGGCACAGGAATAGGGGCAGGGGCTGTTTGGGGCACCTGCAGGGTGCAGGCAGCGGAGTTGGCTTGGGGAACACAGAGCGAAAATGCGAGAATGCAGGTAAGATTTGGGTCATGTTTTGTACCTCTACCCACAGACTTATGGGGATGAAGGTGAGCAAACATCAAGTGTGACTTCCAGAATTTTGGAGAGTCCAACTGGGAAGATGGGAAAGTTAAGAGAAAGATCAAGTCATGAGGGCAAATCAGTAGAAGATACTTCTCGAAGTGCACATAGAACTGCCAAGAAAGCGCTTGGGTACAACCTGCTGGATATCAGGTGACAGATCAGAACTGGACATTTGAATTTGGAAATAAGCAGCATATGGATCCTCATTTGAAACTGAACTTCATCGCTAATAAGGCCGTTGACATTTTGAATGAGGGAATAATTTTCAAATAAATGATAAAGACTATTTTAATCATCTCTTATGTTTCCAGAGAGTCATGACTTGAGGCTTCACGTTGCCGGAGCGCTTCTGGAGGTCATCTGCTGATGGCGGAGTTCACATGGGGAGTCTCAGGAAGTGAGGCGGGCTGTGTTGCTGGCTTTGTCATCCATGGACTTCCAAACCCTGGAATTGGGTTATCAGTTAAGGATCGGTAATCTCTCGGGATGCCTGGATGGCTCAGTCGGTTAAGCGTCTGACTTCAGCTCAGGTCATGATCTCGCGGTCCATGGGTTTGAGCCCCGTGTCGGGCTCTGTGCTGAGGCTCAGAGCCTGTGCTCAGAGCCTGGAACCTGTTTCAGATTCTGCGTCTCCCTCTCTCTGACCCTCCCCTGTTCATGCTCTGTCTTTCTCTGTCTCAAAAATAAATAAACATTAAAAAAAAAAAAAAAGGATCGGTAATCTTGTCTGATGTGACAAAATGTTTCCGTATTTTGAACAACTGTTCTTAAATCCAAAATAAACCTATAATTGAAAGTATGGCTCCCTTTTTTGACGTTCCCTCACGGCTTTTAAGCCTCCCACCTCCCCACTGCCCCCCACCTCCGCCCACACCGGAGGGAGCTGGCCTGCTTGGCCCTGGTGGGAGAGTCAAACCTTCACCCCAGCTGTCCCCTTAACTGTCACGAGCCCTAAGCCAGGCCCTCCCTCTTCTGTCCAGACATTTCAGGCAAGCAAGGGGAGACTGCCAGCTCTCTCCAGAAGCCTCCAGACGTGTGTGATCAACGTTTCATATACCCTCTTGGTGTCAGTGTGGCATCATCTGCCATCTTGGCATCCAGATCAAATTTTGGGTAGGAGGCCGTCCTGCTTCTTCAAAGTGGCTGTAAACAAAACCCAGGACTCAGTCATAAAGTGCTGTTTAGGAAAGAAAAGAAAGGCTTAGCGCTGCAATCGAAAAGATGAAAAGCAGTTTGGAGGACTGATGAACAGGGACCCATAAAACAGCTGATCCCGGACAGAGGCACCCCTCAGCCCCCTTCTCGAAGGGGCAATGGAATGCCATCTCCCCCAGAGCCGCGCCAGCGAAGCAGAGGCATGACTTGAGGCCGGCTGGGGGCAATTCTCCCCCACCACCATTAGGATGCTAAACGGGAAAGAGAAATGTTAGTACATTACAGAAACTCGCCCCCGTGGGAGCCAGAGGCTGGGTCGGGGAGGACAGGAGACCAGGAGACGGAGGAAGGGCTGGGAAGCAGGGGCCAAGGTGGAAGGTAGGCAACAGCACCCTCCAAGTTGCCAGAGAACAAGTGCAGCTGCGCTTTGAATAGCGGCTTCTCCAAACCACGCCCATTTTCAGGGTCAGCCCTCTTAGGTCCACAGTCCAGGTTGTCCGATTCTACACCCTGCTTTGTCCTTGTCTGGAGGGGGCGCCGTGGCCTGGCCTGTGGGAAGGCCTGGTGCGTGAGTCTCTGCAGAGGAGGTGAGCAAGCACGCCCTTGGTGCGGGGGGGGGGGGGGGGGGGCGGGCGGGGGGGGGGGGGGCCCCCCCCACCCGCCGGGGGGGCGGCCCCCCCCCCCCCCCGGCGGGCGGCCCCCCCCCCCCCACGAGCTCTGGCTCTGGGTGACACCGCCAACAGCAGTGGGGGAGGCACCGCACCCCTACCGCTGGCCGTGGAGACTCGTCTAACACCCCGCCTTCTCGGTTTCTCCTCCATGAAAACGAGGTTAGGTGGATGATTGCCGGGGTCTGAAATCACCACGGTTTTAATTCTGTCTCTAAGCCTAAGGCAGCAGGCTCCGCAATTAGAAAGGGAATAGGGCGGGGTGCCCCGGTGGCTCAGTTGGTTAAGCATCTGACCTCGGCTCAGGTCATGATCTCCTGGTTTGTGTGGGTTCCCAGGAGGGGCTCTGCGCTGACAGCTCAGAGCCTGGAGCCTGCTTCGGATTCTGTGTCTCCCTTTCTGCCCCTTCCCCACTCGCTTTCTCTCTCTCTCTCTCTCTCTCAAAAATAAACATTAAAAAAAGAATTTTTTTTTTTTTAAGAAAGAAAGGGGGCATGGGGCAGGGAGGGCACGTGGCCAAAATCAATTCTTCTCCAGCGCAGACTTTTTTTTTTTTTTTTTTGAGAGAGAGAGAGAGAGAGAGAGAGAGAGATTGCTGGGGGAGGGGCAGAGAGGGAGAGAGAATCCCAAGCAGGCTCTGAGCTGTAAGCAAAGCACCAGATGCAGGGTTAGATCCCACCAACCCTGGGATCAGGACCCCAGCGAAAATCAAGCACCACTTGGGGTCCCTGGGTGGCTCAGTTAAGCATCCCACTCTTGGTATCGGCTCAGATCATGATCTTGTGGTTTGTGAGATCTAGCCTGCAAAGGGCTTTGTGCTGACAGTGTGGAACCTGCTTGGGATTCTCTGCCTCTCATTCTGTCTCTGTCTCTCTTTCTCTCTCTGTCTCAAAATAAATAAATAAACTTAAAAAAAAAAAAAAGAGCCCATTAACTGACTGAGCCACCCAGGCACCCCGACTTTTGTTTTTTAAACCTGTGAATCCATCTCAGTGAGACTCCAAGTCTCCCACCCTATGAGACCCCTCAGTAAACCCTGGGGGGGGGGAGGGGGGCCCAGACACTGTTACTTCCAGGGCTGGCAGTGGATGGGGCCACTTCTGGTCTTGCCCCACACACCCCTTGGGAAAGCACCAGTCCCAAAACGGCTGGGAAACAGCTCGGTCCTTCCAGCTCCAGGGTATGTTGCTCAGGGTTTCTCCACACCGGTGGCCAAAGGCACTGAGCCCTGTCCCACAGGTTCCCATGGCCACTCCCCTCCAAAAGGAGACAGGAACAGGACAAGGGAGGCCTCGAGGCCTGCTGCAGCCACCGGCCCGAAGCCCAGGCCAGGCCACAAGATGTGCACCAGGGAAGGAAGGGCTGGTGTCCTCCCCACTCTGAAGGCTTGCAAGCAGCTCCTGAGAGCTACTGAGAGTGAAACGAAGAACACTTTGAAGATACTTTTTTTAATGTTTTTTACATCATGCCACTGGCTAGCAGGCCACCTGGAACATCTGGTTCTAGCTCTGAAACCGTCATGGAAAACACTGTGGCCAACGTTCTGTTCCCGGAGCTCTCGCTCAGGCCACCCCCTCACCTCTGGGACCACGTGAAAACCAAGACAAAGGTGGCTGGCCCGCTGGTGAAAACCCAGCTAGGTTCTAAGACTCTGCACTTAATTCACATCTAAGTGGCATTCAGTTACACCAGGAAATAGACAAGTTTGCCTCCTTGACATTACGGGTTTCTCTCCTTCATGCCGAATGTCATACACCTTGTCCCTGAGCCATGCTGACCTCCCTAGTGATGGGTATAGTGCTGTGGAATTAGCTTTCCCTTCATCTTTGATGAAGTAGATGAGGCCGTCCCCCTCCCCAGTTTTTAAACCCTTTCATCCCCTCCTGTCATAAAGGTCTTCATCCACCTAGAATAGGGTGACAGGCCTGGGAAGCTGAAAGACGCCATGCCTGGCTGAGAGAGAAATGACACTGTCATTTCCAGTTGTAAAGTATGCCCACGGGATTAGTACTTCCCTCCTGCTGTTTATATAACGTTATGAAACAGTCACATACAGAAAGGGTGCTCAGTGTCCAGGAAGAGTGAGAAGGTCCCTCTGGCTTCTTATCTCTGATAAGAAGTTCCCCTTCCAGCAAGATTGGCCCCCCAAAACACGTGTGCACGTATGCACGCGCACACACACACACACACACACACACACACACACACCCCACTTTGACACACACATCAGTCAGGAAAAGAAGTCCATGCCCTGGACGTGAGTGGTAACTGCAAAACATTCAGCAACAAACGATGGCGGCCACTCCCATTTGTTCTGGTTATCACCAGCTTGTCGTATTGGTTGATTTCCACTCTGGTTCCAGATTCTTCACCTTGGTCCACATCTTTCCTTCCCCTCCACATGTCCTACCCCAAGCCCTAAGACCCATACCCAAAAGTGCCCTCTGATGGATATCAGTGCATTTCTATTTAAAAAAAAAAACAAAAAAAACAGTATTACTGGGTGTCCCACGTATTTGGGACCAATTCTTCTAGGAAAACAGCGGTCATCCCAAGAACAATAACAACAAAAATCGATGAACAATGCCATTTAGACTTGCAAGTTGGTGATAACCTTCGCTTTTGCAGAGTCTTTAAGTCACATCAAAATATACCATCACTTAATTCTCACAACTATTGCCAACCCCATTTCAAGGATGGGAATATTGAGACAGTAGTGAATATAACTGTATAGCTGCAAAGATTTGTCAAGTGTGAGTGTAAGACTGTGTTCCAGCCACCCGACTTTCTACACATGTAAAACAGTGCACTACAAACAGAGGCTGATATCACCCATCACATGCTGTCTAACCCACACACCTAAGAAGAGTTATAATATAATGAAGGAAAACTTGTATTTGCTGAACAGCTGGAGCCAGAATTCTCTGGAGGGAGGAAAGTACCCTGACATGTTGCTTCGAGTGGAAAGTGAAATATGTGCATGGTGTAACCTGAACCACCGACAGATGCTGTGCTGGAGGAGATGGGAGGAACCAGAAGTGCTTTGCTCCTGTCCAGGGGAGTAGAGACAAGAAGAAGGGAGGACGTCAGGAGGAGGGAGGGGAGGTCAGTGATGTGGCACAAGGGTTGAGGCAAGCCTGCGTGGAGCAGAGCCGTGAGAAACCCCCGTCTCTGGTGGCTGAATGGGCTCTAATGATAAATATGTGCAGGGGCTCCTGGGTGGCTCAGTCAGTTGAGCATCCAACTCTTGATTTCGGCTGAGGCCCTGATCTCACAGTCTGTGAGTTTGAGCCCCATATCGGACTCTGTGCTGACAGTGCGGAGTCTGCTTCGGATTCTCTCTCTCCCTCTCTCTCTGCCCCTCCCCCATTGGTGTTTTCTCTCTCTCTCTCTCTCTCTCTGTCTCTGCCCTCCCTAGCTCATGCTTTCTCGCTCTCAAAATAAATAAACATTAAAAAATTAAAAATTTAAAAATTTTTAAAAAGTAAAAAAATAAACATGTCCAATGTGATTTCTAGGTTCACTGCTGTGGTTCTAAGATTAAAATTTACATGAATGTTTCAAATGTTACTTCCTTTCTTTCTTATATCACCTCTCCTCTGACTTTCTAATCCCATTCACCCTTGATGGTGCACACTTGAATTTGCCAAATAGGGTAGCTCTTTCCTGGTGTCTTTCCTGGTGTGAAACTTGGTCTGTTTCACCTTACCACCGTCTCTTTACAAATCTTTCCTCACCCCCGCCCCCTGTCTCCTCACTTTCTCCCTAGTGGCATCTCGCAGGTGTGTGTGTATGAGTGTGTATGTTTGTGGGTGTGTGTTTATGTGAGTGTGCATATGTGTGAGTGTATGTGTGTGACTGTCAGTGTGTGTACTGTGTGTGAGTGTGTGTTTCTGCAGGTGGGTGTGTGTTTTTGTATGTGTGTATGTGTGAGTGTGTTTCTGCAGGTGTGTGTGTGTGTGTGTGTGTGTGTTTCTGTAGGTGGGCACGTTTCTGTATGTGAGTGTATGTGAATATGTGTTTCTGTATGTGAGTGTGTATGTGTGTGACTGTCAGTGTGTGTGTGTGTGAGTGTGTTTATGTGGGTGTGGGTGTGTGTTTCTGTATGTGAGTATGTGTGTGTTTCTGTAGGTGTGCGAATGTGTGTGTGTGTCTTAAGTGGATGGGAACACCTGTTCTGGTCATCATCGCTGCTACGCTGATGTCTCAATGACATGCTTCTACCCCCACCAGCAGCTTCTCAGAGTTCTTAGTGTCTGATGCAAGTGGTGAAATCTCGCGCTGGATGGGGCTGATTGGCTGGCAGGGGCACCGCCGGACCTGCCCATCAAGTTCTCTCCTCTTTAACCTCCCTAACGAACCTCCTTGGAAGCCTTTATTGCCTCCAGAATCATGAAAGACCACGAATGAAGACCAAACAAAGTTGAATACCAACCCCGGGAAAATGAACCCCAAACGGTCCCCTGTTACTAAGTGTGGTGTAACAGCCCCCACCGGCAAGGGATGAAACTAAACGCAAGTAAATGACTAGCGGGTCTTGGTGTAAGTGTCTGTCCGGCTGAGCCCTGAAGTACGGGAGGTGCTTCCTATCGTGAACCCTTTGAGCTTGGAGGCTGTGTTCGCTGTAGAGTTACAAAGACACTCGTCTCAGCGGACTAAGATTCCACCTGTTCCACCCTAAGATGTAATCTCAGCTAGAAACCAGAGCTTGGACATCTATCACTCTGCAAGCCCAGAATGAGAGTCTATTGCCAAAACCCTGGTTGGGTTTTCCAGAGAGAGCCTGTCTGAAGATTTATGGATGCCTCATCTTCCTCTGATCGCCTCCTAGCCTCTTCCCCACTTCACTCCTCCAGGTCCTTCCAAAAAGGAGGAAATGACCAGAGCGAGCCTACTCATGTCTTACCCAGAGCAGGCCTGTAGTAAATGTTTGTGGCTAATAAATATGCTGAAACCTGCCACCCTGGGCCAATCTCCCCCTCGTCAGAACCAGGGGAAGAAAAGCGGAAAGTACTAACTTTAAGGCATACAAGCAGTGCTGTGCAGCAACAAAGCATAGTTTCTTTGTTCGTTATCTTTGTTACCGAGGAGAGTATGCACGCTCAGAGAGGCTCTTCAACAAGTGCATGAGCACAGCAGTGGGAAGGCTGTGGTTCCATAAGTGTTCTGACCCAGCAGCTTATGCTATTTCCACACTATCCATCACTCTGTGTGTATTTGACTCTGAGGCAAATGAGAACAGAAGACATTTTGTACAGACTGCTTTATCAGGTTGAGGAAGTCTCCTTCTGTTCCTAGTTAACTGAGAGATTTTATCATAAAGGGATATTGAATTTGGCAAATGCTCTTGACAATATGATTTAGTTTTTGGTATGCGCGCGCGCGTGTGTGTGTGTGTGTGTGTGTGTGTGTGTGTGTGTGTTAGTTTGTTAACATGGTGAATTACATATGTTAATTTGCAAGTTTTAAACCAACTTTGCATTCCTGGGATAAATATAGTATATTCCTGGCCATGATATATTATTGTTTATATATTGTTGCATACAATTTGCTCTAAGTTTAAGAATTTTTACAACTATCCCCATGATGTTAGCCTGTAGATTTCTTTCCTTATAATGTCTTTGTCCGCTTTTTTTTTTTTTATCATTTACCCGTAATGATTGGGGCACCTGGGTGGGTCAGTCAGTTGAGCTTCCAACTTTGGCTAAGGTCATGATCTTGTGGTCCATGTGTTTGAGCCCCGCATCAGGCTCGCTGCTGTCAGCGAGGAGCCGGCTTCTGATCCTCTATCCTCCTCTCTCTCTGCCCTTGCCCAACCGTGCTCTCCCTCAAAAATAAGTAAAACATTTTTTAAAAAAGAGATAATGTTAGTGGGGTGCCTGGTGGCTCAGTCGGTTAAGCGTCTGACTTTGGCTCAGGTCATGATCTCGCGGTCCGTGAGTTCGAGCCCCGTGTTGGGCTCTGTGCTGACAGCTCAGAGCCTGGAGCCTGTTTCGGATTCTGTGTCTCCCTCTCTCTGACCCTCCTCCGTTCATGCTTTGTCTCTCTCTGTCTCAAAAATAAATAAACATTAAAAAAAATTTAAAAAGAGATAATGTTAGCTTCATAAAATGGCTTACAAAGTATCCCCTGTTCTTCAATTGTCCACAAGAGTTTGGGTAAAATTGATATAAGTTTTTCCTTAAATGTCTGGTATGATTCATCAGTGAAAGCATTTGGGTTGGAAGTTTTCTTTGTGGGAAGATTTAAAACTATAAAATCAATGTTTAGTTTTAATAGGACTTTTAGGTCTATCTCTTTTTTGAGTGAGTTTTAGTAGTTTATATCTTTCAAGGAATGTGTCCATTTCATTTAAGTTGCCAAATTTATTAAAATAAAATTTGTTCAGAATAGTCGTTTATTATCCCTTAATATCTGTAGGATCTGTGACGATATCATGTCTCTCATTTTTTTTAAGTTTGTTTATTTATTTTGAGAGAGTGCAAGAGAACAGGGGAGGGGCAGAGAGAGCGAAAGACTGAATCCCAAGAAGGCTGTGCGCTATCTGCAAAGAGACCAATGCGGGGCTTGAATTCACAAACTGTGAGTTCATGACCGGAGCCAAGATCAAGGGTCAGATGCTTAACCGACTGAGCCACCCAGGTGCCCCAACTCTTGTAAACTCCTAAGGGATAAGAGCACAAAGAGCATCTTTTGTTCTAATGAGGTGACTCTAGTGGGCTCCTGGATGGGGGCTGGTCACCAGAAAGACCAAGCCACTGGAAATTCCAGCCCACCTTTCACTCTCCTGAGGGGAAAGAAGGGCTAAAAACATAGTTCATAATTGATTATGCCTACTTGAGGAAGCCTCCCTAAAATCCCAATAGTGCAGTGTTCAGGAGGCTTCTAGGTTGGTGAACATATCCACACTAGGAGGGTGATGCCCCCCAACTCTGCGGGAATAGAAGCTTCTGCACTGAGGACCCTCCCAGACCTTCCTCTATGTACGTCTTCATCTGGCTGCTTATCTGTGTTCCTTTCTCACATCCTTTGATAAACCGGTAAACGGAAGTAAGTGTTTCCCTGAGTTGTGTGAGCTGCTCTAGTAAACCAATTGAACCTGAACTACCAATTTGTAACCAAACTAGACAGAAGTTTGGGATAACCTGGGGACCTACTGCTTACATTTGGCACCTGAAGTGGCGGGGGTAGGGGGGCACAATTTGTGGGGCTGAGCCCTTACCTGTAGAATCTGACGCTTTCTCCGGGCTGATGGTGTCAGAATCGAGTTAAACTGTAGGTCACCCCGCTGGTGTCACAGAGGATCGCTTGGTGTGGGGAAGAGCCTCCACACACTTGATAACCCAAAGTGTCAGAAGTGAAGTGTGCCGTGCGGGTGGTCAAGGAGACGTGCAGGAAAGCCACACACAGGCGGCAAAACCAAGCCTTTCCCTGCACACTATAGTCTTTGACTCCACCTCGAAGTGGGGTCCCGCCCTCCCCGTCCCCACTTCAATTAGGGTAAATAGAGATGGGACTAACCCTATTCTCCCACCCCACTCTACCCCAACAGGAGTACTTGTCCCACCTTTCTGTAAGACTCTGCTTCCTGCTAACTTTTCAGACCCGCATCACACTCTGCATACCAGACGCTTATTGCCCTGGCACTGGTCTGGCCTTCAGAGATATTGATTGGACCACCCGCGGTATAGTTACATCTTTAATTTCTATAACTTTAAAAATCAGGAGTTTTTTTTACATTCAACATATCGATTCTCAGCCTCTCCTGAAAAACCAGAAGCTATGACAACACTGCATTGGCCTTTCTCAATGGCAGCTCCCTTCAAATGAGCCCTTGTGTCCAGGTGGCCACAGCCTCCACCTGTTGGCTTCATTCACATAATTTACTGCTTGGTCCACATAGGCATTTGATATTGCCACAGATGGAAACTTGTGCAGGATAAATATGGGCAGACACTTTTTTTCCCCTCTCTGTGGAAGTCACAAACATAACGTCCAGATGGAAGAATCATTTTCAAGACAGCAAGAGTATTAAACATTTGTACTAAATTATGACCTGTAATGACACTGCACTGAGAAATACAACTTTAAAGCCTTTTCCTTGAGGCTCCTCACCTGCCTTAATTCTAAGAACTATGATTCAGTCTTGTGTTTATTCTTCAGGGTTTTTTACTCTTAAAAGATTTGTTTTAAAACACTTACATACTGACACACGTTTTTGGCCACAGTATTGTCATTCTCTGCTTTTAAATCAAAATGGTATGGAAAGTACACCACAAGGAAATTTTGAACCTTAAGAAAATGCACACTTTAGCACATGTTTTCAATTACGTTGGAATGAATTTGAAGCTATGGAGACCCAGCTTGGCACAGTGAACAAGTGGCCTGGTGGCCATCCTCACATCTTTCATCATGTGATGTGCACGAGCCTTCCAAACAGAGCTTTCTGAAGTCAGCCTCCAAGTGTTATCTGGCCCAACCCAGACCTTTTAGGAAAAGAGGAAGATATGTATTATCCACCCCTCGAGCTCATACACCAGTGAGTAAATCAGGACATGAGATTCTGACGTTTCATTTGTCCTGAACACTGCATCTCAGAGATGCCAGCCTGCCTTCCCACTGTCTTCCAAGTTTCATTCTCCATTTGAAACAGAAAAGCCAGTTAGGGTAAAAATTTGTTTTGCTCCACATGTTGGCTTAGAAGATGATTTGCTCTGAATGCTCACCTGGGTTGAGTGAGTCTTCTGTGAGTCAGAATCGGCACAGTGTTATTTTATGGCCAAATGTCATATTTCTTTGATGGCAAGAGGGTTCCAAGGGTCAACACTAGGCTTCAGGGATACTTGATTAGTCCAGGACGGGTCTAATTCACATGGACCAGGTAGATTCCAAAGAGTCACTCCTTTCTTTTTGTTTTTTTTTTTTTTTTTTTTTAACATTTATTTATCTTTCAGAGATACAGACAGAGCATGAGCGGGGGGAGAGGCAGAGAGAGAGGGAGACACAGAATCCGAAGCAGGTTCCAGGCTCTGAGCTGTCAGTGCAGCTCTCACAAATGGTGAGATCATGATCTGAGCTGAAGTCGGATGCTTAACTGATTGAGCCACCCAGGCATCCCAAAGAGTCACTCCTTTCAGCGAAAGGCCTCCCAACCATTTCTTAAGAGGCAGACGGTTCCACAGAAGTGCTCATGCACAGAGCCAAGGAAGAAAAACCAAGAGTGAAGGCCCAGTTGCCAACCTAGTTTTCGATTCATCCATCTTAATATTCGCTTACTTAGAGTAGTATTTCACTTGAAGAAAACTCTGATGGATAAAAAGTTTGAAAACCACAGCTTAAGGACATTTGGGCAACCTTTGTTTTATTAAGTAGCACACATGATCTACTATAACTATCCCTCACTCTCCAGAGCTATTTGCTTCCTGAACTTAGTATCAGGAATCCAGATAGACACAAAGGCCACTTCTATTGGGTGACCACTACAAGGCTCACGTTGGCAAGCTGGCATTGAATCTTCACTTACTGCTATAATTTTGAGCCTTTCGTGTTTTCATCACTAAACCTCAATCATGAAGATTAGGAAGGATTACTGACATCAGAAAAAGGATGTGACCAGACTCCACACATTTGACTCATGTTCAAGTCACATCTAATGCTCAGACCCCCTCAGATCATCATTCTTTTTTTTTTATTTAAATTCATATTAGTTAACATATAGTATAATATTAGTTTCAGGAGTAGAATTTAGTGATTCATCACTTACATACAACATTCAGTGCTCATCCCAACAACTATCCTCCTTAATGCCCATCACCCATTTAAGTCCATCCCCTCACCCACTTCCCCTCCAGCAACCCTCAATTTTTTCTCTGTATTTAAGAGTCTATAACTTATGCTTTGCCTCCCTGTCTGTTTTTGTCTTATTTTTCCTTCGCTTCCCCTATGTGCTCTGATTGTTTCTTAAATTCCACATTTGAGTGAAATCATAGTATTTGTCTTTCTCTGACTGACTTATTTCACTTAGCAAAATACACTCTAGTTCCATCCACATTGTTGCAAATGGTAAGATTTCATTCTTTGTGCTGGCTAATAGTCCATTGTATATGTACACCACATCTTCTTTATGCACTCATCAGTCAATAAACATTTGGGCTCTTTCCATAATTTGGCTATTGTTAATAGTGCTGCTATTGCGGTGCATGTGCCCCTTCAAATCAGCATTTTTGTATCCCTTGGATAAATACCTAGCAGTGCAATTGCTGGGTCATGGGGTAGTTCTATTTTTAATTTTTGGAGGAACCTCCATACTGTTTTCCAGAGTGGTTGCATCAGTTTGTATTCCCGCCAGCAGTACAAAAAGTTCCCCTTTCTCTGCATCCTCACCAACATCTGTTGCTTCCTGATTCGTTCATTTTAGCCATTCTGGAATGTGTGAGGTAACATCTTATCATGGTTTTGATTTGTATTTCCCTGATGATGAGTGATGTTGAGCATCTTTTCATGTGTCTGTTGGCCATCCGGATGTCTTCTTTGGAAAAATGTCTATTCATGCCTTCTGCCCATTTCTTAATTGGATTATTTGTTTTTTGGGTGTTGAGTTTGATAAGTTCTTTATAGATTTTGGATACTAACCCTTTATCCGATATGTCATCAAATCATCATTCTAATGAAGAAAATGTTAACAACATTCACATACCTTTGGATTTCTGAGCATGTCTGTGACCCACAATTAAAAACACAGAAACCGGGGTGCCTGGGTGGCTCCGTCGGTTAACTGTCTGACTTCGGCTCAGGTCATGATCTCACAAACGTGAGTTCGAGCCCTGCATCGGGCTCTGCGCTGGCAGCTCAGAGCCTAGAGCCTGCTTTGGATTCTGTGTCTCCCTCTCTCTGTGTTCCTCCCCTGCTTGCACTCACTCTCTCTCTCAAAAATAAATAAAGATTAAAAAACACACACACACAGAAACCCTTGGTTACCCCTGAGTTGAGAAATTGGCTTACCTGCTATAAATGTGAACCCTCACGCAAGCTCACCCAATAAGCCATTTGGACCACTAGCACCGTAGGTAAGAGGGTGTGGCAACAAGCTCTGAGCTCAGGTCCTCAGGGAATGGGATATCTCAGGCCAATGGGTCCCCACTATCCACGTAAGCCTACATCCATGTTTCCCAAGACGAAAACTAGAATTCATGATCAAACATGCTTCGGGGAACATTTACACCAAATCTTTAAAATGAGAACTGTTTTAGAATGTCCTGATTGCACACTTGCCAAAAGCCCTGAGTCCCTGTGTGGAAGCCAGAAGAGAAACAAAGCAGGAAGGAGGGGCCTGGGAGCTGGGCAGGCCCACACTTGGCCTCCCCCTTTGTTCATCGTGAGCCCCAAGCTTCACAACTGCTTCTCACAGGTGGTGAAACAGAAGCCCAGGAGGTTACTGCACAGGTGTTGGCTAAGTTGGGAGCTTGTTCAGGACCATGAGCAGGAACTTGTGTTTGCAGCCAGTTCTTAAAACTCTTTCACAACCCAGAAAATTCTATGTGGTTTTCTTTAGAAACAAAATCAATATTTCTCATTCTGCTTTCCTTTTTACCAAACATACAGGTTTCTTTTGAACATCTGCAATCTGACCCAACACTGGTTAATCACTATTAAGTATTTTCAGATCAACTTCACCAGACACTCCCCATACGCCAGCACGAAGCAAGACCATGCACATGAGGTGGGTTGAGAGGGGCACAGGAGCACATAGGAGCTCAGGAGAAACTGAGACCCAGGGGGTGAACACTGCCAGGATGACCGCGGTGGGAAGGAAAGGTCATGGGTAAAGGAAAGCCCTTTCCCCCATCCTCCGTCAGTCACCAATTTTAACTTATGTTTGAGGTTGTTCGTGCTTTTATTATCATTATAGACAAACAAGTAAAGATTGCATCCTTGAATCCGATTCATTTCACCCTTGACAATCAGTTTCTCCTTCTGGGAGTAGACATGAGCGTCACAGCATCTACAACTGGGACTGTGGGGTGGATGTCTGTGTTGGACTAGAGAATAGTCAGGTAGCATGACTTTCTTAAGTCATTACATGGAGTTGTCAAACTTTGTCACTAAGGAGGGGCACCTGGGTGGCTCAATCAGTTGAGTGTCTGACTTTGGCTCAGGTCATGATCTCACTGCTCGTGGGTTCGAGCCCCACGTCAGGCTCTGTGCTGACAGCTCAGAGCCTGGAGCCTGCTTTGGATTCTGTGTCTCCTCCTCTCTCTGCCCCCCCCCACCCCATGCTTGTGCTCTGTCTCTCAATAATGAATAAATGTTAAAAAAATAAAAAATAAAAACCTTGGCACTAAGGAAACTAAGATTTTGGTGAAAGTCCAAGGGAGAAAAAATATCAAAATATAAAAATTCCATTTTTCCTTTTTTCTCCCATTTTATGAAATCATTTGTTTTCTCTCTTTTTGTCTTTCATTCTGGGATCATTTATTTAATCACCATGTACCCCCCACCCCCATGGCGAAGCCAGAAAACTACAGATCTAGCATGAGGGTGGGAGTTGACATATAATTTCCAGACATCCATGTTGGACCCAGAAAGGCTGCCAATATGTCTAATTGCCCCATAAGTCATATTTATGAAGCCCTGAACCCTTATTTCCCATATCCAGAAAGTGAATTTTGTCAAGAAAGTCTTTCCAATACCATCATTAATTCTCTTCTCCAGTTTAGCCAAACACTAAACTCACAAGGTTAAGGGCTGAGTCTCAGGGGCTGGCGATGGATGAAGAAAACAACTTAAAAATTGGTAGAGAGAAAGAGGGTCCACTTCTCATCAGCCCCAGGCTCTCAGGCACACAGCCATTGGGTCACAAAGGGACACAGCTGAGTGTTGTTAATGGTCAAAGGGAAAACAGAGCAGAGGAAATGAAATTAAAGCAACCAAAGTATTATCACTTTATATTATCACATGAAACTTAGGGAGATATGCTCTCTTTCCTGATTTTGTTAAGTGAAATGCTTCTGTAGCTAATGTTGCATTTGCTTTCTTCACTTCCTTTTTCCTGTTGGTATTTCGATTCTCTGGATTAACGTAGTGGTGCTAGACCAGTGCCATGGAGCCAAATAAGCATGTACATTGGATGCCAGAAAAGGTTAAACATTAGTTCATGACTTCACAAATATTAGCATCCTAATTTTAAAATAGGGAAGGAAGAGAAGGAGATAAGTGCATCAGAGGCTTCCACTTGTTCCAGAAGAAAAACTGGGGAAATAAGGATGAGGATGAGGGTGTAGACACTACAGCGACACGCTCCAGGGCATGCTGTTCTCTGTGCATCACCCAGCCAGTGGCAGGCGGCCAACTGCTCCTTTCATGGGATCCTCCACCTGCCTAGGCGGGGCCAATGCATTTCATCCAGAGTAGCATCTTCTCCCAGGAAGTGCAAACAAACAAGCAACGATTGCTTATCCTTTCAAAGTATGGACAAAGAAAAATACACAGTGGACACAGAGACACTGCACATGAAAGCCAGATTTTTGCTTTTGCTAAGACTGTTTAAAAGATGATACGATCTCCATATTGTATATTAATGAGCACTTGGCCTTCAGTATTGTTTCCATTCTTATAACACCAGCTCCAGACCTGTGAGCTTCTGATCCCAGAGGGGCTGTGGAGTTACCACCTTCAGGCAGGAAATCCTCACATCTATAGGCCTAATAATGAAAGTAAATAAATTGAGGGGCACCTGGGTGGCTCAATAGGCTAAGCGTCTGACTTTGGCTCAGGTCATGATCTCGCTGTTTGTGAGTTCGAGCCCCACATTGGGCTCTGTGCTGACAACTCAGAGTCTGGAGCCTGCTTTCGATTCTGTGTCTCCCCATCTCTCAGCCCCTCCCCTGCTCATGCTCTGTGTCTGTCTCTCAATAATAAATAAACGTTAAAAAAATTTTTTAAGTAAATAAATTGATACCATGTACCACTTTTTCAAGTGTTTTTAAATGCTTTATAAACAATAAAATACAAGTTTGTAGAAGCATTGCCAAATCCATGCCAGCTTTTACATTTATGTATTTGTCAGTGATTTGACATAAAAACTGTAACTATCATAAAGCAGATTCACTGGGAGTCTCACGTTTATTTTCTTTCAACTTCATTCTGATTCTGAGGTCCCATCCCTATGGACAAGAAATTCAAGCTGTTTTTCTCTGGGTTCCCCTCACCCACAATGCAAAGCTAGTGTTATATCATCAATTCTCATCCATTCTCTCCAGTCATTTCGTGAAGTATGGAAATCTTCAGTGAACCTGGGCGTCAGCTACTTGGGACCCAGTCCCGCTGATGCAACTAACTCACAGCTTCTGAGGGCTGGCACCTGTCGGGACCAGGACAGAGGCTTCAAATAAGAAGGAAGTAAAATGTATAAGGGAACAAACTCAGTATTTCTATCAATTATCCCTACTATCATCTTGTATCAATAGGTCTAGTTAGGAGACAGAGATCACACAATAATTTTAACAGGGAGACTTTAATATAAAGAATTATATAACCGTAACAGGGAGCTGACTGTCAAGGGATAAAAAGAACTCTAGAGGATATCCAGGAGATGAAGGAGAATGCTCAACGAAAGAACACACTTGAAAAAGAGATCACCACCCACCCCCCTTTCTAAGGCTGGCATTCAGATCTCATTGAAAAGGTGTGATTGAAGCCCACTGGGTAGTGGGGAAATTCTCCAGGAGGACCTGAGCCAGAACTGATCCACAGTGGCTGGCCAAAGGTTGGAAGGCAGGGTAACATGGGCCGGGACTGGCCAGCAGAAAACACCCCACCAGTGTGTAGGAGGCTCAAGGCCAAGAAGACAACCTCTAGGGTACCTGTGAGGCTCCCTGAGAATCTACTGGGACAGATGCTACTGAAACAGTGGAGGGGGCGCCTGGGTAGCTCAGTCGGTTAAGCATCTGACTCTGAGTTTCAGCTCAGGTCCTGATCTCACAGTTTAGTGGGCTGGAGTCCCAGGTCAGGCTCTGTGCTGGCAGCACAGAACTTGCTTGGGATTCTCTCTCTCCCTCTCTCTCTGCCCCTCCCCCACTCGTGCTGTCTCTGTCTCTCTCAAAATAAATAAATAAACTTAAAAAAAAAAAAGAAATTCAGTGGAGGGGAGTACCACTGGGTGTCCACCACTCGTGCCACTGACTACCACAGTAGCACTTAAAACACAAGCAACAAAGCACAGAATCACACCAGTATGGGAAGTGATGCCCATGTCCCTTTAGTTGCTGCAATGCCCCACCTCAGCTGCCTTGTGCTGTGACGGTGCCCCAATCGTTCGGAGGCAAAATGAAGCAGGATGCTTCACCACCCACTGGAGTTCGTGTGGGCGAGATTACTGGAGAGATTCCATGGTTCTCCATTCCTTAAGGGGCTGTTAGTAAAACAGCTTCCAGGACCCAGAGATTTAACCAAGGAGACAAATCACAGCATGCATGATGAAACCCGGAAGTGCTTCTCCCCTCCCGTGATGCCAAGTTTCCAGCCTTGCCTGCCCCTTCTGCAGACTCAGGCAAACATACGTGCACCAGCCTCTCCCATTGGCAGTCTGTCAATATGCCCAATCTCCAGCATGGTCACAGCTCTATCCCAAGAGGCTCCTCATCGGTGGGGTCTCCATGAAGGGGCTGCAAGTAGTGGTCTTCCTTCCCTCACCCCACCCCACAGTCCTGGCCAGTAGCCCTCTCTACATTCTCTGATGAATGAAGGAAAGCTCGTCTCAATACTGTATAAAGCACCATGCAAATGCAGCTGTAAGTTAGGTCCCCAGCCCTATGCCCTTCTAGCTTAATGGCTATCCTAGGCTCATCCTTAGAAAATTCAGGCATCACTGCCTCCAAGAATTCCCACCCACCAGAGAGGCTTCAGTGGGGCCTGTCTAACCTGGGTGATGATAGACTTGGAGGGACACATCTCAGTCCTCACAGATTGGAGCTAGGAACCCTCCAGCACCCACAGCGGGGTGTCCTGCCACCCCATTACCAGACACTTTCTGAGCAAGCAGGGAGTCAAGAAAGCAGCGCCTTCCGAACTCGCTCCTCCCTTCCGCTCTTTCCAAGGTGAGCTTTGTAATGAAGAGAATTTATGATAGTCAAGAGCTGGAAAATTATGAATATTTGAAAGATAAGAAGTTTAAAAGAGTTGCTCAGATCTGAATTTCCATTTGGCATGTTCAGAGATGTACTCTCTCTATAGAGCAGGAGGAATTTGGGGGAAATGTTGTCTGGCTTTGATCCAAAATGAAGACCTGATTTTTTTGGAGAGGTTTTTGGTTAAATTTGAGTGGGTTTTGGTTGGTTTGATCCTTTTTTTTTTTTTTTTTTTTTTTTTTAGGGAGTGGATTTTTTGGCTCATTGGTTGGTTGGCATTTTAAATCATGGGGACTAGTTTAGTTTTGAAAGACAACTTTGCCCATAGGTGCTGACTTAAAAATACAAACTCAGTGACTCAGAACTCAGAGGCCAGAAAGGAATAGAAAATGTCCAAACATCTTTCAGTGTTCTTGGACACACATTAAGGGATTATTTCCCCTTAAAGTAATCTAAAAAAAAAAAAAAAAAAAAAAAAAAAAACCCAAAAGAGAAAAGGAAGCAGGTAGGCAGGAAGAAAAAGGAAGGAAATAAAGAAAAAAATGGTTCTTAGAGCTCCTTTTTGGACAAGGGTAAAAAGACCTCTTAAAAACATTACTAATAGGGGCGCCTGGGTGGCGCAGTCGGTTAAGCGTCCGACTTCAGCCAGGTCACGATCTCGCGGTCCGTGAGTTCGAGCCCCGCGTCGGGCTCTGGGCTGATGGCTCGGAGCCTGGAGCCTGTTTCCGATTCTGTGTCTCCCTCTCTCTCTGCCCCTCCCCCGCTCATGCTCTGTCTCTCTCTGTCCCAAAAATAAATAAACGTTGAAAAAAAAAAAATTTAAAAAAAAAAACATTACTAATATATATATATATTCCAAAAACATAAACAGATGTTAGAGGAGGATTAAGAATTTAGCACAATTTGCTGTTTTAAAACCTCAGCCCTGTAGAGATCTCTCCTTAAAAAGAAATAAATATCTAAAGAAAGAAATAAGGAATTGGGGGTAAATTTGGAAAGGACAGTTGGGTGGTATGGCCAGAACATTAAGGTGAAGGCAGAGCTTTTTCTAAACACAGAGAAAAGGCTTAGCATTGTAGTTATAGTCAGCAAAGAAATAAGAGCACAGCTGTTAACATTCAGATTTGAAACATATGACTGCTTTGGGATTTATTTTTTATTGGACTTTGCAAATTGCTAAAACCAGGCCCAATAACCATTCTCCTTGGCAAAGATTTTCTTCTGTTCTTAGAATGCACCTCTTTGGGAGTGGCAATCAGCAGCCACTTCTGACCCTAGAGAAGCCTCAACAAAGTGGTCACCTTCTGGAAGTGGGGAACAGCTTCATGGCCCCAAGGACAATACAGTGGATCAAGCATTTAGCTAGAAAATCAAGTTTATTGGTCCATTTGTCCAAATACTTCTACTGATGCTGAGTGAAACAGGGGGGCATAATGGTTCCTACCCGCTAGGGTTGAGAATTAAATGGGCGGACAGTTGTACAGCACACAGGTGTGTGCCTGGCACACAGTAGGCACTCTCTTTGGGTTCGCTCTGACCTTACCCAGCATGCCTGGGCACCCTACTTTAAAACTCCATGAAATCAGGGCACCTGGGTGGGTCAGTCAGTTAAGCAATCCAACTCGATTTGGGCTCAGGTCATGATCTCACGGTTCACGGTTTCGAACCCCATGTCGGGTTCTGCACTGGTATCACAGAGCCTCCTTGGGATTCAGTCTCCCCACCCCCTGCCCCATCCTCTTTCTCTCAAAGGTAAATAAGTAAACAACAACACCAACAAAATAACCCCAGGAAATCCCTCTCAGCATTTTCTAACGCTTCTACAAAGGTGGACAATTCCAGCAACCAGAGGCTACAAGATTCCATCATTCTGCTGTTATATCTCCCATATGAAAGTGAGAAATCTGTTATAAAGACTTTAAAGCATCTTAGATGTACACATAACTCTAAACAAATCACCCAGAAGAAACACAAGCAATTGTCATGTAAGTTTTTCCTAAATCTCATCACATCAATCTCAAGCATCAAAAGGGGAAGCACTTTTTTTCTCAAAGAAAATAGCTTCTTTAAAACAAGACCTCATCAAAAGTCTCCTATTTTAATTCTTAATAAGGAAAATAAAACCAGTAAACTCTTCTCTTTTTTTACTTTTATTTACTTTTGAGAGACACAGAGTGCGAGCATGGGAGGGGCAGAGAGAGAGGGAGACACAGAATCTTAAACGGGCTCCGGGTTCTGAGCTGTCAGCACAGAGCCCAATGCGGGGCCCTAACCCATGAACCATGAGATCATGACTTGGACTGAAGTCAGACTTTTAACCGACTGAGCCACCCAGGTCTCCCCAGTAAACTCTTCTTTGAAGCCATTCAACAGAACAAGGGAGGGCATCAGAAAGATGTGTTCTTTGCCTTTTGTACAAGTGTCTTCTATCTGTTTGCCCAAGGAAATAATTTCTCCCATGGGCCATCAAGCTGCTTTGAGAGAATGCAAAGGAAAGAAAAAAATACAACAAGCTTGAAACAAGGCAAGTAACATAGAAATGCAAATATTTCAGGGCGCCTGGATGGCCCAGTTTGTTAAGCATCCGACTTCAGCTCAGGTCACAATCTCCTGCTTCATGAGTTCAAGACCCACATCAGGCTTGCTGCTGTCAGCACGGATCCTCTGTCCCCGTCTCTCTATGCCCCTCCCTGGCTCGTGCTTGCTCACTCGCTCTCTCGCTCGCTCTCTCTCAAAAATAAATAAATAAACATTTTTTTAAAGTTTCAAAAATACATGTATTTCATACTCTGTTGTACAAAAAGCAATATTGTATCTAGACAAGAGGTTTTTCCTCACTTCACTTCCTCCCCCTGATATAATAGGGGTACAGTGTTTCCATTCAAGGTCCACAAAGTAATCAATCATCAGATTGTCAAGTTCTTCACCAACGTGTGTAGACAGATGACATAAGAGCATGAGAAATGCTGTACGGACAAAGAGACGTCTTAGCCAAGTCACTGCTCCTCAGACCCTCTGCTTCCTGCTGTCTTTAATCTTTCCCCTCTTTGCAAATACTCATCTTAAGGAACTAATCTAAAACATGGGAAAACATGCATGCATACTTCCAGCTTCTATAGTATTTGCGATAGAAAAAACCCCAAAACAATCTAAACACACAAAAGTAGAAGAATATTTAAATTATGGTATACCAACCCAATAGATTACTATGCAAACACTTTAAACAATGGTGATAAAGACCATGGAAAGTGGAAAAATCAGAGCATCCGCTATCTTGAGCCGTCAGGTCGCCCTAAGGTCTGGATACACAGGCAAATTAACATGGCAAGTAACTTATTGATATTACATTGCAATACACCACACATGAAATGGCATCATGTGTTATATTCAGTGTCGTTTCTCTTAATGCAATTCACAGACAAATTGCAACAGACAAAGTGTATTAGGGCAGCATTTCGTCCAGCCCCTGTGCCTGCATCACTGATGCGTTGCTTCAGATGATCTGTGTCTCTGATTTTCACTGACTAAACCTGCGCTTTTAACATAATATCCCAGAAGAAGTAATCGGGGCATTCAGATCTAGCAAGCATGTGGCCCTCTCCTCTTGGCCGCATCACCCACTCTGGTTTGGGAAATTAATCTTCTCACCACTTTGGTGTAATGGGGTGATATGTTCTTCTGTTGGAACCACTCAGTGACCTTCCCCAACCTTTAAGTGCATACATTAATGATCAACCACTTAAAAGTGGCCGAATATGTCAGACAGCTGCTTGTGTTAGCAGACTTTATTGGTGTCCCATCTGTGGACCCGGGTATTCTGACATATCTGGGCATGGGCTGAGCATTCTTTCAGGTGTCTCTTTGCTTGAGGGATCAAAAGCCTCCTGGGAAAAGACTCCTCTTCAAGATGAAAGGGATAGGTGTTTAGAAGCTTGGATTAAGATTAAAGGGAGGCACAATTATGAGGACCTATCTCCCTGTTCCCCGAAGGGCTCCTTAAGAGCAGGCTTTCCTGGGTTCTAAAGAGTTCAGAGCTGTAAATAAATTGACTAAGTTTTATGTATGTTTTTATTGGGGTTTTTTTGGTGGGGGTTTTTTTAAGTTTATTTATTTGTTGAGAGAGAGAGAGGGAGAGAGAATCCCAAGCAGGGGGCTCAAACCCATGAACGGTATGATCGTGACCTGAGCCAAAATCAAGAATCAGACACTTAGCTGACTGAGCCACCCAGGTGCCCCCAAAATTGAGGAAGTTTTATCCTGGGAAGACATTGTGACCCAGCCATGCTGTCTTAAGATCATGTAGCATGCGTTGCCTGACTATAACGACACCAAGACCTATCACCCCTGTAGCTATGGCCCCAAATGTTCTGAAGTCATGAAAACTTAAAAGCACAAAGAGCATTTGACTGGCAGAATCTTAAGAGAATCATATTATGAGTGTCAAGAAATATGTGTGATTCTCCTCCATAATTTATGAACTCCAAAATCACAAGTTCCTATCCCTTCTAGCACATACCATCTTCAGCTCAACATACACTGTGGCCCCAGGCTGACTGGGTTTTGGAAGGGGTGGACTGAATCTTACAGACAACATGGCCATATGACTTATCACCCAAATCAGGAAACCTCTGAGGTCGTAAAGGAGCACTATCAGAATTAGGCCAGGACAGCAGGTATAAGCCAGGACTGTCCGAGGCAAACTGGCATCTAATCACCTATGAAAGAAGGTGAGAGAGAACATTTGTGTCTCTAACTTCAGCTTTTTGCTCCAATCAACTTTTTATCCCATCAGATGTTCCTGCTCTTGTAGGTACATCTTCAGCCACTCAAAGCAAAAATCCAGGCTTTTCTAGGCATTTTGATGAACCTGCCAAAATTAGAAAGTCCTAAGTAATAATCCTATCTATGTTTACCCTTGACCTTTCCTACCTGTACCCTTACTTCACAGAGATTCAGAGAGACATGTTTCCTAAAAGGATCCAAGTGGCTAGCCATTCAAAACAATCCTACCTTACAGTGCTGCCTCTTGTTGGTCCAAAAATAATAATTATCATTATTACATGAAAGACACACTTCTAAGTATTGGGTGACATCGCTGTTAAAAACACAGGACCAGCACCCAGCTCAGAGGATCTTACACGAAATGAGGGCGGCAGACAATGAATAAGTAAGCAAATAGATCACTGCGGGTCTACCCAACAAAGGTGTCACCTGAAGGGTGGGTGGGGGAAGAGTCTACTCCAGTGAGAGAGGTCCAGGAAGGCAACTCAGAGAAGTGGCATTCCATCTGACTGCAGGACAGACACTGGCCAGTGTGACAAGCCCCTTTCACAGATCAACATCAATTTCTTTTCTGGCCCCGCACTACCTTTCCCTGTTTCCTCCCAGTTGGTGAAGATCACGTGTGTCAATGGTAGTGGAAAGGACCCCTTTATGGCTTTCTCATGAAATAGAATGAATACAGATGAAAAGCACACTCGAGAAATCATGGGAAATGGAATTATCACCATCAGTCAGCATAAGGCAGCCCCGGGGTGCCTGAATGACCCACTCCTGAGTGTGGTTTTAATCACAGACAAGGTTTTGTGCTCCTCGCGCAGTCCTGGGTGCGGGGACTGGCCGAGTCTGTACCCGGAGAATTCCAGAGGACAGGCACACTCGCCGGGCTTAGCTGACCACCGTGTTTTCTCAGGGCAGCTTGGAGCTCGTGTTTACGCCAAACTCAGCCTGAAAGGCAGTTGTCTGAGCCCATCATGTTCCTGGCATCATTCCTAGACCCTGGTGGTCGCCTATCCCACTGACGGATCCGTTCTGTGGTTAGGTTACTCCTTCGTTCAGTGTCTATTGCCCCCGCTGGCAGCATCACACTGCGATTTCTGACCCCACTCTTCTTGACTAACCAGAATAATCGAAGCCTCTCTCTTCCAAGCACAAGCCACAAGGCACTGTCAGCATCAAGCTGCTGCTCATCATAAGCTTTCCCTATCCCTCTTGCTCTCCAAACTCCAGATCAGGATCCCTGCCCTCCTCTCCACATTCTGCAACATGTGATTTTCAGAAACGTTAAAAAAAAAAAAAAAAAAGTCTGCCGAGGGCCCTGCAAGAGCCAAAGGAAATGGAATAATGAAGTATGTCCCACTATTCAGCCTGGGTTTGTTACCACACCCAAATGTGGTTTTGCCTTTTACACTATTTAGATCATATTGTTGACTCATGTTCCATAAGAACACATTGATTTACCCATGGAGCCTCTTCTATTCACCACTGCCCTTCTTACTCACCATCCCTCCTTTTCTCTCCAGGAACCTCCTGCCCAAAGCCAGTTTTCCTAAGGGCACATCTGATTGGACTATTGTTCACAGTTAATACACTTAATTGTTCTTTATTAACTCTCCTTTGATTGCTTTCAGATGTTTTCTTCTACTTGTCAAGATAGGTGATACATTTTTCATTCCTCTTTTACATATTAAAATATTGCTATTGGCCATATCATTTGGATCCTCAACAGATTTTTATTTCAGGTATTCTTACCACTTGACATCCAGGTAACGTCTGGTAACAATTAGCAAACTCGTAAACAGCACTTACTATATTCCAGGCATTGTTCTAAGTATATTACATTCACCAACTCATCAAATCCCCAACACCCTAACAAGTGGGTATTAAAACTATTTACAGATGAAGAAATGGAATCACAGGATTAAGTAACTCACTCTGTGTCACACAGTTAATAGTGCTAAGCCCATAACATTTCTTCCTCGGCTCTCACACGTAAGAGTAAAATTTCACCTTGTTTTTGTTCATGTTTAATTACCATCAAATTCCTATCTATCTCTATTCTAAAACAGGAGAATTTAAAGTGAATTTAAAGAGAATTCAAAGCATTCTAAGGTCACTGTCTTTTCAAGAGTAGGAAAGAGACATGTATTAGCTTTAGATATTGTTAGAAATATTAAAATTAGAAAAATATATATATATGTAAATAGAAACCAAATAAATAATTTCCAAATCAGTAAAGGAACAAGACAGAAAATGTTAAAAGACAGAGAGAGAAGAAAGGAAAAAAAGAAAAAAAATCTCTACTTCAACAGAATGTGGTAAAGAAAAAATGAGAACCAAAGAAAAACATGGTGGATATAAAATGAAATGATAGAAAGAAGTCCAAATGTAGAGTAACTATAATAAATATAAATGTATTTGACTCACCGTTTAAAAGACAAACTCTCAGATTTATTTCTTTATGTTTTGACTATCTAGTCTTTCACTTGAAAGTTTGGCATTGAAAAGATGAATATTGCCAGTTTAGCAATATTAATTTGTTCAAATAAAATTAAAGAAAAAATATGAATGAAGAGAAAGGCAGAGATTACTTAATAATAAAAGGGATAAACAACCAATAAGATGTAAAAATCATTAATTTGCTTTACCTAACAAAATTCCCTTCAAATATATGTTTGTGCTTTTGTGCTCTTATTATACTTAATGTAACAGTTTCTGATGGCTATGTGTTAAAAAAAAAAAAAAAAAAACCAAAATTATCAGAATTAAAAGGAGAAATTGACAGGGGTGCCCAGGGGGTTCAGTTAGTTAAGCATCCAACTCTTGGTTTCAGCTCAGATCATGATCTCATGGTTTGTGAGTTCAAGCCCGCTCATGAGCCTGCTTGGGATTCTCTCTCTCTCTGACTCTCTACCCCTCCCCCACTGGTGCGCACTCTCTCTCTCAAAATAAACTTTAAAAAAAAGGAGAAATTGACAAATCCACCATTATAATGAGGGATTTTTTTTTAACACATAGCCACCAGAAATTGTTACATCAAGTATAATAAGAGCACAAGTGATTAAAGCAATGCAATCAAGCAGCTTGATCTTCATCCCAGTAAACAGATAATATACAGTCTTTTATGAAAACAAAGCAATTCTCAACACGCTCCAACATATTCGTATCATGAAAACCAGGATCTGTAATCACAGTGCAATACAATTGGAAATAGTACATTTTTTAATTGAAAAAATTAAAAATATCCTTGGAAATTAAAAGGCAGATTTCTGTAAAAATTCATGGGTTAAGGTTAAGGAAAAACTCACATGAAAGTCCCAAAATACTTAGAACAAGCGACAGAAGAACTACATATCAACATTTATTGGATGCAGCTAAAACAGGAAGGAAATTTTTAAAAAATGCAAGAATTAATGAAATAAATTTCAGGTCGAAAAGCTAGAAGCTATAGCTACAGAGAACAAACCGATGGTTGCCAAAGGAGAGAGGGTGGGGGATGGGCACAGTGGGTGAAGGGGAGCGGAAGATACAGGCTTCCAGTTATGGAATGAAAAAGTCACAGGAATAAAAGACACAGCATGGGTGATATAGCTAATGGCATTGTAATAGCAATGTAAAGTGACAGATGGTGAGCACAGCATCACGTATAAACTTGTTGAACCACTATGCCATGCACCTGAAACGTAACGTTGTGTGTTCACTATACTCAAAAATAAACAAGGAAATAAAGAAATACTAAATCAATGCAAAAAAAAAAAAAAGAAGCTAGAACCTATAAATAGAGAGAACTATGAAATGAAAAACTAAATACATGCAGTGTCTTGTATGTTAATTATACCTCAATAGAACTGTTCTAAGAAGTTTATGGTTGGTGCACAAATTGATACAAGGTTCAATGAATCAGAAAGAGAGCCCAGAAATTGATCTGTTTATATCTGGAAACTTGGTGGATGACAGGATAGCAATATCAACCAGTGGAGAACTGATGAACCACCCAGTAAAGAGTATTAGAGCAGTTGACTATCAATATTAAAAAGTTAAATTAGCACACTTACTGTGATAAGAACTGAGTCATGTACAGAATTGTTGGAATCACTGTATTATATACCTGACACTAATATCACACTGTATGTTAATTATACTTCAATAAAAAAAAAAGTTAAATGTGATGCATACCTCCAAAATCAACATCAGATTGATCAAAGGCCCACATGTGGAAAGAAGCAAAATGTCTTAAAATTATTAGGAAAAAGTATAAGAATATATTTATGACTTCACGGTAGTAAGGTTCTCCTAAACGTGACACAGAAAGCGTGAATGAGAAAGGAGAATGTCTGACTCTGTCAAATTAAAACTTCAGTTTTTCAGGAGATGCCACAAACAGAATTAAGAGAGAAGTCACAGACTGGAAAAAGTCTTTGCCCTACATAGAACGAACTAAGGATTAATTTCCAAATACGATACTTTTTAAAAACTTACAAATCTAAGAAAACCACACCCCCCAAAAACACGCAAAGGCAAGGTCCATGCAGTTCTCAGAGAAAGGAATCCAAACAGCCAATAAATTAATTGGGAGAAAGAAAAAAAAAAGTGCTCAATCCCACTGGTGATCAGAAGAGTCCAAATCAAGTTAGAGACAGCACTTTTTACCCGTAAAACTAGCAAAAAATTAAGATGAATGTATCCAGAGTAGGAGACGATTGCTTTGGAGAGCAAGCTGGCACTCACTATATAATAAAATTGAAAATGGTTTTATCTTAGGACCCAGAAATCGTATTGGGGAGCGGGGAGTGATGACAGTCCAGTGAGTTTGCACCATCTGCATTCCCTGGGAGATCTAGACTTTCTGCCCAGGCTCCAAACTACAGGCGACTGGTTACGTCACTGCGCTAAGGAAGGAGACAGGGCCAGGACGGGGTCACACAGGAGAGGATGAAATGCAAACCCACTCTGTCATTGTTCCCAAAGCTGCTACTTGCTCATCCCCGTTGCCTCTTTGGAACCTGGACGCCATGCGTGCCTCTCTTCCTGCCACGCTCTAGCCCGCGTGTCTAGGCCTGCCCTCTCCGTGTTTGTCACTGTGGCCACCATGCTGCTCGGCCCTGTCAGACGGTAGTGAGACTAAGCTCAAGATGTTAACGACAGGCCTGGCAGCACACCTGGTCGGGTGAAACTAGGGGAGACGGCCTTCCTCCTCACCCACAGAACTAAACAGCTTTCCCCCAAGAAAAGAAACAATCCGACTTTTCCATTTGTAGAAAACAGCAAAGAAGCTCCATCAGTCTGTGGCACGGAGCATGCTGGTCTCATGTGAAAATGAGAACGACCCACCCTCACGACAGCCGAGAGTTGGAGATGTTTCCTAGTCAGTGAGGTGGGCCCGGGCCAGTGTACCCACACATGTCACCGGATAGCCCTTGGTGTGGCTTGATGTGGGTGTGGGATGAAGCAGAGCCCACAGCCCTGACCTCGCCTGTGCCCTGTCCTGGCCCGCAACCACCCCAGACAGCCCCCTATTTCAAGGAGAGGGATGCCAACGCCTTCACCATCCTGTAATGTAGGACACAAGATCACAACCATCCCCGGGCACTCAGCACTGCCAAACAGATTGCCTTTAAATGTTGGTTTCACACTTACGTATCGACTTTGTATCAGTGAAAGTGTATATATATAAACAGACTCGTTACTAATGCACTGCCACAGGCCAACCCAGAGCCAACGTTTTGGGGGAAAAATAAATTGGCAACTTTCCCACTTTTCTGCAGTTCTTTTTCTCTCTCTGGTTTTCCTTTGGGACTTTCAGGATTGGAGGATTCCAAAAGGCAAACAAACGGGTTCTGACTTAGGATAGTATAACCAGTTCCTGGTAACAGAACAAGTGCATCAGCATTTCTGCTAGCCTTGACTTTCAGCTGGTAACCTCTAGAGCCTCTGGAGCACCCCGCGTCGCAAAAGTACGGGGATGGCCGGTGTTTCTGGGCTTCGTGCTCCACTCCCACACCACCTTGCTCCAGGGCACTTTCCACTTGGGGAGCAGAACCAACATGTCTCGTTCTAGAAGGACACACCTGTCCTTAAAATGACCTGCATTCCCGCTTCACCCTAGTGATGGTGCAGTGCTCTCTACGATCAAATCTCTGCCCAGGTGACCTACCCATAACTTCAACTCTTATTTTAGTCTGAACCTTCCAACACTGTCATGTCAGGCTCGAGCATGAGCAGGCAGGACTGTCAGATCGAGGGCCTCCAGGAGCACACAGATTGCCATGTACAAATGTAAGAGCCCCCTGTGGGCGGACAAGGCTCAGCGCTGCACCACAGAGTAGCTGACCTCAGCCCTGCTCACCCCTCGACTGGGCACCTTTGGGACATGCAGGAACTTCACCATTTTCCAGGGTATGTCTGGCCAGAACCCCTTCCTTGGCTTTAAGGCCATCTGTCAGCCCAGTTTTTCCCAACCTTCTTATCATCACCATCCTTCTCCCCAGAAGCCATTTTAGGCATTTTGTTCCTAATCGCCCCCTTGCATCAAGTTTTAATACCACAGATATACTATACATCTCTTCGTGGACTGAGGCCGTTTGGAGGGCCATAGACCATTGCAATATCTAAGGCTTTTTTGCCTCCCAAGAGCAAGCATTTGTGATATCCTCTCCCTGTCACCCCCCACCCCCACCGAAAATGTATATATTAGCTGTGACTGCAGTAGAGTCTATCCTCTGTCACCAGAGGAATCTACCTGCCCAAGGAGGGTAGAACCAGCTCGTCAACAACACTGAAATTGACCTGTTTCTCACACCAGTCCCAAGCTCACTCCCCTCCAGGCTGCCCTGGACAGGACACCGACCCTCACCCCCTGCCCTCTGCCCACGTTCTCGGTACCCTCGCTAACCTCCACTTTTCACCCGGTTTCCTTTTCTTTCCATGTGCTGCTTCCTGTGTGTAGGAGAGAGATTCAGCCCACAAGGGAATTTCATAATATTTGAATAATTGGTAAAGCAAAAACCCCCTTTGTCTCTAAGCTGGCAAATTGATCCAGCAGCAAATGTATTCACTTCTTTATATATTGGTTCAGTTAATCAATCAATTAGCATAAGGAGAGGGCTCTGTGAGTTGGATGAACAAGAAGCAACCCTGAAGTGCAGGACGTGAAGGGTGAGGAGCACAGTGACTCCCAGAAAGAGCTGATGTTTGGCCAGTCCTTCGGGAGCAAACATGACCTGGTCTGGAGAGTCAGAGGGACATTTGTGCAAAGACCAGGAGGACAGATGGAGCATTATCGACAGGCTTGGGAAACTGTGCCAGAGTTCAGTTGCTAGAGGGCAAGCAGAGGGCATGGAGAGCAGGGTGAGCGAGGAAGGCAGAGAAGAAGCTGAGAGAGGGAGTGTCAAGTCAGTGTGTGCTCTTGTATGGATATAGAAAATATGTGTGTGGCTCCCAGACAGAAAGGATACTTCAGGCTGTGCCCACATGGGAGACTGCAGGAGTTAAGGAGGGTCTAGCAGTGGGTGGGGAGAGGTGGGGGGAGAGACAGAGAGAGAAGGAGAGAAAGAGATGGCCCATCAAGTTCAGGTGGAGCAGGATGAGCTGAACAGGAGAACTAGAACCAGAATCCACACAGACTCATGGGAAGGATGAAGGCTGAGGTTCTAGGCATAAGCACACTATCTAATTTTAATTACTTCTGGAAGTCACAAAGGCATATGCAGGTTTGAAAGTGAAAGATGAACCCACCAAGAATTTTAAAGGTAAGGCATGACTACTCTAGCCAAGGGTCTAAGTTAAATCTAAAACATCTAGTATCTAAGCAGCGACCATGCAGGACAATCCAACCTCAAGACTGGAACCGAACCAGCAGCAAGAATAACTAGATGGTGAGCTCATGAACTTCTGACTTACAGTTTTCTGCATTTTCCTCATTGGACACAGGACTTCCAAGAATCTGTGATGGGAGTCAGCCAACAGACAGGGGCCAGGTGGATGCAGATTCCCAGGTTAAGAAGGGAGCTGGACAGAACACTGTATCAGGAGAGAAAAATATCAATGCAGACAGAATAACTTACCTCTGACCTGAGTGTGTTCATTTCTATTTTACCTGGGTATGTCAAGTTCAAAGCATATAAACCCTTCGCAACATTCTCCAATTCTGGAGTTATCACTATAGGGTTCCAACAAATGAGATATTGACTAAGGGAATTGATTTTAATATAAGAAGTGCAACCATGCTGAAAGAACATCCACCCCAGCTAAGATAGTGAGAAAGAACATAGTTCAAAGTCAGTCGAGAAGGAAAAGGCAACCACTTGAGAGTGAACACTGGTAACAACAAAACACATGCACGCAATAAAGTCTTGAGTGATCTGAGTAATGGACGAAAAGATCACAGATTAACCCAAATGAGTCACACTGTGGTACAAAATGGATATATGAAACAAATGATTATTTAAATTTAAATTCTTCACAAAAATTAACTCAGAATAGACCCTAGACCTAAAGGTAAAATGCAAAACTACAAAACTTCTAGAAGAAAATATAGAATGGAATGTATGTGACCTTTGATTTGGCAATGACTCTTTGGGTATAATACCAAAAGCACCATCCATAAAATAAAAATTAATAAGTCAGACTCATTAAAATTTGAAAATGTCTGCTCTAGGAAAGACAATGTTAAAAGAGTGAGAAGACAAGCCACAGGCTGGGAGAAAATATTTGCAAAACACATATCTGATAAAGAAGTTGAACCAAACATGTATAAAGAACTTTTTAAAAAAAAATTTTTTTAGACTATTTATTTACTTTGAGAGAGTGCAAGTGGGGGAAGAGGAGAGAGAGAGGGAGAGAGAGAATCCCAACCAGGCTCCATGCTGTCAGCCCACAACCTCACACGGGGCTCGATCCCACAAACTGTGAGATCATGACCTGAGCCACAATCAAGAGTCAAACACTCATATGACTGAGCCATCCAGCCGCCCCTACAAATAACTTTTAAAACTCACAGTAAGAAAAAAAAAAAATCCAACTGAAAAACACACAAAAGATCTGAACAGACACTTCACTGAAGTAAATATACAGGTGGAACACTGCAGATGAGCATATTCTAGTAAAAGAAAAATTGACATATTCAGGTCAGAGGTAATTCCTTCTGTCTGCACTGATGTTTTCCATTCCTGATGCAATGATGGGATATGAAAAGATGCTCAAGATCACTGGTATTAAAACAGTACAATAATGAGATGCCACCACACACTAATTAAAATGATCAAAATCCAGAGTTAAAATGGTGGAGCAGTGGGAGGACCCTATCCTTGCATCATCCCTCAAATACAGCTAGATAAATATCAAACCATTCCCAACCCCCAAGAAATCAGTCTGGATGCTGAAAGGACAAACTGCAGAACTAGAGGGAGAAAAGAAGCCACATTGTAGAAGATAGGAGCTGTGGAGACACAATTCTGGAAGAAAAGGATCATGGATGCTGCAGAGGGGAGGGACCTTTGATCTTGGAGACAAAGGGGAGACAGAGAGAGAGAACAGAGAGAAAGCAGCTCGCAGGCGATTGCCCAAGAGAAACACTTCTCCCAAAACCATTGACCGGGAAAATGAGGGCAAGTGATCACCACAAAGTTTTACAGGCAGTGGAGCCCAAAGTCTGAAGTTTCAGAAGCGCCACCACCATGTGGCGCCCGGTGGCCACACCAGTGATCCCGTGGAAAAGGAGGACAGGGGCCCGGGAGCAGACAGAGTGGTTTGCGGATCCTCTGGGTCACACTAGGAGAGCAGTTCCCCCTTCTTGGAGTGCATTTGGGAGAGGTGGCATGGCCTCTCTGGGAACAAAAGAGCTGGTGAGTGTCAACGTGCTGCCCCGTTCATTAGCATAGGAATAGAGACTCCCGCTGAGGGCAGAAAACCTTGGTGCTGACCTTTTGCCTCACTTTACCATAAACTCCCCGGGGACTGTGTGATGGTTTTTCTGGGACTAACTGGCACCGGCCACAGCGTGGGGAGACCTTCCCCCAGAGGATCGGTGTGGGTCCTCACTATTCCAGGTCCCTACAATTTGGAGTTTTGAAACGCAGCCACACATCTGGGATAAAACACAGGAGTACTACGCTGCCTCGGCGTAGTCCGGCATACAGCTCGGACACAGACCAAGTGATGGCAGGGATCTGACAGAAGCTGGGGACACAAGAGGGGAGATCGTTCACTCTTCTGTGAGGGTTTCCTAAACAGTAGCCAGTGTGAACTCCCTGCTTAGGAGACAAGAGAGTAGGGCCACACCATTTCTGCTCGCGACCCCTGCCCATCAGTGCTCACAGACCTCAGTGAGCAGCATAGCACCCCCAGTGGAGGTTTGAGCTGCTTACACCAAGCCCCACCCCTCTACACTCCGCAGGTGCATCTTTACTAGGGAAACTCAGCCTGAGAATCAGCACAGCAGGCCCTCCCTCAGAAGACCAACACAAATGCCTCACAAGCACCAAGTCTACTGATCATAGAGTGGTGCAAAGCTTTAACTCTAGGGGGAATGGGATCTAGCCTCTTTGTTTTTTATTTTTTTAATGTTTATTTATTTTTGAAGGAGAGAGAGACAGAGCACGAGTGGAGGAGGGGCAGAAAGAGAAGGAGACACAGAATCCAAAGCAGGCTCCAGGAGCTGAAGTGTCAGCACAGAGCCTGACATGAGGCTCAAACTCACGAGCCGTGAGATCATGACCTGAGCCAAAGTCAGACGCTCAACCGACTAAGACACCCAGGCACCCCAGATCTAGACTCTTTTAACAAACAGACCAAAATACACCTAGTTAAAACTCACCACACACTGGACAAGATACAAACACTCCCCACTGCAGGCCAGGAGAAACTCTGCAGAGGACTGACCTAAGGGAAAGAGCAGCCAAGACACCACAGCAGGCTGCACACTCTGAAACACTTTCTGAAGCTCCAGGCCCTGGACAGTATAGGACCTCTTCTTAATATAGCCATATTCTCAGGAAGAGAAAGGATAACAGGCTTTCCTAACACACACACACACACACACACACACACACAGTGACCTAGACAAAATGACAAGACAGAGTCATTTACCCCAAAAGAAAGAATAAGAAAAGGTCACAGCAAGAGATTTAATCAAAACAGATAAAAGTAATATGCCTGAACCAGAATTTAAAACAGCAATCATAAGCATACTAGCTGGGCTTGAAAAACCATAGAAGACACTAGAGGATCCCTTACTGCAGAGATAAAAGAATGAAAAACTAGTCAGGCTGAAATTTTTTTTAAAAATGCTATTACCAAGATGCAAAACCAACTGGATATAATGACAACAAGGATGGACAATGTCGAGGAATAAATCAGTGATATAGAAGATAAAATTGGGAAAAAAATGAAGCTGAAGTGAAGAGGGAAAGAAAAGTATTACAACACAAATGTAGACTTAGGGAACTCAGCAATTCCATAAAGCATAAAAACATTCATATCATAGGAGTCCCAGAAGAACAAAAGAGAGCAAAGGGGGCAGAAGATTTACTTGAGCAAATTATAGCTGAAAACTTAATCTAGGGAAGGAAACAAATATCAAAATCCAAGAGGCATAACTCCCAACAAAATCAACAAAAGCCAGCCAACACCAACACATATCATAGTAAAATTTACAAAATACACAGACAAGGAAAGAATCCTGAAACAAGCAAGGGGAAAAATGTCCTTAATCTACAAGGGAAGAGAAATCAGGTTTGCAGATCTCTCCACAAGAACTTGGCAGGCCCAGAAGGAGATGGCATGATATATTCAATGTGCTGAATGCAAAAAGTATGCAGCCAAGAATACTTTATCCAGCAAGGCTATCATTCAGAATAGAAGGAGAGATAAAGAATCTCCCAGACAAACAAAAACTAGAGAAGTTCAGCCCTGCAAAAAATATTAAAATTTCTTTCCCACAAAGACTAGAAAGGAACAGGGAACATCATCAGAAACACCAACTTTACAGGTAACACAATGGCACTAAATTCATATCGTTCAATAATCACTCTGAATGTAAATGGACTAAATGCTCCAATCAAAAGACATACAGTATCAGGGGCACATGGGTGGCTCAGTCAATTGAGCATCAGACTCTTGATTTCAGCTCAGATCATGATTTCATAGCATGTGGGTTCAAGCCCCACATCAGGCTCCACACTAACAGCACAGAGTCTGCTTGGGATTCTCCCTCTCTCTTCCTCTCTCTCCCTCTGCCCCTTCCCTAGTGTCTGTCTGTCTGTCTCTCCCTCTTTCTGTCAAAATAAATAAATTTTTAAAAAAAGACATAGGGCATCAGAATGGATTAAAAAAAAAAAAGACCCCTCTATATCATACCAATAAAAGACTCATTTTAGACCTAAAGATACCTGCAAATGGAAAGTGAGGGGACTCTATCTATCATGGTAATGGATGTCAAAAGAAAGCCAGAGTAGCCATACTTAAATTAGACAAACTAAATTTTAAAACAAAGACTATAACAAGCGATGAAGAGAGACACTATATCATAAGGAGTCTATACAACGAGAAGACCTAACAATTTTAAATTTTTATACCCTCAACTTAAAAGCACCTAAATATATAAATCAGTTAGAAACAAACATAAAGAAACTCATCAATAATAGTACAATTAATAGTAGGGAACTTTAACACCCCACTTACAACAATGGACAGATCATCTAGGCAGAAAATCAACAAGGAACATTTCATCCTAAAGGAGCAGAATACACATTCTTTTTGAGTGCACACAGAACATTCTCCATATTAGTCACATACTGGGACACAAATTAGGCCTCAACCAGTACAAAAAGACTGAGCTCATATGGTGCATATTTTCAGACCACAACACTATGAAACTTGAAGTCAACCACAAGAAAAAAATTGGAAATTAGATAACACCGCAAAAATACGAACAATTATAAGAGAATATTATGAAACATTATACACCAACAAACTGGGCAAACTGGAAGATATGGATAAATTCCTCAACACATACAAACTACCAAAACTGAAACAGGAAGAAACAGAAAATTTGAACAGACCCATATCTGGCAAAGAAATTGTATCAGGTAATCAAAAGTCTCTCAATAAATAAAAGTCCAGGGCCAGATGACTTCCCAGGGGAATTCTAGCAGACATTTATTTATTTTTTATAGATGGTTTTTAATGTTTGTTTTTGAGAGAGAGAGACAGAGCATGAGCAGGGGAGGGGCAGAGAGAGAGGGAACACAGAATCTGAAGCAGGCTCTAGGCTCTGAGCTAGAGCCCAACACGGGGCTCGAACCCACAAACTGAAATCATGATCTGAGCCAAAGTTGGACACTTAACTGACCCAGGCACCCCTACCAGACATTTAAAGAAGAGTTAGTATCATAATTAATTAATTAATTAATTAATTAAAGAAGAGTTAGTATCTATTCTTCTCAAAGTATTCCAAAAAATAGAAATTGAAGGATGACTTCTAAATTCATTCCATGAGGCCAGTATTACCTCAATACCAAAACCAAAGACCTCACTAAAAAGGAGAATCACAGGCCAACATACGTGATGAAAACACACACAAAAATTCTCAACAAGGTACTAGCAAATCAAAGCCAACAGTGTATTAAAAGAATTATTCACCACAATTAAGTGGGATTTATTCTGGGGCTGCAGGAGTGATTAAATATTTGCAAGTCAATCAATATGATACACCATATTAATAAATGTTTGTTTATTTATTTTGAGAGAGAGAGAGCACCTTCAGGCAGGGGAGGGGCAGAGAAAGAGAGAGAATCACAAGCAAGGGCTTGATTTCATGATTATGAGGTCACAACCTGAGCCAACATCAAGAGTCAGACACTTAAATGACTGAGCCACCCAGGCACCCTCTGATGCACCACATTAATAAAAGAAAGGGTAAGAACCATATAATCCTCTCAATAGATGCAGAAAAAGCCTTTGACAAAATACAGCATCCATTCTTGATAAAAACCCTCCACAAAGTAAGGATAGAGGGAACATATTTCAACATCATAAAGGCCATCTACAAGAGACCCACAGCTAATACCCTCAATGGGGGAAAACTGAGAGCTTTTACTCTACAGTCAGGAACAAGACAGGGATGTCCATTCTCACCATTGTTATTTAATGTAGTATTGCAAGTCCTAGCCTCAGGAATCAGACAACAACAAGAAATAAAAGGCATCCAAATCAGCAAGGAAGAAGTCAAACTTTCACTATTTGCAGATGACATGATACTCTGTATAGAAAACCTGAAAGTCTCCACCAAAAATTCCTAGAACTGATACATGAATTCAGCAAAGTCACAGGATACCAAATCAATGTAAAGATATCTGTTGCATTTCTATACACCAATAATGAAGCAGCAGAAAGAGAAATCAAGGAATTGATCCCATTAACAACTGCACCGAAAAACCATAGGATACCTAGGAGTAAACCTAACCAAAGAGGTAAAAGATCTGTGCCCTAAAATCTATAAAATACTTATGAAAGAAAATGAAGATGACACGGAGAAATGGAAAAACATTCCATGCTCATAGATTGGAAGAACAAATCTTGTTAAAATGTCGATACTACCCAAAGCAATCTACACATTTAAAGCAATCCCTATCAAAACAACACCCCAGGATTTTTCACAGAGCTAGAATTAACAATCCTAAAATGTGTACGGAATCACAAAAGATCACGAGTAGCTAAAGCAATGCTGAAAAAGAAAAACAAAATGGGAGGCATCACAATTCCGAACTTCAAGTTATATCATAAAGCTGTAGTCTTCAAGACAGTATAGTACTGGGACAAAAACAGACACATAGATCAATGGAACAGAATAGAAAATTCAGAAATAGATCCACAGCTATATGGTCAACTCATCTTTGACAAAGCAAGAAAGAATAGCCAATGGAAAAAAGACAGTCTCTTCAACAAATAGCATTGGGAAAACTGGACAGCAACATTCAGAAGAATGAAACGGGACCACTTTCTTACATGATACACAAAAATAAATTCAAAATGGGTGAAAGACCGAAACTTGAGACAGGAAACCATCACAATCTTAGAGGAGAACACAGGCAGCAACCTCTTTGACCTCAGCCATAGCAACTTCTTATTAGACACATCTCCAGAGGCAAAGGAAACAAAAGCAAAAATGAACCGTTGGGATTTCATCAAGATAAAAAGCTTCTACACAGTAAAGGAAACAGTCAACAAAACTAAAAGGCAGCCTATGGAATAGAAGATATTTGCAAATAACATATCTGAAAGAGAGTTAACATCCAAAATCTGTAAAGAACTCACCAAACTCAACACCCAAAAAACAAATAATCCAGTGAAGAAATAGGCAGAAGACATGAATAAACATTTTTCCAAAGAAGACATCCAGATGGCCAACAGACACACAAAAAGATGCTCAACACCACTCATCATCAGGTAAATACAAATCAAAACTACAGTGAGATACCACCTCACACCTGTCAGAATGGCTAAAATTAACAACACAAGAAACAACAGATGTTGGCGAGGATGTGGAGAAAGGAAAACTATCTTACAATGTTGGTGGGAATGAAAACTGGAGCAGCCACCCTGGGAAACAGTGTGGTCTCCTCAAAAAGCTAAAAATGGAACTACCATATGAGCCAGTCATTGCACCACTAGGCATTTACTCAAAGGATACAAAAATACTGATTCAAAGAGGCACATGCACCCCAATATTTATGGCAGCACTATCCGCAATAGCCAAGTTTCCATCAATGAATGAATGGATAAGGAAGATGTGGTGTGTATATATACCAGAATCAATCAGCCATCAAAAAGAATGAAATCCTTATGGAAACCAATTTGACAATAAATTTCTTATATAAATTTAAAAAAATAAAATTAAAAAAAAATAAAATACAAAAAAAAAAAAAAAAAATAAAATCTTGCCATTTGCAAAGACATGGATGGAGCTGGAAGGTATTATGTTAAGCGAAATAAGTCAATCAGAGAAAGACAAATACCATAGGATTTCACTCATATGTGGAATTTAAGAAACAAAACAGATGAATATAGGGGAAGGGGAAAAAAAGAGATGGAAGCAAAATATAAGAGACTCTTAACTATAGAGAACAAACTGAGGCTTGCAGGAGGGGAAGTGGACAGTGCATGGGCTAAATGGATGATGAGGATTAAGGAGGGCACCTGTTGGGTTGTGCACTGGTTGTTATATGTAAGTGACAAATTCTGCTACTGAAACCAATATGACACTATATGTTAAGTAAAGAGAATTTAAATAAAATTTGGGGGGGAAATGGTCACAATCCAACACACGGACACCACCAAGTGCTAGTGAGGATGTGGAGCAATAGAAACTCTCATTCACGTCGGTGGGCGGGCAAAATGGTGCATTGACTTTGGAAGACAATCTGACAGTTTCTGACAAGGTAAACAGTCTTACCGATGGATCCAACAGTTACGCTCCTAGGTATTTACCCAGCTGATTTGAAAACGTGTATCCAGATAAGAGCCTACAAATGAACATTATAGAAGTTTTGTGCAACCAAGATGTGCTTCAATAGGCAAATGGATAGACAAACTTTGGCACATCCATACAATAAAATATTACTCAGCAGTGAAAAGAAATGAGCTATCAAGCCACAGAAAGACATAAAGGAAATTTAAATGCATATTGAAAACTGAAAGAAAACATTCTGGAAAGGCTACATACCATATGATTCCATTTATACAACATTCTGGAAAAGGCAAATATGTAGACACGTTTAAAGGATTAGTGGTTACCATGGGGCACCTGGAGGGCTCAGTCAGTTAAGCATCCAGCTTCAGCTCAGGTCATGATCTCACAGTCTGTGGGTTTGATCCCCATTTCAAGCTCCATGCTGACAGCTCAGAGCCTGGAGCCTGCTTTGGATTCTGTGTCTCCCTCTCTCTGCCCCTCCCATGCTCATAATTTGTATGTGTGTGTGTGTGTGTCTCTCTATCTCAAAATAAACAAACATTTTAAAATAATAAATAAATAAATAAATAAATAAGAGATTAGTGGTTATCAAGGGTTCAGGCGGAGGAGTGGGGATGAAAAGGTGGAGCACAGGGGGGTTTTAGGGTGGTGAAACTATTCTACATGACACTGTGCGTTTGTCAAAGCCCAAAAGACCGTACAGCACAAAAATTGAGACTTAATGTATGTGCATTTTAAAAAATCACTTAGGAAGTCAGAGACCTAACCCCAGAGATCTGGGAATGTGACCCTACCTGGAAATAGCGTCTTTGCGGATGTAATTGCAGAAGTTAACACAAGGTCCTGCTGTAGTAGAGTGGGCTCCGAAACCCGTCTGACTGGTGTCCTTCTAAGAAAAGACGGACACACACAGGGAGGAGATGTGATGACGGGGCAGAGACTGGCATAACGCTGCCACAAGACAAGGAGTGCCAGGGATTGTCAGGCACCACCAGAAGCTGGAGGAGACAGAAAAGCATCCTTCCTTAGAGGCTGCAGAGGGAGCCTGGCCCGAACAACGCCTTGATTTCAGACTTGAAGGCTTCAGAGCTGTGAGACCATGAACATCCATCGCTTTAAGCCACACCCTTTGTGGTATTGTGTTACAGCCTCCCAGGAAACCAGCACACCCCCTCTGTTACGTGGCTTCAGTTAGAAGGCACCACCCCACCCTTCCCAGCAGAGAAGGAGAAACACCCCAGCGCTGTGACAGCTCGCTGCAGAAAAACCCTCCTTTTCCTCACCTCTTGCACCTCGATTCCATTCTAGGCTGGAGGCGTGTGGTTCACTAACACACAACTCACCTGGGGCCATTCCCTTTGCAAGTCTCACACACAAAGCGCCCCTCGTTTCAAAACATGGGGCACCTGGGCTCTGTTTTGGCTTTGGGAGCCCCTGCTGAAACTGAGGTTTTTAAAGTTTCATTTTAACATCTTGCTGCATGTTATATTTGATTCGGTCTCTCCTATTCACTGGATTTCTTCTTTGCCTCTTAATTCCATCAGAATATTGGGGCCAGAATATAGCACATATTTCCTGCATGGTGTCATGCTGTGGCCCGCTCCCTAATGTCCACAGCTGAAGCCACACGAACCCCATCAGGACCCGAAGCCCCACTCCAAACCCCGCTCCAGAGAAAGGCAACAACATCAAAAGGGCTCTGGCGAGATAGCCCATCTGCTCCACGTTAAGTCGGTTTCCTCACTTATTCTTGGTATCCTCGGGATTCTGAAACTGAGATATAAAACTTCCTATGCCCAGCACCTTTAGAGACAAAACTCCTCTCCCAGCACACAGGCTCGCCAATTTGCAATGACTGTATTCCTGGCTCTGACCCCAGCCCCGTGAGATAGTAGGTTTCAACTATCTCTGCTCAATCCTTAACTCACCCTTTGAAGAGAAAGCCTGGCTATTGGATCAGGTCTGTACCTATTGCTAAGGAATAGCATTCATATCTCACCTACCTTTCTCTCTTCCCTCCCCATCCATTGTGGCCCACGTCAGAGAACACAGGACACCAGACCTCCCTCCTGCTGGATGTGAATAGACAGGCACGAACACTCAACTGAGCTGTGACCAAACCACAGCTACTCAGAAAATGAGCCTTTACGTGAAGGTGATACTGCGATGTCAGAGTAGACAGAAAATATCTAGACCCTTGGGGTACCTGCATGGCTCAGTCAGTTAAGCATCTGACTCTTGATCTTGGCTCAGGTCGTGATCTCACAGTTCGTGAGATGGAGCCCCGTGTCGGGCTTTGCGCTGACAGTGTGGAGCCTGCTTGGATTTCTCTCTCTCCCTTGCTCTCTGCCCCTCCCCTACTCACACACTCTCCCTCTCAAAATAAATAAGCAATAAAAAAAAAAAAAAACCTGGATCTTTGAAGACCACATGAGCCACTGGATCAACCAGCCCTGAAATCCACCGTATCTTCAGACTTCTGTTACATGAGTCACCCAATGTTCTCATCAGTTAGCCAGTATGAGTCGGGATTCTTTTTTCTCTGCAACTAAAACATCCTATTGGATCCACCCTCAACTTGGACCAACAATCAGACTTATGGTTCCGCACACTTGTCACCAGACGTTCAACTGAGTGTGCGTGTTTGTCTACACATCTATCTAAACACCTTGAAAAACATAAAATGCCAATTGGAACTTCTAGCATGAGGGCCACCTACGTGGCTCAGTCGGTTAAGCATCTGACTCTTGATTTCAGCTCAGGTCACAATCTCACAGTTTTTGAGTTTTATCCCTGCATCAGGCTCTGCACTGATAGTGTGGAACCTGCATGGAGTTGTCTCTCTCTCTCTCTCTTTCCTTAACCTACTCTCTCTCTCAAAATAAATAAACTTAAAAAAAATGAAATCTTAAAAAAAAAGAAACTTCTAAAATGAATTTTTGTATTTGCACACTCTACAATGTGTCAGTGAATCAAATAGCGACAGATACAATAAATACGTCATAACCGCAAGAGTTGTGTGCAACACACAAATATAGATTACTTAACATAATCTTAACTAGAGAAAAAAATTAGTGTTTTATGTCATGAATAATGATACTTTACCAAAATTACTTTAATGGTATCTGGCATTAAAATGTAAATGCTTTTGTGTAAAGTTTTAGGATGGGGTTTTAAATGCCATCCTAGGGGCACCTGGGTGGCTCAGTCAGTTAAGCGTCCGACTTCGGCTCAGGTCATGATCTCGCGGTTCATGAGTTCAAGCCCCGCATCGGGGCTCTGCGCTGACAGCTCAGAGCCTGGAGCCTGTTTCAGATTCTGTGTCTCCCTCTCTCTCTGCCCCTCCCCTGTTCATGTTCTGTCTCTCTCTGTCTCAAAAATAAATAAAAACGTTAAAAAAAAATAAAAAAATAAATGCCATCCTAATAACCATTAGGATCCCAATAAAAATAATGAGCAAAAGTTGTGGTAAGCAAACATGACACTGAAGCTATCACAATGGCCAACATTCTGTATGAGTAAATATGTCTATTAACTCTGCTATGCTATGGCCAGCATAGGGCTAATGCCAAACATCTGATGGCAAACTGAAAATAATCAAATGACAATGGGTGTCTCCAAATAGTCACGGATTTAGACTATGAAATGGAATTTTACATATTAACATTTTTATTCCATGGTCTAACTGTAATACAGCTTTGTTCTTTATCGAAGTCAAAATTAAATTTTAACACTGAATCTTAACATTCGTATATTTCACTAATTAAGAGCTAATGTATTTATTTGCAAACCACTGGAATTGCTTCTCTGATAGAACTAGAAAGTAAAACTGGGAATTGAATCTGGTCCCTACACTTTTTGTTAATATGGTCACCAAAACCCTGAAGCTCTCCTACATTTTCAAGCCAATGATTCCACATTAATGTCACAATTTGGTTTTGAAACAAATGTGTTTCAAATGTTCACAGATGTTAGAGTTCAAAAACTCACATTTAAGGCACATACATTCTTCGGCAGTAGTAAAGAGTAGACTGGACTTCTGAAGAATTTACAAAACACCCCAGAAAACATTTGTATAAAGAAAAAAAGTAACTTGACATCTTAACTGAAGTCAGCCTCATGACAATTACAAAAAACTAAACACAGATAATTAAGCCATTTATTATCATCCAAATAAACACCAGTAAGGTTTAGATAAACTAATGAATAGTCTAAAACATAACACAATGGTGAACACCATCTCCAAACGCAATTTTAAAATATTTTACTTAAGTGGAAAATAAAAAGCAATAGTCTTGGCATTTGCCCAAGACATGCATTCTCAAATTCTTGTATTTATTTACTAGAACCATACAGTATCTTTCATCTTAAGAATTCCAACTTAATGCTAAGAATCTTGAAAATAACCAGAGGCAAGCACACTGCTTAATTGTCCTCAGACATCCCCATAAGAAATTATGTACCCATCAAAATTTAAGGACTAGCTTAAAATAAACAATTACACTTACATAATAACTTCTCTCCCTCCCTCCCACCCTCCTTCTCTCTCTCTCTCTCTGTCTCCCACACACACAAATACACAACCCCCCAACCTTCCCCACCAATACACACACACACACACACACACACACACACACACACACACACACAGAAAGAAAAAGTACCAAATTGATTATTTGGGTCTGAATGAATAGGCAGTAAGTAACTATTTAGTCTAAAGTTTTTAAGCCATAGTCTTCTGATCTATAATTGGTCACCCTTCATTTTTTTTCTACACAAATTAGTAAATTATTAACTGTTTTCATTTCAGTTGTAATGCAAAAAAAATTAATGTAAGCACTTTCTCAATTGGAGTGTCTGCTTTATGTCCAAGGACACAAGGGGACTTCACCCTGCCGTCAGGCTCATCAATTACATAGTCATTGAGTGATACCACTTTAACAGATAAATGAAGCATTTTTAACCCAGTCAAGGTAAAGGGTGAATTGCATTGCAGATGGCAGAAGAGATATATATCTTGCCATATTCTGAGTAAGAAGAATGTTAGGAGAACTGCATCGTCTTAGGGAGTGGTGTGCAAATCTGCCAAGGGAAACACAGGAAGAGGGTGCAGGGCAGTATTTATGGGGAGGCACGATGTAGGTTCGCTGATGTGGTTCCTTTGAATTATATCAGCTTCATAGTTATGTTTGCATTAAGTGATGTGTTTATTTGGTTTTATAGTTGTGTAAGATCCATAGAGGCAGAAATTTTTATATAGATTTGTATTTCTACGTATATGAATACGTAAAAGTTGAGGCCCCTGGGTGGCTCGTCAGTTAAGCATCTGACTTCATGAAGCTCAGGTCATGATCCCACCGTTCATGAATTCGAGCCCCGCATCGGGCTCTGTGCTGACAGCTGGGAGCCTGGAGCCTACTCCGGATTCTGTGTCTCCCTCTTTCTCTCTGCCCTTTCCCTAAGCATGCTCACTTGCTCGCTTGCTCTCTCTCACTCAAAAACAAATCAACATTAAGAAAAAAATGTTTTCAAGAATCATTTAAGTTAAAAAAAAAAAAAAACCCGTAACTGAGTCTCCTGAATCCTTTCATTTACATACATACACACACACACAAATGGGTTTTCGTATCAAATCTTACCATTCCCCTGAGATCTTCTTGTGTGACTTACCAACAAACTGGCAGAGAGGAAACATTTCAGACAATTGCTACATTATGACAAAAGCTGAGCCCCATGGCCCACATCTTGTTGGCACAAAATTCAGTCTTGCAACATATTCTTAAACAGATAGATTTTATCCAATAATATAATTGCCCGTGGCTCTGAGAACACAGGTTTCATGTATGGCTCTAGCATTATGGCAGCAAAGAAAAATAGAAATTATCACACTGATCCAATGTATTCACTCATCAAACCAATATTTATAAGTATACAGGGCTTCATAGTGGCTGCTGGAGATGCAATGCTGATTTTTAAAACAGCACCATGACCCTTGCCTTCATGGAGCTTATGGTCTAGTTGAGGAAACCGCTACTAACCAAACGACCGTGCAAAGACAGTAAAAACCGCTGATGGTGTGTGCTCTGAAGTCACCCCCTGCCATGAGGAAGGTGTACAGATAAGCAAGTAAGTTTTCATCAACCTAATATTCTGTTGCCAAAAGGGCCCTTGCTTTGACCTGAAAGTGGATGTAGACCAGCTTTCTGGCTGTCAGCACAAAGAATACGGTCTTGGAGGTCACACAAGTCACATTTTTCACAGTCTCATCTGAAAACCAATGAGCTACTTAGGAACATAGCTGACCTAATACTGCAATTTGAAGAAAAAAATCCCAGTTCATACACCAGAAGGCGGAGGAAGAGAAGAAGAGGAAGAGGAAGGAGAGAAGGAAGGAGAAGAAAGAAAAAAGGAGAGAGGAAGGAAGGAAGGAGAGGAGGGAGGGAGGAAGGGAGAGAGGGAAGGAGGAAAGAAAGAAGGAAGGGAGGAAAGGAAGGAGACAGAAAGAAAGAAGAAAAGAAAAGAGGACGCCTGGCTAGCTTGGTCAGTAGAGTGCGTGGCTCTTGATGTTGTAAGTTTGAGCCCCACGTTGGATGTAGAGATTATTTACAAATAAAATCTTAAGGGGCACCTGAGTGTCTCAGTCAGTTAAGCTTTGGACTTCAGCTCACGTTATGACCTAGTGGTTCATGAGTTCGAGGCCCCCATCAGACTGTCTGCTGTCAGCACAGCACCTGCTTCGGATCCTCTGTTCCCCACCCTCTCTCTCTTTGCCCCTCCCCTGCTCCCTCTCTCTCCTAAAAATAAACATTTAAAAATTAATTAATTTATTTATTTAAAAAATTTTTTAAAAGAGGAGGGGGGGGAGGAAGAAACCAGTGAGACACAGTTGAATGACATATTCCTCGCCCACACCCCCCAGTGGCTCTCATCATATTCAGGGCAAAAGCCAAAGTCCCTCCAGAGGCCAACAAGCCTAAGTAAACGACGCCCCAACCCCAGCCTCATTACCCCCTGCTACCCCCTTGCTCTCCAGCCACATTGTTCTCCTGGCCATTCCCAGAGCACACCAGGAACTCACACCCACACGAAGGCTTCAGTGGGGTGCTCTTCTCCTAAGCATCTGTACCCCTCACCCCTACTTCCTTCAAGGGTTCACTCAAGAGACACCTTCCCAGTGAGGCCCACTATGACCACATTCTTAAATGCACCACCTTCCCCCACATTCTTATTCTGTTTCCATAGCACCCTCCCCTTCTAATGTACTAAATAATTTACTTTTTTGTGCTTTGTTCATTGCTCCACCACCAGCAATAAGAATTGTGCCTGGCAATAATATCAACAAATACTTGTCCAATAAACCAATGAATGAACATCTTGGCAAATCCCTACCACGGTATCACAAAGGAACTCTGTCATAACGTTACCCCTGTGAATGCCAACAACAGTTCTCCGATGTGCAGTTAATAATTATGTCAAAAGTTTTAAGTAGTTGTTTTCTTTTTTGAGAGCAAGCATGAGCAAGGGAGGGGCAGAGAGAGGGGGCAGACAGGGGAGAGAATCCCAATCAGGCTGTTGATGTCAGCACAGAGCCTGACTCGGGGCTCAGTCCCACAAACCATGAGATCATGACCTGAGCTGAGATCAAGAGTCAGACATTTAACTGACTGAGCCACCCAAACGCCCCAAAGTTTCAAGCAGCTTTTAAATATATATATTGCATAGTCATGATGGGCCAGGCACTGTGCCAAAGGCTGCAGGTCAATTATTTCATTGTTGCCACAACTCTGTCAGAGGCAATCTTCCCCTATATTACAGATGAGGAAGCTGAGACCTGGGGAGATCAGGTTATTTGGCAGTGGTCACACAGGTGGCAAGAGGAAGAGCCAGGGTTAGAGCAGGATTCAAGTCAAGAACATCTGTATCTGATGCCCAAGCTTTCAACCACTGTCTTGTCCCACTCACCTGTTCAGCTAAGAAGGTCTACAGAAGACTGAAATATTGCAGTGCACATGAGCAGCGATCCAATCATCTGCCTCATCCATGAACAATTCTAGACAACAGGGGACTGTACCACCTTTGTTATAATTATTATCATAATGACAAGGAGGAGGAAGCAGGTGATGGCGAGGGATCAGAGCCTATCACTCATGACGGATCTCCATGTGATGTACTAAGCACTCATGCTTCACATAAATGTCCATAAATATTATTTCTTGATTTTTATAAATATCAGTCAGCAGAGAGTTTGGGTTTTTACTCTGACAACTATCTAAAGTGTAAATTACATACTGCAAAGTACAGGCAGGGCCACACCCCTTCATCATCCAGTGGGTTTAAGTAGGATTTGTAGAATAAACTACAATGTACCTGAACAGAAGGCGGTTCACTCCACAGGAAAGAGGCCCGGGGTCATCATTTTCCCCACAGGACACTTTCTGGGTCCCACACACAAACAAATGGACCGTTGAAGTCCAAGTTGTGGGGCATTAAGGATACCCACAATAATTCTCACCAGGCAAGTGTTTTTAAATGAATCTTACCAATGCTATTTGTAGCCATTGTTTAAAAAAAAAAAAAAAAAAAAAAAAAAAAAAAAAAAAAATCGGGTTGGGGTCCCACTTTATCCCGGTCACTTTTTTTTTGTT
>NW_024412429.1:8564641-8573433 GCF_014898765.1 Herpailurus yagouaroundi | reverse complement strand
GAGATCGTGACCTGGCTGAAGTCGGACGCTTAACCGACTGCGCCACCCAGGCGCCCCATTGAAACATTTTAAGCTCAAGTAGCTTAAATAAATGGAATGGACTATTGTAGAGTGGTTAAAAATAAGCTTTTAAAATGGCAGTTTGGCTTTTCCGGGGCACGTGGGTGGCTCAGTCGGTTAAGCACTCTTCATTTTGGCTCAGGTCATGATCTCACGGTTTGTGAGTTCAAGTCCCGCTGACGGCATAGAGCCTGCTTGGAATTTTTTCTCTGCCCCCCTGCCCACCCCTTCCCCACTCAAGCTTGCAATCTCTCTCTCTCAAAATAAATAAACTTTAAGAAATATTTAAAAATAAGTTAAATTAAATTAAATTAAATGACAGTTTGGGTTTTCAAAGAGACTCTTCTGTTCTGCTCTCTGGCGATAATTAGATGTCTATCTATTAACGCAACTTCTGCTTCTTGATAATAAAGCCGGGTCATCAACATGTGGGATAATGCTTTCTATTCTGTTTTCCGCAACCAAAAACATATGCCATGTAAACTGAGGAAAATGCCAGACTAAAATGTGAGGAGACAATAGCTAAAAGGAAAGAGCTGTTGAAGGTGCCCCTGTTTACTTAGGTTGATCATGAGGCAAGTGTCAAGCCCTGTGACAAGCTCTAGGGACACAGAATAGATGAAGGTCAATTCACACCCTGGAAAAACTTGACGCCTCTTGGAGACACAGACCTAGAAGCCAATTATTATGATGTACGCCAGTACGTTCCAGAACAGAGATGGGAGCAGATAGGGTGCGAAGGCCTGACCACTTTGGCCTGGGGGCATCAGGAAGAGGCACCGTTTGACCGAATCATAGAGACTAAGTGGATTCTGCCAGGAAGAGAAAGAGGTGGAAGGAAGCAGCCGAATATTTAAAGAAACAGGAATTGAGAGTTATGACCTACAGAACGGTGATCACCTTCTGGAGGGAAGAAACTCCTTGGCAAGAGGTGGGGGAGAAATAAAACCAGTAGTCAACATCGTGGGTGACACCCACACGCGGTTTCCCTGGACTTCCCTTGGGGTCCTCTTTAAAATGCCTGAAAACTGTGCATGGCACCTTGGAACCTAAATGAGTCAGAACAAAAGATTTGGGGAAAAAAACATGACACAGGGCCTTTTGCCTAAAGGAAATTTTTTTTCAAGGGGTGTGAAAGATGTGAACGGAAACCATGAATTCAAAGGGCAGAGCACAGAATCTCGCCGCGGGCAAAGTCAGAAATCTTTACAAGACGGTGCATACAGGCTAAAGACTCTAGTCCAAGTCTATTGGACTCCAATAGTCCAAGGCTATTGAAGTACAAAGCAAAGAGAAGGGTGTTTTTCCCACGATGACCATTTGCACAGGGTCCATGATGTGAGGGCTTCTACTTACACACCAAGGCAGCATCTAAGGCAGGTTCTAAGCAGCCTTCATTCTGGATTGTCAGAGGCCAGAGCCAAGAACAGCCGTCAGATCACATGACCTATGCAGATCCATAGGGACCAAAGCTCCGAAGAGCCCCACACTGTGTTTCACGCTGTGGTGTCACCCCTCGAAATTCTTGATAGTCTTGTTTTTAATTTGTGTTTTGGAAATGAAGTCTAACAGGACCACAGAGCTTAGAATAAGCAGAAGAGATATGCGCAAAGCATGTCCATCATTCTCTAACGGCCCCTTCACCCCCTTCATATGAAGCATCCGCCAAGCTCCATGAGCACAGATTCCCACGGAACCCTTGGAGTTCAGTTAGACTCAAAGCCAGCACAAGGGAAACATGTTCTGTCTGTGATTGACAGGCTCTGAGAGCCACACTTTCCATTTGGACTAGAACTTGCTCCCCGTGTAAAGAAGACATGGTGTTCTAAGAAATACAAGACCAGGGGCGCCTGGCTGGCTCAGTCGGTTAAGCATCTGACTTCGGCTCAGGTCATGATCTCACAGTTCATGAGTTCGAGCCCCGCATCGGACTCTGTGCTGACAGCTTAGAGCCTGGAGCCTGCTTCAAATTCTATGTCTCCCTCTCTGCTCCTCCCCGGCTCATGCTCTGTCTCTCTCTCCTTCAAAAGTAAATAAAAAATTTTTAAAAAAGAAATACAAGACCCTATTCGTTCTTACTCTTTTTTTTTTTTTAATTTTTTTTTTCAACGTTTATTTATTTTTGGGACAGAGAGAGACAGAGCATGAACGGGGGAGGGGCAGAGAGAGAGGGAGACACAGAATCGGAAACAGGCTCCAGGCTCTGAGCCATCAGCCCAGAGCCCGACGCGGGGCTCGAACTCACGGACCGTGAGATCGTGACCTGGTTGAAGTCGGACGCTTAACCGACTGCGCCACCCAGGCGCCCCGTTCTTACTCTTGTTATACTGTATTAGCCAACCAACTTTGAAAATAGTGACCTAGAAAGAAAAGGAAAGAGATGGCAATTGCCAGGGAGAAAGAAATATTCTTCTGTCCGAGATGCTTCTACTTGAAGAATGAAATTTACGTGAGGCAGATTAAGAGAAGAAAAACGAAGATTAATTCCATGCGCATGGAGGCCCAGTAATAAAATGGAGACCTAAAGAGTTGACCAAGACAGACAGCTTTTACACTTTTTAGACAGAGACAATAAATCTGTGAGGAGTTAACAGGACAAGGAAAACAACTTGCAGAGCTTCAATTAGTAAGGAATTCTCAACAGAATTTGGGCCAGGGTAGTAATGAGTAGGAAGTCACAAGAGTACATTACAGCCTTCTTGGCTCGAAATTCCCCGTCTCTGGTGATGGGATGTCTCTCCCTCCTGGGACAGGGAAGGCACCTTTCACATGGGAGATTTGTTTCCTGCTGTCAGAAGGGTCTGAGGGTCCTCGCACTGGCCATCTCTCACATAACTTGGATTTAAAATAATCTATAAGCCACATTGGCCCATCTCGAGGAGGCCTGCCCCTGGCCCCCACACAATTTATAGCTCTTTCCCCTAAGACCCTCCTTGCTCATCGGTGAGCCTAACCTGAGCAGACAGTGTTGGTAGAACGCGTGCACGTCAGGAGGAGAAATAAAAACAGTTAAGTCAATTTCGTGCCGTCTTACAGCCGTTCTGGTAAAAACAAAATGCACGTGCCTGTACAAAATATGTATTGTGTCATTCTAGGTGATTCCACACACAAATTAAATGCTTTTATATCTGTACTAAAAACAAGCATTACACAATATAAAGATGACTAGTAAAAATTCATGCTAATAATTTAAATTTTTAATTATTCTTTCCTTAGAGTGACATTGACTAGCAAATAAGAAAACATCATGACAGGTTGAGAGAGACTGTGGAAAATAGGAAAAAGCTTTATATTTCAGTGCCTTAAACAGTACTTTTTTTCTTTTTTGAACAAGCAACATCACATTTTCCTTTAGCACTGGGACCCACAAATTAGTCAGCTCTGATGTGAACTCCTAGTTTTTAGTCTATATAGATACAGAAAAAATTATAGATGTGTCTGACATATGTACGTAGGTATTTTCATATATGTGTGTATATGTGTGAACATGTATGTAACTATGTGTGTGTAAATGTGTGTGCACATCTGTATCTAGGTGCATATGCATGTATGTATATGGATGTATCTATGTGTATATCTATATGCACATGTGTGTTTATTTATGTGTGTGTACATACTCACACTATATTTACATATTCCTTAGCTCTGTCCAACAAAAAGACCTGGGAGTGGGGTGCTTCGACTCAGGTCATGATCTCACAATTTGTGACTTTGAGGGCCCCCCATCAGGATCTCCACTGTCAGCACAGAGCCTGCTTCAGATCCTCTGTTCCCCCCTCTCTGCCCCTTCTCTGCTTATTCTCTCTCTCAAAATAAATAAATAAACTTAAAAGAAGAAAAAGAAAAAGAAGACGACCTGAGAGCAATGACTCTCTAAAAACAATGAGCTCATCTGGCTCCTAGATCTGGCTTCTAAATGCCATTCTCCACTAAAGAACCCAAAGAACTCTTAGAAGAAATGGCAGATTAGGGGGCAAGTAAAGTACAATATAAACTTTGCACATGTTGTGCCAGAAATTGATGATGGGGTGTGTGGCAAAAGGATGCAGAAGACACCCTGAAGTGGTTCTTGCTGACTAAATCTGAAAAAAATAGCCCATTGAATAAAATAACAATTCATCAGTCTACACTGGTATAAACAAATGAGTAACTGGAAAATTTGATGATGAACATGCAATTTACATAGTCTCAAAGTACCTCTTCCCCAAAGTCTTGTTAGTTACAAAGGGAAAAAGAATATCTTTAGGATGGAGGTGCCTGCCAGACACCACGGTAATCAAGTGCTCAAAGGGAATAGTAGCTAACCCATTGTGGTACAAACTGAAACCCTGTGCCACCTGATAGGATGTGGTGACAAGAACACATACCACTTCTGAGCTTTTCCTGCCAAACATGCATATATTGAGTCTAATATAAGGAAAGAGATGTACTAAGGGACATTCTACAAAGTCACACCTGTAATCTCAAAAGTGTCAATGTTGGGGCACCTGGGTGGCTCAGTCGGTTGAGCGTCCGCATTCAGCTCAGGTCATGATCTCACACTGCGTGAGTTCAAGCCCCACGTCGGGCTCTCTGCTGCCAGCTCGGAGCCTGGAGCCTGCTTCGGATTCTGTGTCTCCCCCTCTCCCTGCCCCTCCCCTGCTCATGCTCTGTCTCTGTCTCAAAAATAAATAAAAAACATTTTTTAAAAAAAGTGTCAATGTTGTAGAAGACAAAGAAGGACTGTGGAACATTCCAAGCTTTAAAGATATTAGGAGACACATAACTAAATACAGTGGTAATTCTGGACTGGATCCCTCTCCTGTAAAAGGCATTATTGGGACAATGTGTAAAACTTGAAGGGTAGGTGAGAATCACAAAACAGTAATGTACGGTTGTTAATTTCCTGACTTCGAAGGCTCTCTAGTGACTATGTAGAAGAATGTCCTTGTTTGCAGGAAATACAGATAAAATATTCTGTGGTGATAGGACATCATATTGGCAACTGACTTTCAAAAGATTCTGAAAAAAAACAAGTTTCTATAATTGCGACTTTTATGTAAATTGAGATTGTTTCAAAAGAAAAAGGTTAAAATGAAAAAAAGTAAAAGATTGTTCTCAAGTGGACAAAACAAAAAAGTCTTGTCCTCCTTTAATACTATTTCAACACCCTGAACCCACTCGGGTTTTAACAGAAATCCTGCTTTTAGGAGAGTGAATGGGAAGGAGAAAAGTGTGGCAATACTGCCACCTACTGGTCTTAGAGCAAATATATTTCGGGTGATGGGGGCGGGGTGGAGGTGGAGGGGAGGCCATCCTGAGGTATCCCCTGCACTGGGAAGAATAGAGCTTTTTATAGGGATTGACTTTTATTTATTTTTTTTAATATAATATATTGTCAAATTGGCTAACATACAGTGTGTAAAGTGTGCTCCTGGGTTTTGGGGTAGATTCCCATGGTTCATTGCTTACATACGACACCCAGTGCTCATCCCAACAAGTGCCCTCCTCAATGCCCATCACCTGTTTCCCCTCTCCCCACCCCCCAGCCCGCCATCCACCCTCAGTTTGTTCTCTGTATTTAAGAGTCTCTTATGGTTTGCCTCCCTCCCTCTCTGTAACTTTTTTTCCCCTTCCCCTCCCCCACGGTCTTCTGTTAAGTTTCTCAAGATCCACATATGAGTGAAAACATATGATATCTATCTTTCTCTGACTGACTTGTTTCACTCAGCATAATACCTTCCAGCTCCATCCACATTGCTGCAAATGGCAGGATTTCATTCTTTGTCATTGCCAAGTAGTATATCATTGTATATATAAACCACATCTTCTTTATCCATTCGTCAGTTGATGGACATCTAGGCTCTTTCCAAAATTTGGCTATTGTTGAAAGTGCTGCTATAAACACTGGGGTACAGGTGCTCCTATGCATCCACACTCCTGTATCACACCCAGGGATTAACTTTTAAAAACTGTCAGAGAGCTAAGGAAACAGGTCACTGCATCTTGAGGCCTGCCCAAGAATCCAATCTGACACTCGGAGCTGGTGGCAGATGGCTCTTTGTGTTTCAGATGAGCCCAGGGCATAGTCTGGACTGAGTTTAAGAGGAAGGGATACATTTATGGGGTACGATAAAGACGCAAAACTTCATTCCCCAGCAGGCTTGGAGTCGGTGAATCCTCTGGGAAAAAGAAGAAATAAGAGAACTGGCCCAGGGATAAGGTACCAGGCCAGAACCCTGGGAGAGAGACAGCTAGCAAGATCTAAACTGGCTCATAGGGCAGCTCTATGGGAATTGAGAAGACACAGCTTCCAGGACAGGAAAAGGCTGGATCTCAGCCCACACTCACCCTCCCGGCCTGACATCCAGCTTGCCGATCATACACAGGGGCTCCAGCTACTGCTAAGATTCTCCCCCACGGTGGGGTGAACACTGAACCACCTAAAAGTTATTTGTTAGTCTTTTGAAATTCCATTTCTACAAAACTAAATAGTCTCACTATGTGATCTAGCAATCGCTCTCCTTGGTATTTGCCCAAATGAGCTGAAAGCCTGTATTTACACAAAAACCTATGCAAAGATATCTCTAGCAGCTTTATTCATGACGGCCAAAACTTACAGGCAACCAAGATAAATTGTGGTACAGTCACACAATGGAATATTATTCAGCACTTAAAAAGAGATGATCTATCAAGACATGAAAAGATGTGGAGGAACCTTAAATGCATCTTACTAAATGTAAGAAGCCAATCAGAAAAGGCTATTACATTCTGTATCATGCCAAGTATATGATATTCTAGAAAAGGCAAAACTATGGAGAGAGTGAAAAAAAAAAACCTCAGTGGTTGCCAGAGGTTTGTGGGGATATGGAGGACTTTCAGGACAGTGAATCTATTTTGTATGATACAAAATATGAGGCACCTGGGTTAAGCATCTGACTTCAGCTCAGATCATGATCTCACATGGTTCGTGGGTTCAAGCCCCGAGTCTGGCTCTGTGCTGACAGCTCAGAGTCTGGAGCCTGCTTCAGATTCTGTGTCTCCCTCTCTCTCTGCCACTTGCCCTCTCACTCTTTCTCTCTTTCAAAAATAAATAAACATTTTAAAAAATTATTTTGTTTGATACTCTAATGGTAGATGCATATCATTATATATTTATCAAAACCCATAGAATATGCAACACTGAGAGCTAACTCTAATATAAACTGAGGACTTTGGGTGAATATGACTTGTCCATATAAGTTCACTGAACATAACAAGTGTACCTCTCTGGTGAGGCATGTTGATGGCGGGGAGGCGGGAGGAGTCAGGGAGGGTGGGTAAATGGGAAATCTCCATATTTTCTGCTCCGTTTTGCTGTTAATCTAAAACTGCTCTAAAACACAAAGTCTAGGGGAGCCTGGGTGGCTCAGTCGGTTGGGCAAAGTCTAGGGGAGCCTGGGTGGCTCAGTCGGTTGGGCGTCTGACTTCGGCTCAGGTCATGATCTCACAGTTCGTGGGTTTGAGCCCCGCATCGGGCTCTGTGCTGACAGCTCAGAGCCTGGAGCCTGTTTCAGATTCTGTGTGTGTCTTTCTCTCTGCCCCTCCCCCACTCGTCCTCTGCCTCAAAAATAAATAAACATTTAAAAATTTTTAATAAAATACAAATTCTATTTTTCAAAATTCTCTCTATATCACCAATAACCATAACGACAACTGAATATAGTCAAAATAAAGAGAGTAAGAGATACAATTGCCCACACCCTTTCAGCACTGAAAGTGTCACAAATTCATGTGTTTGAGGGGGGAAAAAAACGAACGTCTTACAAGTATTCAATTAAAACAAATTTTAAGATGAATTTCATCTATTTCTTACCCCTGTAATCAAGAAATATGCAAGAAATCTTATACTTAGTAAAGGGAGAAAAAAAAAAAGACTAGAAAAACAAGTAAAGCTTGTGCTTAGTTAAAACCTCAAAAGGTTGGAAATTCTCCAGGTTAAATTCTTTAAGTGCAAACATTCCTTAAACATTCCTTAAACTTAAAGGAATCCCTTAAATTCCTTTAAGTGCAAACATTCCAGGTGTTTGGGTATGAGAAGGTTTTGTTGTCTTGAGGTTAAAAATGTAAGTGTATTTCCTTTGCCTTATTTCTTGCATCATTAAGGACTTGACCTGTTTATGAGCCTGTAGTATTATGAGCCATACAAAGATTCATCTCTCACCCAGAATTCTGAGGTCCTGGGGGAAAAGGAAGAAGAACTTACAGAGTTAGACTGCTGTGGACTGAACTATGTTCCCCTCGAAGTTCCTCTGTTGGAGTCCTAACCCTCAGCGTGACTGTGTCTGGAGATAGGGTCTTTAGAAGGTAACTGAGGGTAACCGAGGTCATAAGCATAAGAATGAGGTCATAAACATAAGAACAGCACCCTAATTGGATAGGACTGGACCCTTACAAGAAGAGGAAGAGATGGGAGGGGGTGGAGGATACGCAAAATAGGTGAAGTGGAGGAAGAGGTAAAAACTTCCAGTTATAAAATAAATCTTGGGGATGATAAGTACCGCATCGGGAGTATAGTCAATATCATAGCATTTTGTATGGTGACAGGTGGTAACTACACTTATCATGGTGAGCACGTCACAATGCACATAAGTGTCGAATCATGATGTTGTACACCTGAAACCAACATAATGTTCTATGTCAACTATACTTCAGTTTAAAATAAAGTAAAATAAAATAAAATAAAATAAAATAAAATAAAATAAAATAAAATA
>NW_024412429.1:8495182-8564631 GCF_014898765.1 Herpailurus yagouaroundi | reverse complement strand
TAAAATAAAATAAAATAAAATAAAATAAAATAAAATAAAATAAAATAAGGGCACCTGGCTGGCCTAGTGGGAAGAGCATGCAACTCTTGATCTCAGGGTCATAAGTTTGAGCCCCACGTTGGGTGTAGAGATTACTTCAATATGTAAACAAATATTTTTAAAAAGAATGTAAGAAAGGTTTAATATAGGGACATTTCTGGGGTGCCTGGGTGGCTCAATCTGTTAAGTGTCTGGCTCCAGCTCATGTCATGATCTCATGATTCATGGGTTCAAGCCCCACATCAGACTCTGCACTGACAGTGCAGAGCCTGCTTGGGATTCCTCTCTCTCCCCTCTCTCGACCCCTCCCCCTCTCAAGCTAGTGCTCTCGCTCTCGCTCTCTCTCTCTCTCTCTCTCAAAGTAAATAAACTTAAAAAAATAAAACAAAATAAAATAGGAACACGTCTTTAAAAATAAGAATAAAATAAAGCATATATAAATAAAATATCACACCAACCTAAATGAATATTAATCAAGATATTATATTTGCTTTGCACTTAGTTCATGAGGATCACAAACCAACAGGGACCACAGAGAATTTCTAGTCTGGGGGGTTTCAAGCTGCATTGTGAGGACCCCCTCAGGGCCTGTCACATGATAAGGGAGTTATTTATTGAGCACCAACTATGTGCTAGACACAGGGCCCAGCGATTCAGCTACTATTAGCACACAAGACCCCTGCCTTCTTGAAGCTTAGGTTCTAAAGGGGAGAGGCAAGTAACAAACAAGTAAAAAAACAGACAATCACAGACTCTCCTGGGAAGGAAATACGTTTAAATAGGATGGTTGGAGGCCTGTCTGAGGAAGTATGGCCCTGTTGGAAGAGAGGAATAACTTCCCTGTGGTGGGAACAGCAGGCACAAAGTCCCAAAGGCCCAGAAGAACTGAGAGGGTTCTGGGAAATGGTGAACCCAGCACCCCAAGTGCAGGGAGTGGGCGGGAGAGGGATGAGAGGTAAGGTTCAAAACTAGGGAAGAGCCTGACCATACAAAGCCTTGAAGGTCTTAGGAAGAATTTTGGACTTCATTCTAAGAGCGAAGGAACAACATTTCAGTTTTCAGCAGAAGAACCTGTACTTCTGGGATGATTCTAGTTGCTACGTGGGAATAAGTTATAGGGGTGCAAGAGTGGAGTCGGAGAACCCCCTTGGGAAGCTCTTGGAGAAAATGCTGGGGAGAGAGAAGAGACGTGAGAAGGAAGAAGAAAGCACAAGACTTTCTGAGAAACTGGCCAACAAGATGGAGAAGATTAAGAGTAACTAAGGGTCTGGATTCAAGCCATCAGGTGTTCCACTTAGTGAGGGGAGAAGGGCTTAGAAACGAGAGGACTTGGGAGTGGGCAGAACTCGGAGCTTTCCTTAGAGTACGTTGGTTTTGAGCTGCCTCTTGGTGGCTCACATGGCACAGCCAGTGAGCGAGTGGGAACTGTGTCCCCCAAGTCCAGAGAGCAGAGCGGAGCCAGAACTGACACAGAGCAGAGCGTCAGCTCACGACAACTGTCCTGCTCAACTTGCCTAGGCAGAATAAGTAACGAAACGAAAGTTACGTACGGTAATTTTAATGAATTTTCAGTTCACAGAAGCAGTAAACCCAGGCACTGGCTTCAGGCACCACCAGGTTCAGAAACACGAGAGTGACACTGACAGTGACAATGGACCTCTGCCTCTGTCTCCATGGCTTGGCTCTCCCTGCCTCACTCACTGTCTTAATACTACAACCAGCTTGTTCCACTGTAGAGGGCAAGGTGCCACCACCTTACAGGCTTTCCCAAACAGGAGTCCAAAGAAGAGGAAAAACCACTTTTCCCACTGTCCATATGCTGAGGCTTAGAAAGATTCTCACTGACACAGTTTGAGTCATGAAACCATCCCTGAACTGATTCTGCACCCAAAAATGGAGAACTTGACCTGCCTGATTCGTGCCCCCACCTTGTGGGCCAAATTGGGGAGGAAGGGGGGCAGAGCACAGGAATAGACACTTACCGAGCCCTGATGGAGTGAAAAGAAGTTGTTCCCCAAAGAATAATAGGATACTATCAGGCAGAAAGGGAAAACCATTGGGTTAGTAATATTAGTTGCTATCATAAACAAGTCACAACATTTCTGTGCCTTCCCACATTTTTTAAAAAATATTTATTTAGTTTTGGGAGAGTGCAAGCAGGGGAGGGGCAGAGAGAGGGGGACAGAGGATCCAAAGCAGTCTCTGTGCTGACAGGCAGACAGCAGCGAGCTTGATGCGGGGCTCGAACTCATGAACCACGAGATCACGACCAGAGCCAAAGTTGGATGCTCAACCAACTGAGCCACCCAGGTGCCTCTGTGCCTTTCCACATTAAAATGCTAGTTCTTGCTCCCATAATCTGGGTATTCTTGGTCATGCAGCCTCTTGGTCACGCAGCTCTCTTTGAAGCAATAATTCAAGGACACAGATTTTTTTTTTCTCCTATGTCTACACCATCTTCAGCAAGTGACTTCCAAAATAGTAGCATTCATGTTCAGCAAGCCAGCAGAAGGGACACAAGAAGATTAGGAAGCCTTGCCCGCTTCATAAGCCTTGCCCGCTTCATAACCACCTCTGGTCACCATCCAGAAGCAACCACGTGGCCCCGTCATTACATAAGGAAGGCTTGGGAAAGTGGCGCCAGCCGACTGGCCACTCCCCAGCGACAGTTGTACACTGTGGGAGGAAAGCCTAGACCTTAAGTGGGCAGAGGCCACATCTGCACAGAGGCTGAGAGGCAGAGGCGGCCGATACCCACCCTCACACAGCCCTGCAGCAGTCCTGCGCTGGGGCAACAGGGTAGTGTGTGCTCCAGTCCATGCTTCTCTAGGCTCATCTGTCTGTCACAAAGGGGCTCCAAGCGTTCCTGGCTCTCGACCCAAAGTCACCTGATAAACTTTTACAAATAAAACCCTTGCCCGGACCATTGGAGTCAGAGCCTTCCACGGGTGCAGCCTGGGCATTATTACTTTCCTAACATTCCCCTGAGGTGACTCAAAAGCGCGGCCTGGATTGAGAACCATTTCACTGAAATAAAGGAAAGACATTTAATAGTTTTAAGAAGTAAAGAGAGGAACCAACTGTCTTAAAAATCCAGTCTTGAAAATTTGAGAGAAGAACTCTGATTAGCCCATCTCGAGAAAAGGGGCCATCAGGAGACCATGGACCATCCCTGGAGGATGAGTTCATGAAGAACAGGTCAAGCAAAACCACAAATGTTCCCCTCAGTGTTCAGCACACAGCGGGCGTGGTGTTGGGTCATCGGAGCGGTGGGGCAGAACCCCAGATGTGGCAGGGTGATCAGCAGAGAAGGAGGAAAACACTGCCAGTACCACACGCTCAAGGAGTTTGGCTGGGAAGGGGAGATGAGACATAGGAGACTCTTCCCAGAAGATCTAAGATGATGCATAAAGAAAACTGGCAGAACAGCCTCTCCACAGCTAAATGTTAAGGAGAGGCCACGTCAAAGAGGGTAGGAAGGGTGGAGACACGACTGGAGCTAAATGGACCTGCAGGACTGTCTGCAGAAGGGAAGGACTGGCGGGTGTGGAGAAGGGAGAGAAACAGACCCTCACACCAGGCGCCCCAGGTCCCCAGAGCATCTGACTTTGAGAAACAGCGGGGCCAAATTTCACAATCAGTGGGACTTAACACCTAGAACTTAAAATATCAGCTGGGCTCGGCGATGGAGAGCTGACAGGGTGAGAGGAGGCTGAGACCTCACCCTTAAAGAGCCAGCACAACAAACAGCCCCGAGGAGATACAGCATAAAAGCAGCAATGTGAAAAATGCCTGGGGTATATGGGAGGGAGAGTCGTGCGCTGGAGGGGCAGAGATCTTTAGGAGACTTCTTCCAGGGACAAAGGAGTTGGCCGGCACCATTTCCTTACCCTGGCCCCCAGCCTAGATACACAGACACCTGTGGGAACCAACCCACTAGAACACTCTCCACCTAACTCTGCTAACAGCGTGCCTGCCCCACATGCTTCTTCAGATCTACACCCTGCAACGGGCCAGCCGGGGCAGGAGTCTGGGGCAGCTGCAGGTCGCCTCCCATGGAAGACCTGCACAAACCTTGCTAACACTGCACACCCCACCCCGATGTTCTCCTGCAGACCTGCCTCCGATAATATGCCCCCGGCTGGCGCCCATCCAAAACAGTGCCACAAGCCTGGCAGTGCGCAAGCAGCCCCCACAGAGGCCAACACCCCTCCGAGTGACTCTTGCCGCAGGGAGAGGGGAAGATAACCACACACACCAGTCTGAGTTTGGCCCCAGCAGTCTACTGGGGGTAGACATCTGATCTACTGCAGGCTCCGCCCACCAATGAAAACTTCTCAGGAGACAACACAGGGCAGGTGCCCTGAAGTTTGGTGCTGCTACATCTCTGGTAAATGCCCGGTCTGACTCAACTCCAGCCCAACATGGCCCCAGCTCAGCAAACTAACACCACAGGGAGCGAGCACTGCCCACAGCAAAGAGAGCCATTACAGAAGACGGACTGAAAACAAAAGTGGCTCAGCCACGACAGCAGGGCACACATATCCCACATAGGACACACCCCTGAAGTGCCAGGTTCTGGTAAACAGGGGACATCGCACTGCAGGGGCCCCACAGAGCCTCTTCTTCATAAGGCCGCTACCTTCTAGAACAAGAGATATGGCCAACTTTCACAACACAGAGAAACAGACACAGAGAGTTAAACAAAATAAGGAGACAGAGGAATATATCCCAAATGAAAGAACAGGTCAGGGGCCCCTGGGTGGCTCAGTCAGTTAAGCATCCAACTCTTGATGTTGGCTCAGGTCATGATCTCATAATTCATGAGTTCAAGCTGCACGCTGGGCTCTGTGCTGACAGTGCAGAGCCTACTTGGGATTCTCTCTCTCTCTGTCCCTGCCCCCCCACACTCATATTCATTCTCTCTCTCAAAATAAATAAATTAACTTTGAAAGAATGAAAGAAAATCACAGCAAGAGACCTAAAGTAAACATAAATGAGTAATATGCCTGATACAGAATTTAAAGTAATAGTCGTAAAGATACTCACTGGACTTGAGAATAGAATGGAGGACCTCAGTGAGACCCTCAACAAAGAGAAGACATAGAAAAGAACCAATCTGAGATGAAGAACTCAATAACTGATATTAAAAATATACTAGATAGAATGAATAAACGAGAGGAAGCAGAACAGATCAGGGAACCTGGAAGACAGAGTAACAGAAAACAATCAAGATGAACAGGAGAGAGAGAAAAAAACAATAATAATAAATGAAAATAGACTTAAGGAACCCAGTGACATCATCAAGTGCAATAACATTTGCGTTACAGGGGTCCCAGAAGCAGAAAGGAGAGAAAAAAGGGCAGAAAATATATTTGAAGAAATAATTGCTGAAAACTCCCTGAATCTGAGGAAGGAAATAGAAATCCAGATTCAAGAGCACGGAGGGCCCCCAACAAAATCAACCCAAAGAGGACCACACCAAGGCACACAGTAATTTAAGCGGCAAAATGTGGTTAGAAAGAGAGAATTTTAAAAGCATCAAGAGAGGGGCGCCTGAGTGGCTCAGTCGGTTAAGCATCCGACTTGGGCTCAGGTCATGATCTCACCGTTCGTGAGTTTGAGCCCCGCGTCGGGCTCTGTGCCGACAGCTTGGAGCCTGGAGCCTGTTTCGGATTCTGTGTCTCCCTCTCTTTCTGTCCCTCCCCTGCTCATGCTCTGTCTCTCTCTGTCTCAAAAATAAATAAAACATTTAAAAAAATTTAAAAAAAGAAAAAGCATCAGAAGAAAAGAAAACAGTTGCATACAAGAGAGAACCCATAAAGCTATCAGCTGATTTTTCAGCAGAAACTTTGCAGGCTAGAAGAGAATGGCATGATATATTCAAAGTGCTGAATGGGAAAAATCTGCAAAAAAGAATACTCAATCCAGCAAGGCTATCATTCAGAATAGGAGAGATAAAGAGTTTCCCAAACAAAAGTCAAAAGAATTCACACCACCAAACCAGCCCTACAAGAAATGTCGAAGGGTCTCTTTGAGTAGAAAGGAAAGACCATAAGTAGGAGTAACAAATGTGGAAGCACAAAAAGCAGTAAAATTAAGTATATCTACAAAAATCAGTCAAGGGATTCACAAAATAAAAGGATGTAAAGTATGACACCTATACCTAAAACATGGAGGGGAAAGGAGTAAAGAATGGGTTCAAATTTAAGCAATCATGAACTTAGTATAAACTGCTATATGCATAAGATGTTAGATATGAGTCTAATGTTCAAAATTCAAAATAATTCAAAAACCAGCAATATATGTGCAAAAAATAAAAAGAAAGGAATCTAAGTATATCACTAAAGAAAGCCAGTAAACCATGAGAAAAAATAGCAAGAGAAGGAAGTAACAGAGAACTACAAAACAACCAAAAAATAACTAATAAGATGTCAATAAGTACATCCTTATTAATAATTACCTTGAATATAAGTGTACTAAACTATAAGTGTTCAATCAAAAGACATAGGGTGACGGACGGGATAAAACAGCTGCCAGGAGGAGTCTCATTTCAGACCTAAAGACACAGGCAAATTAAAAGTGAAGGGATGGACAATAGTTTCAAACAGAGAGGGAGGCAAACCATAAGAGATTCTTGAATGCAGAGAACAAAAAGGGTTGATGAGGGAGGGGGGAAGTGGGTGATGGGCGTTGAGGAGGGCGCTTGTTGGGATGAGCACTGGCTGTTGTATATAAGCAATAAATCACGGGAATCTACCCCCAAAAACCAAGAGCACGCTGTATACACTGTATGTTAGCTAACTTGACAATGAATTATATACAAAAAATTAAATACATACATACATACATACATACATAAATAAAAGTGAAGGGATGCAAAAGCATGTATCATGCAAATGAAAATGAAAAGAAAGAGCAGCGATATTTTTGTCAGACAAAATAGACTTTAAAACGACTGTAACAAGAGACAAAGAAGGGCACTCCCTAATGACAAAGGGAACAATCCATCAAGAAGATATAACAATTGTAAATACTTATGCACCCAACATGGAAGAACCCAAATACATAAAGCAGGTAATTACAAACATGAAGGAAGTAATCAATAGTAATACCACAATAGCAGGGGAGTTTGACACCCCACATGAAAACAGCGGCTTTGAATGACACGTTGGACCAGATAGATCTAACAGATATGTTCAGAACATTCCATCCTAAAACAGCAGGATATACATTCCTTTTAAGTGCATGTGGAACATTCTCCAGAATAGATCCCATATTAGGCCACAAAATAAGTCTCAACAAATTCAAGAGGACTGAAGTCACACATACCATGTATCTTTTCCAACCACAATTCTGTAAAACTAGAAATCAATTACAAGAAAAACTCTGGAAACAGCACAGGTACATAAAATAATATGCTACTAAACAATTAATAGGTCGACCAAGAAATCAAAGAGAAAATCCAAAAATAATGGAGATAAGTGACAATGCAAACACAATGGTCCAAAATCTTGGGATGCAGCAAAAGCTGTTCTAAAAGGGAAGTTTATAGCAATACAGGCCACCCTCTAGAAGAAAAAAAAAAAAAAAATCTCAGATAAACAACCTAACTTTACACCTAAAGGACCTAGAAAAACAAGAACAAACAAAACCCAAAACCAGTAGAAGGAAGGAAATAATAAAGATTAGAGCAGAAATAAATGAAAAAGAAACTAAAAAAACAATAGAACAGATCCATGAAACCAGCAGCTGGTTCTTTGAAAAGATCAATAAAATTGATAAAACTTTAACCAGATTCATCAACAAAAAGGTGGGGGGGGGGGACTCAAATAAACAAAATCAGAAATGAAAGAGGAATGGGGCACCTGGGTGGCTCAGTCAGTTAAGTGTCTGACTTTGGCTCAGGTCATGATCTCACGGCTGGGGAGTTCGAGCCCCACATCAGGCTCTGTGCTGACAACTCAGAGCCTGGAGCCTGCTTCAGATTCTGTGTCCCTCTCTCACTCTGCCCCTCCCCTGCTCATCCTCCCTCTCTCTCTCTATCTCTATCTCTCATAAATAAACATTAAAAATTTTAAAAAAAGAAATGAAAAAGGATAAACAACCAACACCACAGAAATACAAAGGATTATAAGAGAATATTGTGAAAAATTACATGCCAGCAAAGTGGGCAACCTAAAAGAAATGGATAAATTCCCAGAAACATATAATTTCCCAAAACTGAATCAGGAAGAAATAGAAAATTTGAACAGATCAATTACAACAATGAAATTGAATCAGTAATCAAAAAACTCCAAACAAGCAAAATTTCAGGAACAGATAGCTTCACAGGTGAATTCTACCAAACATTTAAAAAAGAGTTAATACCTATTCTTCTCACACTATTTGCAAAGGTAGGAGAGAAAGAAAAACTTCCACATTTGTTCTATAAATTCAATATTATCCTGATACCAAAACCAGATAAAGACAGTAGAAAAAACAGAGGCCAATATCTCTGATGAACATAGATCCAAATATCCTCAACAAAATATTAACAAACTGAACCCAACAGTACATTTTAAAAAATCACTCCCCATGATCAACTGGGATTTTCTCATGGGATACAAGGGTGGTTAGACACAAATCAAACAACATGATACATCACATCAAGAAGAGAAAGGATAAAAGCCATATGATAATTTCAATAGATGAACTTGGGGAGCGAGAAGCCACAGGAAGGGAGGTGCTTTTGCAGGCGGAGAGAAGATGGAGGCGGGGTGGGGGGTAGAATATGGGAAAAGCACCCCTCCCCAAAAGCAGCTGGAGAGAAAGGGGAAAATTGGAAACAGCCCAGGGACTGAACTAAAAAGGGAGAAAGGCGAAAGGAGAGGGTTTAAATTCCATTCAGACTGTAAACAAGGGGGCGCAAAGGCTGCAACTCTGCAGCTCCCTACCTGGCGGTGCTCTGGTGGGAAGAGAGAATCCCCAGGAACAGAGTGGGGTCCGGGAGGTTCTCGGGCCACACGGGGAGAAGCGGTCCCACTGCTGGAAGGACATTGGTGGAGACTATTGAAGCCACCTGGTCCCAGCTGACCCCGGAAGGCAGCCACATTCGCTGGTGCCCGAACAAGATCCTTAAGGGTAAAGCCTGGTGTCAGATGTGTGTTGTGATTTCCCACAATCCCTGAAACGCTGCTGCTACACTGTCTCGTGAACTTTTTCTGGGGCAGGCTGGCACCTGGCCGCAGTCTCGGGGCACTGGCAGCAGCAAGGGTCCAGCGGCAGTTCCTGGGTGCAGCGGACATTCAGCCGTTGCTCGTTGGGCCAGTGCTCGGCGACACCCTCCAGCGGAGGGGCAGAACGGGTCAAAGCCGCAGTCCTTCGAAAGTAAGGGGCCGGGGAAAACAGCCGCATCTGAGACAAAACTCGGGAGAGAGGTACTGCCTGGGGCTCGGTCACAGACAGTGAAGAAGCAGGGAGTGGACGAAAGCTGAAGACAGAGGACAGGTGCGTGACTGCTGATCTGGGAGAACAGAGCTCTGAAATTAGAGACTGAGGAGCTGGGTGACTCCATTTTGACTGCTCCCGCGCATGCGCATACACGCCTACGAGCACAGCAACACAACATCCTAGTAGGCTAGCAGCGCCATCTAGTGGAGAACAGAGCCTTTACATTAAGCCCCACCCAACCGGGCCAACCTCTCTCTTCAAGAACACAAGTCTCACCGCCTACTTAGCTTATGGACTATAAAGCGGTACATAGTCTGACCTCTAGGGGAAAACGAAGTAATTTCAGTCCTATTTCAATCTGTTAAGAGGTCCATCTATTCAATTTTCTTTATTTTTTTACCTCTTGTTCACTTCTTTCCTTTTTCTTGAATACAGAAAGAGAAAAAAATCATTTTTATTTTCAATTTTTATTAAAAATATTTTTCTTTAATTTTTTTACTATATTTTTTACTTTTGTGTAAATTTTTTCAAATTCTATCTTACTTCCATCATTTTATTTTAGTCTACTTCAGTGTATTTACCTTTTCAAATTTTCAAACGATTTCCTTTTTTTTTCTTTTCCTTTTTTCTTTTTCATTTCTCGTTCTCAAATGCAGAAAGACAAAAACTTCATTTTTACTTTCAATTCCTATTAAAAATTTTTTTCTTTAATTTTTTTCACTATATTTTTTGCTTTTATGTAAATTTTTTCAAATTCTATTTTACTTCCATCATTCTATTTTAGTCTACTACAGTGTATTCACTTTTCATATTTTCAAATGATTTTTTTTCTCCTTTTTCTTTTTCTTGAATACAGAGAAAAAATTCATTTTTATTTTAATTTTTATTAAAAATATTTTTCTTTGATTTTTTTCTACTATATTCTTCACTTTTGTGTAAATTTTTTCAAATTCTATTTTACTCCCATCATCTCATTTTAGTCTACTTCAATGTATTCATTTTTTCAAATTCTCAAACGATTTCCTCCCCCCACTTCTTTTCTCTAATCTGTTAAACCACTTTCAACACCCAGACCAAAACACACCTAGGATCTAGCATCACTTATTAGATTTTTGTGTGTGTGTGTGTGTGTGTGTGTAATTTTTTAATTTTAATATTTTTTTAATTTTAATTTTTTTAATTTTAATTTTTCTACCTCATTACTTCCTTTTCTCCCTTCAAAATGACAAAATGAAGGAATTCACCCCAAAAGAAAGAGCATGAAGAAACGACAGCCAGGGATTTAACCAACACAGATACAAGCAAGATGTCTGAACCAGAATTTAGAATCACGATAATAAATGCTGGAGTCAAAAATAGATTAGAATCCCTTTCGGCAGAGATAAAAGAAGTAAAACACAGAATGAAATGAAAAATGCTATAACTGAGCTGCAATCACGGATGGATGCAGCGGCGGCAAGGATGGACGAGGCAGAACAGAGAATCAGCGATATAGAGGACAAACCTATAGAGAATAAGGAAGCAGAAAAAAAGAGGGAGATTAAGGCAAAAGAGCACAATTTAAGAATTAGAGAAATCAGTGACTCATTAAAAAGGAACAACATCAGAATCATAGGGGTCCCAGAAGAGGAAGAGAGAGAAATAGGGTAGAAGGGTTATGTGAGCAAATCATAGAGGAAAATTTTCCTAACCTGGGGAAAGACACGGACATCAAAATCCAGGAAGCACAGAGGACCCCCCATTAGATTCAACAAAAACCGACCATCAACAAGGCATATCATAGTCAAATTCACAAAATACTCAGGCAAGGAGAGACTTATGAATGCAGCAAGGGAAAAAAAGGTGCCTAACCTACAAGGGAAGACAGATTGGGTTTGCAGCAGACCTATCCACAGAAACTTGGCAGGCCAGAAAGGAGTGGCGGGATATATTCAGTGTGCTGAATCAGAAAAATATGCAGCCAAGAAGTCTTTATCTAGCAAGGCTGTCATTCAAAATAGAAGGAGAGATAAAAAGTTTCCCAGACAAGTGAAAATTAAAGGAGTTTGTGACTACTAAACCAGCCCTGCAAGAAATTGTAAGGGGGACTCCCTGAGGGGAGAAAAGATGAATATATATATATATACCAAAAGCAACAAAGATTAGAAAGGACCAGAGAACACCACCAGAAACTCCAACTCTACAAGCATTATAATGGCAATAAATTCATATCTTTCAGTACTCACTCTAAATGTCAATGGACCCAATGCTCCAATCAAATGACATAGGGTAACAGAATGGATAAGAAAACAAGATCCATCTATATGATGTTTCCAAGAGACCCACTTTAGACCTAAAGACACCTTCAGATTGAAAATAAGGGGATGGAGAACCATCTATCATGCTAATGGCCAACAAAAGAAAACCAGAATAGCCATACTTATATCAGACAATCTAGAGTTTAAAGTAAAGACTGTATCAAGAGATGCATAAGGGCATTATATCATATCCAAGAGGTCTATCCACCAAGAAGACCTAACAACTGTAAACATTTATGCACCAAATGTGGAACACCCAAATATATAAATCAATTAATCACAAACATAAATAAACTCATCAATAGTAATACCATAATAGTAGGAGACTTCAGCACCCCATTCACAGCAATGGAGAGATCATCGAATCAAAAAATCAACAAGGAAACAATGACGTTGAATGACACAGTGGACCAGATGGACTTAACAGATATATTCAGAACATTTCATCCTAAAGCAGCAGAATATACATTCTTCTCCAGTGCACATGGAACATTCTCCAAATAGACCATATACTGGGATACAAATCAGCCCTAAGTAAGTACAAAAAGATCGAGATCATACCGTGCATATTTTCAGACCACAATGCTATAAAACTTGAAATCAACCACAAGAAAAAATTTGGAAAGGTAACAAATACTTGGAGACTGAAGAACATCCTACTGAAGAATGAATGGGCTAACCAAGCAGTTAAAGAGGAAATTAAAAAGTATATGGAAGTCAATGAAAATGATAACACCCACAACCGAAAACCTCTGGGACGCAGCAAAGGCAGTCATAAGAGGAAAGTATATAGCAATCCAGGCCTTCCTAAAGAAGGAAGAAAGATCTCAGATACACAACCTAATCTTACACCTTAAGGAGCTGGAAAAAGAACAGCAAATAAAACCCAAAACCAGCAGAAGACAGGAAATAATAAAGATTAGAGCAGAAATTAATGCTATCGGAAAAAAACACACACACACAAAAAGTAGAACAGATCAATGAAACCAGAAGCTGGCTCTTTGAAAGAATTAACAAAATTGATAAACCACTAGCTAGTTTGATCAACAAGAAAAAGGAAAGGACCCAAGTAAATAAAATCAAGAATGAAAGCGGAGAGATCACAACCAACACAGCAGAAATAAAAACAATAATAAGAGAATATTATGAGCAATTATATGCCAATAAAATGGGCAATCTGGAAGAAATGGACACATTCCTAGAAACATATACACTACCAAAACTGAAACAGGAAGAAATAGAAAATTTGAACAAACCCATAACCAGTAAGGAAATCGAATTTGTAATCAAAAATCTGCCAAAAAACAAGAGTCCAGGGCCAGATGGCTTCCCAAGGGAATCCTACCAAACATTTAAGGACGAGTTAACACCTATTCTCTTGAAAGTGTTCCAAAAAATAGAAATGGAAGGAAAACTTCCAAACTCTTTCTATGAAGCCAGCATTACCTTGATTCCAAAACCAGACAGAGAACCCACTGAAAAGGAGAACTATAGACCAATTTCCCTGATGAACATGGATGCAAAAATCCTCAACAAGATATAAGCCAACCGGATCCAACAATACATTAAAAAAATTATTCACCACGACCAAGTGGGATTTATACCTGGGATGCAGGGCTGGTTCAATATCTGCAAAACAATTAATGTGATTCATCACATCAATAAAAGAAAGGACAAGAACCATATGATCCTCTCAATAGATGCAGAGAAAGCATTTGACAAAATACAGCATCCTTTTTTGATCAAAACCCTCAAGAAGGTACGGATAGAAGGAGCATACCTCGAGATCATAAAAGCCATATATGAACGACCCAATGCTAATATCATCCTCGATGGGGAAAAACTGAGAGCTTTCCCCCTAATGTCAGGAACAAGACAGGGATGTCCACTCTTGCCACTGTTATTCAACGTAGGATTAGAAGTCTTAGCCTCTGCAATCAGACAACACAAAGAAATAAAGGGCATCCAAACTGGCCAGGAGGAGGTCAAACTTACACTCTTCGCAAATGACATGATACATGATACTCATGATACTGCTAGAATTGATTCATGAATTCAGTAGAGTTGCAGGATATAAAATCAACGCACAGAAATCGGTTGCATTCCTATATACCAACAATGAAGCGACAGAAAGAGAAATCAAGGAATCGATCCCATTTACAGTTGCACAAAAAAAACATAAAATACCTAAGAATAAATCTAAACAAAGAAGTGAAAAATCTATACACTGAAAACTATAGAGAGCTGATGAAAGAAATTGAAGAAGACACACAAAAAAAAAAAAAAATGGAAAAAGATTCCATGCTCCTGGATAGGAAGAACAAATATTGTTAAAATGTCAATACTACCCAAAGCAATCTACATATTCAATGCAATCCCTATCAAAATAACACCACATTCTTCACAGAGCTAGAACAAATAATCCTAAAATTTGTATGGACTCAGAAAAGACCCTGAATAGCCAAAGCAATCTTGAAAAAGAAAACCAAAGCAGGAGGCATCACAATCCCAGACTTCAAGTTATACTACAAAGCTGTAATCATCAAGACAGTATGGTACTGGCACAAGAACCGACACTCAGAACAATAGAACAGAATAGAGAACCCAGAAACGGACCCACAAACATATGGCCAACTAATCTTTGACAAAGCAGGAAAAGAATATCCAATGGAATACAGACAGTCTCTTCAGCAAGTGGTGCTGGGAAAACTGAACAGCGACATGGAGAAGAATGAACCTGGACCATTTTCTAACACCATACACAAAAATAAACTCAAAATGGATGAAGACCTCAATGTAAGACAGGAAGCCATCAAAATCCTCAAGGAGAAAGCAGGCAAAAACCTCTTTGATCTTGGCCGCAGCAACTTCTTACTCAACACGTCTCCGGAGGCAAGGGAAACAAAAGTAAAAATGAACTACTGGGACCTCATCAAAATAAGAAGCTTCTACACAGTGAAGGAAACAATCAGCAAAACTAAAAGGCAACTGACAGAATGGGAGAAGATATTTGCAAATGACATCAGATGAAGGGTTAGGATCCAAAATCTATAAAGAACTTACCAAACTCAACACCCAAAATACAAATAATCCAGTGAAGAAATGGGCAAAAGACATGAATAGACACTTCTCCAAAGAAGACATCCAGATGGCCAACCGACACATGAAAAAATGCTCAACATCACTGATCATCAGGGAAATACAAATCAAAACCACAATGAGATACCACCTGACACCTGTCAGAATGGCTAATGTTAACAACTCAGGCAACAACAGATGTTGGCGAAGAGGCGGAGAAAGAGGATCTCTTTTGCATTGTTGGTGGCAATGCAAGATGGTGCAGCCACTCTGGAAAACAGTCTGGAGGTTCCTCAAAAAAATCAAAAATAGAACTACCCTACGACCCAGCAACTGCACTACTAGGCATTTATCCACAAGATAGGGATGTGCTGTTTCAAAGGGACACACGCACCCCCATGTTTATAGCAGCACTATCAACAATAGCCAAATGTCCATCGATGGATGAATGGATAAAGAAAATGTGGTATATACAATGGAGTATTACTCGGCAATCAAAAAGAATGAAATCTTGCCATTTGCAACTACATGGATGGACCTGGAGGGTATTATGCTAAGTGAAATTAGTCAGTCAGAGAAAGACAAATATCATAGGACTTCACTCATATGAGGACTTGAAGAGACAAAACAGATGAACATGAGGTAAGGGAAACAAAAATAATATAAAAACAGGGAGGGGGACAAAACAGAAGAGACTCATAAATACGGAGAACAAACTGAGGGTTACAAGAGGGGTTGTGGGAGGGAGGATGGGCTAAATGGGTAGGGGCACTAAGAATCTACTCCTGAAATCATTGTTGAGCTATATGCTAATTAATTTGGATGTAAATTTTAAAAAATAAAACAAGTTATAAAAAATTAATTAATTAAAAATAAATAAAAGAAAAAAGAAAAAATAATGTTTAAAGAATAAGACAAGTGTTCAATCTTGCCACTTTAATTCAACATAGTACTGGAAGTCTTAAGCTACAGTAATCAGATAAGAAAAAGAAATAAAAGACATCCAAATTGGTAAGGAGGAAGTAAAACTTTCGCTATTTGCAGATGACATGATAATATATATAGAAAACCTAGAGAGACTAGAGACCACAAAAGACCCAAAATTGCCAAAACAATCTTGATCAAGAACAAGACTGGAGGTATCACAATCCCTGTTCAAGATATACTACAAAGCTGTAGTAATCCAAACAGTATGGTACTGACACGAAAATAGACAAATAGATCAATAAAACACAATAGAGAGCCGGGAAATAAACCCATAATGATAGGGCCAATTAGTTTTTTTTTTTTTTTTAATTTTTTTTTTCAAACGTTTATTTATTTTTGGGACAGAGAGAGACAGAGCATGAACGGGGGAGGGGCAGAGAGAGAGGGAGGCACAGAACCGGAAACAGGCTCCAGGCTCTGAGCCATCAGCCCAGAGTAGGGCCAATTAGTTTTTGACAAAGGAGTCAAGAATATGCAATGGGAAAAAGATAGTCTCTTCAACAAATGCTGTTGGGAAAACTGGACAGCTACATGCAAAAGAATGAAACTGGACCACTTTCTTACATCACACACAAAAATAAACTCAGAGTGGATTAAGGACCTAAATGTGAGACCTGAAATCTTAAAAATCTTACAAGAGACATCAGGCAGTAATTTCTCTGACATCAGCCATAGCAACCTCTTTATAAATATGTCTCCTGAGGCAAGGGAAACAAAAGCAAAAATAAACTATTGGGACTTCATCAAAATAAAAACTTCTGCACAGCAAAGGAAATAATCAACAAAACTACAAGACAACCTACCGAGAGAAGATATTTGCAAATGGCATATCCAATAAAAGGTTAGTATCCAAAATATATAAAGAACTTATACAATTCAATACCCAAAAAGCTCACAGTCCAATTAAAAAATGGGCAGAAGACATGAACAGACATTTTCCCAAAGGAGACATACAGATGGCCAACAGACACATGAAAAGATGCTCAACATCACTCACCATCAAGGAAATGCAAATCAAAACCACAGTATCACCTCACATCTGTCAGAATTGCTAAAACCAAAACCTCAAGAGGGGCGCCTGGGTGGCTTAGTCATTTAGGTGTCCAACTTTTTATTTCAGCTCAGGTCATCAGCTCACGGTTCATGAGTTCGAGCCCCAAGATCTCTCCTTATTTTTTTTTTTTTTTTTTTTTTATCTTTGCCAGAATTTAACACGGGTTCACGAAGAATTTCACAAGTCAATGGCATATAGGATAGTATCTCCTAATAAGGCAATAGAGAAGTAACAGGGGCGCTTGGGTGGCACAGGTTAAGTGCCTGACTCTTGGTTTCGGCTCAGGGCACGATCTCATGGCTTCGTGGGTTTGAGCGCTGCATCAGGCTCTGTGCTGACAGTGTGGAGCCTGCTTGGGATTCTCTCTCTCCCTCTCTCTGTGCTCCTCCCCCACTCACGCTGTCTCTCTTTCTCCCTCTCTCTCTCAGATAAAGAAAAGAAAAATAACATATTCCTAATCAATGATAGATTAATCACATTGTTCCTGGCCAGGGGAGATAAAAGGAATAAAGCCCAAATTTAGTTGAGGTGCACTTCATACGAGTTGGCACTCAGGAGACAGCTTAGCCAAGTGAACCGCTCCTTTTGATACCACTTAAAAATGTTAGTGGGGACCAGAGGCTAAAAGACTCGCTGTTTTTTTTTCCTCCCGGCATCCTTCCTGAGCCCCGGTGAAAGATGGAGCCACAATGAACAACACCAGCAATGCTTCTATTGTCCGAGAACCCTTGTTCAAGGGACATAAGCTGGATGGATGCCCTTTGCAAATGACACGACCATTTCGTATCCTCAGTATTCATTCATCCACCGGAAGTCTGGTCAGTACACAGATAAATCCCTCAAATGCTAGAGTTGGCACCTAAGATGCTCTCTCCAAACCCATCGTTCCACATCAGAGGGACAGGACCCAAAGCAGCAGGCTGACCAGTATCACACAGCTGACCTGAGTCAAAGCACCAGGACCGGGACCCGGGCCTGCCGGGACCTGACTCATTGTTCTCCCGGGGCCGTGGGCAAAGGCGACAGGGAGAGGAGCAAGCATAAGGCCTTCGCAGTCACAGCAGCTCTGCCTTCAAACGTCCTTCTGGGTTTTGATAGGTGAACTTGCAGAGGTGACCTGAACCTTGCAAATACATGTATTTACGAGGCCTGTATTAAATCACACCATTTGGGGTTTTTTTCACCAAGATCTTTATTTTTGTATTACTTTTATATATATATATATAAATTGGTTTCCATACAACACCCAGTGCTCATCCCAACAGGTGCCCTCCTCAATGCCCACCACCCACTCTCCCCTCCACACCACTTAACAAAAATATTTGAAAATGGGCCTAGAATTGTGTGCTGAGTCGCAAAGACATGAACAAGAATCTTCTGTCCCTGGCCTTCCCAGAGCTTGTGCTTTAGCGGGGGCCGAGACAAAGCTAGAATTACCGCTGTGTCAAGACGAGCACTGAGAGCGACAGTGGGACTCAGAACCGCACATCCTTTCCTTTCCACAGTCTGAGGTCTTAGTCTTTTTAATATGTTCCAGAAGAATCTTGAGAACTGCACCTGTTCTCAAGCACACACAGAAGAGCAGAGACTTCACCCAACACAGGTGCACCTCACTTCCCTTTCCAAGATTATCCTTCAAACAGTCCAGGGAAAGATTCATGAGGTAAGCTCATACCCAATACGAGAGTGGATAAAATATCACCAGCCCAGAATTTTATGGAAAAAAAAGAAGTAAACAGCCAATTATCACAAGATGTGCTGTAGTATGTAGTTAGGGCAATATTCTACATCTGGTTAGTGTTCAAAGATGTTGCGACTTTATAATTTAGCATAGAAAATACTATGCTGTTGGGGCGCCTGGGTGGCTCAGTTGGTTGAGCATCTGACTCTTGATTTTGGCTCAGGTCATGACACCAGGGTCATGGGATCAAGCCCCGTGTTGGGCTCCACACTGAGCAAGGAGCCTGCTTAAGATACTCTCTCCGGGGCACCTGGGTGCCTCAGTTGGTTAAGCTGCTCTGACTTCTGCTCAGGTCATGATCTCATGGTTCATGAGTTTGAGCCCCGCATCAGGCTCTGTGCAGACAGCTCAGAGCCTGGAGCCTGCTTCAGATTCTGTGTCTCCCTCTCTCTCTGCCCCTCCCCCACTAGAACTCTGTCTCTAAAATAAATAAACCTTAAAAAATAAAAAAAATTTAAAAAAAGATTCTCTCCCCCCCCCCACTCTGCCCCTGTCCTGACTCATGCTCTAAAATAAAAAATAAATGAAATAAAAACACTATGTTATTATCAGATGTTACTACAGATATGACTGGAGAGAGTTCATATGCTTTCTGGGTTTTAAGAATGCTTAAAATGCTACTTACATTTACTATCCCTTTCCCACAGAAAACCAGTAAAAATGACAAAGCATTACAGGATTACTAATGTTTTAACACACATGCATAATGCAGACCTTTTTTGATGGTTGGTAGATTCTTTTATTAACAATCAAAAAGCTTCACACTTACAATAGGAAAATAAGTGTTTCTCTATCGATTAATTAAATGAAAACTATCCAGGACTTTATAGGATTTCTGATGTGTGCCAGGTTTGATGCGTACCTAAGGAAACAGGACATTAGCTTGCCAAAATCATTAGGTATGACTGAAAATGAGAAGCAGTAATTTATAAAACATTTACCTAATAGCTTTCCCAAACAGTAGCTCCCCTGAAATCAAAACAGGAAATAGAATTTGTATTTAGACTTAGTTCGAGAGAGGACTCACAACACCAATCAATCTTAATTTTATGGTTCCGGTGGTACTTTTTTTAAAGGTATTCACCGGAAACTCAAATCTCATTTTAAGATCATGAATTTGAGGTGTGCAGTAAAACTGTAATTTCTCAACATCAAAGTTTAATTATTACACAATGGTTCAAGCAGCAGATTCTACCTCAGGCAGTATTTGCCTTGTGTCCTGTTGTCCTTCAGTACTAATCACGCTATGGCGTTTGAAGCACATTTACAACTAGAGCAGGCACTGCTGATTCGGCCACAAAAATCCCTCTTGGATGAACAACACTCGGGTTTATTTCAGAAGCAGCCGCTGTTTTTTTTTTATTTATTTCCACAATGAAAAACCGGGCTAAACAAAATCTTAAAGTCTCATTTTCCACTGGATGATTAAAATCTTTATCTGTAATTTACCTTAGTCTCTTAAAATCTGATGGGGAGGAGAAACCAAAACCTTAGAGAACAGTGTGCTGTCGCTCACTCCCTCAACGTAAAATCGAGGCAAAAATAGAGCCCCATAGAAATTTCAACATTGAATTTTTTTGAAATGCTAAAGCTTAGTAAAAGTCAAAAGGCACTGTATGAATCAGTAGTCTCTGCGTATCTTTGTTAGTTCAATACAAACCATGATCTGCCAGACTATATTCAAAAGCCCATCTTTCAAAAAGTTCTACTTTTCTACATGGTCCATTTAAACAGAGTCACTGCCTTGTTTATATATACGTGTGTGCATACATATGTGTGTATATATCTATATAGGCATGCATGTGTATATATGTATATATGTAAGCAGTAATCACATGACTCCCATCTGTGCTCCACGAAAGTGACTTTACTGTGGGAGAAAGCATGGCAATCTTTGTCTCCAAAGTGTTTTCAATCCAGAGGCACACAAAGAGCTACCACTGGTCTCATCAACCCTGCTGACAATTCAGAAAGCCTAAGTACTTTCTACTTGAATTCTAAAACAAAAGCGCCTTAAATTGAAATTTTTTTTAACTTCAGTCTTCAATATTGAAACTGCTAAGTTACTCCATTTTTCCAAGCCAAAAAAAAAAATGGAATAAATTTTGAGGGAAAAAATAATAACACTAACTTAGGAAAAACATTCTGTTACTGAATAGGTTTAAGAAAAAACCTATATAGAAAAAATATTCCAATAGAAGGCAAAACCTATGTGGGTTGTTCACCACAACATTATTTGAATAAGTAACAATTAGAAACCAATGAAATATTCAGTATCAGAAATGTAAAATAAATTAGGAAGTGTCCAATTGATAAATTATACAGCCAGTGAAAATAAAGAAAATAATGAAACATGGAATGCATGACAATGTTAAGCCAAATTACAGAAAGGATCCCTGCTACATTTAAACAGTCCCACCTGCAAAAGCTAACCAGGAACATAATTTGACATGTTGGGTCACTGGAGTATGGGTATCGTTTGCCTTTACTGAAAGGACTAAACAATATAAAGTTTCTATAGTGACTGTACATTTTTTAAAAGAAAAGATAAAAAATGACAGAGTAACTCAAAAACAAGTCTTCGAAAAGAAATGTTCCTGGATGGGGACACGCTGCTGACCACATCCAGAAACCAACTCCTTTGCCTCTGTGGGCAGGCAGCACCTGATTCAGGCTGGTTCCCCCCACCCCAAGCGATGCTCATGAACAGGACTGGAAGGCGGGGGCAAGTGCCCCGCCAGAATGATCTGTGGCCCCATTCCCAACATTCATTTTATCAACAAGGCCCGAATCTGCCCATTTTGAGCATGTACACAACACATATTTCCGTCTGATGACAAAATTTCACACACAAGTCCTCCTATTTCTCCCAACAGAAAAATTCAAATGCACGACTATTTCCTTGTCATAATAAAGCAATTCTCAACTAGCAATCAAGTTATATTTTTTAAAAGACAAAATGGTGTTAACCCTGTGTAACATGTGACCAAAAATAATTAAAGGCCAATGGGTGATATCTACCAGAAGTACTAGTAGACAGAAGATTACTTACAAAAAGAGCAGTTTTCAATAGAAACACTGAACGTTTCCCTTGGGAAATAAATTTAATCTTCTATAAAACAACTGGGACAAAGGACCAGGTTTTCTACAACTGCAATACAATAGGGTCAAAAGGCTTCTCCAGCGGCCCTAAGGGCTGAGATATTTTTGATGGCTTTATGACAATTGTAACCTCCTAGCTATTTCAGCTCTTGAAGAAAATGGTCAATCAAGACTAAATCATACAAAGCACTTACTGTTTTCCATTGCCCAATAATAAAATTTGAAAACAGGAAATTCATAGCATTAAATCATGTTTATCAAATACTTGAAGAACCTACGTTAAGAAATGCTACTACAGAGCAGCTTACTGGTATACTACGGTACTCTGCACTGCTATGAAAATAGTCGTAAAAAGCTTATTCTACTCAGTGTAATGATGTTTTACTTTTTGCAAGCCATGTATCTCTCAGTTACGTTCTCCCAGTTGATTACATTCCAAATAGCTTTTAGATAATCCGGTCTGACATTTTTATACTGAAGGTAATAAGCATGCTCCCACACATCAATCCCCAGCAGTGGAATAAGACCTATTGGAAAGAAGAGGGGGAAAAAAAGCAAAAACTGTGAATTTCAATCTGAAATATTATTGTCTCTTCTCGATTATCCTATGCACACCAAATTACCCAAATTACCCTTTGCAAAATTCCCATCCATTTTTCAGCTTCTTTTACAGACAGAAAATTTGCCTAAGAATAAATACCCTATAAAAAATTTGAAGCTTTACTCTTCGAAAAAAATTTTTTAATGTTTATTTATTTGTGAGAGAGAGGTAGGGGGAAGGGCAGAGAGAAAGGGAGACAGGGGATCCGAAGTGGACTCCGTACTGACAGCAGTGAGCCCCATGCAGGTCTTAAACTCACAAACTGGGAGATCATGACCTGAGCTGAAGTCGGATGCTTAATCGACTGAGCCACCCAGGCGCCCTTAAACTTTACTCTTTGGAAGAAAACGTGACAAATAGCAAAAAATTTTTTAAAGACTTGGGAAAATGAAGTACAGTATTTTAACAGCAATGCTTAAAATACCAACAAATCTATCCATGAGGCAATTCTTGGGGGTATCGGTAAGGATGCCATGTTTATGGGGTGGTTGAGCACCTTCCGAAGGTCCCAAGCGGTCAGGGGAGTTTTAGGAAAACTGCTCTGCTCCCAAGGCTAATAATGTCAGTCTTAGAGAATACAAAGCATTTATGAGACATTTATAGAAATAACAGTTAACAAGGAAAACTGAATAGGACTAAAGAAAAAGACACAATTCTTAGAAATGAAATAGTACATGCAAAGAATTACTTATATTTATGCAACATTCATTTTCAAAAACTCTCCAACTGAATGACAGCCTCCTCTAGGAAAACAATGATCAACCAGTAGGTCTTGATCAGTGGTGAGCTATGTCATTCATCATTCATTATGAGTAATTAAGGTAACAAAGTTTATAAATGATTTCTCCCCTACATAAATTGCCATGACTTCCACTTATTTTCATTCCAATGGGCTTTCTTCAAGTGGAAGGGAAGCAGGTGTAGCCAGGATTTACCTAGAAATTAGCCTTTTCGGCCAGGTGCCTTCAAAGATATACCCGACTCTCTAGTCGGTGCTCACAAATCTTCTGTTGGTTTTACAAATTCTGTGGCATCTCTTTCCCAAAAGAGCCGTTCAGATTTTGGCTAAATCTGAATATACCCAGGAAAGTGAGTCATGTAAGCAAGTCTGCAGACGTGTGTAGAGGTAGAAAATGTGGCTGAGAGGCGCCTGGGTGCTTTGGCTGGTTAAGCGTCAAGACTCTTGGTTTTAGCCCAGGTCATGATCTCGTGGTCGTGAGATGCAGCCCCGCGTCAGGCTCTGTGCTAGGCTTGGAGCCTGCTTGGGATCCTCCCTCTCTCTCCGCCCCTCTCTCTCTCTCTCTCTCAAAATAAATAAACCTAAATAAGTTAAGTATCTTTAAAAAAAAAAAGTAAAGAAAAGAAAACGTGGCTGAGAACTACTTCTGATTGCCATTAAGATGTCACTGTAGGTCTTGGGGTGCCTGGGTGGCTCAGTGAGTTAAACGTCTGACTTCAGCTCAGGTCATGATCTCACGGTTTGTGGGTTCAAGCCTTGCATCAGGCTCTGTGCTGACAGCTCAGAGCCTGGAGCCTGCTTCGTATTCTGTGTCTCCCTCTCTCAAAAATAAATAAACATTAAAAAATAAATTAAAAAACAAAAAAGACATCACTGTAGGTGCATTACATCTGAAGATCAATGTCTCAGGACTATCTCCTAAAGACATTCTAATTCAATCTGGCTCAACATAAAAAAGGAATTGGTGAAGCCAGCCTGGAGCCTCTAAGCCAAATATTTTCCTGGACCAAATCCCCCAAAAGGCAGAAGTCTGGAAACCTGAGCTCTAGTCCCAGTTTGACCACAGGTGCTCAGCAGACAGGCTGCGTCCCAGGGCTGAAGTTGGACTCAGCTTATAGGTCTTTTCCTCTTTTGTGGTGTTTATCCAACTTCAGTGCATGCAATTATGTACACTGACATGAATTCTGTCCAATGAAGCAGAGTTTATGTTTAAAACATTTTTTGTTAGGGGCACCTGGGGTCTGGGTGGCTCAGTCGGTTGAACGTCCGACTTCAGCTCAGGTCATGATCTCGTGGTCTGTGGGTTCCAGCCCCACATCGGGCTCTGTGCTGACAGCTCGGAGCCTGGAGCCTGCTTCGGATTCTGTGTCTCCCTCTCTCCCTGCCCCCCACCCCCCACCACCACTCACACTCTGTCTCTCTCTCCTTCAAAAATAAATAAACATTAAAAAAATGTTTTGATAAAAAAAAACATTTTTTGTTAATGTATCTGTAAAATTACATGTGCTAATGTTACAAAACATCAAGGACTTTTAGAGCATTTCTGCTTACACGAGGCTCTGGGTATCATCTGTTAAGATTTAGTACATGCTCACGATAGGTTTAACCGCTGCTCGTGTTCCCTATTTCAAGGTAAATGCTTTACAGTGAATCATTTCCCACTAATGAATGTGAAATAATTTTCAAAGCTAACCTGTTGTTCCTTCCAGGGGATCCTGGTTAAAACAAGCAGCAATCTGCAAGCGTCCCTGTTCCTTATTGAAACCAAGCCAACCCCAACCTGAGCCTTGGACACCAACAGATACAGTGGTCAGCTTCTCTTTAAATTTGTCGAAGGAACCAAAATCACGTTTGATGGCTTCCAGCAATTCCCCTATTTAAAAAACAAATCCAAAAATACCCACAAGTGAACAGACTGCAACAATTACAATCAAGAATTCTATTCCGTATATTAAAATATTCTTGTCATATGGCACCAGAAACAACTGGACGACCTCATAGGGAAGATGTAACATAACCCAGTGAGCCTAGTTAGCACTGTTACTCCTGCCCTCACACTGGCATCACAAGATCTCACGATTTTAATTCACATGTTTATTACTGAACCAAGTTAGAGCAAGTTCTTCCTTCGCTGTGCTATTTCCATCAGAAAAGGAGTAATTTTTTCATTAGCTTCTCCCCCCCTCTTACAGAAAACTTTTACTTTGATTTCTACCCTACCTACTCTGTCTCGATTTGGGAACAGTAAAATTTTATGGCTGTTATTTGGTTCTTCCCCACGGCAGCTGAGATCTTTCTTATCACAATTATATAATTTTAAGAAGAGTAATTTTGTCTTTTATCACCGAACTGAGGGTACACTGTAAGAGCTACAGCCCTTTTATTCTCTGGCAATGTAGAATATAATTCTAGATGGAGCACGTCAACTAAATCAAGTAGGCTAAAAATATCACTTCTCTTATCCCACTGAGTTAAAAGTAATTATCGTCGTGCCTGGGTGGCTCAGTCATTTAAGTGTCTGACTCTTGATCTCAGCCCAGGTCTTGATCTTAGGATCGTGAGTTCAAGCCCCGCAATTGGAGCCTACTTAAAAAAATTAAAAATTCAAAAATAAAAGTAATTATCTATTATAAGCACAAATGACAGAATAAAGTGGTACAGACAACCCAAACTGGCAAAGTACCACTGGCTGAATATGGGCATATCTGACATTCTGCTAACTCACCAAACGTCAACAGTATCACATCACCGCCTCCACACCTAACTCAGAAAAAAAAAAAAAAAAAAAGTCCAGCTTCCCATGCTGACTTCCCCATTCACCTTTACTTCCAAATGAGACTGCTTATCACAAGTACATGAGATGCTTACCATACACCAATTAAAAACGAACAAACCCACAGAAACTTAAGGTGTGCACCAGAAGCCCAGGGACAAGGAGAGCTCTACTTATGCCCCATACCTTCCCTGGGGTGAGGAGGCTAATTAAAGTCGTCTGGGCCTCCACGCAGGACACGGTAAGTCACATAAACCAGCCAGAGTGAGCAAGGCCATTGGCTCTGTACTCCCCTTGCTACCTGCACGTGTCCTGGAAAACCCAATTTCCTGGGACAACTGACTCTTTATCAGCTGGGGAGAGTAGTAAAATAATAGCAAAAAGCACTATTCGAAGCATTTTACATCTGATAACTTACTTAATGTTCAAAACGGATCTATTATTATCCCTGTACCTTACAGATGAAGGAAGTACAGAATGATCAAGTGTCTTACCCCACCCAGGGCACTCACTTCTTCTAAAAACTCTTTCCTGGTCTTGTTCTAATGTAAAATACAGTACATTTTGACAAAAGTTGACACCATATCTGACACTGTGTGTGTGTGTATGTGTGTATAAAATCTGAAGACACAATAACTCCCTGAATATATTCTCCGTTCCTACATATGTCCCTTTGAAATTCACACCTTTGTTGTACTCCTTGCTAGGAAAAATATGCCACTGTGACACCCCAGAGAGAATTAACGTAAGAAAAGCAACAGCCATTCCTATCATGCACAAATGTAGCTAAGACTGCACCAATATCTACCAACCTTTGGGCTCTCCACCACCCTTAGGGCTCAGGTTCGTCCAGAAGATGGAATGATTGATATGGCCTCCACCATTGAACTTCAGCCCAGGCTGAAGAGCTACCTGAGTTGTAACATCACCTGAAATGTAAAGATGCAAACATATTCTTTAAAATTCTTTCTTCTCAAACGTTCTATGCGCCATTTGCTCTCTTTGTAAAACATCAGGTAATTGTACTTGCTTATCTGTAACATCCCTATAGGTCCTAAAATCCCACAATTTCAAGATTCTACAAAAAAAAAAAAAAAAAAAAAAAAAAAGATTTACTTAAAAATTATTTGTTCCAGTGGATTTTCAATTTCAATTAGTAACGTGAACAACTAATGAGAGGTCCGGCATCAGGGGCAAAGCTAGTAGAAAATTCTTTCCTGAGCTTCAAAGAAGTGAAAGTTTTCTTGGATAGAAAAGATTTCAGAGGCGCCTGGATGGCTCAGTCAGTTGAGCATCTGACTCTTGATTTTAGCTCAGGGCATGATCCCAGGGTCATAGGATCGAGCCCCGTGTCCGAAGCTCAGTGTGGCTCCTGCTTAAGATCCTTAAGTCTCTCTCTCTCTCTGCCACTCCCCCACTCACTTTCTCTAAAATGAAAAAAAAAAAAAATTATAAAAAAAACATTTCAGCAATAACAAAGAGAACAATAGAAAATAGTGGAAGGTTGAAATGTGTGCTTTCACAGACTAAATAGTAAATTTTCAGGGGTGCCTGGCTGGCTCAGTCGGTAGAGCATGTAACTCTTGGGTCTCAGGGTTGTAAGTTTGAGCCCCTCGTTGGAGGTAGAGATTACTTAAAATAAACAAGTAAATAGACTTTTCTTTTTTAAATGGTACATTTTCAGCTCTCATTTTCTAGATAGACAACTATTCATTGGAAAACAGTTCAATGTTACATTAACAAAAAATTCAGCATATTCAAAACTGAACTCGAGAATTTCAATCCCAAAGTTACTCTCCAATGGCCTTCCTCATCACGGCAAGTGCCAGCTATTTTTCACAGGGCATTTCTGATAACTTGTCCCTTCTTACTCCTTACTCCTTTCCTCACATATAGCCCACCAACATACTCACCAGCAAGGCCAGCTCTCCCTTTAAAAAAGATCCATGGGGCCCCTGGGTGGCTCTGTTGGTTGAGCGACCGACTTCGGCTGAGGTCATGATCTCACGGTCCGTGAGTTCGAGCCCCGCGTCGGGCTCTGTGCTGCCAGCTCAGAGCCTGGAGCCTGCTTCTGATTCTGTGTCTCCCTCTCTCTCTGACCCTCCCCCACTCATGCTCTGTCTCTCTCTGCCTCAGAAATAAACAAACATTAAAAAAAAAAAATTAAAAAAAAAAAAAAAAAAAAGATCCAGAATCTGACCCCCTCTTGCTAACCTGTGGTACAGACCAGCAGCGTCACCTGCCTGCATCTGAGCCACCACCCCGCCCTGGTCTCCGGCTTCCACATGTGCCCCCCACACTCTGTTCCCAATAGTGGCCGGAGGGCTCCTCTACACCCCAAAGTGAGTGCAGCATCCTTGAGCCAGACCCCTCCAAAGGCTGTTCCTCTCACTCGATGAACCCCAAGTCCCTACAACTGGCTTCAGAGGGGCAAATCATCTGATCCTCTGTGTCTCCTCGCTGGCCCAGCTCTGGCCACACTGGTTTCCCTGCACGTACAACAGGGGCTCGGCATGCGCCCAGCTTACAGCTTCCACTGATGGCGGCTGCCCGTCCCGGAACACCCTTCCTGAAGATAGGCTCGTGGTTTGTTCCCACATCTCTCCTTCAGGCCTCCACTGAAACGTCACCCTCATCAGGGAAGCCTTTTCAAACCACAAGAGAAAATGGGCACTTCCCCACCACTTCCCCAACCTGTTTTGCTCGAGAGGACTTAAGACCCCTGGCATACTACATATTTATTTACTCATTCATCTGTCTCCCCACCAGAATGAAAGCTCCAATAACAACAAGGAATTCTTTGCACTGCTGTATCCCAGGGGCTGCTAGATTGCCTCCTACATACCAGGCACTTGATGAATGTTTGTTGATTGACTAGATAATTGAATATGTTAAATGTAGCTTTTATGGAAGAAAAATTAATTCTCTGCTATCTGTACTTAAAAAAAAAAAGTCACATTTGAAGACTTTTTCTACCTTGCTGAACAAGTAGGCAAAATAAAATATTCTTTTCCAGGCCTTCAAGAAACTAAGATTAACTCTTAGGAAAAATGGGAATTCCCTTGTTCAAGAAGTCCTGAGTGCTTATGGGACGCCTGGGTGGCTCAGTCGGTTAAGCGGCCGACTTCACCTCAGGTCATGATCTCGCAGTCCGTGAGTTCGAGCCCCGCATCGGGCTCTGTGCTGACAGCTCAGAGCCTGGAGCCTGTTTCAGATTCTGTGTCTCCCTCTCTCTGACCCTCCCCCGTTCATGCTCTGTCTCTGTCTCAAAAATAAATAAATGTTAAAAAAAAAAATTAAAAAAAAAAAAAAAAAGAAGTCCTGAGTGCTTATTATTCACCAGACATTAAGAGGCAAAGTGGAAGATACATAGAACCACTGAGGACTCTGTGCTTAGGGAGTTTACATGATAGAAAAGGTTCTCTAATCTGCTCTTTGGGCACATCTCAGAAAGGAGGAGAGGGCCGAGTGATACCAGAATACACAGATAATCTTGGAGAGCTGTTTTAAGATGCCAACCTCTCGTTGTTGTTGTTGTTGTTGTTATGTTTCCAAAATAATTTTCTTACAGATCAGTGTCTTAGTAATTATTCTAGGAAAGTCATCCTAAATATAAATGTTTGTATGTTTATATATTTCTATATACATATACATACACATGTGTATACACGCGCACACACGTTTTATATATATTTATATACATGCATACATACATACACATACACATATACATGCATATATACATATATAAACACGTGTGTGTGTGTGCACGCGCGTATAGTTTTAGTTTTAGAGAAAAGAGCCCAAATGGGGGAGAGGCTCAGGGGGAGAGGGTCAGAGGGAGAGAGAATCCCAAGTAGGCTCCATGCTCAGTCTGGAGCCCAACACAGGGCTTGATTCCACAACCCTGGGATCATGACTCAAGCCAAAATCAAGAGTCAGATGCTCAACCAACTGAGCCATGCAAGAGCCCCTATATTGTTTTCTAATAAATCAACAGTAACTAAATTTTTCTAATGGGAAAGAAACATGCTTATTAAAAACTAGCTTAATAATTGCAATCTCTTAAAGTTTAATCATTTTTAAGTTTTAATAGAAATTTGGGGAGCACCTAGCTGGCTTAGTCGGTAGAATATGGAATTCTTGATCTCAGGGTTGTGAGTTTGAGCCCCACATTGGGCATAGAGCTTGCATGAAAAAATAATAATGATGATAACAGAAATTTGGGAGGCTTTAATATCTGCTTTTAAGAATACTTTTCTTAAGTTCAACATTTTCTTTGGTTTCCATTTTTTTCCTGTAAAATACAATAAAAGTTAAATACTTCTGTTTGAAAAGTATTTATTTACTTCCTTATAATGAGATCAATGATGTTATTTCACTTACATTACTGCCCCAAATTTTCAAACATCAAAGTTTAACCCTTCAATAGTCTTTAAAATATTTTTTTTAAATAAATAAAAGAAAAAGCTCTGCAGGTATTTAGTAACTTATAGGCAACATAGCACAACATAACGTAAAGCTTTTTCAGTAGCTTCTGTTACACAAGTAAAGATGTGATTGCGCAAGGAAAGGATTGAAATTCAAGTTGTTTTTAAAATATTGAAAAGAAAGGTTCAAGTTGTCAGATGTTGTCACGCAGGAAACAATTTCACAATCGGGATATTCCCCACCTTGTCATCATTACCACATCTTTCCCGAATTTGTTATTTTCTAAAACCCCGAACCTTTTCCCGAACAAGTACCAAACTTTTTCCCCATGCTCCAGGTTCCTGTCACAAATCTTCCAGAATGTGGCAATTTCCTCTTGTTTCTGTTTAGCCAATTACTTCATCCACAACCGGGCTGAAATACTACACTTTCCCGCTAGATGCCCCCATTCAACAAGCTGCCACTGTCTGAAATTTACCCAACAAATTTCAGAGGGCTGGACGTCATCAAAAATATGCTTAAGAAAAAAATTACGTTTTGAACTGTGTAGCGTATTAAGCAATACATACAATTATTTTCCTCCTGCAAGCCACTGATCGATAGACTGAAAAGTGCAATACTATTTTGTACAGAGACATTAAAACACGGCATTTTCGTACACATCCCCAGACCCAGACCCACAAAGTCCACACACGACTGGTTTTGTCGACTGAGCTCTTTAAAAACTAAAGTGTGACGTCCATATGATAGTGTTACGCTGAATTCTAAAGTATTAGTAAATAACCACAAGCCTGTTCAGTTTCCCACAAAATGGGCACCTTCCTTGTGAAGTCTGACCCCTGGTTGGGTTCAAGAGCGCGTGGAGCGGCCCCACGGAACTGAGGGGCACCGCGTCGCCGTCACGTTTCCCCGCGCGGTTTCTCACCGGCGGGCGGCCTGGCACCTACCCTTCTCCAGCGCCTCTCGATACCGCTCCTCGAGGACGTTCAGGTTGTTCACGTAGGTCGCGTGGTGCTTGCTGTGGTGCAGCTGCATGATCTGGGCGTTGATGTGAGGCTCCAGGGCGCCATAATCGTACGGCAAGTCGGGGAGGCTGTGCTTCTGCCTGGAACCCAGAGCCCCCAGCGCCGGCACCAGCGTCCTGCTCGAGCTGGAAAGAGAGCAGACACACACACCGATTCGCTCACGTGTCTACGCAGACAGGGCTGTGGACGTCCCAGGGCATCCGGGCCTTTCTATCGCTTGCTCGCTCGCCCTCCACATTCTCTGAAGCATTAAACGGCGCCGCGGCAGCACCCGGATGCGCTCAGAGGCCACCTGCCCTCTGGCAGGGACGCCCGCGGCGTCCCCGCCACGCCGCGTCCCCGTAGGTACCCGGGAGCCGCCGCGCCAGCGCGGGTACGGAGGGAGCGGGGCCGCTGGAGGAGGCCGCCCGCACCCCTCGCCCTCGGGGCCGTGACCCGTCCCCGCTGCTACGCGCCGCTCGGGCGCCTCACCTGAGCGCTGCCCGGGACAACATAGTGAGCGATCCCGCTAGCCGCTTCCCTGAATTCGAGTCACCGCGCCGACCCACCGGCGTACACTGACCCGCGTCCCCCGCGGCGCCGCAAGGACACCGCCGTCCTCCACGGGCTCCGCCCCCTGCGCCCGCCGCTCCCACACCGGAGGTGGGGGACGCGCAGCGCGCCGTCTCTGCTGCCTGCGCCAGCCCGCCCCCTTTGGGGGCCCAGGGGACCCGAGAAAGAGGCACATGAGGGACCTTATTCAGGGAGTCAGAAGAACCGCAGCGCTCACCTGCCCGCTTCTGTGCGTGTGGCCAAAAGAAAGGCCATGCTTCCCCCCCCCTCCACGGTGTAAGATGGTACGACCTGAAGCCCCGCCCCCTCGGAGGTCCGCGGGGAGGGCCTTGGCTGGTGGGGCCGGTGCTTCCCCGCCTCTTCGCTGCTGCCGGCACGCCGGGGTCGGCCTGCGGTCCGGCCGCCTCCTCGGAGCGAAAGCTGCGGTTTCCCTGAGCTGGCTTGGCGCGCCCTAGCGGGCCAGGATCCCTCAGTGAGGAGGGTCCTGGGCGCTGGTAAGGTGTAGCAACAATGCTCCTCTAACCACTGCCAGGAGTGACCTTGCTTTTCTAATGGACTTGACCTTCGGGCCGGAGCCAAGCCCAGGGCCGTCTGATAATAGTGTTACTAAACACGATGTGCCAGGGACTACGCAGCAGTGTTTATATACATTGATCTTTATTTCACTCCTGGGTGACCCCAGGCGACAGTAATGAGCTCACTAAATTTTAGCAGGTTGCCCTGAGCACACAGTTAATAAGTAAAATAGCGGATTAGAACCGAAAGTCCATACTTTCTTGATTACTAAGCCTTAGCAGTCAGGTCCTGAGTGTGTGTGTTGGGGATGACTTCCATGAACCAACTGCTCCGGAGAGTATTTTAAAAAGTACAAGAGGAAGGATTCTTTCGTGCTGTTTCTTACAGTGTAATGAGCTGTACTAATGCTTTCTCAACAATTAAAAAAACAATCCTGAATTGTGTGAATCCTCCCTGTATAGAAGTTAGGAGAGCTTTACACAATTATTGATCTATGTTGGGTCCTTATTGAATAGAATAATATAAAAGGAACCATAGAGTAGGTGCTGCATAGATTTTCAGCTACTCTCTTCCACCCCTACCCCCACCCCTCCACAAGGATGACTAGCATTTGGGTTGGGGAATAGTAAACAAGAACCACTGAGCTGACTTCCCAGCAAGAGGCCTGGGGCATGCTGACAGGAAACCAAGAGTATACGACCTGGTAAAGGAGGAAAATCACGTTGGGGGCAAGTTGTACATGTCCTTAAAATCCAAACATATGGTTGGATAGAGGAAAGCAAGAAGCATTTTAGTTGAAGTGAGACACATTGAAAGCAGTTTTTCAGTAAGGTAGTCTGACAACGTTACCACGAGGGGCAAGCTAGTTAGAACAGTATTGCTTGCGGGGCACCTGGGTGGCTCAGACGGTTGAGCATCTGACTCTAGATTTCGGCTCAGGTCATGATCTCCTGGGTTTGTGGGATCGAACCCCATGGGGGACTCTTTGCTGACCGTGTGGAGCCTGCTTGGGATTCCCTTTCTCCCCACCGCTCCCCTGCTTGTGAGCTTTCTCTCTGTTAAATTGACCACCTCGGGGAAATGCCCTTTTGAGCAAGCAACAATTGGAGGGTAAGGTAGTGACAATAACAGTCCCATAGAAGCATCTCTAACATCATATCTGTAACAGCTCCATCCTTCCAGAAAACAACTCGGACTGTGAGAGTATCTACATCGACACCAAGGATTTGGGGGATACTGGAGGTTAAGAGAAGTCTTTTACCTTCTTTGACTGCCACACCCAATAAACAGGCCTCTTTTTTTTCTTTTTTAGTCAGCCACTATATGAAGTATTCATTCAGTATTGGCCCAAGGAGTTAGATTACAATTGACTGGATTCTGTCCCCAATTCCTCCAGCCAGCTCAGGATGTCATCTGCCACATAGGCATCACAATTGTGCATTCCCCTTGGATAAACTTCCCAAGGCTACTTCACAGCCATCCTAAGACCTACGACGGTTTAGACTGACATATTGGCTGGAGGAGACAAAATATGGGTTGAGATAACATCATTTTGAGCCAGTTATTAATTGCATTCATATTCTAGTGACTGAGTGTCTCAAACACAGGAAAGCATATTCATTCCCTCATGTAAAAGCGATCCGGAGTAGGTAAACCAGGGTTGGGATGACACTGCCATGAAATTATCAAGGACCCAAGCTCTTCTGTCCTCAGAGTCACTTCATGATCCATAACAGCCTCTACAGCACCAACCATCTCACCTCCTTCCCATGAAGAGGGAAGGACAAAAGGCTGGGCCCCCACTCTTTCCCTTTTAAGGATCCTTGTGGTAGATTCACCCAACAAATTCCACTCAATTTAGGTGCAAGGCTACGCTTAGCTACCGAGGAGGCTGGGAAATGTAGTCATTGAGCTGTGCACATTTCCAGTCTGAAAAATGTGAAATTCGAGAACGAAAGGGAAAATGAGTAGTGGATTGGCAAATAGTCACTCTGCCAGATATCTTTATATAAGGCGTTATTTCCACGTGCTTGGATACAAACCCTGGCTGTTCACGGAATGACCTGAGCCACATTCTTTTTTTTTTTTTTTTTTGTCCTCTTTTACTCTATACCCCTCATATTGCAAATCCTACCCAGGCAGGAAACTAAGTGAGAATTGCTGTACAGCCTTTCCCTTCGCGTAGCTGGGATTGCTAATAGGACCAAAGGTAGTACTTAAATTTTTTTTTTCAACGTTTTTATTTATTTTTGGGACAGAGAGAGACAGAGCATGAACGGGGGAGGGGCAGAGAGAGAGGGAGACACAGAATCGGAAACAGGCTCCAGGCTCTGAGCCATCAGCCCAGAGCCCGACGCGGGGCTCGAACTCACGGACCGCGAGATCGTGACCTGGCTGAAGTCGGACGCTTAACCGACTGCGCCACCCAGGCGCCCCTAAATTGCTAAAATAAAATCAGTGATCCAGGCTAAAAGGGAAAGTGATGGTAGAGATGTAGCATCATTAACAAAGGTTTTGAAGTGAGCTTCCCCTCATTCCCATATCTTCAGGCTAATTATAATTAGATTGCACGCTCAAAGAACACATTAACTACTGGAAAAGGAGAAGAGGAACTTGATTCAAAATGAAAGTGGTTTTTTTTTTTTTTTTAATTTTTTTTTCAATGTTTATTTATTTTTGGGACAGAGAGAGACAGAGCATGAACGGGGGAGGGGCAGAGAGAGAGGGAGACACAGAACCGGAAACAGGCTCCGAGCCATCAGCCCAGAGCCTGACGCGGGGCTCGAACTCACGGACCGCGAGATCGTGACCTGGCTGAAGTCGGACGCTTAACCGACTGCGCCACCCAGGCGCCCCAGAATGAAAGTGTTTTAATCGAACAAGGCATGTACGTAGTGGGTTGATCCTATCCATAAAGGGAGAAGGGAACCAACCTTAGCGAGCCGACCCTCATCATGTGCTAGGTGCTGGGTCAAAGGCTCTCCGTCACCTCTTAATTTACACATCTCTGTGCAGTGGCTTATTATGCCTCTTTTCGTGAAGATAGTAAGTGATGTGCCCGAGTCACGCACACAGCGAGCTGAGCTTTGAATGTGCTATGTTGCTCTCTTTTGTTAACCCTGATATGCTCTGCGCACCTTAACAGCTGCCCCACCCCCTCCCACATTCCTTGCGCCAATAAAATTGAGCTCAATCCTATCTTGCTTGTGTGCGGCCCACGTTTTGAAACTTCCCCCTCCCGTGCTTCTTCAGGACATATTCCTGTCTTCTCAACTCCTGACTTATCTTATGATAAGGCCCCAGGCCTTATCATCTTTTGCCTATAACTCCGGTCATAATTCTTGGACCTGAAGCCTGACACATAATATTAACCATCACACCAGGCAAAACACAACATAGCCAACGCATTCTATGTAAGGAGTGAGTTGGTCTGTCAATCGTTATACCACAAAGATCCAATTAATATCCCCAGATTATCATGGAGTAAAATTAAATTCATGGGCACAGTTCTAAGAATAATTCTCAAGAGCTACCCAAGATGAATTGACTCACATCACTGAGGGCAATGACCAAGAAGCATAAGGATCTGAGACTGGCTACCCATCCTGACCAGCGTATGCCAGGGACTACACCCCGCGGCGGGGAACCAGAGTAGGTGTGCAGGAGGCTTGGCCTCATACACCACAGAGGTTCATGCCAGAACCTCTGGAAGATTCCTGTCTACTGGGAATAGTATGAACTTTGGGTCCCATCTCAGGCATGTCCCATAAGACTAGCCATCCTGGCCTCCATCCCCCCCTCCCCCCACTCTGGTATTGGCTTACATCTTCACTGGCCCTTTTGTGGGGAAATAGCATAAAATTGTGGAAAACAAGCCCACAAGTGTCTCCATCCTAAGAATATTAATTTAGTTTAAGCAACTACTCAGCTATACATTGATACAAGATATTCTGGTTGGTTATAAAAGAAGGCTGATCAATTACTCCTGTCCAGGGTTTGAAGAGTATCCTCTCAGTGATATACAAACCAAAAGCTCTCTTAATCTCAACACTAACCCTGAACACTCAACTCTCCCCTGAGCAGACATCTTAGTTTTGTCCTAGACCTGTTTAGTACTTAATCCAGTTGTTAGGGATTACCCCCAGTGCCTTGTAATGTGACTGTATTTGGAGATAAGGACTTTATTTTTTTTCAATGCTTATTTATCTTTGAGAGAGAGAGACAGAGAGCATGAGCATGGAAGGGAGAGAGAGAGAGAGACACAGAATCCGAAGCACACTTCAGGCTCTGAGCTGTCAGCACAGAGCCAGTCGTGGGGCTCAAACTCACAAACGGTGAGATCATGACCTGAGCCAAAATCAGAAGTTCAACTGACTGAGTCACCCAGGTACCCTGGAGACAGAGCCTTCAAAAAGGTGTTCAAATTAAAATGAGTATTAGGGGCACCTGGGGGGTTCAGATGGTTGGGCATCAGACTTCAGCTCAGGGCATGATCTCATGGTTCGTGAATTCGAGCAGCACATCAGGTAAGCTTGAGCCCCACGTCAGGTGAGCACAAGCCCTCTTTTCTCTCTCCCTTTCTCTGCCCCTTGTGGGATTCTGTCTCTCTGCCCTCACTCACTTGTGCCCTCTCTCTCAAAATAAAATAAAATAAAACAAAATGAGAATATTAGGGGTACCTGGGTGGCTCAGTCGGTTAAGCATCCGACTTCAGCACAGGTCATGATCTCAAGATTCTTCAGTTAAACCCCGCATCAGGCTCTCTGCTGTCAGCTCAGAGCCTGCTTCAGATCCTCTCTCTCTGCCCATCCCCTGCTTGCACTCACATTTATAAATAAATAAATAAATAAATAAATAAATAAATAAATAAATGTAAAAAGTGAGAGCATTAGGGTGGGCCCTAAATCAGTGTGACAGGTGTCCTTATAAGGAGATAAAGACCGTCACACACAGGCTGAGAGGAAACCATCTGTAAACCGAGGAAACAGACCTAAGGAGAAATCAACCTGCTGACAGCTTAATCTCAGACTCCCAGCCTCCAGTACCGTGAGAAAATAGATTTCTGTTGTTGAAGTCAGCCAGTCTACGGTATTTTGCTTTACCAACCCAAGCAAACCAATAGGGCAGTCCACCGCCTTCCATAATCCGATCTGGTTATCAAACTGTCAGCCACTGTTGAGTTTATAATCACAATCAGAGGGTCTCCTTCCCACCTGGGACTCCTCCTACCACACTCCCCTCCCCTTCCCCCCACTTCTTTAGAAGGCTCGCTGGCACTTGCCTGCAGGGATGGAAAGGGGAGGCTATGTCCAGGAGGGATGGCTCCTGCATTGGGTGTCATGTGGCCCCACCAGCTCCAGCCACAGTCTGGGTTGAGACTGGTCTGGTTCAACTTCATTTTAATAGCCCCACATATGTACAAGCGCTTTTGTGCAAGTGACGTATCTGGCTCAGCTTCACCCCAGCTGGCTCTCTGTCATGTAGACCCCCTGCCCCTGCCCGGGTGTGGCCATGCTTCTGTTTGGCCCCCCTGCCCCTTTTCTGGATGAATGTTCATTGATCAACATGCAGCCATGAGGGCATCCTGGTACATGCTTCCCTTTAAGGCTAGTTGGTTGGTGGGGTGCCTGGGTGGCTCAGTCGGCTGAGCCTCCAACTTCGGCTCAGGTCATGATTTCACAGTCTGTAAGTTCGAGCCCCACATCAGGCTCTGTGCTGACAGCTCGGAGCCTGGAGCCTACTTCGGATTCTGTGTCTCCCTCTCTCTCTGACCCTCCCCCATTCATGCTCTGTCTCTCTCTGTCTCAAAAAACATTAAAAAAAATTTTTTTTTTTAAAAGGCTAGTTGGTTGGTGACTCCACCTTCCGAAATATCCTACAAAAAGTGGGTTCCAATGCCGAAGTTCACTCCCAATGTTCCACGACCCCCCCTTCTCTGAGGGAAGAGCAAAATGGGAAAGGGGCAAGCCCAACACTGTTAAATTCCAGAACAGCTCTTCCTTTCAATCCCCCTCCTGTATTTCCCGGTGGAAAAAGCTGCCAAACCCGCACAGCCTGCTCACAACACGAGCCTCTCCACCTCTACCTTCGATCCAGGCGTTAGAGAATTCATAAACTTTAGTGGCAGCTGATTCCATCAGTTGGAGTTGGAGTGTGAATGAGAAAGGATTTCAGGGACGCCTGGGTGGCTCAGTCGGTTAAGCGTCCGACTTCGGCTCAGGTCATGATCTCACAGTTTGTGGGTTCGAGCCCCTCATCGGGCTCTGCGCTGACAGCTCAGAGCCTGGAACCTGCTTCGGATTCTGTGGCTCCCTTTCTCTCTGCCCCTCCCCCCCAAAAAATAAATAAACATTAATAAAATTTTTAATTTTTAATTAAAAAAAAAAAGAAAGGATTTCAACTGGTGCTTTAACCTTCACGTTCTGTTGTTATTCTTTAAACAATGATGCACCTTTGTGCTCAGCTCGTTAAGAGTTGGTTAAAACCAGCCACCACCCTTACCCTCAGGAGCTTCGTCACAGACCTGGAGAGCCTGTCACTCAGGAAAGATTGTGGCTTCTGAGTGCTGATGAGAAGGCCCGAGGCTGCCACAACACTGGAGTCTGGGGTCAAAGGCCAGAACTCGCAGAGCAGGGGCTCTTACCCCAGCACCGCTGACATTTTGGACCAGATGACTCTTTCAGGGTTTGCCTTGCACATTGTAGGATATTTATCCAACCCCTGCCACTGCGCACTGGATGCCAGTAGCACGCGCCCCACTCCAGCTGTGACAACCAAAAAATGTCTCACATTGCCAAACGTCCCCGGGGGGCCTAATCATCGCCAGTTGAGAACCGCTGCCCTAAAGGTAAAGCTATCACAAAAGTGTCAAACCAGGTGAGTTAGTCAGCAAAGGACAGCCGACCGAGGAAGGCATAGTCGAGGGCCAATGCTTTTGCACCCTATCATGCTGTTTCCAGCAGAATACAGAAGTTTTTATACACAGTCCACATCAACTGCTTTCCAGATTAACAGACATCTTTGCATTCCTCTGCAGAGCACAGTGACAGATGCCCATAGACTGTGCACGATCAGGGTCAGACCACTCACTGCTGCCCCAGGTTGGATGCTTGGGTTGGATGCCTACCGAGAGTCAGGTATATTTCTTCCCCCAAACAGGTTTATGCCTAGTTTTACTTATTCACTAGTTACTGAAATTATATTACTAAAAAAAAAATTTTCTTTTATGTAGGCCCTATGCCCAACGTGGGGCTCAAACTCATAACCCGGGGATCAAGAGTCACACACTCTCCTGACTGAGCCAGCCAGGCACCCCAAAATTACGTGATTTGATTAAGTAGTTGTGTAAACTGATAAAATGTGAGAAAGGAAGTTATTCTAATGAAAACCAAAGGGACTACTTTGTTAAGTTTCTATAAAGGTGATGCACTAAAAATAATCGCTGTTCAATTAGATGTGAGCAAGACAAATATAGAAAATTGGGAAAGTCACTGAACATTGAAAGGATCAGACTGCTTTGCAGACATGTTCAAGTTCCCACTCCACTCCAGAGAATTGTACGCAGATATCGTAGACAGTGCATTAGTAGTGTGGTCATGGGTAGCTCCAGTCATTTTCTGGCTTTTCATCTGAAAAGTTTTGAATGCATATACATTGGCACATTTTAAGTTAAAAGGCATTGTTTAAGGTAAGTATGTGACATTTCATTCTGGCCCCAACTGTTGTCTCTTAGTGCTGAATGAAAAGCAAACATCTCTGTGTGAGCACTTTGGAAGCTGTGTTTAAATGACTGGTCTTTGGACACAATGTCTATTTTTATTAAAACTTTGACTTTCCGGGAGCCTGGGTGGCTCGGTTGGTTGAGTGCCAGATTCCTGGTTTTGCTTTGGGTCACAATCCCAGGGTCAATCCCAGGACTGAGCCCTGCATTGGGCTCCACACTGGGCAGGGGGCCTGCTTGGGATTCTCTCTCTCTCTCTCTCTCTCTCTCTCTCTCTCTCTCTCTCCCCCCCCACCTGTCTCCCCCACCTCTGTACCCATTGTCTCCATCTCTCTCCCTAAAAATTTGAATTAAATAAATAAATAAAATTTGACTTTCCGCTGGCCTAGTCTTAGTTGGGGTTCAGCATAAAACAGACATTTGGTTTTCTTTTCTTAAGCTTCCCTGGAACACGATGCTGTCTTTCTGCTTCTTGACTGAGGTCTGGGTGAGAAACTATCAGTGACAGGCGATCTCCCAAAACCACAAGAGACAGTGTCCAACAACTGCCAGGCAAGGCAGTAATAGTCAAGGAAGACCCCCCACAGGCCCTCCCCCCCCACACACACACCACCAGCATGAACAGTAACCCCCACACCTCCTCTCTCCTGCAGCTCAGTCCCTGGGAAGTCAGAAACCAGGGTTAACAAGCTAAGAGAAGAGGAGCCAGAGAATAAGGCCTGAGACTGGAAGAGCCAATCAGCTTCCCCCTTCTCCTCCCACTGCGGACTGCTGGCTTGCTTTAGGCCTGCACTAAGGGAGCTCTTAGCTTTTGGTCCCTGTCAGAGATTTATACATAGGACTGGGCATTTAAGACTGAGCCTGTGTTCCAACTTAAAGTGATTGTATGACTTTTATTACTTACAATTTAAAAAAAAGGATGGTGTCTGGGTGGCTCAGTCAGTTAAGCGTCCAACTCCTGATTTCAGCTCAAGTCATGATCTCATGGTTCCTGAGTTCGAGCCCATCAGGCTCTGCGGGGACAATGAGGAGCCTGCTTGGGATTCTCTGCCCCCCCCCCCCCCATAAAAAAATGAACTTAAAAAAAAAAAAAAAAGGTCATGGGACCAGCATTTTGGTCCAGGGGCAAAGAAAAAACTGAGCTCAGCAGGCCAATGTAATGACACAGTGGATGACAAAGGGGACTCACTGTCTAATCACATGCCACAAGTCATTGCTACCCAATGTGACAGCGACACAGCAAGTCTGTGTCTACAAGAAATTCTCCCAGATTTCTGGTGTTTGGGTAGCACTTTTTCATATTTCTAGCAGCAGTGTGGATTTTTTGTCCCCATGACTGTTCCATGGGTCATTTCAGTGGGGATTCTAGAGGCAGTCTGTGCCCACACCACCACCTTATCCAGGGGTGCCCACGTCTAATGAGCCCACATGTGACTTTAAATTTAGAAAGTAGGGGCGCCTGGGTGGCGCAGTCGGTTAAGCGTCCGACTTCAGCCAGGTCACGATCTCGCGGTCCGGGAGTTCGAGCCCCGCATCGGGCTCTGGGCTGATGGCTCAGAGCCTGGAGCCTGTTTCCGATTCTGTGTCTCCCTCTCTCTCTGCCCCTCCCCCGTTCATGCTCTGTCTCTCTCTGTCCCAAAAATAAATAAACATTAAAAAAAAAAAAAAGTAGAATGGAAAGTTACCACTTAGGTTCTTTGACACATTTTAGGGCATCCGGAGCTGTTTTCAAGTGTTTCTTGAAATTCCTTTAGAAGAGTAATAGTTGAGAGGAACACTAGCTGCTCTGACAGGTGAACTCCCGCTTCTCCAGGGTTTCTGTCACAGCCCAGTGTGCGTGTTCCCCACCTTGCCTCCACCAGCTGACCGCCGGCCTGGACCCGGCCTGGACATGCCAGACAGTCTCCTGCCCACACATCGTTATGTGGAACTGAGCCATGAGGCCACATCTGACCGCAAGACAAGTGAGGCCATGTAGGCCACTTCTGTGACCAAGAAGAAGAGGAAATAGGCCTGGTGAATGGGGTCACACACACGCGCGCACACACATACACACACACTGAAGAGTCCTATACCTGGTCATTGTAATAAGTGTTAAGATGTAAATTAATATTCACAGGAGACCAAGAAATGTGATGACATAATTCTATCAGTCACTTTCTAAACAATTTAGGCATGCAATAAATGCACACTTTTGCTGAATGCCTAATAGGTTTCGACCAATTGTTGATCAAAGACAAATATAGCATCCTCTCAGAATGGACTTTTGAAACTCAAGAACTGATCTGAAGTTTTATCTGAAACAAATAAAATGATTCTCTAAAACATTTAGTAGTAGTTTATTTTTTTTCATTTTTTTTCATTTTTTTTCAACGTTTTTTATTTATTTTTGGGACAGAGAGAGGCAGAGCATGAACGGGGGAGGGGCAGAGAGAGAGGGAGACACAGAATCGGAAACAGGCTCCAGGCTCCGAGCCATCAGCCCAGAGCCCGACGCGGGGCTCGAACTCACGGACCGTGAGATCGTGACCTGGCTGAAGTTGGACGCTTAACCGACTGCGCCACCCAGGCGCCCCTTTTTTCATTTTTTAAATTAGAAATGAAACAACTTTTTATCATTTTTTCATTTCATTTTTTTGAAAGAGAGAAAGAGTGCAAGCACAAGGAAGGGAGGGGCAGAAGGAGAGACAGAGACAGAGAGAGAGAGAGAGAGAGAGAGAGAGAGAATCCCAAGCAGGCACCATGCTCAGCGAGGCGCCAGATGCGGAGCTCGACCCAGTGACCATGAGACCATGACCTGAGCCAAAATCAAGAGTCGGGTGCTCAACCAGCTGAGCTACCCAGGCATCCCAATTTTAATTTTTTTTCTATGCATTACTCAGCGCACATCCCAGTAAGTGTATTTTTAGTCCCTTTTATTTAACTTAATTTTAAATACCTGATATCATAAACAATTTCTTAACATGTCATTACTGCTAAGGTCACTGCTGCACCTCATAAGAACTCTCATGGTCAGTTGAAGCATACATGTGGATTTATTATGGCAAGGGTCAAATCCCTTGTTGACAGCTCAGAGCCTGGAGCCTGCTTCAGATTCTGTGTCTCCCTCTCTCTCTGCGCCTCCCCCACTTGCACTCTGTCTGTCTGTCTCTCTCTAAAATAAATAAACATGATAAAAAAATTTTTTAAGCTAAATACATTTGAAGATAGGTTGAAGTTGATGAGAATGTTAAATATTATATAGATAACTTTAGGAAGACCCTTATATTATTTTGAGTCAATAAATGTTTATAAGAATTTAATTGATATTAAACAGAAGAGAGATGTATTTAGCTGTTTAAAAAGGTTTTGCATAATGAATATACATTGATAAAACTGAGAGAATTTCAGTGAACACAGAACCTAAGATGTTCGTGCCATGTTACATCTAATGACTATTGAAACTAATCTGAGGGGGCCTAGGTGGCTCATTCAGTTAAGTGTCTGACTTCGGCTCAGGTCATGATCTCATGGTCCATATGTTCAAGCCCCACATCGGACTCTGTGCTGAGAGTGTGGAACCTGCTTGGGATTCTCTGTCTCTCCCTCTCTCTCTCTCTCTGCCCTTCCTCCACTCATGCTCTTCCTCTTTTTCTCTCTCAAAAATAAATAAACACTAAAAAAAGAGAAAATAATCTGAACAGCGCACCTTGATCATATGACCAACATTGTCACCCCAGTTGAATATGACATAACTTAAGCTATTACACAATCACTTGGGTAGCACAAGGCCAGGGATGGCCCAAATGACAACAAAGTGAGCACTTGGCTCCAGCTTTCCAAAGGCCAAGGCTGAACTCTCATACATAGTGGATTTTGGAAAAATACCTAGGTCAAAGCCACACCACGCTTTATCCTTTAACAACTTATTAAATATTTATTATCTTTGTAATGTCTTCTAGTAAGATTCCTATACAAAAAAACAAGTACGATTTTCTGCTGTGATTTATCCTGCGTATCTTACTCCTTCCCTGTTTTCAATGTCTGAGGCCCACGAACAATTCCTGGCCCCTGCCAATCCCTTCTAGGAGCTGAATCTCCTTCTCTGCATCTGGGCGTCTGCCTGGGCTCCTACTTGGATTATAATTAGCACCTCTGCCCCAAGGCTCCTCTTCTGTCCTGCATCATCGTCCACCTCTGGGACTCCTTCAAGGTGGAGCCCTGCCCAGAGAATGGACCTCTGAAAACATCTGTTTACCTGAAAACATCTAAGTTTCCCATGCCTTCTGGACATGACCTTGGATAGCCAGGTTTTCCTTATTCAGAAAGAGTATGTGGCTACTGCAGTCCCTTTTAGATTGCCTCCTGCCCAAATCTGCCCTCATTATCATTCGGCTGTTCCTCTGTCTGGGCAGAAGCATTACTGGAACTTACTGGATCATTTGGCTAGATTAAGCATGTATTTCCTAGGCAACAAGAACAAAATCCCCCTCCAGGGTGCCTAAGCTTTCCCCTGCTGAGAGTGGGACTCCTTCTGTTCAGCTCAAGGGTCTACAGGCATAAAATAAGGGTGTCCCAAAGAGGGGACATTACTTTTATCATAATATCAGGCTGAGGAGATTAAACATACTTTAAGTTACATTCTCTGCTATAGTTGTATCTTTATTCTGCTAAAGGTTTCTATTTTTGTATACGTTCCTAAAGGAAGCCTGTTGTGTGTGTTCTAAGAGAGCAGGCTCTGAGATCAGCTTCAACTTTGTACAAGCTGAAGCTTGACCTCTTCTTATCAGTGTTACTTAACCTCTCTGTGTCTCCGATGTCCCACCTGCCAAATGAGACTAATACAAGACCCTACTTCCCTAGATGTCAGTTTGTGAGAACTAATGAAACAATGTATGTAAAGCATTCAGCGAAGTGTTAACCGTCATGTTCCTTCTCTCTTTCTCTCCATAGCTTTCTCCATATTCTTTTTCCTCTCCGGAAACCCAGGGCTTCAGTTATCCCTGAGTCCCCCACTGTGTGATACATCTCACACAGAATTTTCCCTCCTCAAGAGGGATGAGCGCAGCTTTGATCTGGAACATTCTAGCACATTCCATTTGGACTCCATCAACCCCTTTTCCTGACTGTATGCCACCCTCTCTTTCCCCAGGCTGGGCCTGGGAGTCATCTTCTGAGAGTCCACATTGATTTGGCTTTGACCAAGCGTTTGGGAGCACAGCATTTAGATTGTTCGCTTTGATTTCATCACTAGGTGGTGCTCTCTCCCAGCGTACTATAAAGCACTTCCTGTTTTGCAATTTGTTGAAAAGGTGTAACAACTGATTCAGAGTGCCCAGGTTGTGAGAAACTCCTGCCCCCAGTGTCTCCCCAGTTAACCACATCCTGCCTCAGCGACAAGGACGACGTTTTGATGTGTAGCCTTCGCTGGCATGGGTGGAGGACTTGGCTGGAGACAGTGGTTACTGTCTTAAGATTTTCTGTCTTGTTGAGCTGCTCTTTCTTTCTTGGTCCTTTGGTGATAGGGAGCAGGCTTTTCTTGGGCGGGGTGGGGGGGGGCAGGGAGCATGTTTTGTCTGTGCCTCTTTCTGTTTCCAGATTGCCTGCTTCTGATGTTTATGACGGCAAAAAGCAAGCCCAGGGAATGTACCTTCCTGTTGTCCTCGGGTCCTGAAGTCAGTGTGCCTTCTCGTGCTTGTGTCTCTTATAGGTAACATCCAGAATTTCTTTTGATGTGCTTAGTGAAGGGAACAGATGGTATGCCTGCTCCTTTCCCCCCAAAGTGGAAATCTCCCAGAGTTGCTGTGTGGAAGATGGTTTTGATGGGTGGCAGGGGACCAACTAGGAAGCTGTTTTCCATGAGAAAGTATAAAGAGCTGGATGTGGGCAGTAGCAGTGGGCACAGATGAGTGGGATAGAGAAAAATACTTAAGAGGTTAATAAAGGCAGGAAAGAGCAATGAAAATAAGTTTAATGTTGCTCCTGACAGACATCTGTAACAGGTGGTCAGCATGGTGTCCAGAACAATTGCTCTCTTCTGACAGAAGCACAGGTTCCAGTTGTCAGGAGTGAGTCGGGCACATGGTTTTTGGATGGACGGTCTCCCCAGCTAGTGGTCTGTGGGGAACAAAAGGCTGTCCTTTTTAAAAACTAGAGCTTTCATTGAGTGTTTGACCCAACAGAACTTAACTGTTGTACCCACCCATTGGTTGGGGAGCAGCAAAGGAAAAACAGAATGGTATTTTTGGAAAGTTCTGAAAAATAAGATTCTCCATACATATGCTACATGTTGAATGTACCTAGGTCTGTGTCTTACAAAGTTTGGGTTTCTGGAAGTAAATAATGGTATGTAAATTTCTGCTTTATCACACCACTAAGCAAAGAGGGCCATAACTGTAACTTTATGTAAAAACAACAATAAAGCAAAATGGTACAGGAAGTACAATTATTCGATGCATGGGTTCAGTTAAGCAAACGCAACTCACGTATTGAGACTTTAAGTATTCAACACTCTGCAGGTGAAAGATTTCCTTCTATTTCCACCCCCTCCTCCCTCAAAAAAAAAAAAAAAAACCTGGCTTACTTGGTATCTTTCCATTTTCTTTAACCTGCTTATTGTGTAAATATTCTTTTTCCCTAACTGAGTGAGTCAGAATGTGTTTAGTGATGGGTTGACAGGAACCCTGATGGACAGGGCTTGAAATAGAATGACACTTCTATTTTACTTCATAAAAAGCCCACCATTTGGCAGTCCCTGGATTCATCTGGAAGCTTGACAGTGTCACCCAGGATCCAGGGACTTTTTACTCCCTACTCTGTATTCTCAGCAGGCTGGCTTCTGTTTTCCCATTTGGTACTTCCTGATCATGAGACGGTTTCTATAGGTGCAAACATCACAGTCTCTCCCAGACTGCTAAGAGGAAGGGAGGGCAAAAAGCACTTTCTCCTCATGTGCATCTCCCTTATCGGGAAGGAAAATCTTTCTCAGAAGCCCCGGGGTGGGGGGGGATTTTCTCTGCATCTGGCCAGAACTGGTCAACTGGCCAATTCTGCCTGCAAGAAAACAGGGTGTCCTGATTTGGTAAAGATCCCAATACCCACAATTGACCAAGGCTCTCGTCAGGAGATTCCTGCACATACCAGGGGGGGGGGGGGGTTGAAAATATAGAAGGGGAACTTTCAGTCATCACACAAATAGAGAGATACTATTGGCATTTAGTGGGTTGGTCTTGGGATGCTGAATGTCCTAAGATACACAGAACACTTTTTCTGATGTTTATTTATTCATTTTAAGAGGGGGGCACAGAGGGACAAAGAGGGATAGAGAGAATCCCAAGCAGGCTCCCTGCTGTCATCACAGAGCCCAATGCAGGGCTCGAACTCATGTACCGTGAGATCGTGACCTGAGCTGAAAGCAAGAGTTGGACACTTAAATGACTGAGCCACCCAGGTGTCCCAAACACTTTTACACTCAAAAAAGAGTCATCCTACCCAAAATATCAATAGCACTCCTGTTAAGAAACATTGGCTCATACCAGCCGTAATTCATCCCCTGGGCTGAAGATATTATGACTCAAACAGCATCAGGAAACCATAAAGTGCCAAGAAGAGGAACATGGCTCCCAGCAGTGTGTGCCATGGCACCCTGGTGGAAATTGGAAGGAGTACAGTGATGCTTAGTCATGCGGGCACACTGAATCCTTTTCAGAAAGCTCTGTTATTTTCACTAAAAGGGTGACAAGGAAAAAAATTACAGAGATCATGGTAGGAAAATTATCTCTGAGGTCTGCCCTTATTTCATTTTATTTTTAATAAAGGGATTTCCCAGTAACTAGACAAGCCTGTTTCCAAGAACAAGTAATTCTGAGTTCCCCACACCTCTATCATCTCTGTTCCCTGCCCCCACCAAGGATTCAGAATAATTGAAACCCCACTGTATAGCCACTATTTGGGGGATAAGATTTCCTTTGTAGACCCTGTACTTAGTACAACGTGGAGAGCATTTAATCAATGTTTCATGGATTCAAAATAATACAAAGAAACAAAGCCCAGAAAATTGTTCAGTATTATGTTCAAAGAGATAGATACAGTGAAATGGCATTTTAAAAATAGTACTGATAAAAAATTATGATACAAATATAATTATTTTTTAAAACTTAAAAAAAAATTTTTTTTCAACGTTTATTTATTTTTGGGACAGAGAGAGACAGAGCATGAACGGGGGAGGGGCAGAGAGAGAGGGAGACACAGAATTGGAAACAGGCTCCAGGCTCTGAGCCATCAATCAGCCCAGAGCCCGACGCGGGGCTCGAACTCACGGACTGTGAGATCGTGACCTGGCTGAAGTCGGACGCTTAACCGACTGCGCCACCCAGGCGCCCCCTAAAACTTTTTTAAAGAGTGCCAAGTGGAGGGGCACCTGGCTGGCTCAGTCAATACAGACTCTTGATCTTGAGGTCGTGAGTTGGAGCCCCATGTTGGGTGTGGGGCCTTCTTTTAAAAAAATAAATATTTTTTTAAAAGAGTGCCAATAGAGTTCTTTGTGGTCTGCAAAGAAACTGAACACTAAACACCATTAGCTTTATGATTAAAAAATGTAAATGTTAACTGAACCTGAAAGATCAGATATATTGGGTTGGTATATTGCATCACTACTCAAAGAAAAATTTTGTAAGAAAGTCACTGTAAAATCCACTAGCTTAAAAAGAGAAAACTGGTGTAGACAGCTTTGTTTCACTCCCATATCTGTGAAACCACAAATCTCTATGATTGACAAAGAATAGCCTAAATAAATAATGTTGCTAAAGCTAATCGCTAATGAGTAATAGGAGATAACTGGGTAAGGAAGAGTGTGAAGAGGAAGGCACACAGAAAGAATGGACCAAGCAAAAGTACTGACACATGGAAGGATTTGACATGCTCAGGGTCAGGGTCAGACCATTTCTGAGCTCAGAAGAGCATCCATGAATCACTGCCAACTTCTTTAACCACTGATTCTGCCCACCACCAAGCTCCCTGGATTTCGTCTGTGCCTATGATAAAGGCTAGACTTACTGCAAGTGCTTTTTTCTTTTTTCCACTTCCTCTTTTTTCGCCTATTATTATTTTATTAGGTCGTTCCTAAATCAAAGCAGTAGGAATATAGGTTACGGGCTACCCAGTAAGCTGATGGGAACAAAATGGCCAATTTACTTCCTGTCAGTCTAACTTAACAGTGTGTGGTATTTAAAACAGTGAAATGTAAGTAACTTTCATCACACTTTGCTAATTATTTTGAAATTGTAGCCGAAGGGGTGCCTGGGTGGCTCAGTTGGTTAAGCGTCTGACTTCGGCTCAGGTCATGATCTCACAGTTCATGAGTTCAAGTCCCGCGACAGGCTCTGTGCTGACAGTTCAGAACCTGGAGCCTGCTTCAGATTGTGTGTCTCCTTCCTTGCCCCTCTCCCACTCGCACTCTCCCTCAAAAATAAACATTAAAAAAACTAAAACAAAAGAAATTGTAGCTTCAGGTTGAGTGGATATAGATACTGAGGACTGTGCTAGACCTCACTCAGGGGCTCAATAAATATTTACTGCTTATAGTTTCATAAAGTTTTGGCGGGAATAATTTTGCTAGTGCCAGTAGATTTGCTACCACTAGTCTTTTTCCTGTATTTTCTGTAAATTGGAAGTTGTCCCACTATTACAGATTCTAAATTTGTTCATTTGGTTCAGATGGTGACCACCAGATGACTCCACTATACAAGTGTATTCTCTTTATCATTAGGTGAATAATCTGAGGAACAATATTTTGGTGCCAAATGTACGCTCCCAGTTCCCAGCAATGTGTCATCAAATGGTTTTAAAGCCCATTGACTATTCTTGCCTGAATTAATTATTTCTTTAGGATTTTCATAATTGTCATTTGCTAGTGATATTATTTATTCTACACTTATTTATTGGCACCCTATTATAAAGAAGAGTTTTTCCTCATTAATCAGGAGTGAACCATAATTCTTCTAAAAGAAAAGATACGGGGCGCCTGGGTGGCTCAGTCGGTTGAGCGTCCGACTTCGGCTCAGGTCACGATCTCGCGGTCCGTGAGTTGGAGCCCCGCATCAGGCTCTGGGCTGATGGCTCAGAACCTGGAGCCTGCTTCCGATTCTGTGTCTCCCTCTCTCTCTGCCCCTCCCCCGTTCATGCTCTGTCTCTGTCTCAAAAATAAATAAATGTTAAAAAAAATTTTTTTAAAAGAAAAGAGAGAGAAATACTATTTTCCCTTTAATAAGTAATTTTCAGAGTAACTTGACATAATAATCATTTCCAATGATGAAAAATAGTCCTCCACCCCCTCTCTCATCAAGTATAGCTGCAGTCATAGATTTTTACCTATTGAGTATTTACAATTAATTGTTGCCATTTTCTTTTTGATGGTAAAGTTACCCCAAATGTGGCCTGTGGGAGATCCTTCAAGCTGGCTCCTGTGTCTTTTTAAAATTTATTTTTGAAACCTGGATATACAAACGGACATGGCCAGACCATATATAAAAATAGAATTGTGACCCACAGCTGGCAGCAACCTGCCCAGGAAATCAACCTCCTTATCTGCAACAATGAGCAAGGAAGCCAGCTTCCTGTAAGGCGAACTTGGAGGAAGCCAGATTACTATCCCAAGTAGTAATTCAAGCAGCTAAACAACACCTTCTATAACAATCAGCTCAAAATGGCCAGGGCTTGATTAAAAACTCACAGCTTCCCTAATTTTTGTCTCCACTTCCAACTTAGAATTAACCAGAGAAGGGGCGTCTGGGTGGCTCAGTTGGTTAAGTGTCTGACTTCGGCTCAGGTCACAATCTCACCATTTGTGAGTTTGAGCCCCACGTCAGGCTCTGTGCTGACAGCTCAGAGCCTGGAGCCCGCCTTGGATTCTGTCTCCGTCTCTCTGCCCCTCCCCTACTCGCTCTCTGCCTCTCCCTCAAACATAAAACATAAGAAAAAAACTTTTTAAGAATCAATCAGAGAAAGTCAACTATGCACCCCAGCCAATCACATAGGATGCCCTGCTTCTGCTTCAGCTTCTCCATGCCAACAGCCCCCAACAGGGCCACCTGAAACCATTCCTTTTTTTCCACTGTGAAGCCTTCCCGCTGCTCTGCCTGCCTTTAAGTGTCTGCCAAGTGCAGTGCAAGTGATGGGGCGGGGCAGGGCGGGGCAGGGGGAGGGCGCCTGGGTGGCTTAGTCCGTTGAGCATCTGGCTTTGGCTCAGGTTAGAATCTCACCGTTAGTGAGCCTGCATCGGGCTCTGTGCTGACAGCTCGGAGCCTGGAGCCCACTTTGGATTCTGTGTGTGTGTGTGTGTGTGTGTGTGTGTGTGTGTGTGCGCGCGCGCGCGCCCCCCTCCCCTGCTCATACTCTGTCTCTCCCAAAAATAAATAAACATTAAGAAAAATTACTAGGAAAAATGCAAGTAACAGTGCCTCTCTTATAGCAAGCTCTGAATAAATAGCCTCTGCTTTTCTCACTTGGCTGGTCTTCATTTATTTCCACGCTTTAACGAGGTATAACAGACATACATATGAGGGTTAACTTATATGAAGTGTATGTATGTAACAAATATGTATACTTTATATGAGGTAAAAGTGACATTAAGTGTACCCATTTTAGTGCTGCAGTTGAGGAATGTTGACACACATATGCAGGCACACACACATATACACATGCACCTGGGTAAGCACTTTGTGATGTACAATGTTTTCATAACCCCCAAAGTCCCCATTCTCCTTTCCAGTCAATTTATGCTCCTTCCCTCTCCTAGCCAAGCATGGATTTGACCTCTATCACTGTAGATTAGTTTTGCCTATTCTCCTAAGTTCTGGTGACAGATCTTCATTAGCCTAAGCACTTCCTTTGCATTCAGGCACCAAGTGTCTAATTCATCCTGTACTTTCTTTGCTCCAGAACTGGAATCGGCCAGTTCTCCAAAGAGCTTTGTATCTATTTAGAGATAAATGGAATTTAGAAACTACCATGCAGGGGGCAAGAGTGCTCATTGTTACAGAAGGTGACTAACCATCCCTTTGCCTCTGATGGTGCCAGTTTTGACACTGAAAATCCACATCCTGGGAAATCCCTGGGGACAGTTTGTCCCCCTACTGCTTCTAGGCCATTTTGGTGCACAGAACTAGGAAACTTATTTTTAAAACAATATGCTCAAAGTGATACCTCCAATTTAAATTATAGGGTTTTTTTTTCTGAATTTTCTTGATCTTATAGTTGTACCTCATTTTCTCTTGAAGTTCTATACATTACTACTTGTCTCACCCTACAATATGTATAGTTTCAAAACCACAGCAACAGTATTACCATTAATTATAAACCACTGCGAGAAGCCTAAGATTTCTTTGCCGTTCTTTTTCGTTCTTAGACCATCTCCCACCACAGATATTGTCGGAGTACTATGTTCAAAAGCCCTGAGGGAATAATTCATTTCTCTGGGTAACAATAGTTAGGTTACCAACTTGATTTAAAGTTAACTTTGTTTCAATTTGTTTTCAACTTTGGGTTTACCCTCTTTCCTTTTTTACTTACTTTTTGGCTATATAAAACTTTTTTTTTTAAGTGTGTGGTTTTTATTTTTTTTTTAAGTTTATTTATTTTTGAGAGAGAGAGAGAGAAACGGCACATGCAAGCAGGGGAGGGGCAGAGAGAGGAGAAAGAATCCCAAGCAGGCTCCACACTGTCAGTGCAGAGCCCAACATGGGGCTCCATCTCAGGAACCAAGAGACCATGACCTCAGCTGAAATCAAGAGTTGGATTATACCTAACCCACTGAGCCACCCAGGCGCCTCATCTATATAAAACTTTAAAAATTCAAAACCAGGGGCCCCTGGGTGGCTCAGTCAGTTGATCATCCGACTTGGGATCAGGCCATAATCTCACACCTCATGGGTTCGAGCCCCGCATCAGGCTCTGTGCTGACAGCTCAGAGCCTGGAGCCTGTTTCGAATTCTGTGTCACCTTCTCCCCCTGCCCCTCCCCTGCTCACTCTCTGTTTCAAAAATAAATAAACATTAAAAAAGTTGGTTTTTTTTTTTTTAATTCAAAACCTCTGTAGGTAACCGTTTTTGTTTCTTGGATACCCTTCCAAATTTCCAAACAAGCTCATTCCAAAGCAACTCATTCTTTTTTTTTATGGCTGCATTGTATTCCACTGTATGGTTGTATCTTGTCCAAACAGTTCCCCATTAATGGACATCTGGGTTATTTCCAAACTCTTGTTATGACAAATGATGCTGCAACAAATCATCTTGCCTACATGTTGTTTCTATTTGTGGAGGTGTATTCTCAGAATAAGGTTAGGGTTAGAAGCAGAATTGCAAGATGTAAGAATTGATGCAATATAATTTTGATACTCCATAGGGCTTCAATGATTTTCCCATTGCCACCAAAAAATTTATGACCACTGTTTCTCCAGAGCCTTGTGATTTCAACGTGCGTTTCCATTGTGAGGACAAACAGCCTTTTATGTTTAAGGACCACTGATAGATATTCTTTGCTGTGAATTGTCTGTTCAAGTTCTTGCCCAAAAATTCTCTTCGGATTGTGGTCTTTTTCAGTCTTTAAGATTTCCTGTGAGTTGCAAATATTTTCTCTATACTGATCTGGGAATATGCCATGATCCCTTTGACCATCTGGAGTACACTTTAATCTTATCCTTATAAATCCCCTCATTTCAGGACACCTCCTTTAGGGATAAACAGTCTGGCAAAGCCGGATAAGAGGCAGATCAATCAAAAGAATTTCTGACCCCTTGTAGGACGTGTAAGAGATTGTTTCGCGTTTAGCAGGTAACACTGTCGTTCTTATGCAATGGTCCGGGTGACAAAGTCTTGCGTAAGGGAGTATGTTCAAATTACAAAACTTATCTGGTTCGTTAGAAACTCACAGGGTTCGCCTTCCCTTAGTTTCTGACTTTGCAAGGTGCCCCTAGAGCTGCTGACACAGGCACAACCCCCATCTCCTAGACAATAGCTCCTCGGTTTCGCCACGAGATGTCAAGGTGGAGACGGACCAAGAGGCCAGGAGGCTGCGCTTCACGACAGAAGACAGAACGCTGGTTTCTGAGGCCTCAAACATCACGGCTTAGTCAAGCCTAAACCGACCCACCCACGGCCTAGTTCCCGAGGTAGCACCTGGCCCGCCAGCGCGCGGAAGCATCACCGATGGGCGCTACACCGTACAGCAACCAATCACGCGCCGCCTGGCCCAGATTCCTCCGCCAGAGGCGGCGCTGCAGCCGCAGGTGGCCGGCCAGCGCATTCGCCCCGCGCCGCCAATCGCGACCCCCGCCGCCCTTCCCGTGATGCCCCGCGGCTGACCTCCGACCTCGCCTCCCACCCCTCCCTGCGGCCCGCTTCTCCCCCGGCCCCTGCTGAATTTGCCGCGTTCCGGAGGCTGTGGGGCGTGCCGCCGAGGCGCAGCTCCCCCCGTAGCGCCTGGGCGGGTGCCGTCCCTTCGTCTTTCCTCCCCGTGGCGGGGCCTGGTGACGGGCCGGGGGCTGCGGCCGCGTCCGGGAGGCGACTCGGTGAGTGAGCCGGCCGCTGACAGGACCGGGCGGCGATGAGGGCGGGCTACGGCTGCGGCGCTTTAGGGCCGGGCGGTGGGCGGTGCGGCGCGGGGCGGGGCGGGGCGGGGCGGCGGGAGGAGCGGGAAGGGGGTGGGGCGTCGGGGCCTCGCGTCCTCCCTCAGCGCCATTTTGTAGCAGCGAGACCCGCAAATAAAGGGGAGCGCCGGGGCTGCGGCGGGAGGAGGAGCGCGGGGGCCGGCGGTAGCGCGGTCTGGCCGCCTGGGAGGTGAGCGGGCAGCGCGGCCTTGGCCTATGTGACTGGGCGGCGCCGGCGCGGCCTCCGTCTGGAGAGGTAGGTGCGGGCCGCCGGCGGGAGCGGCCGCGAGGACCTCCGGGTCCCGGGGGCTGAGGCGCGGCCGACCCGGGTAAGGGGTGGGCAGAGCCCGGAGGGCGATTCGGGGCTCCCTGGCCCGCCGGCCTCCCGTTAGCTGCGCTTTCTTCTCGCCTGCGGGGACACTTCCGCCGCCCCGAGGCCATTTTGCCTTCGGCCTCCGTCCCGGGGGCGAGGCAGGCGCTCCCGCGGGCCGGCGATACCGGGAGGCCGCCCCCTCGGTGTGCGTCGTGTCCCCGCCTCGGTGTCGCCCCCTCCCACCTCTCCGCGGGATCCCGAGGGTTGGCGGCACTAACGAGTTCATTAAGGGAAGGAAAGCCGTGGACCAAATTTCACGTCGCGCAGTAGGTTATTGCTGCAGCTGCGTCCTCCTGTAGACTTCCATTTTTGAATGGTTGCATGCATTCTGAGTAAAGAAAAAATTCTTTATTGAACTCGAGGTTTTCGTGAAATTTCGGGGTCTCACCTTGGGTCTTTCCAAGGCTGCTGTTTACTCCTGTCGTTCAGTAGCATCTGATGAGGCTAGTCGGCGAAAGAAATTGCAGTCCACCAGGTGGCATGTGATAAAGGATGAAGTTAAATTTGAAGGGTTTAGGTGCGTGTCTTTCGGGAGTTCTTTTAGACCTTACCTTGTCTTGAACAGGTAGCTATAGCCAGGTAATCAGGATTCTCCTTTCTCACTGGCGGACCTTAAGCAACCTACCTAAATTTCTAAGTCCCAAAGGACGAAAGTAATAATAAAAATGTGTCCCCGGCACTGTTGATGTTTTACTTAGATTATGTAATTTATAGAACTTAGTAGTATCTAGTTTTCCTGATTCAATTTTGAGTCCTACTTGCTCAAAATATTTTTTGTGTTAGAAATGAGTTGGTGTATGCGATACAGAAAATCTGTGGCAGCTCTACGATGTGGAGACGAGAGCTGTAATGATTTGTACAGTACGTTACAGCTTTCAAAGTCCTTTGTGTTCTTGTATGTACGTATGTACTTGTATGTATATAGTATAGAATCCCCTAGAAAGTAACCTTTACCTGATATGGTCTTAGCATTTTCATATAACTGTATGTTACCTCGCTCTTGAAAGAAGATTTTGCCGTTAATTAGCAAAACAATATCCAGATAATGTTTGGTTTTATGCTTGTTTTTTAAATTATGTGGGTTTTTTTTTTTACCTGTTTTCTGATACTCAGATTATCAGAAAAACTTTTCAGTATTCCCATAATAGTATATTCCATCGGGTATTAAGCTGGTCCATCAGATTAGAACTCCGAGCTATAAATATTCTCCGGTCTTGACAATGTAGTTGTTGCGTTTTGGTTTAATTGTTTTTAATGCATATTAAACTTTTAACGTTGATATTTTGTTTAAAAAATGATTTGTGTAGCATTTTTATGGCACTTGGATGTTGAGATTTCCAACACTATGTGAGGCAGGCAAAATTGGTATCCTTTTTTTGCTGATTTGGAGACTGCAGCCCAGAGTTAAGTGACTTGCTCAAGATCCATGACTGATAAGAATCAGGAAAAGGTGGTTTTCCAGTTCCTAATTAGTACCCTTTTTACCTACCACAGACCCGATGTTGTATGCTGTCAGATTATTAGTTTCTTGAGTTTAGTTATGATTAGGTTCAGTGAGGTACATGCTTTCTTAAATTGTGTTGGCTGGTGTTCGCCTAAGAGAGAACAGAGTTGCATAACTTCGGGTCATAATGCTAAGAGCCAGGGAAGTACTGGGATCTGGGATGCTAGGCACCTAGCCAACCAAAACTGAACTCTCCATCATTAAATGTTTCTCATTGTTAAGGCATTAAGAGTACATGGTGGTTCTGAGATCTGAATTTAAGAGGTTATCCCTGAATTAATCCATAGGAATAACTGAAACCTTTACATAATTAAAAAAAATTTTTTTAATGTTTTTATTTATTTTTTAAGGAGAGAGAGACAGAGCATGAGCGGGGGAGGAGCAGAGAGAGAGGGAGACACAGAACTCGAAGCAGGCCCCAGGCTCTAAGGTGTCGGCACTGAGCAGATGTGGGGCTTGAACTCACGAACTGTAAGATCATGACCTGATCTGACGCTCAACCGACTGAGGCGCCCCCTATCTTGCTTTTTTTATATTCTTAGATTAATTAAGCTTAATAATTATTGACGATGGGAGAGTGGGAGAATAATCCATCTTAATCAGTTACCAACTTTTGAGAGGTGTGGCATTTGGGGTCCTAACCCCCAATTTATTAATAGCTGTTTTGACCAGAGCTAATCACCAGATGACTCGATCATTTTCATCATCTAGAAGATGGGGACTAACTTTGATTTTGGAAAGTTTTGATTATTAAGCATGTGACTCATAGCACTTAATATTATATTCATTTCGGCCCCCCCCACCCCCCCCCAAGATTCTGAATTTAAATCTAGATATTTCAGTCATTCATTTTTCTGATACAAAAGTAGATGGTTCTAAGAACCTGGAATAAACATTGTCTTTATGAATCTAGAATTGATTTTAGATGGCTATTGTGCTTGTCAGTTGAAATTTAAAAGTTGCCTAAGGCAATAATAATTTTCTTAGTACATTCATGTAATATGAAAGACAAATTTAAGAACCAAGTTCTATTTTGACTATATAGTTAAATATTGATGCTTTTAAATTTAAATATGTCCTAATTTGCCTTTTCCCTTTTTTTTTTTTTTTGCTTTTGACTCTTGTGGCATATTATGGATTCTCAAGGAAAGAGTGACATTTCAACAGCTACAAATCAGGGAGGGATTTCTTTCAAAATGCTTATACTTTGAATTCCCAAGCCACATACATATCCTATAACGTGTGGAATGACCTGTGACTCTGAGAATTGACATGAAATGCAAACCTTTATACAAAAACTACATTTATTTCTGATGTATGTCACAAATTTACATATTTAGTTTTATAAAGAGAATACAGATATTCGTTAAGCTGTGTGTAATGAAAATTTGCCCACCATCAAACATTTTAGAAAGAAAGAGAACATAAACCAATGTTAAAAATTTTAACAGCTTGCTGTTTAGAATTCTAAAGATTGGAGATCACCAAGCATTCTGCAGTGGGGCTTAGAAACAAAGACGGGAGTATATCTTGATAGTTATCCTCAGCCTGTGAATTCTCCTTTCAGTTTCTTCAAGAAGTAGCGACTGAAAGTTTTTATTTTTTTGATGGGGAGAAGGAAACTAATAATTGCTTATTTTGTGCTGGTCACCATGCTAAAGATTAGTGTTTATCTTTAGAAGTAGCTGAATAGTTTTGAGCCTTGGTGGTGGTAATCCTTTTTGGGTTGGGCAAAATGGGCTCAGAAGTTCTGTTTTTTTTTTTTTTTTTTATTTTCAAAGTTTGCCACTCTCTTAGATAAAAGCAGGGTTATTAGAATTTCATGTGTTTCCCAGTCCTTTAAATGCCCTTTAAAAACAGTTTAGCTTATTCATTGCTAATTACGTGTTTAATTTTATTTTAATGGAATAATCTGAATACGTATTAAAAGAATGAACCAATCTGGGGTAAAATGTCATGTTATAGAAGCATTTACTAGTTTATAAACTGGAATTTATGTTTAATAACAGCCATAATGCTTAAATTTTACAACTAAAATTCTGAGTAGCTGTGGTGCCCATTTAGCAATACTGTGGATTACCTATCCACAGTGATAAATCTAGCAGTTTTGAAACTGTCACTCATAGCAGTGTTATCACAGTATCTGTTATATTAGGTTCCATATTTATTCTCAAGATTTTTACTGTAGGTCATCTTGGGTTTTGCGGGGGGGGGCGGAAATTAGATTGGCTTATTTAGTTCACTTTTATGATTTCATTGGTAATTGAAGCAAATTCATTTGTTCATACTTCCATTCAGCATGTTTGCGTGTCTCCGCTGTACTGTGCCATCAGCAGTGAATAAAACAATTCTAATGGATCTTATTTTATAATTGGGAGAAACAGATAAGTATGCAAAATATCAGCTAATGATAAGAACTATGAAGAAACATAAAGCCTGATGTGAGGGGATAGTAGGGATCAGTGCACTATTTTGAGTGAGTTGGGTGCCTTTAGAAGGAGTAGTGACTTGCAGAGGCACATGTATACTAGTTAAAAATGGCTAGAAGTTCAGAGGGCCGGAATTGTCTTGTAGGTTTTTTTAAATGTTTATTTATTTTGAGAGAGAGAATCCCAATTGGAATCTGCTCTGTCAGCTTGGAACCCAACAAGGGGCTTGAACTCAAGAACCTTGAGATCATACCTATGCCGGAAGCAAGAGTCAGACACCTAACCAACTGACCCACCCAGGTGCCCTTCATCAGTTTTTAAAAGTTATTTAGTTTATTGACATTTACCTGTTATATTTAGCTCAAATGGGAAATTCTAAGGAAATGCCACGCTTGCTTTCTGGGTTCCAGTAGGTTGCAGTCTAGTAGAGTGAGTACACTTTGAACATACAAGTAGACCTCTGAGGACAAACATGGTGAAGGTTTGTTTCCCAGATGATTGGAATCACTGGTATCACGTTAGGAGAGTCACTAAGCAGCTGTCTGTTACTTCCAGCAGAGAGTATACACCGGGCAACAAGAGGCGTAAAGTAAACAGGGACCCATTTAAAGGGGAAAAAAAAAAAAGAAAAAAATATACAGATTTTATATCGTAGAAATAATGGTCATGTCTTCATAGGTTTTGGTCAGCGACTTGGTCAGCTTCTTAGTTCAGAAACAGATAACCTCAGATTTTTGCCTTCTGCCCCCAATAATAAAATTATTAAAGAAGGAAGAATTAAGCCAGCAATATATAATACCAACTTACGGGTTTTTTTTTCTAAAATGTACTGATTTCTTTAACACTGATTTCTCTAGTCTGAAAATGAGGTTTTAATGGCAGCATATGATTAGAATGTCTGATTTACACAGTTGGGATTGTATGTAACATAAAAAGTGATATTGGAAGATTATCTCCTTTTGAGGACTCTCAAATAGTAAGAAGTCAAGTAGCTTTTAAAAATTCAGTTTTAGGGGCACCTGGGTGGCTCAGTCAGTTAAACATCCTACTCTTGATTTTGGCTCAGGTCAACATCTCGCTGAGTTTGAGTACCACGTGTGTGTGTGGGTGCCCATGCTCTCTCAAAATAAATAAATAATTCAGTTTTAAATTATGAATTCTTTGGTTAATTTTTTTATTGAGGTATAATTGATGTATGTTTAGCTTCAGATGTACAATATAATGGTTCGATATTGGTATATATTGTGAAATGCTCACTATAGTAAGCCTAGTTACCATCTGTTACCACAGTTAGAAAGTTTTTTTCCTTGTGAAGACTTTCGAGATTTATTCTATTAGCAACTTTCAAACATGCAGTACAGTATTGCTAATTATAGTTACCATGCTGTGTGTTACATCATTGCAACTTACTTCCTTTTGGCTGAATGTTTAATAGTTGGGATTTGTAATAAGTGTGGGTAAGTAAAATAAATATAAAGGAAGTTTAAAATATAAGGGGAAGATTCATGACAGTGCTGTTGGAAATAAAACTTAGGAATGAGTTTAAATTTGCTTGTGTCCTTATTTGAACAATAGGAGGTATCAGAAAGTGTTTTCAATAAGCATAATAAAGTTACTGAGAGTAGTTCTTCTATATAACCTGTCTTTTGCAACTGGGTTCAGTAAATTTTGTATACGTTTATAAAAAGCTAACTTGACATAAATTCTGTGGCATAAAATTAAGTAGTTTGGGAATATTTTTATTAAGGTGTATTATATAATGTATATAAGTATTCATTGTACAGTGGTGAATTGTCACGATGATGACAGAGTCTACTTTACTATAGCAACCTAATGCTGTAAAAGGAAAGACTTAGCAACTGGTACTACCCTTCCTATTCTTGCGGAAGATGTCTGGGATACTGCCTGAGGTCAGTATCTGAGTTTAGTACAAAGCTATTGCTTCCGTAAGGTTTCTCTTTCTCATCGGACAGTTGTAAGAATGCATTGAGAGTTACATTTCTGGTCAATCCTTTATGGGAACATCAAAAGGAATGATCAGTTTTTTTTACAAAGGAATTCTTAAAAAACCTAAAGACAGTAGTAACAAAAGATGTTAACAAAGGAGAAGATGGATGTGGAGTAAACTGGAGCCCTGTGATATCTTTGTAACTTTTTTGTAAATCTAAAACTTAAAAAATAAAAGGTTTTTAGGGGCACCGGTTAACTCATGGTTTGTGAGTTCAAGTCCCGTGTCAGGCTCTGTGCTGACAGCTCAGAGCCTGGAGCCTGCTTCAGATTCTGTCTCCCTCTCTCTCCACCCCTCCCCCGCTCAAGCACACGCTGTCTCTCTTTCTGTCTCTCAAAAATAAATAAGCGTTTAAAAAAAACCTATGAAATAAAAGGTTTTTAAATAAATAACCTAGTGATTAACTAAGTTCCCTAATTGGTTTAGAAAAGCCAGTATATTTTGTTCCTACCTTAACTGGGAGAAAATCAACCGAACCTCTGCTCTCTGCCTCTTTTTCCTAGGATTCAAGATGACCAACGAGGAACCTCTTCCCAAAAAGGTGTGTTTTTTTCAGCAGTTTTTTAAGCACTTTGTGTTTGGGGGGAGGAGGGTGGTTAATAGAATTAAAGGGACTGTCCTTATTTGCTTATTGTTCATTCTTTTGCCTTATAACACTAATAGCATTGTGGGTGTATAATGTGTTAGACATAATCTTATAGGGAGTGTATTTTTAGAATATTTTGAGTTTTTAAAAGATTTTTATTTCTATGGTCTACTCTTAATCTTTGTTTTACAAGTAATTCCATCTACATGACTATAAGTGTCAAAAAAAGATTCCTTCACAAGTTCTTATAAGTTGCTTATTTTTTTTTCCTACTTTTTAAATCCCTTTGGTTGTGTGTTAAAACCACTTCTGTGTTTTTCAAGAAAAGGTTACAGCTAGTTCTTAGATCCTCCCTTTTCTCTGAAGTTTGTTTGTTTTCTAGTCTTATTTTCTCCTTGTCCTATATCCCTAACTTAATTCAATTTAGTCAGTTACAGAATTACAAAATAACATTTTCCTAAAAGTAATTTATAATTCAAGTGGGAAAGCAGGGTATGTACATATTAAGCAGTGAGTATTTAAGTGAACACTTAAGGTGGAATTCGTCTTTAGTTTTGAAGTTAAATTATTCATGAAATAAAGAATTGTAATGTGTTTTAATAATCAGAATTGTGTGCTTTTTGTTAGACTTTTAATGTATTTTGGTACAATGATTTTCCCTTTTCCTTTTGATGATAGTACTATTATACTGGTTAGTGTTGCAGTTTGAAGCAAGTTTCTTAAAAAGGAAACTAATAAAGCATTAATTTCATACTAAAGTAGGAGAGGTGTCTCACCTGTATAGTCTTCATTTGGTATAGAGAAAACACACAATGTTTCTCAATTTACAAAGCAGTTTCAGCTAGTTGGAATATTGTGCTCATTTTTTTTTTTAACTTTTTATTTTGAAACAATTACTGATTCATAGGAAGTTGCAAAGAAATGTACAGGAAGGTTCTGTGTGCTCTTCACCCAGCCTCCTTCAGGGTTAATTTTGCATAACTATCAGAATCTTGTATAACAATATGAAAACCAGGAACTTGGCATTGGCACAATCCACAGAGCTTGTGTGTGTGTGTGTGTGTGTGTGTGTGTGTGTGTGTAGCTCTGTGCAGTTTCTTCGTGGGTAATTAAATGTAACCATCACCACAACGAAAATAGTCAACCGAACCATTACTAATAAGCCTCCATTTTGCCACTCCTCCATAGCCCCATCCATCCTTTCCCTCTCCATCCCAAAGCCCTGGCAACCACTAATCGGTTCTCTATTTTAGTAATTCTGCTGTTTCACAAATGTTACACCGAAGAAATTATGCAGTATATATGTCTTTTGGGACTTTTTTTTCCCACTCAGTAAAATTTTCTGGAGGTTTGTCCCAAGTTGATCCATAGACTGTTTCTTTCTTAACGGTAAATACAGTATTCCAAGGGTTTGGATATATTGTAATTTGACCTGTTGAAGGAAGTTTGGGGGCTATTACAAATAAAGTTGTGAACATTCACTTACAAATTTCTGTATGAAAATAAATTTATTTCTCACGAGCAATGTATGACACCCAGTATTTGGTGTTACTACTGTTCTTTAAAGCCATTCTAATCAATGTGTAGTGATAGCTCATTGGAGTTGTAATTTGCATTTCCTTAAGAATGATGCTTATAGGGGCGCCTGGGTGGCGCAGTCGGTTAAGCGTCCGACTTCAGCCAGGTCACGATCTCGCGGTCCGTGAGTTTGAGCCCCGCGTCAGGCTCTGGGCTGATGGGTCGGAGCCTGGAGCCTGTTTCCGATGCTGTGTCTCCCTCTCTCTCTGCCCCTCCCCCGTTCATGCTCTGTCTCTCTCTGTCCCAAAAATAAAATAAAATAAAAAAAAAAACGTGGAAAAAAAATTTTAAATAAAAAAATGTGAAGAATATAAGAACTAGTAGTATTCAGTATTTAAAAGTTTTAGGAATTGGGTTTCTGGGTGGCTAAGTTGGTTAAGCGTCCAACTCTTGATGTCGACTCAGGTCCTGATCTCATCGTTCCTGAAATGGAGCCCCGTGTTGGGCTCTGCACTCACAGCGTGGAGCCTGCTTGGGATTCCTTCTCTTCCTCCTTCTACCCTTCCCCTTCTCAGGCATGTGTGCGTGCGCATTCTCTCTCTCTCTCTCTCTCTCTCTCTCTCTCTCTCTCTCAAATAAAAATAAACTTTGGAAAAAAAACTTTTAGGAAGAGCAGTCAGTTCATGTTTTAAATCTCTTTATATAGGTTCGACTGAGTGAAACAGACTTCAAAGTTATGGCACGAGATGAGTTAATTCTAAGGTAAAAAAAATTTTTTTAACCAAAAATATAAAGCACTTTCTATAGAACATACTGTGATTCTATCCTGTAATTATCTTCAAGTTAGACTTTTCTTTTTAACGTTAACGCATCCTCAAATCACTTAATGTACTGTCGAACATAATATGGTCTGTTCGTTGTGTAAACATTGAAGGAAGTATAACACTTCACAGAACTAAAGTACTAGCTTGGGTAGCTTCTAGACTAATAGGTAACTTGAGGTTTTCTTGAGGGAAGATACTCAGAATTTTAACTGAAAGCATTTGTACTCCATGTGTATAACTTGGCTATGGGGAGTAACCCTGCTTTCAGAAGGCTTTTAGTTTGACAAGTATATGGACTTGTTTTGATGTTATTTTTTCCTTTTCTGTTCAACGTGTGAAAAAGTTGTAGTCCTGAAGGATGACAAGTCTAGTTATGGAAAACATCTATCATTTGCTGATAGGCAAAGTTACTCTTTCTCAGAACTGACTTTGGTCAGCTCTTTTTCCCATCTGCAGGTTAAAGGAGTTGAATTAAATTATTTTTAAAGGTTACTTTAAGCTCTAAATTTCTATGGTTATTCTGTAAATGTCTTTGGAAAGCAGATTGTCAAGAACAGCATTAGGGTTTTTTTTTTTTTTTTTTTAATGTAAAATATGATCAACACTGGTTTTGTGTTGTGTAACTTAAATGTGTTCTTTTTGCATTTTATTACTTTGGTAAGTTTTTTACATGATAGTTTTTAGAACAAAGATTTTTCAGGGCACCTTTGCCAAGGTCATTGAACTTTTTTCTTTAGAACTTTCCAAGTGATTTTTACTTGAATAAGTAAATTTAATTGGCTGGAAGTAGGGGAGAGAAAAAAGGTGTTTTATAAGATGGGCAGGCACAGATGACATGTTCCATTGTTAACTAGAATCTGATAATTTCCCACCTCCTTCAGCTACTCTATTGTAGACAAGCTTTTTATCTTCTTCGTGCAGAGGACAGTTTTTCCATTGCATACATTTATTTTCCTGCACATGAAATTTAAATCCATAGTATTCTAAAACACTCTTATCCTCCTGCTGAGGTAGTCCCTTGTTTATGATAATACTGCCATTCACATGTTGATACTCTCTGTATATTTGGTTGGTGTGTGCAGTCTTTTTCTTGATTCATCTGTAGGGGGAGAAATCAGTACTATGATCTTAATAAAACTCATGGTAGCAATTTTTTATATTAAGTTACCTTTAAGGTTTTAAGTCATGTGCAGTTTATATTCTTGAGGTCAGTTTAACTTCTCTTTCTTCAGGGAATTCTCACATATGACTTTTAAGTGAATTTTTGTCCTCATTAATTCTCCTGGTGATTTTAAATCAAGTTCTGCTTATTTAACTGTTCTGTGTTTTTTCTGTCATCTTGATAAGGATGTTTTTGGCTGAGCTTTTATATTTTTCTGTTCCTCTAAAATAGTTGTTAATGTGGCTTCCACAAAAGATGTTTATTCATCTCCAAACATTGAGTGAAACTCCTGTTTGTGTCCTAGGTTGTAGGGCCCGTAAAAATAAGCATGCCTTTGACTGAACAGTAGTATGAACAGTAAAAGGTGAATTTGCTTGGTATCCTGGATTTTTTTTTTTTTGTTCATTGTGTTGTAATGTTAATATCTCGTAGCAAAGTTTTCAGAAGTTTTTGAGGTTTTGTAGAAAGATTTTCTAAAATCAAGGGTACAGTTGACCCTTGAACAACACAGGTTTGAACTGTGTGGGTCCATTTACGTGCAGATTTTATACAGTACAATACTTGAAATGTATTTTGTTTTCTTAATATTCCCTTTTTCTAGGAAAATTTTCTGGCTTTATTATAAGAATATAGTATATAATACATACACAAAATACACGTTATTCAAGTGTGTATGTTACTGGTGTAAGGTTTCTTGTCAACAGTAGGCTATTAGTAGTTAAGCTTTTTGGAAAGTCCAGAGTTATACATGGATTTTTGAGCATGCAGGATTTCTCCTCCCTAAACTCCACCCCACATGGGTCAGAGGTCAACTAAATTTTGAATAGCTGTAACTGAAGAGCAGCTTGAAAACAGCTCTTCAAAAGAGCAGAAGAGTAGACATTTGGGGCAGGTTACTTTTTGTTGCGTAAGCATAAGTCTGGGGACCTTGTTTATCAGCAATAATAGCCAAGCTAACATAGCTTGTATTTTGAAGGTAGAGGAATATAGCAAGGAAGAAAGGTTTCCTCATACTCTCATAGCGTATGGCATTTATGCAGATTGTTTCTGCCAATTAGATATGCTTTAAAGAATAGTTCTGAGAGAGAGTATATTCTCTCCCCCCTTTTTTACGGGCAAAAATAAACGGAGTCACGTGATATTTTCAGAAAAGAGCTAAGATAACCTTGAGTCCCTTATAAGTGGGCACATTTCTTAGGTGCCATTTGTTTGAGGTGGACAGCATATCTGAAAGCGAGTTGTTTACTCCGCTTTCTTAATCCAGGCATGTGCTGAGCATCAGTGACAGCGTCCTGTAAGGCCCATGAACTGACCTGGAGGAGCACACTTAGTATATTCTCAGCAGAGAACACTTTGTTCTGTGTTTCCTTTTGCCTAGTTCCTATAAGTTGAGAAGGAATAATGAAGTGACTAACTTTATTATTGGTTAAAAATCAGGTAGTGAAATTCTTGGCATTACTTAAATTTATAAGTTTATACATTTAGTAAAAGCAATATCAGTGTAACAACTAATATGTGAATTTATTTTTGTGCTAGATGGAAACAATATGAAGCATACGTCCAAGCTTTGGAGGGCAAATACACAGATCTTAATTGTAAGTTTTTAAGTTTCCTGAAGATTACATGAATATCTCCTTTTAGATTTTTGTTAAGGAAAATTTTTGTTGCAGGATAATTGGTTTTACTAAGCAACTGTAATTTTTGTTTAATGTTTATTTTTGTGAGAGAGACAGCACGAGTCGGGGAGGAGCAGAGAGAGAGGGAGACACAGAATCTGAAGCAGGCTCTGGGCTCTGAGCTGTCAGAGCTCTCAACCTAGAGCCCGATGTGGGGCTTGAACTCAGGAGCATTGAGATCATGACCTGAGCCAAAGTTGGACACTTAACTGACTGAGCCACCCAGGCGCCCCAGCAATTGTAATTTTTATTCAAGCATTTCATTCCAGAATTCTGTCCAAGCATTCACTGTATTGCTGCTGCAAAATAGGTGAATGAGCCGTGATCTCTTTTCTTTAATTCCCTTCGTGTGCAGTTCTTGGGAAAGACCGACATCTAATAATCATATGATAGCGAGACTGTTTTAGTAGAATTACATACAAGTGTCTGAGAGCATAGATGGGGAAACTCAACAACTACTTGAACTTTCCTTGATGTGTCCCTCATTGCTTCCGCAGAAGAATTGGAAGTGAAACATGAGTTTTTAGTCTTAGAAAGGAAGTACATAGAAGCACACACAATAAACTTGTAAGAGCTTCAAGTGTAACAATAGATATATTTACAGATTTTTCAAAACCTGCTGAAAAATAATACCAACAAAGTTTATTAGTTTCAAGCCATTTTAGTTTTTGTCACTTGTCACTGAGTTAAGAATAACATACTATTTGTGAACATAAAAAACGATACAGGGGCACCTGGGGGCCTCTATCGGTTAAGCGTCCAACTTTTGATTTCAGCTCAGGTCGTGATCTCCTGGTTTGTGAGATCTGTGCTGTGAGCATGGAGCCCACTTGGGATTCTCCCTCTCTCTGCTCCTTCTCTGTTCCTACATGCACTCAGTCTCCTCCCCCCCCCTTTCTCTCTCACACAACACACACACACACACAGTAAATAAACTTTTTTAAAAAGGGTCAGTATAATATAGGGACACCTGGGTGGCTCATTCGGTTGAGTGTCCCAACACAGCCTGCTTGGGATTCTGTGTTTCCCTCTCTGTCCCTGCCCTGCTTGTGTGTGTGTGTGCGCGCGCACACTTTCGCTCGCTCGCTCTCTCAAAAATTGAAAAGGGCGGAGGGGGACAATATAGTTTTTCAAGTCCAGAAAGCTTAATAACCTGAAGTTTCAGTTACTATATGACTATATTATAGTCCACACACATTAACATTATGAGAGCTTAAAGTAATAATCGTGCAGTTTTTGGCATATTTACATTGAATAGGTTAAAAACAATATAGTCAGGACTTTGTCAGTGTGTTACAGTATAGACAGATGCAAATAATGAAGCTTCCCATGTTCTGGGAGATGGATCGGACAAGAATAATGTAATCCCATGTAGGATGAGGTGGCTGTGGGCCATGCTAACACCACTGCCTCCTGAAGGAGCACTCGTGATCAAGAACACATTAGGATAGAAACTAAAGACTAGATGAATTTTTTTGCCTTTGTTTTTTTTATTCTTGACAGAGGCAGTCGGAACTTTATTTGGGTAGGTCAGGTTGATCTTGAAATTATATGTCCTAATGTTTGGGGATTTTTTTTTTCTTCTAATCATCAGCTAATGACGTAACTGGGTTAAGAGAGTCTGAAGAAAAACTAAAGCAACAACAGCAAGAGTCTGCCCGCAGGGAAAACATCCTAGTAATGCGACTGGCTACCAAGGAGCAAGAGATGCAAGAGTGTACTGTGAGTATTTCAAGTGGTTTAAGTCTTTTGGCGAAATTGGGTTTTAGTCTGCATTATGACATGTATTCGTAGTTAGCGAATTTTATATACTTGCTCGTAAGTATAAACGCACATTTTGTTGAGATAGATCAGCTTCATGCGATAAATATGCAAATTGTAAAATCTTGGGCGATCACCCTGTTGTCGGATTTGAAGTTTTTTTCAATGGCCAGGAAGTTCAAAGTTTTCAGTTACTTTCCATGATACAATAATCAGCATATTGATTCAGATGTTTTTTAGTAGGTTGGTATCTGAGAGTATAAGGAGCATTTGCTCCTTTCTAAGCAAGCTGTTTCTCCTCTGCTCTCTTTACCTCTCTGTGCATAAAAAAACTTCTTCCTGGTATCAGCAACCTCTGCCATGTCTGCTTTTTTTTTATTTATGTATGTATTTTTTTCCATGTCTGCTTTTAATTGTTAATAGCTTTCATTTGTACACAGATCTGAAATCCATTGACATGTTTGATCATTTAGGTCTGGTTGGATTCAGGTTCGATTTTATGCTGTCTTCAGTAGTCTCAGTTATTCCTTTTTATTTAGTGTTTGTATATATGTTATGTAAAATAGAGGTAGCTCTATCCATGTTGTTACTAATTTTAAAAATCTGAAATTTCTTAAAATTTTATGTATTTAAAGTAATGTATCTTTACACTCGATGTGGGGCTCAAACTCATGACCCTGAGATCAAGTTGCATGTTCTTCCAACTGCCAGACAGGCAGCCTGAAAATCTGAAATTTTCTTGAATTCTTTTGTGTAATCTCCATTGGTCTGATACATTGTTTATTAAATCTAATGCAAAAGATAATATTCTGGTCACTGGAGACTCTGATCATAAATGGGACACAGTCCTATTCCTAGTTGTTTTCTCACTAATAAAATGTTTTTCAGGGTTCAGTCACAG
>NW_024412429.1:8390098-8495082 GCF_014898765.1 Herpailurus yagouaroundi | reverse complement strand
TTTTTAACGTTTACTTATTTTTGAGACAGAGAGAGACAGAGCATGAATGGGGGAGGGCCAGAGAGAGGGAGACACAGAATCTGAAACAGGCTCCAGGCTCTGAGCTGTCAGCACAGAGCCCGACGCAGGGCTCGAACTCCCGGACTGCGAGATCATGACCTGAGCCAAAGTCAGACACTTAACTGACTGAGCCACCCAGGCGCCCCAATGCTTGTTTATTTTTGAGAGAGACAGAGCAGAGCGCAAGTCAACGGGGAGGAGCAGAGAGTGGGAGAGGGAGGCATAGAATCCAAAGCAGGCTGCAGGCTCTGAGCTGTCAGCACAGAGCCCAACGCGGGGCTCGAACCCACGAACCGTGAGATCATGACCTGAGCCAAAGTCAGGTGCTCAACTGACTGAGCCAGCCACCCAGGCGCCCCTAATTTTCTTTCTTTATAGGTAACACCCCAATCTCAAAACTCTTAAGTTCTTTTCTCCTTTTTTTGATACTAAGGATTCTAGATTCTACCTAGTTTTGGGTCAGTTTGCATGGCACTGTGCGAGATGCTTATACATGCAATGGAAGAATCTTATCTGCAAGATACAAACCGCTGGTAGAGTGTGATTGGAGGGTGCCAGTGCTAATATCTCCTAGCGCCAGTGTGTCTTGAATTCTTTCTTGAGCCCTACTCTTGACATCCTAGTTCATGTACCTTTTTTTAACAATGGTTAGATGACACGAAATAGGTGGCAGTGCCTTAACCATATGTGTTGTCATGCCCGAGGGCCTCTTCCATCCTTGTCAAGTGAGTGCTCTTTTCATACAACACCTAGGTCACATACTTCTTACTGCTTGCCTAGACAGCATATACTGTTGACTCACTTCTATTGTTCTCCAGCTATGCTATGGCACAGACAGTTTTGGTAACATCATGCCTGATCAGAGCCTTTTGTGATGCTCATTTACCCTTTTGTCTTCTCATCCTAGGTTTTTAAGGTTATTTCAACTAGAATCTAACCATTTCCAGTCATACTTTTTTTAAATAGTTTTCCCCTTCACATGTCAGCTGAACCAGCTCGTTTTCAGTTAGTTACAGAGTAAGATTTTGCAGAAAGGGTGGTAGGAACAAAAACATAAGGAAAGGACAAGATTATCTATGGCAGATGAGGGCAGTTCATGTTGTAAACCTAAATAGTGACTATGTCCATCTCGGAGAGGCATGTTTTCTTAGGGATCACAGTGGGTGATATGTGCTGTATGACATGCTTTGTTCCTGTTCAGTTATCTTAACAACTGGTCTTATGTTAAATAAGCAGCTGCACTTTTTTTGTTTAAAATGAGTGACTTTAAGGAGCGCCTGGGTGGCTCAGTTGGTTGAGCATACAACTTTGGCTCAGGTCATGATCTCGCAGTTCGGGAGATCGAGCCCAGCATAGGGCTCGAGCTGCTGCAGCGCAGAGCCCACTTTGGATCCTCTGTGTTTCCCCCCCACCCCTGTCCCTCTCCCACTCATGCTCGCTCTCTCTCAAAAATAAAATGTTTTTTAAAAAATGAGTAGCTTTTGGGGCGCCTGGGTGGCTCAGTCGGTTGGGCATCCAACTTCGGCTCAGGTCGTGATCTTACGGCTCGTAAGTTTGAGCCCCGTGTTGGGCTTTGTGCTGACAGCCTGGAGCCTGCTTCAGATTCTGTGTCTCCTTCTCTGCCCCTCCCCTGCTCGTGCTGTGTCTCTCTCTCTCTCCCTCTCTCTCAAAAATAAACAAACATTGAAAAAAAAATTTTTTTAATGAGTAACTTTAAGAAATCTCCTTACGCTAAATAAAAAAAATTACCTCTGTTTGCTCAGTGAAATAGTAAATATATTTCCAATCCACATAGCATATTTGTACTTTCTGCTAAATTTTGGTAGAAATTAGCAGCTTATAAATTGTTTGCTTTAATCCTATTTTAAGTGTTAGTGTGCAGCAGGATCTTGAACCAAAACTACTTTGGGTGTGAAGAAAGTGATGCATTTAATGCTAATAAACTGTATTTCATATTTTAGAAATGTAATGTTAGTGTGCTAGTAATAGTACAACTGAAGTCGAAATTGAAGGTTTCATATGTAAGTAGAAGGGTTCTGGTGTGGTGGAAAAAGCCCCAGACTGGGAGTTAGGAGGCTTGAGAACTAGATTCTAGTCTCCATTCTGGCACCGAACTGTGTATCCGTGGACATTTGCCTTATTTAATTTCAAAAATGAGCAGTTTGGATTTGGTCAGTCACCTTCCACCTATATAATTCTGTGATTCATATCTACTCAGAAGGAAAAAAATGAATATATACTTTATCTTCACTTGAGCTATTTATAAAGCTGTAATACCACCTCATATAAGCACGGTGTATTTTTAAATTTGGAAATACAAATGTGTATTTTAAGTTATAATCTTGTACTTGGTATATTTTTAGGAGACCTGTACATAGAAGAATTTCCATAGATACAAATAAACTACTGTACTCTTAGATAATATTTTAAACTTGGCAATTTTCTAGGGGTGTCAATATTTTTAGTAAATATAACTGATTTTTTGTATCCTTTGGTTGCGAAGTAAGATACAGCCTCTTTAAAGATTCCAAATATGGAAATGCAATTGTAGCCTTAATTCCTACATGGATAACCTTAAAAAGTTGTTTACAATTTATACTTTTTCTAGAGGATGTTAAGATTAAAGGAGGAAGGATTTAATAAATTGGTAAATTCTGTGAACAAAAGGGGTTTTACGCCACCTTCTTGTATATCTTTTTTTGATTTGGTAGTAATTGTTTCTTTTACTTTGTACAGACTCAAATCCAGTACCTCAAGCAAGTCCAGCAGCCTAGCGTTGCCCAACTGAGATCAACAATGGTAGACCCAGCGATCAACTTGTTTTTCCTAAAAATGAAAGGTGAACTGGAACAGACTAAAGACAAACTGGAACAAGCCCAAAATGAACTGAGTGCCTGGAAGTTTACGCCTGATAGGTAAACAAATCATACTCCCCAGTCAAGACTTCCCTGACAGTCCCACTGCGAGAAAGCTGTGGTGGGACAGCCAAGTACTCGTTTCCACACCAAGACTCAGACTTTTTGAGCCAAAAAAAGCCACATTCTTACACTATCCAGCTTGTAATGGTTAATGTAAAACTTACCAGATGAACCTTGTGTTTCAGCTTTTTTCTCTTCCCCCTCCCCTTGCTTCAGAGGCCTGATGGCGTCGGACTATTCCGAAGAAGTGGCCACCTCCGAAAAATTCCCCTTCTAGAACATGTAGACACTTGAGAAATGTTTCTGTTTGAAGAAAATAGAGGGAGAAACAGAAGTCTTAAGTCTGTGGCACACTGTGTCTTCAGACAGTTTGGAGGAATGAAAACCTAGAGATTTAAAATCATGAATTGAACATGTAAAATTCCAGTAAAATGTAAAAATGGAATATGCATCGCTCTTAACCTTGAGCATAGTGACTTAGAGACACTGTATATCAGTTTTGCCAATAAGACTGTGGACTTCGTGATTGTTGTTGAACTTCTGGGTCAAAACTCAAATGAGGTGAATTTTGCCTTTAAAGAGCTTCATTTGCTAAGGAACCAACTTAATAGTCGTGAGAGAATCAAATAATAGATGTCAGTACAAGTAGTTCATAACCGTTTAGTTTGGGGCTCTATATTACTTGATTGAGCCTTAAATCAATGTGGGTTTAATCAATGGTTTGTTCTTTGAATTCTTGCTAATGCTGTAGATAATCTTATTGAGGACTGTACAAACATAAAGGTGTGGTATCAAACTCCAGGTTGAAACTGTTTGAAGCATTATGAACATTCATTTCACTGCTAGATTGTATAAGGATATTGGCTGTGATGAGACTCACCGCGTTATTTTTTTCAGTAGTGAAATTAAATCCCCATTCCATTCAACAGGCACATGTTGAAAGAGTATTGTCGTTGGTGTTAATGGGGGAATGTGTTTCCTTCATTGTATTTGGGGCCTTTTGTATTGCACTCTTGATATTAAATTAAATGTGCCTTGAAGTAGTTGGTTTTTTTTTTCTTTTTTCTTTTTTTTTTTTTTTTTTTTTAAGTTCAAGGAATACTATGATGATTTTGTTGTACTTTTAACATTTTGATTTTGGGGGGCTGTGGAGAGCAGATTGATTTTGGAAAAATTGTTGCCATGCTCTTCAAAGTGAAGGAAAAGGCTCTGTGTCACGTTTTTAAAGACCTACTTTTTTCCAGCTGGTATCATAAAAGACAAGGAGACTTGACACTTGTTACTTTTTGACACCTTGTCCCAGGGTATCGCAGTAGAAATTCATGTGGGACAGCTTCACAGGGTGCCTGCCAGAAGATTGGGGAAATAATGTATTGGAACTGTGGGCTGGCCTAAGTGAGACATTTTGTGAATTGAAAAAAAGGTATAGTGATCATTTCTAGCAAATTCATTTGATCATTTAGATAAATGAGGCATTATTTCTTCATGCTTCCATCCAATCCTGGAGGTGAATTTTTTTCGTCAGATCATTCTCTAAGTCACCAATGAGAATTTTCACTTGGTGATAATGGAGTCTAAGATGAGTGGAAGATAAATGTTCCAGATTGTCCCAACGCTTAAGTGCAGTTTTAACAAGGGTGACTTAAGTTCTCTCTTAACCATTCAAATCAATTGTAAGTATCTTATATGTTTGTGCTTTAGGGAACTGATTGTGGGGCAGAGGGTGGGTTGAAGAAGTGGTTTGTGTGATTTTACGGCAAGAAAATCCGCTTCTAAAATTCTCACTATTTGTGGGGTTGGAGGGTAAGTAAACAAAAATGTGCCGCATTAAGGCATTTGTATATATTTTATGCCATTTAAGATCACAGTAGAAATGGCCTACGTACTTTTAGTAGGTCAAGAAATAATTCATAAAATGTATTATTAACATGTACTCAAATTTTATTGGCTAGCATCCTTCTTTACTGCTTAGGTAAGAGTCATTGTGAGGTCTGTGGGGGTTTTTCTCTGTGGGGTTAAAAACATTTTTTTAATAAGATAATACATGCTCATGTATAAAATTGGAACAGCATGAAGAAAGGTGGAGACAAAAAATGAGAGTCCCTTCTGGATGTGACCCTGCCATTCCCCATTGTGTTCTCCAGGAACAGTAACCACTGTTAAATTTCTTGGGTATCATCAAGATCGTTTCTGTGCACAGACAGTCATTTTATATACATTGATTTTAAACAAATGTGAACGTACATACACGATTGCAGCTTGGTGTCCCCCTCCCCCTAACACACACACACAGTTTATCCCTTGCACGTTTTTTTCATTCTTTTATTAGATTACTTCATTTTTAATGGGTACATAATATTTCGATTGTATTAATAAATCATAATTTATCACCTGTAAGTGAATTTTTGTTCTGTAAAGAATAGGGTATAAATGGTGCTATAAATACATCATTAACTTGAAACAGTGCTTATTAATCAGTGCTGTGTCTGGAGTAATTCAAATAGAATGGGTTATGGGTCCCCCCCCCATTTTCCTATTCTGTTTTAATTTTGAAAGAGAAAGATTCTCTAAATTATCTTCTTTGCTTTAGTTGAAATACTTCATACATGTAACAGTGCATATATTTTAGAGTATTTAAGAGAGGTATATTTCAGTTATTTTGACAGTTCTGTTTTGCATTTAATCATTTAGGCAATTGTGTGTACATGTCTCAGATACCCTGGCCCCCTTCCTTGTGATCATAAAGCAATGTATAGTGTCTGTTCTTTTTTATAAATCTTTCTCTCAAGACTGTTTTCCTTTCATATTTTCTTTGGGAGTATTTGATTTTTAGGAATGGGTTATGGGGCAGGGCGGGGGGTGTAATTAAAGAAAATTATTCCAAAGACAGTTATTGGTAATTGAATTTTTACCATTTTGGAGGATGTAATGAACACAATATAAATCTCACATGACATGGTAAAATGGTAAAGTGTTTTAAGACTTGTTTCAGTAATCACTAATTTTAGAAGTGATAGGATTATCTTAGAACAGGCATTTATTAAAAGGTATGACCATAAAGGAAGCATTTTTTCTATTAGAATTTCTGGTACTTTATACGAGGTTAAGTCAGGTCACAAGTTAATGTATTGGTTTTACCAGTATTTTTTTTCTAATCTTTATTAAATTCACATAGGATTTTCAGGTTAGTTGGAAAACACTGAAGCTATAGACTTTGTAAGAAAACAAACTTGGGAGCGCGGGCAGGGCGTGGGCGGAGCGCGCTGCCTGACAGTGGTGCCCGTCTTTTAACTCCTCACTGGATTTCTAAACTCTTGTTCAGTGGAAGCCAAAGTCGGAGGGTACTGATGGGAAATGAGGGGGAGTCTGGAGCTACAGTAGCAACGAGCAAGAACACCAGCTAATAGAGTTACCGTAGAGAGAATAAAACCCTTAGCAAGTGCTTTCACCTGAGGCTGCTCCGAGCAGCAGTAACCCAGGTTTCACTGTACCACAGAGAAAGTTAATTTACAAACTTTTGCTTAAATTACCCCTGAATTAGGGTAGAGTATATACAATGGATAAAAAACACTAGAACGCTGAGTCAAAGAATGAGAATCACTTACAAAATGCTCTCATAACTTACTTTTTAAATATTTTGGGGACAGAACGAGGAGGGTGCAGAGAGGGGAGGGGACAGAGGATCTGAAGTGGGCTCCTGTGCTAACAGCACAGAGCCCGATGAGGGGCTCAAAGTTCCGAACCATGAGGGCATGACCTGAGCTGAAACCGCAAGTCAGCCGCCTAACCAATTGAGCCACCCAGGCACTCCACAAAATGCTCTCATTTAAAAAGTCTGAAGGCTTATATAATAGGATATGATGCATTGTGAAGTAATGTATCAGGCAAGTGAAAGCCCCACTAAAGGAAGGAAAGGACAGGAAATGTCAGCAAAACTTTTTTTAACCCATTAAGTCTTTCTGAACTTAACGCCATCACAAGAATACCAGACCATCCCTGTGGAGCATGTGACTCTTGATCATGGGGTCATGAGTTCAAGCCTACTTGGGTGTAGGTGTAGAGCCTACTTAGTTTAAAAAAAAAAAAAAAAAAGTTAAAAATATCAGACTGTCCTTATTCAAGTGTCAGGTAATATCACAATTATGTATTTAAATCAGATCCCTTTAGAGGTGATCATTTCTATTATTGAGGCTAAAGAAAAGCTGTAAAGTTTTATTGAAGACTGTTATCAAGGCGTTTGATTGCATTTTTGCAGTTGCTGTGTATGTGTGTGTAGTCTTTATGGAGTGTTGCACTGGGCCTTGGTAACTAATTTGTGGAAAGTGTGGTACCCCTAATTTGGCAGATATTTACATCAATGTTATTTGTGATAAGTAATCCCAATCTTAGTTTCCTGTTCTAAAGATAACCTATTAAACATGAATAAAATCTTAACCACGTATCAATATTAAATTTTTTTAAATTTATGTTTACAGTCGAAGATAGCTCAGAAGTATATAATAAAGAAGTTAAATGAAGATTAGTGAATGGAAATAGTCTTAACGGGTTTTTTTTAAATGGCTCCTTAAAAACAGTTACTGAATATGCCTCACTTACTGCAGTAAACCGTCTTGTGAGAACAGCTTATTAAGAGGCATCCTCATCAAATGCTGTTTTAGCAAGAATAAATATACTCTGCTTATGATACTGCCTTTACCTTTTCAAGAACTTCACTGTCCCAAGCTAAGTACGTTAGTATTTTCTTAATACTGACACATCTGAGATGTGTGTTAATTAACTGGTTTGTTTCTATTACAAATGATAAATTGGGATGAAAATAGATACCAGAATTAATTATTAGTGTAATAGAAGATGTGGCCATTTGGGTACTTTTTGTTTAGGGTTTATTTTTGCTGCTGTATTGGCAAAATACTGAAATGCAGAAGATGGACGTGTTCCAGAAGAGAAGATGGTAATTATAGGGAGGCATCTGCTGTGACAGTTACATTCTGTACGTGTTACATCTATTGCTGTAATAATTGCAAGTAAACAAGGTTGTAGAAACTTGTCTTCATTTTGTGATGGATGGCTCTTTCCTTTGCAGCCAAACAGGCAAAAAGTTAATGGCGAAGTGTCGAATGCTTATCCAGGAGAATCAAGAACTTGGAAGGCAGCTGTCCCAGGGACGTATTGCACAACTTGAAGCAGAGTTGGCTTTACAGAAGAAATATAGTGAGGAGCTTAAAAGCAGTCAGGATGGTAAGGGGATTTTTGAAAAGTTTGGTTAAATTTGCACTGGCTTTAAAAAACTTGCCAGGCATGAATATTATAGATTAGATTCTGTATGTGCTAATCTCTGCCAGTAGTTCTATAAAATTACAAATGAAACATTTCTAGCTGGGGCACCTGGTTGGCTCTGTTGGTGAAGCATCCGACTCTTGGTTTCAGCTCAGGTCATGATCTCCAGGTTTGTGAGTTCAGGCCCCACATTGGGCTCCTTGCTGACAGGAAGGAGACTGCTTAGAGTTCTCTCTGCTCCTCCTAAGTTTATTTAGAGAGTTCTCTCTCTAAATAAACTTAAAAAAAAAATTTCTAGTTGAGTAGCAAAGCCATTTTAATTTTAGTGGTCCCCCTCCTCCTAATTGTTTATTGTGCAAATTTCGAGAAGTTTTTGGTTTTGGAGGGGTGGAATTTGGTGAAACATAAGGCTGTATGTAGACAAATTTAAAGTCAGTGTTTTTAAAAGGGGGTTAATCTCCATTTAACCAATTTCTCTGTAAGTGTAAATCTTGGAGGTATTTGGCTATTTCCAGTGGTCTAAATATAAAGGATTGTACCTGTTAAGGTCCTGTTTAGTGAATAAGATGTAACTTTTTTTGGAAAGAGAAAGAATGAGCATGAGCTCTGGAGGGGCAGAGAGGAGAGAGAGAATGAATAAGAATCTTAGGTAGTCTCCACGCCCAACTTGAGCCTGATGTGGGACTCAGTCTGCTGACGATGAGATCATGACCTGAGCCGAAATCAAGAGCCAGACACTTAAGCGAGTCACCCAGGTGCTGCTAAACATGTAATGTAATACTTAAATTTGCTAAAGGTAAACTTAATTCAGTCTCTGTCTCCGCCTGCCTCCCCCACACCATTTTTTTTTTTTTTTTTTTTTTTTTTTTTTGGGCAAGTGTAGCTGCATCTGTTCTGTTTCTCTTCTCTTTGAGGAAGGATGAATAGTACCTAAAATATCTCACCAATGAAAACTAAATTGAGAATTAGTATATTTGACCGTTAATCGTGAAGATCAGTAGTCAGTGTAGTATCTTTCAGAGTATCTTTTCATAGTGATAGTTGTTAGCTCTTACTATTCGTAAACATAGAAAATAGATTTCAGTATCGTAGTGAAGGACTTTTTCCTCTCCCAAGGCTTTTTAGGATTTAATGGACATGTGTATTTTATCAGTTTTCAAGAGTTATTTTCTCTGATTTTTTTTTTGGATGTGGGACAGTCCTTTGTTATAGCATAGGCCTCTTTGGAGTGTTAGAGTAGAGGACCCACTGTTTCCTAGGGCTGAACCTGCTGTGGAGCTGAGACAGACACTGATTAGGAGGAATAAGGAGGAAGGGGACTGGCCATGTGGGCCCAGAGGTAAACCCATGTGGAGTGGATTTTGTGGGCTATAATGAGTTGTATATGGCTAGAAGGCTTGGGTCAGTTGGAACTTGGTTGCTTTATAGATATTTTAAGCAAGTCTCCCCCACCCCTACTTCCACCCCAAACAAACTCATTCTTGAATGACTATTTTTAAATTCTAAGCAAAAGCTTGAAATAGTTTGTGAGTTTTAGACTTGTATTTGTTCACTTAAACATTTATTGACTGCCTAGCTTTGTGGCAGGCGCTAAGCAATATTTTAAAATCTGTTTTCAGAGATATTAAAGTAGGTTTGACTCTCCTTTGCACAGAACTGAATGACTTCATCATTCAACTTGACGAAGAAGTCGAGGGTATGCAGAGCACCATTCTAGTTCTTCAGCAACAGCTGAAAGAGACGCGTCAGCAGTTGGCTCAGTACCAACAACAGCAGTCTCAGGCTCCAGCCCCAAGTACCAGCAGGACTACACCTTCCGAGCCTGGAGGACAGGCAGAGGCCACAGGTAAAGACTGCAGCCGGCTGGCCAACGGACCAAGTAATGGCAGTTCCTCCCGGCAGAGGACGTCTGGGTCTGGATTTCACAGGGAGGGGGACACAGCCGAAGATGACTTTCCTTCTTCTCCAGGGAATGGGAATAAGGCCTCCAACAGCTCAGAGGAGAGAACTGGCAGAGGAGGTGGTAGTTACGTAAATCAACTCAGTGCGGGGTATGAAAGTGTAGACTCTCCCACGGGCAGTGAAAACTCTCTCACACACCACTCAAATGACACAGACTCCAATCCTGACCCTCAAGAGGAGAAAACAGTGAGTGGGAAAGGTAACCGAACTACGGGTTCCCGCCACGTTCAGAATGGCTTGGACTCAAGTGTAAATGTACAGGGTTCAGTTTTGTAATATTTTTTCCAACAAATTTTTATACAGTGTCATTTAATTTGGGAGAGGATACTGTCCGGAAAATTAACGCATACTTTTGTCACAATTTGCCTTTTTTTTGTGGGTGTGGTGTTTTTTTTCTTTTCCTCCCCGCCCCTCCCCCCCCCTTTGCTTCAATACCTCTGCCACTTTGGAAATTGTAACAGTTAATTACCTTGAATGTTGCTAAAAGGACATTTTGTGTAGGGTCAAGTTATTTTTATATGAGTTAATGTGAAGTTGTAAATGGAAATCTTTCCCTAAAGTATAACACAATGATGTCTGTATAAATCTGTGTCTATCCTAGAACCTGTGCTGTGTACGGGCATTCTTCCTCATGCTGTTATTATACTTCTGCACCATTCAGACTTGTTAGAGTAGATGTGGGTTTATGACTGCCAAGTTTGCCCAGTACAGTAGTTTTTCACTAAAAGCTGGACTTGCTGATGGAGTCCTAGAGTAGTTTCAGTGTTAGATACAGTTTTTTCCACCTTACATCTGTGCATTTTCTCTTTAGGTGACTGAATGTTTAAGAAATTTGTGTGCATAGTTACTCAGTTTTTATGAACTGTTGTATCCTGTTAATGCATATTGCTCTGTGACTCCAGTATATCTTACCTGTACTGACCAAACCTAAATAAAGATTTTTATTGTAACCGCTTGCATTAGTTTTTTTTTTTTATTTGCGTGTGTTTTTAGCATTTATTTTCATTGAATTACTGAAGTTCTACTCCTAATTCTTCAACATACCACAAAAGTGAAACTTCAGTTCATGCATTGATTTTGATTGTGCACTTAATTTTAAAAATTTTTTTTTTTCAACGTTTTATTTATTTTTGGGACAGAGAGAGACAGAGCATGAACGGGGGAGGAGCAGAGAGAGAGGGAGACACAGAACCGGAAACAGGCTCCAGGCTCTGAGCCATCAGCCCAGAGCCCGACACGGGGCTCGAACTCACGGACCGCGAGATTGTGACCTGGCTGAAGTCGGACGCTTAACCGACTGCGCCACCCAGGCGCCCCTGTGCACTTAATTTTTAAAAAATGTATTCTTTGGGGTGCTTGGTTGACAGTTGCTGGAGCATGTGACTCCTAGATCTCAGGGTTGTGTGTTTGAGCCCCACACTGGGTATAGATTTTACTTAAATAAAATCTTTAAAAAAATAATATGCATTGTTTTGCAAGATAAACGTGGAATTTAGGACTGTAAATGTTTTTTTTCTGACTTGTAAGAATAATTATTATAAAATATTCACATATACAGAAAAATTTTATAAAGAAGAAAATCAGTTCCTTAAGTGTGTGTTAGGTTTTAGTTGAGAAGTAGACTTTGTTTTTGTGAGATGATTTCAGGTCACTAGGGTATCTGTGTAGTAGTCAGTGATGTTTGTTTGAAAACACTGGTCACTGCTACTGATACTAATAATATGTCTACTGATATACCAAAGTCTGTGTTATAGAATGGTTTTAGAAGCTATAGTTTTTTACATATATGTGGTTGAGAGGAAATGTGATTTCCGATGAAAGCAAGATACTGTTTTAGATATTTCTTGTAATACAATCAAGGAATCTCAGAAGTGGAATTAGGACACCCGAAACTGAGGTACAGCTTATTTGAATATAAGCCCTGTGTTTTTGCTCCCTCAACTGGCATACAGGTGTATCTTGTCTTCATTGGTGTATTTAAGATACTACACTTTGTGACTTTTGGTTAGCCTTTTGTGCGGTCTCAAATCCTACACAATTTTAAATACATTTACTTAGGATAATTTGACATTTTGGTGTATATTAAAAATACTAGGGGCACCTGGGTGGTTCACTCGGTTAAGTGTCCGACTTTAGGTCATGCTCTCACAGCTTGTGGGCTCGAGCCCCGCATCGGGCTCTCTGCTGACAGCTCAGAGTCTGGAGCTGCTTCGGATTCTGTGCCTGGCTCGCTCTCTCTGCCCCTCCCCAGTTCACGCTCTTTCTCTCAAAAATAAATGTAAAAAAAAAAATTTTTTTTTTAATACTAAATATTCCCTGGATTTATGAAGTACTTTTGACTTCGGTTTTTCTTAGGTACTTTTTTAACCTTGCCACTTTAAAGAAAAATGGGATTTCCTTTGAGGTTCTGTAATCCTTGGCGTATAATAGGAAATAAGCTTTTCAACTAGTGATATAATTTTATAACTAAATTTAATATAGAACGGTTATATGTCATTACCAATTTTCAAGTTTCTGATGCATCTGTGTTAGGCAGAGAGAACTTGGGATTTGCAAAGTCAGTATTTTTCATTTTGGGGATTGGATGCTGTATTTGCTGGTATGACTATGATAAGAGAGGTGATAAGTCTTAATCCAGTTCAGAGCATGGCCTGGCCTCTGGAACTAACGGGTTTGAATCCTGGCTTTACCACTTACTACCTGCTTCAAGACTTGGGAAAACTGCATTCTCTTTCCGTGGCTCAACTTTTGCCTGTAAGTTAAATGAGCTAGGGGCACCTGGGTGGCTCAGTCGGTTAAGCGTCCAACTTCGGCTCAGGTCATGATCTCACCTAAGCGTGTAAGGTCTTGGGTGTAAAGGTGAAAAGCTGCCTGTGTTTGCTTCCTGTTAAAAGTGTATTCCTTCTCTTTAAGTGGGATAAGTGGGAGTACTGAAGCGTTTTTTAGACAACCTCCAGTAATGGAGAATCCGCCATTTGGCAAAAACTCGAGTACTGCCAAAGAAGGTTAATTGTAAGTGCAGTCAACTTGGATAAAGCTGAAGGTTAGTAAAGTTTTGATGTCTCTACTTTAGCATCACTCTGAAGAGAATTGTACTATGAGGATAGCAAAAAGTGCCTGAACGTTTTTTTTGATACCTGTTGAGTACTTACATGCCAGAAACTGACAAGTAATTTTTTTAATCTGCATTTTTATCATCACCCCTATGAGAAGAGGCAACTGGTCATTTTACAGAATAAGAAATGGGGTTTGAAAGGGTTAAGTGGTCACCCAAGGATTGGTAGGTATTAGATCTGCCCCGTAGGGCACTGTCATCAAAGCTTCCTGGGCAATACCCACCTCCAAAGCTAGGAGCAGAAGTTTGTCTGATTCCTAAAGCCTGGGCTTGGGGCTGTGTCATCCTGCTAGTCCTCTTGGGTGGGAGAAGGAGCTGTGCTTGAGCGGAGGGTGATGGTTCCCAAGTGGTCAGGCTGCTGTGTCAGGTATGTAGGAGCAGGCAACAACCACAGGACCCAGCAATGCACTGATGGTGAAAATACAAATTATAAAGATTTGTAGTATGTAGTTGAAGACACTGGCTGAAGTAAGAGGGTTTCATTAAGAATAGTCTTTTAGAAGTGGCTAACATGTCTTTTGAAGGTGATACCAGTTTGTGGACAAGAGGAACGAAAACATTTCGCAAAGGTCTGGCATTGTTGGAAGTGTACCAGTTGCCACCTGCTCACAGAAGTTTCCGTGGACACTGCTGCTGGGAGAACAGAAATGTCACAGAGCTTGGTACAGAGGGCTCACTTCCTTCTCTTGGCCTTGGCTGCAGTTGACAAAACTGACCACTCCAGTTTCTGGGACATTTCTGCAAACATCATGCGAAGGCATTCTTTCTCTCAGATACTCCTTATTTCTCATTCGTAGCAGTTTGTCCTCTAGACCAGTCTTTACCCCCCTGCTCTTCTCCGACGACACTTTCTTAGGAGTTCATTTATCCCTGTGGTCATAATGAACCCTTCTCACAATCCTGGATAATGTCATCACCTTTGGTCTGGAGCCACCATGGAGGAGTTGTGCCGAGAAAGAATTGAGTCACCCCTGTTGCAGAGTGCACGGCAAATGAGCTGTGGCCAATCTACAGTGGTGGTTCACTGTCCCCTTCAGACCAACTGGGGAGCTTGCTACAGGGGAGGTTTGGGGGTTCTGCCCTCTAGCTTAAATCTGGCCTGCACTCCTGCAACCCTCTTTGTGAAACATCATCAAGAATGGCTTCAAGGCCCCTTCAGGAGAAACTGGCTGAGGAGCGCTGCTGTAGCAGTGGTCCCTCGCTCACACGTGGAGATTATGGTGGCTACCCACCCATTCCTCACCAGCCCAGGTAGCGTATGATCCTTGATCTAGATGCAATTTTTAAAATGATTCTCTTGCTCTCCTTTTGCCTATTCATTATTCTTAGTTCCTATCCTGGTCCATGCAAAGCTCTGAGTAGAGCTTGATGCGCAACTATAATGAGGACTCCCCTGAAAACAGGTGCTGTGTGGCGCCTCAACAGAAGCAAGCAATTACCCTCTCAATTTTTGCTCTTAACTTGGTTCTTGATAGAGCCTTCAGGTGGGAAACAGCTGGATACATTCCTTGCATCCAGAAGAATATATTCATATTCATTCACATGTGTTAGGCACGGGACATAAAGAATCTATTCACTCATATAGAATGCCTGTAATGTGTTAGGACCTGTGCATAAAGCAATATAACAAGATGATCTGTAAAGCTTATGTAGTCTAGTACAGGCGACAGATGAAACTAGGAGTTTTAACATCTGGTAAGATAAGTTAGGTAGATGATGTCAAGGGGCACCAAATGCTAGGAAAGATAGGAAAGGCTCCTGAAAGAAGTGATGTCTACATGGAGTGCTCCTCCCCAGTAGGTGGGTTAACAAAGGTGCACTGCTAATTGAGATTTTCAATAGAGAAGAAACAATAAAGGCTGGAAGAGGTAGATATTATCATGAGTTTGGTTTAGATGTGTTAAATTTGATGGGCTTATATGAGCTTTTAATGGAGAGGGCATCTGCTCAGGAGACAACTAGGTTAGAGACAGAGATTTCACTATGGTCCGCTTATGGTAGTAACTGAAGCCACGGGAGTGACTGGCATTACCCAGAGTGCTAGTGCAAAGTCATAGCCTCAGGGGAATATATTAAGGGGCGGTTAAAGTAAGTCCACAAAGGAGACTGGGTAGCCAGAGATGTAAGAAGACACTGGGATAGAACAGAGTATGAAGCCAAGGAACAGGCTCCATACATTTCTTGGACTCACATGTTTGAGGACAGGGAACACATTTCAGACAGGAGGATCTTAGATTTGCTGCTGAGTTCTTAGGGAGGACTGCTGATTCCATCATGATTCCAGACTAAGGATTTCTCCCGAAGGAAACGGTGTTATCCAAGCTTTTCCTACCTTACCTGTGGGGTCTGTGCTCCAGCTATTTTCTTCTCTGGTTCGTTTGGCCCACTTACATACCTTTGCAAGGCCTTAATGTAGATTCCCAGGATCTAATAAGTATTTCATCTACTTGAAAACTCTTCAGGATTCTCCAGGCTTGGCAGCAGTTTCCCTTCCACAACACTGTGACAAAGTCCTCTTGCCCCCTTGTTCTCAACAGGCTGCACTACTTCCCTAGAAACCCCTTTCCTTCCTGCCATATTTAGGTTGTTTCTCTTTGATTCCTCAAACTTCTAAAAAAAAAAAAACAAAAAACAAAACACCTTTCTACGAGAAATTCAGCTTGGGTAAACTCAGCTTGGTTCAAAGAAACAGTTAAGAAGTCATGTCCCTATAAATGTTCCACTTGAGGTGTTGAGAGCTAGATGACCTTTCATGAAAATAGTGAAGCAAACGCTTTATAAACCATAAACGTAGCTACATAATGAAAGTAGTATGAAGAAATTAATCAATAAGCAAAAGGCAGGAGGGAACGTTACAAAGAAATAACCATGAGGTTCCTTAATGGGTGATTACACAAAGGAACATTTTTAGAATTAGGTAAAGCCGAGAAACATAGATGACGCACGCTACGAGGAAATTGCTAACACATATAATGCCACGCTTGCCACAATAAAGCGGCCAGTCGAACACACTGTTGTCTGTGTCCATTTGTTATTTTCGCAGACGCCATCCTTCGGGAACCCCTACTGGGGCTGGACCCCCGGCACTCACACCCCTGCGATGGAGTTACAAGCTCCACCCACTGAGCCAACCAGGTGCTCCAGTTATTATTCAAATATTTGTTTGAGTCTCCATATTTGTGGCTGACTCTAATCTCTATGGGGTCTTACGCAACCTTTGAGGGTTTGCTAAAGCTTTTGGACAATATCATGAAAATTCACGAGTACTTATTAGGTAAGTATTAAGTAGCTAGGGTGGATCCGGCGCTGCTCTGAGTGCTAGAGAGAAGGCAAAGCAAGACCCCTCTCTGGGAGACTAGACTGCGGGGTGTGTCCAGGAGAAAACCGCCGGACTAGAGGCTGAACAGTGACCAGAGGGGCCAGGTATTAAGGTTCCTAGATAGCTTTAGAAAAATTCTGAGCTTTGCCCAGTCGGAGCTGGGAAGTGGCAAAGGGTTTGTGTTTCACAAGAGTGACCCAGCTTGCTACATGCACCCATTTTCAGATTCTGCCTGTCAACTGAAACGAAATCCTTTGGACGTGTGGGGCATTAAGACACCCCTCACACAGACTTCCTCACGCATTCAGCGCCGGGGCTGATCTCCACCCCGCACGAGAGCACGGAGAAGGGTTTGCACGGAGAACCAAGTTAAACCCCCAGTGATAATTATTGGCGCCTAGTTCGGAGAGGAACTGTAGAAGCCACGAGAGCAAAAGCACACAACAGAACCGCCCGCAGGTCGGCAGCTGGCAGGATTCGCGCCCACATTCTCGCCACCGGGATTCGAGTCCTGAGCGAACGTGGGGTACTATTCTGTCACCCCCACTTTTCACGGACTCGCCAAACACGCCTCCCGCCCCCAAATCAAAGACGTCAAGACAAACTACAACACTGGGGTGTTCAGGTAAGGGTCCGAGGCGGTGGTGATGCGTGTCTGGCTCCAGGGCCCGCGGTCCCGCCCGCTGTCCGGGTCCCCAGCGGCCTAGCCCTCCCGCGCGCCAGCCGTCGCGCCTGCGCATTGGCGCCCGCGGATCGGTGGGCGGGTCTGCCTGCGGCTCCGCCCCCTGGAGCGGCCTGTCAGCGGCCGAGCAAGGCTTTGCCTCACTCGCCTGCAGCTCCGGGCCCTCAGCAGCACGAGAGGTTGTGGTGCGGCAGGATGAGTGCAGGTTCCGACCCCGTGGTGATCGTCTCGGCGGCGCGGACCGTTATAGGTAAGTGGCCGGCGGCGGCTAAGCCGCGGGGACTCCGGGATCCCTGGGACACCCTGGACTTTGCACCTCGCCCTTCCCGGCCGACCACCCGGCAGCCCCGCCCCGTCCTCGCCAGGTGATGCCCACTCCTCTTCGCGTGCTCTGATTGGATCCCCGGGTAGAACCACCGTGCCGCCTGACTCTCCCATTGGATGGCGAGGGTGGGCGCTCTCTCCCGAGTCCTCTGATTGGCCAGCTCCAGGAGGAGCCATGTCAGCCCTTTGGCCACAGGGGCGGGGTTGACGGGTGGTCAGAGCAGGGTCGCGGCGGTGAATGGAGGTTTAGTGAGAATTGCCGTCCCGCGCTTAGCGCTGTGGACATTTCAAAGCCCTTGGGCGCGTGGGACCGTCGACCCCTTTTGTTAGGGAAGCGTGGGCCGCGCCCATCTGCCAGCGCTTGGGGAATGGATGCGCAGGCTTCCCGCGCGTCCGCGGCTTCCCGATGCTCTGGCAGCGTTCCGCGCGAGTCTCGCCTGGGTGAGAGTCACACACGCTCCGCTCTGTACCCTCACGAGCCGCGCTGGACGCCCTCCTCATCGCCCCCGCCTGCCCTTCTGCCCTAGGCTCCTTCAATGGTGCCTTGTCCACCGTCCCTGTCCACGACCTGGGCTCAACGGTCATCAAAGAAGTCCTGAAGAGGGCCGCTGTGGCTCCCGAAGAGGTGTCAGAGGTCATATTTGGACACGTTTTGACAGCAGGTAACTCCTCAGAGACCCCGGCTGAGGTCAGGTTTATTGGAAGCAACCCATCAACACGTCCTCCCATCCCCACTCCCGAAGCTGAAGTTCTTCACTCCAGAGATGTGCCCACGGCGTTCCCGCTGTGGGAATTCTTCCTGTCGGCCCTCTGGCAAGCCCCTTCCAGTTTAACACTCCTAGACTTGCATCTGCGTGTCCGGATGAGCCTAGACTAGACCACCGTCCCCCACTGCCTTTTCATGCTGTAGACCCAGGGCCAGCCTCACGCATCCGAGAGTATGCACGGCCCTCCATAGTCCCCAGAAATGTACACATTCAGTACAAAAGTGTGAATTCCTCCTTTGTGTCTCGCACTGTGCTACCTGCTGGGGATAGGGCAGAGGTAAGGGCCTTGCGCCCCGCGGTAGGCTCCCTTCCAAGCTGGCCAGGTAGGTTGCACTTCCTGCTCCTCACGGGGGGTGTCTCACTCCCTGGGAATAGGTGAGGCACCAGAGTGCTCCTGTCTCCCTTCTGGTTCCCACTGTCTACGGACTGGTGATCACTGGCCATTCCTACTTATTAATAACCAGATTCATGTTCACTCAGCATAAATTCCAATTATCGCTAGTGGTAACTGGTAATGCTCACTTACAGCCAACTTTTGTCCTTACCCTGTCTGAGACCTGGCCCTTTTTTTTTTTTTTTTTTTTTTTGGTGTTTCTTAATTTATAGTTTTGTAGTTCCTCTTCCTAATTCTCCTTTCTCAAATTGTCCCTGCGGGCCTACCACTTTCCCTTGACTCTCCAAGGGCTTTAAAATAGGTGAGTAACACTCTCAGACTGGCAGCCTTCAGCCCACATCCTCCTTCCTTCCCGGACCCACGATTCAGACTTAATTCAGTTGCCATACGGTACTCCATGTTGGTTTCTCTGTTCTCTCTTCCACGCTTCTTTTCTATAGTATCTTTGCAAATTAAAATACAAAGAATAGCGATGTTTATCAAGGGCCTGCTGAGTGCTGGGCTTTAAAGCACTGTGCTTACTGCTTTCATTGCTTTATTTAATCCCGTCAGTAAGTCTGTTGAATCGTATTCTCTCCATTTTCGAAATGAGTGAATGAGAGTTTGAAAGGTCAAGTCACTTATCCACAGGCACAGTTGCAGATGGAGCTAGCATTCGAACCTTCATCTGTCCTACTTCTTAAGCCTAGACGCCCTCCATAACCCTATAAAAATGTTTAGCTGATCACCTGCTGTGCACTGGGCACTATTTTTTTTCAGCTAGGGATAAGTAGTGTTCATATCAGACAGAAATCCTCATTCTCATGGAGCTCACGTTCTGCTAACTGCTAGACTATTAATTATGTTTAGCACCCATTTCTTACCTTTTTTTTTTTTTTTTTTTTTTTTTAAATTTTTTAAGTTTTTTTTTATTTTTTTGAGACAAAACGTGAGGGGGGGGGGGGAGAGAGAGGGAGACACAAGATCCAAAGCAGGCTGCAGGTTCTGAGCTGTCAGCACAGAGCATGACACAGGGCTCAAACTTACTGCGAGATCATGACCGGAGCCAAAGTTGGACACTTAACCGACTGAGCCACCCAGGCGCCCTGCGCTCATTTCTTACCTTGAAGATGGAGGTTATGGATAAACACATAACATCTTTATGAAGGAATCATTTACTTAAATGCATTTGTAACTCACTGTAGCTTAAAAAGCAGGAGCTTCAAATAATATTTTCTTCTTTATTAACTAGTATGCTGAGTTCAATTTAGAGGTATTTTGATTCTGTCATTTGACCAATTTTTCCTATATATGTTTTTAGTTTCAAGGCTACCAGTCTAATCCCAGAGAAAGAGCATTGTGATGAATATAATCTCTACATTTTTGTCCATGAGCTATTGGCGAGTTTTTTCCAATAAACTCACTGAGGAAAGGTGCTAGGTATGGGTCTATCTGAAATTTGCAATAGAGTGACCACTGTACAAACATTGATCCTTTGGTAATAGGCACTGGGTACTGAGCATATTTGAAACTTTCAACTCCATTCCCTTCCTTTTTTTTTTTTTTTTTTAATTTTTTTCTTTTAACGTTTATTTATTTTTGAGACAGAGAGATAGAGCATGATTGGGGGAGGGTCAGAGAGAGAGGGAGACACAGAATCTGAAACAGGCTCCAGGTTCTGAGCTGTCAGCACAGAGCCCCACGCGGGGCTCGAACCCACGAACTGTGAGATCGTGACCTGAGCTGAAGTCGGATGCTTAGCCGACTGAGCCACCCAGGTGCCCCTCAACTCCATTCCCTTCTATGCTACTTTATGTATGTGATGTATTTCTTTCGGTTCCCTGAAGGAACAGTTCCCACAGTTGAATTATGCAAGGGTATTTGTCAGTTCTGATTTTGCACATGTCTTGTTACATAACCAGTTAACCATGTGTGATGAATATCAAGCAAAGAAAGAAATACTTCTTATCAGAGGTTTTCCTCTTTAAGTAACCCTCTTACTGTGCCAGGTGTCTTGAAGCCATGATCATGGAAGCACATGGCCCTAGTTAGAAACATGGATGATGCCCAAGTTCTGCCCTGTGTTTATGGGGGAGTATGTGCTGGGGCACCTGGGTGGCTCCCCAGTCGGTTAAGCATCCGACTCTTGATTTCGGCTCAGGTCATGATCTCATGGTTTGTGAGATCGAGCCCTGACTCCAGCTTTGTGCCGACAGTGCAGAGCCTGCTTGGGATTCATTCTGTCTCTCTCTCTCTCTCTCTCCCCCTGCCCATCCCCCACTCACACTGTCTCTGTCTCTCTCAAATAAATAAACTTTCTTTAAAAAAATAAGGGAATGTGTGCTTATTCAGACCCTGTTGAAAGATCAAGAAGAATGTTTCCTTCTTAAGATATTAATCGTTTCCTTGTGGAAGAAGAAACTTATATCCCTAAAATATAGAACAGCACAAGATAATTCATATTCAAGAGCTAGATTGTGGCAAGGATAGAGTGTATACAGGCCTTTTTCTGTCTGGCTGGGAGCGTGGTTTGTTTCAGCTCGGCTGGGAAGTGACAGGAGCCCAGTGAAACATTTTGTTTCTCTTTGATTGCTGAGAAGTCTCTGTGTTCCCTCTTCCAGGTTGTGGGCAGAATCCTGTTCGACAAGCCAGTATGGGTGCAGGAATCCCTTACTCTGTTCCAGCGTGGAGCTGCCAGATGGTCTGTGGGTCAGGCCTCAAAGCCGTATGCCTTGCAGCCCAGTCAATAGGGACAGGAGACTCTAATATTGTGGTTGCAGGAGGCATGGAAAGCATGAGCAAGGTGAGGCCTCTGAAGAAACAACTCTTGCTGACCTCTCACTAATAAACTCATTTTGCCATAGCAGAGTAACCTGATGCATAGCAGAGCTGAGGCCAAACAGTAAACAAAGTAAAACTGGATTCAACCTTGATCCCTATGTGGATGTTAATTATTCTTCCAAGCTGGGGGAGAAATCCAGGTTGTAGAAAAATCCTGTCAACCAGTGTGATTGGAACAGAATTCATTTTTTTTTTTTTCCTAAAATGTTACCAAAGCATAAAGTGTGTCCCAAATTTAACTTGTTACATTAGTTGGCTGATATCCTTGGTCTTAAATTTCTTTCTCATTGTATGGAAACGTAACAAACAGATGTTTGCACTTATTGTCCTGTGCTTGACAAGAAGGACCCCAGGGACCAAGGGACTAAATTTTGTTGACCGTTTGGAGACATCGAATGTGGAAAAGAGGACCACTGAGTGGTACCCTTCTCAAATAGGTTTGCTCGGCAGAATTTCTTTCCCCAAGGCCCATCCCTCAAATTGGCATGGGAGTGAAAAGAAAAAAGTATATCACCAGCTTCCTACAGGCAGTTTAGGGTCTGACCTGGGGATCCCCTAGACAGGGCCAAATCAGCCCAGGAGGAGGTAAGTTGAAGGTAGTGAACATGATCAGAGTGATTCTGAGGGGACCATGCCAATATCCGTGTAGTACTTTATGAGGTTTGTAGCTTTTATACATATAGTCACAACAGCCCTTATAGGGTAGATGGTATCATTCCCAATCCACAGGTCAGGAAACTGAGGCCCAGAGCCAGGATTCAAATATCAATTTTCTGACTCCCAAGTTTTTCCATTCTATCTTAGCTGCTATTGAGTGGGTAGGAGTTAAGAGGACCCACACCCAGAAAGCTCTCCCCATTAATTAGGCCTCCTGATTGTTCTGACTGTAGGCATTATGTCTTGTATCAAAATGAATAACACACAGCGTGATCACTTATGCCGTTAGATTAGCTCCTCATTTAACAGATAACTAGTTGTCTGCTTTGGATTCTGTGTCTCCCTCTCTCTCTGCCCCTTCCCCACTCATGCTCTGTCTCTCTCTGTCTCAGAAATAAATAAACATTAAAAAAAAAAAATTAAAAAAAACCCCAGATAACTAGTTGCCTCTTCGGAAAGACTAAATGGAGTTTTTAAGGACACAGGACACAGAATGGATAGATTTGGTGGTAAATGGAAATAGGTGGGTAGGAGACTAACAGCTTCTCAAGAGTGGGTAGGATAGAATTGTGTGCTGATTCCAGGGGTCTTCAAGCCCTGGGTGGGAGGAGGATGGGTCGACTGGGGAGAAGGATCACCGGGGGGACTAGGCGAAGACTGGGGAGCCACTGGATAGTTTTGAGTGGGATCCTAAGGAGAGGACTAGTTATAGCCAATCCTAAGTCCACTTGTATTTCTTGTTTCCAGGCTCCTCACTTGGTTCATTTGAGGGCAGGAGTCAAGATGGGGGAAATGCCACTGATGGACAGCATACTCTGTGACGGGCTTACCGATGCATTTCACAACTACCATATGGGCATTACGGGTAAGACAGACACAGCTGAAGACAGACTAACTGTAAAAAGGTGTCCAAAAGGTCATGTCATAGTCAGCTCTGCAGGTGCTTTCCTCTTTAAGGTCAGGGACCATGTCCTCATCATTTTGTATCACTGATGGCAGGGCTAGTTCCACTCGGGTGAGCCCAACTGAGGAAATAGCCTGTCTCTCCTCTGTGACTCCTTGATTATGGCGGGATGTTACAGGTGGGTGGGACTTCAGAGCTCTGATCAACCTCCCATTTCACCATATGAACAGACCAGGGCCCCAAACGGTGGTTTTGTGGCAGAGGTGGTATCAGAGGTGATCAGGTACTCCTGGCACCTCACACCGCACTCTTTGCACCATATGACCTGGTTTTCATTAGGCGTCTGCGGTTCAGGTTTACTGGCCAGGCAACTGGAAGGTCAACAGAACTGCTGTCTTGAGTCATGAGAAAGTGGGGGAAAGAGCAAGATTCTAAGCAGAGGGAACAGTGTGTCTAAAGGCAAGGAGGGAGGGGTGTGGAGACGTGGGGAGCAGAGAGAAGCTGAGGCATCTTGTTACTGCAAGTGAGGGCGGCCGTGGGGAAGGCTGGAGAGTGTGGCCAGACTGCGGGAGGCTGTGTTCCCTAACAGGGTGTTAACATAGTGTCCAGGCCGGAATTTCTCCAAGTGTGATATTCCAGCTGTGTCAACATCACCAGAGGCCATCAAGCCTTGTCTGAGGTGTTCTGGGCTGAATTGTGACCTTCCAAAACTCATATGTTGAAGCCCTAACCCCCAGGACCTCAGGATGTGACTGTTTTTGGGAGTTGGGGCCTTTTAAGGAGTAATCAAGTTAAAATAAGGCCTTTAGCGTGGTCCCTAATCCAATCAAACTGGCATCCTTAGAAGAAGAGGAAGAAATACTAGACATGGCAGTGTAGAAGAAAGACCATGTGAGGATACAGTGAGAAAGTGGCCAAGGAGAGAGGCCTCAGGAGAAAACAGACCTGTCAACATCTTCATCTTGGCCTTCTATTCTCCAGAAGTATGTAAAATAAATTTCTTTTGCTTAAAAAAAAAAAAAAAAAAGAAAAAGTCTCAGGCCATGATGTAGGCATTAGTAAAGACTAGACCTCCTAATATAGACAAACAGAAAACTGGTCAAAACATATCAAGCAACTGTTTTCAAATATTAGCCAACAATCATGTAAGACTGAGATTCTTTTTTTTTCCTCCTAATTTGGGCCTTTTTTCATGAGGACCTTCCAGAACCTTCTGTATTACCACTTGGGGCTCAGCCCCCATTGCTCCACACCTTAGCCTCTTGCAAGCTCCTGGCAGGGATGGTGTTGGGAACAATCCAAATTGTTTGGAAACAAATCCCCCCCCCCCCCCCTTCTCTCCAGCTTTAGATAAATGCTGTCACTCTGGGAAAGGTCCTGCATCTTGTCCACAGTGGCTCAGGCATTTCCGGTGCGGTCGGCCCCAGCAGTAGGTGGGGGATAGGGGCAGTTGCCAGGAACTGCCATTTCCTACTGGCTGTTGTCCCTTCCTTGCTGGTACCACTCCCTGATGGCTTGTTCTAACAGGGGTAGATGTATTCCTTCCACACAGGGCAGCACCAGGGGCCTTCCCCATGCAGCCTTCATCTGATGCCTGTCAGCTCTTTCCTCCCTCAGCCTGGGGAAACCCTCCCTTCTAGATTTATGTAGAGGAACATGTTGTTCCTCTCCCTCTGGTGCTTGAGTTCCCCAAAGACAAGGTACAGGAAGGAAGTTCACCTGGGCTTGGAATGGCTCTACCAACTTGGTATGGACCAGGATCCGGAGCGCTCAGATCCACACTGAGCCTTCACAGTAGATCAAGATTGAGGCATGTCTTAGAGGCATGGCCTGCCGAATGTTCTCAGCGTGCCCCCGTCGGGAACTTGGCTAGCACTGACCAGGGAAGGTGATAGATCCCGAGTTTGGGCATCATCCCAAATAGTTCAGATGGATTTTTGAAGATTCCTGTCAGGGCATCGTGGCACCTTCTTTCTGCCCTGTGTGATCCTGTGACGAGGGAGGGGTGGGTTACCAGGAGCACCTTGCTTTCTCCCCAAGGCAGTTTCTTGCCCTGCCTCTGGGGTCCTCTCCCTGAAGGGCTGCTCTAGGGCTCCCCTAGATGAGAGCAGGGGACTCACCCACCCTGCAGCCAGCCGTGGTGCCAGTGCCCACACCAGTGCCACCTCTACTTTGGCTGCAGTCTGTCACAAGACTGAGATTCTTGAAAGAAGGGAAAACCCCACTGTCCCTGACTTTCTGCCTGGAGGAATAGTGGCCACTGAACTAGGGAGGCAGAGGTCAGAGTTTGGTGCTGCTGCGATGGCTAGATTTTGTGGGGCAGAGTACTAGAGAGAAGGGAGCTAGAAAAGGAGCCCCGGAAGTCTCCATAAGGGTCTCCTCAACACTTTGGTCAAATACTCAGATGTATGTGTGCAGAGCAACACCTGCTGGAAACAGCTGCTAGAGAGTTGTGAACTGGGAGACTCAGGAGTTCGGACCAGCCAGAGCAGAAACTTTACTGAACCCCCTGGACACTCCCTTGACATCTCAGAAAGGTCAAAGTTTAGGGTAGGGCTCTAGCCCCAGAGTAAGGACTACTCTAGACCCAAACTAATAAGCTTAAAAATCAAGCTTCAAAAGGATCCGTATGATCTGCCAGCATGTTAATGGGAATGATACTCATTACCCTTGCTTAAAGATCATAAAATGCATATGTTCAACAGTATAGCGACTGTAATGTCCAGCATGCAATAGGAAATTTCTAGGCATTCACAGAAATAGGAAAATGTTAGCCCATAACAGTAGAAAAAACGGTCAATAGAATCTGATCCCTACAATGACAGATACTGGAATCAGCAGACAAGGATTTTAAAGGTGCTGTTTTACCCGGGTTTACGGGCATAAAGGAAAACACGACTGAGGAACATGTAAGGGAAACCTTAGCAGTAGAAGGGAAAATACGCACAAAGAAGTAGATGAAAATTAGAACTGTGAAGCCCACACTCTGAAATGAGAAACCCACCGGATAGCCTAATGAAAAACTGGAGACGGAAGAGAGGGTCAGAGAATTTAAGGATAGAGTAATACACACGACTTGAAGAACACAGAGAAAAAGATTGAGAAAAGAATGAATAGAGCCTCAGGGATCTGCGGAACAAAGTAAACTGGACTCACGTGCATGGAATAGGAATCTTGGAAGAAAGAGAATGGAGGCAGAAACATTACTGAAGAAACAATAGGTGAAAATTTCCCAAATTTTGTGAGAAACAAAATTCGAACACCAAGAAAGACAAAGAGTTGCATTTCGGCAAGCTAGTAAAACTACCAAAAAAGAAAGGATAAAAATACAGAAATTGGGGCCCTTGAGTGGCTCAGTTAGTTAAGCATCTGACTCTTGATTTTGGCTCGGGTCACAATCCCAGGGTCGTGGGGTTGTGCCCCATGTCGGGTTCCACACTGAGCACGGAACCTGCTTAAGATTCTGTCTCTGGGGGCGCCTGGGTGGCGCAGTCGGTTAAGCGTCCGACTTCAGCCAGGTCACGATCTCCCGGTCCGTGGGTTCGAGCCCCGCGTCGGGCTCTGGGCTGATGGCTCAGAGCCTGGAGCCTGTTTCCGATTCTGTGTCTCCCTCTCTCTCTGCCCCTCCCCCGTTCATGCTCTGTCTCTCTCTGTCCCAAAAATAAATAAACGTTGAAAAAAAAAAAATTTAAAAAAGATTCTGTCTCTGACCCAGACTTGTGGTAATTTTCAACAAAGGTTCCAGTGTAATGAAATGGGGAAAGAAAAACCTTTACAGTGAGTGGTGCGGGAATAAGAGGGTCCACAAGCAACTGGGAAAAGATGACCCTCAGCTCCTACCTCACACTGTATACAGATACTCATTTGAGATGAATCACGGATCTAAAGATAAAAACCAAAGAAGTCAACATAGAATAGCTTGTAAACCTGGGGGTAAGACAAGACTCAGAAGGCAATAAACTTAGAAGATAAATTAGATAAATTAGATTTCAAAAATTAAAACTTACCATCACTGAAGGCACTATTAAGAAAGTAAGTCACCAATTAGGAGAAAATATTCATGATACATATAAGAATTCCTATAATAATAATAATAATAATAATAAAAAGACAACCAATTGAAAAATGAGCTAAAGGGGCACCTGGGTGGCTCAGTCGGTTAAGCTTCCAACTCTTGATTTCAGCTTGGGTCATGATCTCATGGTTTGTGGGTTCAAGCCCCACATGGCGCTCTGTGCTGACAGTGCGGAACCTGCTTGGGATTCTCTCTCTCTCTCTGCTCCTCCCCTGCTCTCTCTCTCTCTCTCTCTCAAAATAAATAAATAAAATTTAAAGAAAGAAAAATGAGCTAAAGATTAGGCACAAATTTCACAAAGGAAGATAGATGAATGGCCAGTCAGTGCAAAAAAAGTATTCATCATTACTTCAGGGAATGCAAATTAAAACCACAATCAGATGCTGTTCTACACCCCCAGAATGATGAAGATTAAAATGACTGGATATTGGCAAGGATGTGAAGCAACTAGAACTCTGATACATTGCAGCCATAAAGTGGTACAACTACTTTGGAAAAAATTTGGCAGTTTCTTTACTAAAGACACATGAAAACATCGATCACTAAAAGCTTTGCACAAAGAAGTTCATAGCAGCTTTATTCATAAGAGCCAAGACCTAGAAATGGTTCAGGTATCCATCAACAGGAGAATGCATAACAACCACTCAGCAGTAAGAAGGAACAAACAGCAATAACCTCAACAATATGACAATGCTGCGAACAGACACTGAGTTGCATTTATGGTGACAGAAATCAGAATATTACTTGCTTCAAGGAGGGGGAGATGGGTAAGAGGCATGTGAGAGCTCTCTGGGGTGATGGAAATATTACATATTCAGGAGATATGGTTGCCTGCATTTGTCAAAACTCGTTGAACTATACACTTACGATTCGTGTATTTCACTCTGTGTAAGTTTTACCTAATCAAAGAAAAAAGAACTGTAAACAAATACCGAGCTCTAGTTATTGGGTTTGCTTTCTCCCCAGTGGTGTGGGATAGCAAGTTCTGAAACCACCTTGTGTATATTCTAGATTTGAGCAAATGAGTGACTATATTGAGCATAATGGGAGCCAGGCTTCTCACTATTGTAGGAGGGAGTCCACGAAGGGAAAGGGCGAAGCGTGCGCTGGTGGTGTTAGGTTACACTCAGAGAATGCAAGGTATCACCATGAGTGTGTATACATTTGCAAATCGTAAGTGTATGTAAGTTCCTAATGAACCGGCACAGGAACAATGACATGCCAGTAATAGTGAGCAGTCCTAACACCCGGATCTTTATTTCTAAATGCCTTCTCCACTAAGGAGAACTAAGGAACTAAGGTTCCTTTGAGAAGTGTCCACGGTAGGACAAAAGTGCTAAAAAAAAAAATAAAGTTTTTCTCCGGCGCTGTCTGCGGAGGTGGCAGCGCCCTACTTGGCATCATGGCTGCCTTCAGATCTCTGGTGAAACCCAGGAATGTGACCAAGGAGTTCATCTGGTACCAGTTAAACTAGTATGTTAAAATTAAGTGCGACTGGTAGAAACCCAGAGGCAATGACAATGGGGTGCCCAGAAGATTCAAGGGCCGAATGTTCATGCCCAGAATTGGTTACGGCAGCAACAAGAAAACAAAGCACATGCTGCCCATTGGCTTCTGGATGTTCCTAGGCCACAAGATCAAGGAGCTTGAGGTGCTGCTTGATGTGCAACAAATCTTACTGTGCAGAGACTGCTCACAGTGTCTCCTCCAAGAACCGCAGAGCCACTGTGGAAAGAGCAGTCCTACTGGCCACCAGAGTCCCCAGTTCCAATGCCGGGCTGCACAGCAAAGAAAATGAATACACAGCTTATGTGCACATTGTATTTGTGTTAGTAAAACCATAAAACTACCAAAAAACAAAAAATGAAGAAGTGCTTAGAGCACACGGGGACATGTCAGAAGGGCTCAGGAACCAGCTTAGAGGACGCCCACTGCCCGAATCTTGAACAATTTGAACATCAGAATAAATAATGGTAGTTACGGGTTATGTAACTTATTAAATGAAGGAAAAATATTTGAGTTCATACTGATGTCAGCATGATACATGGAGGGAAGGAAAACACCAGTTAACATGTACACAAGGAAGGTTGGAGTTGGAAAATCATGAATGCGAAAAGTAGCAGATGAAATTTGATGAGGAAGAAGTATTTTTTCGCAACCTCAAAATAACTTCCCATAAATTACTGATAAGTTATAAACGGAAAAGTAGTAACTTTACCGTGTAGAGAGGCTTGAACCAAGTGATGAAAGCTAACGGCACCTGAGGTGAACTAATACCACAGGCATCCTGATAAGATTCACTGAGATCATGTCTGTGGTATGCCTGCTTTTCTGCAAAATCTTAATCTAATCTTGAGGAAACATCAAACCTAAATTGGAAGACGTTCGATAAAAGAACTGGCCTCTGCTCTTCAAAAAATCCAGGTTAAGAAACACGAAGATAGTATGAGAAACTATTTCAAATAAAAAGAAACTGAGGAGCTGTTTCACTATTAAGTGTAACACAGTGTGTGATCCCTGAACTGAGCATCTAAATTTAGCTACAGAGGACATCATTGGGACAATAGGTGAAACTTGAATCTGGACCACGAATTAGATCATAGTATTGTATCAATGTTAAATTTCCTGATCTTGGTAACTGTGTTTATGTAAGAAAATGGCCATTTGGGGGAAATATACAAGGAAATTAAAATTGAGGGATAAAGAGGCAGGATTATAAATTTTTCTCAAATGGTTCAGAGAGAATGATAAAGTAAGTGGGGCAAAAAAAATATAAAACAGTTGGTGAATCGGCATAAAGGAAATTTCTGAAAGTTTAAAATTATATAGAAGGGAAAAGAGAGGACAGGAACAAAGAAAATGGCTTCTAAGATTTACTGCAACGTTTCCAAATTCATTGCCACTGTGAGGCAAGATGGCCACAGAACACTGTCGCAGCCCATCGGTGAGGCTGCTTGTACTCGGCGCTCCGTGCTTGTTTACATGTGAAAAACTTGAGCTACCGAGAGCCAGTTCCTGAAAATGTTTCTTTTGCTTTATTATTATTTTTTTCTTTCACAGCTGAAAATGTAGCCAAAAAATGGCAAGTGAGTAGAGAAGATCAGGACAAGTTTGCAGTTTTGTCCCAGAACAGGACAGAGAGTGCACAGAAAGCTGGCTATTTTGACAAAGAGATTATACCAGTTTTTGTGTCTTCTAGAAAAGGTGAGTATCTGGATCATAATGATTTAAACAGCAGCATGCCTATTTATAGGTAAGAGTAATACTCCACAAAATAATATATAGGAATGTTTATAAATTGTGTCTTTCAGGTTGCAAAGAAAAGATTGATCTTGGATATGTCTTAGATGGCGGGGCTGGGCGGGGGGGTGGGGGCATGTTTATGGGGCGTGGAAGGGTTAAGAACATAGGCATCTGTGTTAGCACTGGACCCTCTTGGTCCCAGAGTGTCCACACTGTTCTGTAGATACAGCTGGTTTCATGTGAGAAACTGGAGCGTTGGCTCATGGTTGTTAGAAGGCAACAGCTGACCTTTTGTCCCTACAGGCTAATTCTCCTCGGAAGTGAACATTCGTTATTTTCTGTATGTTTTTGTTTACATATCATACATCTTGAGGGTGGATCTTTTTGGGTCACTTTGCTATTATCTAATATGGCGTGCTCTAGTCGAGGGGCTATTACTGGTAACTGTTCCGTTCCCCATAACTGATGTCACTTATGTCCAAGCCTCATAGCTTTGACGCTCCCGGGTCCAGGCGGTTGTAACCAGACAAGTCCTACGCCCACACCTTAACTTTTCGCACAAGGAACTGCCCTCCTCAGAAAGGGCCGTGCATATGGAAAACACTCAAAATGTCTCATGAGGACAGTGCTTATAAAATGTTCGAACACACGCTTTTTTTATTAGTGTGTACTTTCCTCTTGGAATAAAAGTATTTTTGATGAGCCTTCCTTCCAAGTATGAATCTTCATGCATCATGTCTCAGGACTCCACCATTCCTAGCACGCCAACTGCCATCTCTGTGGTAATCTTGGGGAATTGATTTTCCTTGTTCAGGTCTTACTGAAGTGAAAACAGATGAGTTTCCTCGCCATGGGACCAACATAGAAGCCATATCTAACTTGAAGCCTTACTTTCTCAAAGATGGAACAGGAACAGTCACCCCAGCTAATGCTTCAGGTCAGATTTGCCAAAGGGCAGTTGGGGGAAAACCGTCTTCTGCTAGGCCCCACCAACTTAATGCCTTCTTCGTTTCAATTATTTTTTTGTATACAAATGATCCTAAAACCTTTAGTTGCTCTAAGGGAAAATCTAGTTTCTCTGTATTTGATCATTACTAAGTGTTTACATTTTTGACTTAATGTATATGTGAAAGAATGGATTTGACTCCCTGACATCCTCACTAGACACAGGCGAAAAAGCAAATTAGGGAACCCCAGAATTTATCTACTACCTCTGTGCTTTTCCAAAACCAGCAACTCCCAGTACCTCCCGTGAAATGAAGACTATTTCTTCCATTTCTTTTCTTACCCTCCCCTCCCCCAGCTTTCCTCAGTTAGAACATTCTGTGGTCAATTATGTCATATTCATATTACCAAACTTACCATTTCCAATTACATTGTAAATAGGAATTACAGCCAATGAATTTGCCAAGATGTATTAAGAATAATTTAACACGTCTTCACGTGTCAGAAAGTAGACACAGGCATGTAACTCAATGACCATCTCAAAACTCCAGACTTTCATATTTTACAGGAATAAATGATGGTGCTGCCGCTGTGGTTCTTATGAAGAAGTCAGAGGCCGACAGTCGAGGGCTTACACCTTTAGCACAGATAGTTTCCTGGTCACAAGTAGGTGTGGAGCCTTCCATTATGGGGACAGGACCAATTCCGGCGATAAAGCAAGCTGTGAGTCTAGTTCTGAACGTTAGCCCCTGTCCTTTGCTTTGTTGGTTGAACGAACCTCTTTGGGACCAGACCAACACCCTGTAATTCGTTATTCTGTCCTCTGTAAACCTTGGCTCAGATCCTCTCCACTCCAAAATGTCAAGATCGAGCCTGGTTTTGCTTTCCTTTTTATTCTTATCAGGTCTCATTTTCCCTTTAATGGAATTCCTCCCTAGCCTTATGCGAGCATATTCCTGCAGCTCTACCTCTAGTCCACCACAAAGAGCAGCCGAGAACATTTGGGTCGTATGCCTTTTAGGGGTAACTGATAATCCCCTAGATCATGTCACCTACGTGTAACCTATTACTGCTTCAAAACTTTAACTTTAGAATCTCCAAGGGATGTTTGATCCTTCATGTTTTGGAACTGGTGTCACCGAGGCAAAATGTACCACTAGGCCCCTGCTGGAACATCCCAGAAGAGATCCTTCAGTATCAGTCTATTCTTTTGAGTATCTACAATGAAGGAAGGCTCCACCTGAGTGTTCAGACCTCTATTCCATTCATCTTTCCTTCAGGTTGCAAAAGCAGGTTGGTCACTGGAGGATGTGGACATATTTGAAATCAATGAAGCCTTTGCAGCCCTGTCTGTTGCAGTAGCTAAAGAACTTGGATTAAACACAGAGAAGGTAAACCCGAGCAAGCAGTCGTGGGGATAGCTCACAAGTGAACTCTCACAATGCAATTTTAAGATTGCAAACAGCAAAACCCACGTATAGTTGTTCCACAGTATCCCTGGTATTGGCCAACCGGCCAATAACTAACTTGTGGGTGGATCCTGGGTGCGTGCCTGCTAGGGCTGGGGAGTTCTTTTGCTTCCCGAGGCAAAAACCCTGGACTGTGTATTAGTTTACTTCTAACACCAACAGAGCATGGACTCTTCTAAACTAGTGAGATAGGGTGGATGTCACAGGGGTATAAACAGTATACCTAAACAGTAAAAATGAAAGTGGAATTTGAAAGGATAGTTTACTGGTGTAATGTTAAAAGGGTGAAGATAATTTACGATTTGTAGCCCTGGGGCACCCGGGTGGTTTCGGTAGGTTAAGCCTCAGACTTGATTTGGGCTCAGGTCATGAAATCACGGTTGTGGGATCAAGCCCAGAGTCAGGCTCCACACCCAGCCTGCTTGGGTTTCTCTCTCCCTCTTGGCCCCTCCCCACCTCACATGTTCTAAATAACTATTAAAAAAACCCCACAAAACTTTTTACCCTATGTCCACAGAATAACGGTATATATTCTTCCCCCCTTAGGTCAACATTCAAGGAGGGGCGATAGCCTTGGGCCACCCTCTTGGAGCATCTGGCTGTCGGATTCTTGTTACCCTGTTACACACAATGGAGCGAAAGGGTGGACATCGTGGTGTGGCTGCCCTATGCATTGGGGGTGGGATGGGAATAGCAATGTGTGTTCAGAGAGGATGAAATTGCTTAATGAATCATGCCGAAACTAAACTGAAACCTCATCTCTTCTCACGCTAACAAGGTACTAAATTGTAATATGTGAAATCAGAGGACCAAAGTGAGGATGGAAACCATCTTTCGGAAGAACCCAAGGCTTGACAGCTTGTTATTTTTATTAATGTGTAATACTCAAGATAACAAGATAACTGCGTCTAACATTGTTATAAATAAAAGAGAAATGAGATCAGTCATCAAGGGCTCCCGAGTGAACGGCATCTTCATAACCTCCATGCTTATCATCTTTGCTTTCCGGGTGTAATTTGATAAGATCATCAATTCGAAGAATGGTAATTGCAGCTTCTGTTGCAAATTTCAAACTCTTAACTTTCACTATGGTTGGTTCAAATACTCCTGCTTGTTTGTTGTCTCGGGGTTTACCATTGACCAAATCAAGACCAATCCTGCAAAAAAAACAAAAAAACAAAAAAACAAAAAAAAAACCAACCAAAAAACCATTAAGTGATTTCTTACATAATGCACACCTATCCCATCTCATCTCTTTAAGAGATGAATGGCTTCGCCATTCAAATGTTAATCTTGGGAAATGTAGGGACCTCAGGATAGATCCCTTAAGACTACAGTAGTTGACTGTAAGTAACAAAATAAGTACCGAGTCATAGAAAAGCTTAGATAGATGCTGGGCTCCCAACATCATTCAGTATCTTAAACAGGGGCTCCTCAAGAAGATACGGATGACCCAAAAATAATCCCCTGGCCTCTGTGGGACCTTTGTGCAGGTGTAGTGACTGTCCAGAGAAGCAGGGAGAGGCTGGGACTCTGAGCTGCTAACTAAAATACACCAATGCTAATCACTAGTCATCATCTTTTATTGGTTTAAAACAAAGCTAAAGTGCCATACACGATACACAGATGACCGTGAAAAAGGGAAACTGTATGCTTACCATTTTAGATTTTTGCGTTCTGGGTTGACTTGAGCCTCATTATGGAAAGCTCTTAACTTTGCAACCAGATCTGTGGAGTCTTGGGCAGCATTCACGGCCAGTGTGTTAGGAATAACAAGAAGAGACCTTGCAAACTCCGCAATAGCAAGCTGCTCCCGAGACCCCTGAGAAGAAAGACAGCGAAGGGTCTTAAAACCCACAGCGGCAGCAGAGGACCGAGAAGAGTATATGTACTTTTGAACGTTTATCTTATTTTAAAAGAGAAAGCGTGCGCTACCTGGGGAGGGGCAGAGCGAGTGAGAGAAGCCCAAGCCGGCTTCGGGAGTCAACACAGAGCCCGAGGCAGCGCTCGTTTCCACAAGTCGGGAGATCATGACCTGAGCTAAAATCTACATGCCGACGCTCCACGGACCAAGCCACCCAGGGGCCCCATCAGGGAAGGTACATCCACAAAAAGCCAAAGATGGTGCCCCCCCGCCCTTCTTGAAAAGAAAGCACAATTCTACGTGTTCTCACCATGCTGGTTGCGTAGTTTTCGAGGTATATGGAAAGCGCCGCTTCTACAGCACCTCCGCCAGGAACCACAGATTTGGACTCCAAGACTCTCTTCACCACACAAAGAGCATCGTGTAAAGAGCGCTCCATCTCATCGCACATGAAATCATTCGCCCCACGTAAGATAACTGATGCAGACGTACGAGCCTTAGTGCTATTTAAAAAAGTAAAGTGAAATTCTTAATATATTTTCATAGACGTCTACAAAGAAACCCACCGTAAGCACCTCGACTGGAAATCCTGCTCACGTGGTTCACCCAGACACAGAGGCAGTGTCTGGACCGCGCAGAAGAGATGAAATGGTTACTCCATCTCGTGGTAGCGCACGGCCTACCATTGTTCTCTCCCACGCGTATAACTGCTCTGATCACTGAAAGACTAGAGCAGCAAATCAATGGGAAGGCGATCTGTTCCCTTACTAATAAAACCCGTGCAGCTCGATTGAGAAAGCAGCTCTTACTTTTTGATCAAGATCAGTTCGTCATCACAAATTCTCTCCTGTACCACCTCTTCTGCTTGTCCCAACATTGAAGCTTCGAAAGTTTCTTCTCCTTCCAAATTGGCCAGGGTTGACAAGATAGTCGCTGTGAAGATGATGACAAAGATCTGTAAACACTTTTCCCATGAACACTTTCATATGCTGTCCCAAATTCAGAAACATTTATGATAAGAGCAATGTATAGACAGGCATCAGATAAACCACTGTCCTTTCAGCCTAACACGGAACCATGACCTTCTGAGGTCAACACATTCAGTAAGTTAAAGAGCTTTTCCAGTAACGTGGAAAATGGCTCTATGAGACGTATTTGTAGCATAAGGCATTAAAGGAGTAAGATGTAAAAAAACCACTGCTTCTCAAACTGCTTAGTAATAACATTCCGACGTAAAGAGACACTGTCTCATATGCGGTAACGTGACGCGCCGCAGCTGGGAGCGAGCAGAGGACTTACCTCCAGAAGCTTTAGCGATGCGTTTCAGGTCCCTTTTTAAAACTCTTCGAACTGCCATAGCACCTGTCTCCACAAAATACTTCAGACACATGTCGTCAATTCCACCGGTGGTTAGAATAACGTTGGCACCAGTTGCCAGGATCTTCTGAATCCGCTCCTTGGTGATATCAGATTCTCTACAGAGATGAAGCATTTGGGTATGTAATAACCCAAAGTTATCTTCTGTGTGGTTAATCTAGTTCCAATTTCCATTAAATACTTCACATAAAATAACTGCAGATTAAATTACATCAAACACTCTTTCCCTTCTGTGACCAAAATTTAAATCAACTTACAGAAAAGTCCAAGAAATTAAAATTACCACTTAGTTCTCCCCCACCCCAATGTGAGTTCCGCATCCCTGCCTTTAAGGATCTGGCAGGGAAACACTGTCAACCATACCCTGGAAAAGCATTAGCTACAACGGAACGCAGAGATGATTGGGAAGCAACATGCAGCCTGCCAGGTGAGGCAAGGAAAGCATGAAGGTCTGGAGTCAAGAGGAGTCCAGAGTAGAAATGACTAGTAGGAACAGGGGCGCCTGGGTGGCTCAGTCGGTTGAGCATCGGACTTTGGCTCAGGTCATGATCTCGCGTTCAAACGTTCAAAAAGGTACACAACCGGCTCTGTGCTGACAGCTCAGAGTCTGGACCCTGCTTCAGATTCTGTGTCTCCTCTCTCTCTGCCCCTTCCCCACTCATGCTCTGTCTCTGTCTCTCAAAATGAACAAACTTTTGGGGCGCCTGGGTGGCTCAGTCGGTTGAGCGTCCGACTCTGGCTCAGGTCGTGATCTCGTGGTCTGTGAGTTCCAAGTCCTGCGTCGGGCTCTGTGCCAACAGCTCGGAGGCTGGAGCCTGTTTCGGATTCTGTGTCTCCCTCTCTCTCTGACCCTCCCCCGTTCACACTCTGTCTCTCTCGGTCTCAAAAAAAAGAAACAAACATTAAGAAAAAAATTTAAAAAAAAAAAAAAAATGAGCAAACTTAAAAAAAGTTTTTTTTTTTTTTTTTTTTTTAATTAAAAAAGAAATGACTAGTAGGAACAGAAAATGAACGTTTTGTAGAGTTAGATGTTAAAGTGTCTCGGGCCCATTAAGAAATTTAATATTTTTATTTATTTTTAATAATGAATTTAGAGAGTATGCACGAGTGGGGGAGAGGGACAGAGGGAGGGAATCTTAAGCAGGTTCCACGCTCTGTGTGGTACCCAACACAGCTCCATCCCACAGCCCTGGGATCGTGACCTCAACTGACTGTGCTACCCAAGCACCCCAATTTATTTATTTTTATTTAAGTAGACTCCACACACAAAGTGGGGTTTAAAAACTCACAGCCCTGAGATCAAGAGTCACATGCTCTACTGACCGAGCCGGCCAGGCACCCCAAGAAGTTTAACATTTTTAAGTAAGAGTATTATCCGTGTTTTCAAAAGGATGCCCCGATGTCAATGTGGGCACCGCACTGGAAAGATAGAGGAATGAGGCGAGGAAGCAGTAACTGGAGGCACAGGAGCGTATCTGATGCGAACAGATGTTCTGAACAGAGAAGTCCCAGTTTACGGCTTGGTGACAGGGAGGTTCAGCCAGTGACTCCCGGCGTAAAACAAAAACTAACAGGTTATGGGGCAGGACGAGAAAGTAGAGTCTGGTTTTCAAAAGATGCGTCCAAAGCCCCCGTGTCAATCAGGCGAAGCTGCCAGGAGGAGGGCACAGGACAGAAATCACAAGCAGGCTACGGGGAAGGGACACAGATTTGAAAAAGTCAACATGTTATAGATTATTAAAACTATTTCACTTGTCATTCAAAGGGCTTTTTTAAAAATAAGACAAAGATGAACCCCAAGGTAAAGCTGTCTATAAACCGTGACAAATGCTCTGGGCCACACGCCACAGGATGGGCAGCGGCTGCGAAGCCAAGCATATCCTTCAGGCTCTGCCTTCAGAGCTTCTGGCCCAAGTCCCACAAACACAGAAACTGTGCTGACGGGCGGGAAGAGCAAGTACAGGAACTCATGGCAGAGCACACTTCGGAGGGAAAGAGAACAAGCTGTTCTCTGAGCTAAAAAATAAGCAGGCAGAGAGTATAAGCGGACGGAAGAACGTTACTAGGGGCCGGCAGGGGAGTCTGACAGACTCTTCCAGTTGTGGCTGGACCACAGCGGAAAAAAATACTAAGACAGGAAAAAACTTATCCCAGAGCGATGGGAAGCCTACGAAAGGCTCTGCCTTGGAAATGACGAGATGACCGTGGCTGCTGTATGGAAAATCGCCTGGGAGGGGCCAAGAGTGAAACCCAGAGGCGTAGCTTAGCTGCCCCTCGACAGGGGCAAGAAGATAGGAAGTAGATGAATCTGAGATTTAATTTGACGACAGAAATCAAGGGGTCTTGGTGATACATTAGAAGGGAGAAAGGCATTAGGTAAAAAGAGCCAAGGTATTTCCTAGTTTTCTGCCTGAGGGGTCCCCATCGCTAAAATGCAGATTTATGGGTATCACCCAAAGCTCGGTTTTAAACATACTGAGATGTGTAAGAAGCATTCACAGGTGTCTGGAGCTCAGAGCAGCACATTCTGGAAGTCTCCAACATGGGAAGAATACCCACAGTCACAGGAATGAGGAGGGCTTATTCTGGGGAGAGCAGAGCAGACCCCGGGGCTGCCCACGCATACAAACACAAGACGGGGCAGCACCACCGAGCTGCCTCCCACCTCCCAGTGTTTCAAGAAGGAAGTAGTCACCAGCTCGAGAAAGGTCAAGTGAGTTGAAAGCCTCTACTGCATTTTACACTAGAGACGACTAGCGACCTTAGCAAATGGTCCTCCACTGGAGGGCACAGCTGCCAAGGAGATGACATAGGGGTGCCTGGGTGGCTCAGTCGGTTCAGCATCCAACTCTTGATTTCAGCTCAGGTCATGATCTCACGGTTCCTGAGATCGAGCCCCAAGTGGGGCTCTGTGCTGTCAGCAGACTCTCTCTCTGCCCTTCCCCCGCTAGCATACTCTGCCTCCAAATAAACTTTAAAAAGAACCAGAATTAGTAACTGAATATGCAGCTTGAGAACAGTCACCCTAGAGGGACTGATCGGCCTCTGGTAGAAGAAAGGACACTTTGTTTACAGGAAGAAAAAAAATACATAGGCAGATCTGAAAGGCAAAAAGCATGACTGACTTTTGGCAAAGACTTCTTGTAGCTTGGTTCAGTTACTGTTTTTTTCCTATTTAACAAACCGACCAACCATTAAAAACAAGAAAAAAAAGAGTGAGTGATACAGTCCAGTGGAAGCAGGCAGTCAAAATCCAGGGTAGCGGTCAGAGTCTACCTCTGGAGCGCGTTAACCAATCAGGAACAGCGTTAGCGTCCCCTGGGGCCTGGCGTACAGGGGACACACAGTGCACACTCTACTACTCGAGGAAGTACATTCCTTGGCAGGTCTGTAACATTAGTCACTCCTAAAACCGATGTTCTACAAGGTTTCGTTGAAGTTCTATCACCCCGGGTCTATCTTAAAACACCAGATCACCACATTTTCTAGCCTTCCAGCAATTTTGACTCTGGTCAAAAATCCTAATTCTTGGGGGCGTCTAGGTGGCTCATTTGGTTGAGCGTCCATCTTTGGCTCAGGCCATGATTTCATAGATTGTTGAGTTCGGCTCAGGTTTGTGATTTCAAGCTCCACATCAGGGTCTGTGCGGACAGCTCAGAGCTTAAAGCCTGCTTCGGAGTCTGTGTCTCCCTCTTTCTCTGCCCCTCCCCTCCGCTCAAAAATAACACATTAAAAACAACTTTTTTAAATCCTGACTTTTCTAGTCCTCTGAGACACCACATTTTAAAAACTCCAGCTGCATAATCACCATCCTCTGCTACCTGGCAACTGATTACTTGCTGTTATCTAGGAGTTGTCACCACTCCTTAGGATCCTTTTTTACTTGTCACCGGCTCTAACGAAAGTATCATTTCCAGACACCGCTTTCAAAGGTCAAAGATAATCTCTGAACATACCTCTGTCTAATCTGGTCCAGTTTTTCAGGGTCTGTAATAACCACCTGTACACCAAGCTTCATTTTTGTCTTCTGCAGGCTGAAGTCAAGGCAAGCAATCTTTGCGTTCACTATTCTCTTGGGCATGCCTGCAATTGAACGTAACATTAAATAACTGTGAACTGTAACGACGTCACGTTTTATAAAATATGGGTATTCTTAAAGCCTGATTAAAAAATAGCAAGAAATATTAGATTATGTTATCTACGAAGACAAAAATTTAGATTTTATAACATCTAACCATAGAAACAAACTTTTATGGCCTTTACGTGGTCTTTAACTTGCGTTTTTCCCCAGCTTTATGAGCTTAAGTTACACAAGCGAAACTGAAAAAGTGATCTACAATTTCCTCTGCCCTTGGGCTTTACTGAAGAACTGTTAAGTACAAGTCGTGGAGCGCTCCCCTAAGGAGGTATGGTATGTATTCCACGGACGGCAAATTTTGACCCTTAGTACCAAATCCTGAGGCTTACCCTGCGATCCCACCACACAGTTGAGTGCGTAGCCACTGATGAGCAGACTCTCCGTCTGACTCCTCCCGTGCGCTTTCAGGATATTAACAGAATTGACAGGATAGCGAGGCTGGCCCCTCACGTCTGTGTATTTAACTGCAAGCACAGCATCTACTACCATATTCGCGAAGAAATCACCATTTCTAAGCCAACAGTTAAGGAGAACAAGAGACACAGAATGGATAATGGCTGTTCACAAAAACCAGAGTAATTCTTTAAAAAAAAAAAAATTTTTTTTTTAATGTTTATTTATTTTTGAGACAGAGAGCACGAACGGGGGAGGGTCAGAGAGGGAGGGAGACACAGAATCCGAAACAGGCTCCAGGCTCTGAGCAGTCAGCACAGAGCCCAATGCCGGGCTCGAACTCATATACCGCGAGATCGTGACCTGAGCCAAAGTCGGACGCTTAACCGACTGAGCCACCCAGGCGCCCCAAAACCAGGGTAACTCAAATGCACTTCCTTTTAACCGTTTCCTCAAAAAAACAAAACATTAATTATGCTGTCAAAATGTTAAAATACCATTTATTGCTACCTGCAATTCCTATTACTATTATACACTATTGACTTTTCCCCTAGGAAAGCAAGGAAGGAAGCAGACAATTTCAATACAGTATCACCCGGCACAAAAACAAGATCTTACTCTTTAAAAAGCCTCAACTTTATCGAACCATCACAAGGATACATTCCGATGATTTTGGAAGACATCGATGTCTTAGCAGCATTGATCAGGCAATCTCTTCCGAGTTCATCTGTGTTAATAATTAGATTTTCACTGATGTATCGCACAGCTTCCCTGTTTGAAGTGTGTAGGGAAAGACATTTATAAATTCACTACTCAAAACATTGTTTTCTCACAATGGCAAAACGTCACGGGGACCAATTTTTTGTTCAGCCATTTCATACAGGAGGAGGACACAAGTAAGTCCTCCCTCGTCAGATCACGGCAATTTTTATCTATCCCATAAGCATAGCCACCAAAATCTATTATTGGGAGAAAATGTGGTAGTCAAATGGGAAAAAAAAAATACTAGCCCCGTTTCTTACTCAAATATCACTACTAAAATGTGACTTTTTCAAAATAAATTTAGTCATTAATAACATTTACAGAACACAGACTTTTTACAAATAACATCAGGTAATGTAAAATCTTCCCTGACCGCAGTCTTACTTGCAAGCAAGTCGATAGCCACTAATAACTGAAGTGGGATGAATCTTCTGTTTGACTAGTTCATCGGCATTTTTAAGAAGTTCTGCTGCAATAATAACCTGTTGAAAAAGATTCATTGCTCTGACGGAGTCTGACAACATGCGCCTATGTAAAAACAACACTGCAACAACGATCAGCTAGTGTTAAATGGTGACGATGATGAATAACTGGTTATTGGAAACCTGGAGAAAAGAGAGCTATACACAGTGTTTTATTTACATGCAGATGGCCAAAGCAAATAGGAGCCAGGCCACACAATGGTAGAGAACTGCACATCTGTTACCTTTAAAAAGGAAGTGCTCAACAGAAGCCAAGTGAAGAGTGTAACTATTCAAATGATGTCTATTATTTTAGACTATTACTTGGTCGATCTTAAAAATCATTCTTCTAGGGGTAACTCAATCAGTCGGTTGGGCGTCCAACTTCGGGTCAGGTCGTGATCTCAGTTTGTGAGTTCGAGTCCTGCACCGGGCTCTGTGTTGACAGCTGGGAACCTGGAGATTGCTTCAGATTCTTTGTCTCCCTCTCTCTACCCCTCCCTTGATCACACTGTGTCTCTGTACCTCTCTCAAAAACAAACATTAAAAAAAATTTTTTTTTAAATCATTCTTCTAAAGATATTACAAAACCAAAAATTCTGTCTGCTTCTTCTAGGAAAATTATCACTTTGTTTTTAAAATCATAGTAAAGTTATTTAGACAAAAACTATTCTCGTTATTTCAGAAGAGATAGATCCCATTCTTTCATGAGTTAACGTTTAATCTAGAAATACAAAGATTTTCCCCACAAACCACTGGCCTGCCTCTTCACAGTGAATTCTTATTTGTTCCTCACTAAATCCTGTTTCTACACTACACAACACACCACATCAGCATGCTGGATGATCTTCCAGAAGTTTGTATTGTTACTGATCACATTTACTTTTTCACGCTCCCATTTTGAACCCATGAAATTCAAAATGCAAACTTTTTTTCTTAAACCCAGTAACATTTCTTCCCTAGATAATTATAAAGAGAAAGTTTTAGGAACTTCTAAGTTTCAGGTGGCGAAAACATAAGACCTTTTAATGAAACTATTAAAAAAAAAAACCCTTGTGTATATGTATAAATACTGTTGTGGCCGAAAAACTCAGGAAACTTGTGAAAACCCACATTTACTTTTACATTATTTATTTTAAGAGAGAGAGAAAGTGCAAGTGGGGTGGGCAGAGAGAGGGACAGAGAATCCCAAGCAGGCTCCATACTGTCAGCACAGAGTGGGATGTGGGGCTGGGATCTCAAGAACCGTGAGATCGAGAGTCTGACGCTTAACTGACTGAGCTACCCGGACACCCCTGAAAATCTACATTTAAACCGAGTGGACTGTATTATCTCTTAAGTTTCTCTCCTTTGTACAAACTACATGCACTGGTTTTTGAATTCTGTCTATCCCAGAAGCAAAGTAAATTTTCTCCCCCTTGACTTACTCATAGCTTCAGTTTGTGAAAGTCCATTCTAGGAGAATAACTAGTCTCTAGCCACCTACCAGGTAACCAACTACCTACCACGGAGGTGGTTCCATCTCCCACTTCTTTGTCTTGCAGATCAGCCAGCTCACAAAGAACTTTAGCTGCTGGATGTTCGACCTCCAGTAACTTCAGGATGGTTGCGCCATCATTAGTAATGGTTACATCCTAAGAAATTTGCAGGAAAGAAAAGAAACAACACAATCACTTGCAGACACAGGACAGCCTCTAAATTAACACAAACCCCTATTATCACCTTTGCTGCACCTTCTAATACCGGCATTATGATAAAACCAGAGAATTCACATTAATAGTTAAGAACCATCATTTCTCTTTAGAGTAACACACAACAGGTAAGTGTACTTACACCAATATCATCCACCAACATTTTATCCAAGCCAACTGGACCAAGAGAACTTTTTACAATATTGGCAATAGAAGCTGCTGCCATAACTGTAGAAATAAAAAAAATTTTTTTTAAACCCACTGCTCCAAATGACAACCATTTCAGCCTAAAGAAGGTGACACCCAACAGCCTCTGGATTTTCCAAATCTACCAATCTATCCAAATTACTTAAAATGGTTAAGATCGGCAAACATCCCTGATTTCAAAAGTGTCCACGCTCTCGACTAAACAGCAACTAATGTCTTAATCCCAATAACCTCACTTTCAGTATCACTTACGCTAACGTTCCCAATAACCTCACTTTCAGTATCACTTACGCTAACGTTCAACTGAGATTTCGTCAACCAATTTTACTGTAAAAACCTGCCGGCGATAGGTGGGTAAGATTCGGATCTGGACATCCGGGCACCTGACATGTACTGCAGCTAATAACCAGTGGGGTACAGTGGCCCATTTGCTGGACTGTGGCCATTTGCTCATCAGTACAACCAGCAGTTAAAGCTAGCGTTTTCGGCTTAATAGCCCAAAAACGAGGTCCAAAGATTGAGAGCCACGCTCCTCCTGGTTAGAATCGGAACATACGAGGCGCAGGGCACCCAGACCAAAGGGGACGTGGGGCGTGACCAGCACGTGTCAATGCGGGAGGCTGGTTTTCCAGGCTGGGGAGCGCTTCTCAACTCCCGGGCCTGGGCATCCACTGTCAACCACACGCAGCGGGGACAGTTCTCCAAAACGTGCTGGGTGTTCCGGAAATCCTCCCCTACGGGAATAGAGGGCACTGCCGCCCCGCCCCGCCGAGACCGGACCGGGCCCTTTACCGGTACAGATGAGGAAAGCGCAAGACCCGCAGCCCTGGCTCTAATAGGGAGGGCCGGGATGGGGCCGGGAGGCCGGCCCACGGCGGGCCTTGTTCTCCCTTACCGTTCTGGGAGCGGATCGCCTCCCCGGTGCTGCGGTCTCCGAACACGGATAAAGGCCCCTCCATCTTCGCGGCGGCGTGCACGTCGAGTTTCACCCTCACCGCAGGGAACCAGCGTACGGGTCCCTTCGCCCGGTGGCGTCCGCAACAGCGGTGGCGGCTACAGCGTGGAAAGGGCCTGAGCGAGGCCGCGGAGACTGCTGGGAACACCTCTCCCCCGGCCCGGCCGCGGGGCAGGGCGGGAAGGGAAGGAGGGGAGAGAAAAGGGCGAAAGACCCGGAAGGGAGGAGCCGGAGAGGGCGGGCTCAGCATTTTCACCCAATTAGAGAACGAATGAGAAGGGCGCGAACGCAGGAGAACGGAAGTCGGGCTCTGGGACTTGGGGAGGAAGGAGGTGCTCGGCTGAAGATTCTTCCCCACCTCCCCCAGACACGGGCTGCGCGTGCGCATTTGCCCATTCTAGTGCCTTCTAGAAAAAGTGGGTGGCAGGGCGGAGCTTGTAGATAGGGTGTAACTAGAAAGGGCGGGCCCTTCAAGGTAAAACTGCGCTACGGAGAGAGTGTGGTGTGTTCCACGGTCGCGTTCTCGTTAAACGTATGAGCTTGCTCGGAGAGCATGCGGCGAGTCACAGCATAAGCTCGGGGCCTGAACCTGGGTGGGACGGGGCAAGAGTGTTACACGGGCCATCCGGGGAAATGACAATCACGGCTTCTGAAGAGAAACTGCATCTTGCGCTGCCCAGTTTCTCCTATTGCTCAGCGGGGCTGTGTGTGGGTTCGACAACGATCGGCCGAGGCTTTGCGACTACGGGAGCCAAATACGGCAACGCGAAGTTACGGGTGCCTCGGACCCGCGACTCAACGCTAAAAGCTCTCCTAACCTAGTGCGTTGCGTTCCGCCCCCAGTCGCGTTGCAGCGAGGTGGTTGGCGGGCTCCAGGGTCGCGTGGATCTCAGCGTAGGCGGTGATTGGAGGAGCAGAGGTGACGGACCGCCCTCTCAGCCGCTCGGCGGAGGGGCTTGTTAGTTCCGGGCCGAGACGTCTATGACCTCCGGAATCCGAGTTCTTTTTCCTGAGTTAATATGGCTGCGGCCGGCGAGCGGTTGGGACCTCGGTGAGGAAAGGACGCGAGGCTTTTCCGAGTCTGTGCTCGCGATCCCTCACCGATGGCGCTCCGGTCGCGGTTCTGGGAGTGGCTGTCGGTCTGCAGGAACCGCGGTAATTCCCACTTCTCTCAGATAACTTCCCAGGGCCTGCCCAATAAGTGTGCACACGCAAGTAGTGATTTATATTCAGCACATCCCAGGCTAACAGCATTGTGATGACAGTAGTAGGAAGTCAAGAACCAGGATCTGTGATGACTGGACTCTGTGACCAGACTTACCTTTTCTCCCCCTTCCGGGGAGAGAAGATTCGGGGAGTGAATGGGGACAGAGGTTAGATCACATTCCAGTTTTGTCCGTGGTTGTCTTTTTAAAGATCCATGTGGTGGTTTCCATTCTTAGGGTGTGGGGTCGCAGCGCTCTCAACCAGTTCCAAGCCAGCGGTGAAGCCTGGAGTGGATCCTCTGGAAAATGAAGCCGTCGCGCCAGAGTTCACCAACCGGAACCCGCGCAATCTGGAGCTCTTAGCTGTGGCCAGGAAAGAGCGGGGTTGGGGGACAGCGTGGCCCTCCCGTGAGTTCTGGCACAGGTAATAACATCGGCCAGGTAATTGACTGACAGAGCAGTGCAGGGTGCGCTACAAGTTGGTTTCATCAATTCAGTTAACCTGCCAGATACTTCTGGGGATTCTCTTCGCAGGGATCTGCTGTTCGGTGGTGGAGGAGACGTTAGCAGAGGAGGAGATGGGCGTGGGGGGACAAACAGTAAATAAATGTCAGGAAGAAAATTTAAAGAGGATGATGTTAGAACGGGGCGGAGGGAGGGGGGGGCTGGGTGCTTGCTAAAAGATAGGGAGAAGACAGTCTGCCAGGAAGAGCATTCCCAGCAGAGGAAACGGCCAGGGTGGTAATGGGCTTGTGTGTTGGAAGGACTAAAAGGCCTGTGTACCTGGAGCTTAGTGAGCTTAGTGTGCGAAGGAGTGGACAGTGTAAGGTGAAAATAGAGGAGTAGGTAGGAGACCGATCATTAACTTTGTAAATTGAAGTAAGCAATTTATGATTTCTTTTCACTACAGTAGGAAACTGTGAGAGGGTTTAAAGTTTGAGTTTGAATTAAAGGTCATTCTCGTTGCTTTGGGGTGAGCAGATTTTTTAAGGGGGTAGGGTAGAAGCAGAAAGACAAGTTAGGAGTCTATTCTTTTTTTTTTTTTTTTTAATTTTTTGTTTTAACGTTTATTTATTTTTGAGAGACAGAGCATGAGCATGGGAGGGGCAGAGAGAGGGGGAGACACAGAACCTGAAGCAGGCGTCAGGCTTTGAGCTGTCAGCACAGAGCCTGACGTGAGGCTCGAACCCATGAACCATGAGATCAAGGCCTGAGCTGAAGTTGGACGCCCAACGGACTGAGCTACCCAGGCGCCCTGGTTAGGAGTCTATTCTTGGTTATAAAGATGGTTGTTTATTGACCGCTTTTGTATTTTCCAGGAACTACATTAGTTGCTTTATGTACGTTTTCTCATTTAATCCTTAAAATTACTTTATGAAGCAGGTGCAATAACGTGCTCCATTTTATAGGAGCAACAGAATTGAGGCATAAGGGGACAAGGTTAATAATGAGCACCAGAGCTAGGATTCAGATATGTTTGGTCTCCCCTAAGAGCCAGGCCACTAGAAATTATTATCACTGTGCTGCTTTATTTTATCTGCTGATTTACTTAGTAAGCATGTGTTAAAGGGGAATGTTTCTTAAGGACTCCATAAAATTGTAACGGAAAGTTAGAAATCGTATCTGTGTGATATATTCATTCAACGATCATTAGGCCTGTGGCGTTTCATAGGCATTTTGCTAGAGGCAAGAGATGCAAACATAGAGTAGACGTCATCCCTGTCGGCAGATGTTTTCATGGGTTTGTAGTGAAAGATGGAATAGGGATAATGAAGTGTTACAGTTGTTATGATGCATTTTTACTTAGTGTACATAGGGAGGAGTCAAAGGGAGAAGGCAGATAACTTGAATTAATCTGGATCTTAAGTCAAAAAAGCTTTTGAAACACCAAACCTATTTACTTAATATTTGGATCATTTAAATAATTAGAGATCTATTTTCCCACCTGTTTTTTGTTCTATCAGCCATATTCACAGTATTATCAGTATAGAATTTTGGTATTTTATAGTAGGAAGTGACCTTAGAGATGAGTCCTCTGCCTTTGTTCAACACATGGTTTAGGATAAGGATCAGCAGACTGTGGCCCACTCTTGATTTCAGGTCAGGTCATGATCTCATGGTCGTGAGATCAAGCCCTGTGTCAGGCTCTGCACTGAGTGCAGAACCCACTTGGGATTCTCTCTCTGTCCCCCGCTTGCTCTCTTTCTCTAAGATAAAAAAAATAAATTACAAATCTTTTAGCACACCATATACACTGTTTTTCGCCTGAATCCTCCCTGCGTCCTTCAGAGTACATCTTGGAATTCCTTTGTGTTGGTTAAGAACATTGGCTCTGGAACCAGACCCCTGGACCGAAATCCCAGCTCCATTACTTACCATTAGTTGTAATCTTGCTAAAGTGACATAACCTTTTTGGGTCAGTTTCTGACTGAAACAAAAAACAAAAAACAAAATCAAAATAAAAAACAAAAACAAAAATCAAAAGAAATGGTTATGAGATTATTTTGCTACATGAACTATGCCTGAAACAGGACCGTGCCTGGCACAGTAGATGCTCAATAAGTGTCAGCAGCATCGTCATCAAGTGCTACTTCGTTCTGGTGACTGCATAGAATACCACCACATGGATGCTTTCGTTGGCTGGCTCCATATCGTTGATTACCGCAGTGATTTCCAAACAGGGTTGCAATGAATTAGTTTTTTCCATGCATTTGATCAGTGAGGTTGGACATGTTTTCATGGGCCTAAGGGCCATTAATATTTTCTATTTCCGTGAACAGGCTGTTCAGATCTTTTGCCTGTTAAGTTATTGGTCATTTTCTTATTGATTATAGGAGGCTTTTTACGTGGAAATTACCTCTTTGCATAATATGTGTTTAAAGTGTTTTTTGTTTCTAGCTTGCCTTTTGGTTTCAGCTTGCTGTTTTTTTTTTAACTGCAGAAAAATTTGTCAGTCTTTATAAAAACTGGATGACATGGTTTGATATCATTTAAATAGGCTTACTTCGAGATTGTAAAAAAAAAGTGTACCTTCTAGTATTATGATTTCAGTTTTTTACATTTAAATCTTTGATCAATCTTTATTTTGGTGTTAGCTGATAAATAAAGGCTTAGAGTAAATACATCCTTACTCATCGCAGGGTCACAGCTTAGCTCTGCCTCCTTAAATCCTTTTTTGAGGTAGCTGCTGTGTCAATAATTCTCACTTTTCAGAAATACCAAGTTTCTCTAGGATATTTGAGGTGTTAAGTGGAAATGTTTGGTTTAGTTATTGAGGTCATCCTCACAAAGGCAGAGGACAAACACCTTCCCCAAGTAAAATCCAGGTTAAGTGCATTGAAGTAAATGAAACACCGTGTTCTTGAGAAATATTTGGCGTTTATTCACCTGAGGCTTTTTAATCTTTAGGATTCTTTTATGATTTTATTCTGTTCTCATCTCGTTTAGGTTGCGAGTTATAAGGACTCAGCATCACGTGGAAGCGCTTGTTGAGCATCGCAGTGGCCAGGTTGTGGTTTCAGCGTCCACTCGGGAGTGGGCCATTAAAAAGCATCTTTACAGCACCACAAACGTGGTGGCCTGTGAGAGCGTGGGACGGGTGCTGGCAGAGCGATGCTTGGAGGCAGGAATCAACTTCATGGTCTACCAGCCCACTCCGTGGGAGGCAGCCTCAGACTCGGTATTTTGGTTTCGTGTTTATTTAGAAGGTACTAATTCCCGATGTCAGGTGCTTACATAGTAACGGTAATTGCATTTCTCAGGTTCTTTGCACGTGGCAGGTGCTGAGGTGGGTATCCTGACCTGCAGAGTGGCCCAGAGGGTCAGGATTAGTATCCCCTGTCCTGTGTACAAGTAACCTGAGGCTGGCTTGTCCAGAGTCCATCCAGGAGGGCTGGTGTACAGCCGCAACGTGGACTGCTCTGCTTCCCCGTTCACGTGCTAACATCTCGTGTGTAACGAGACACTATTAGTCTTTGACGTCTCTAAGGTCTCTTCTTATCCGTGTCATTAAGATCGCTTTCTGAAAAACCAGGGGAGGCTTGGAAGTTAGCAAGGAGCAAGTCGGCTGTTTCATCTCCCTTTCTTTTGAGGAGTGAGAAGCACGGTGTATTGTCCGCTTACTGTGCTGACTTAATCTTTTCCTTTTTTCTGATCTTCAAAACCAGATGAAGCGACTACAGAGTGCCGTGACAGAAGGCGGTGTGGTGCTGCAGGAGCCCCGGAGAATCTATGAATGAACTAGAAGCATCGTTCCGAACGTATGGATATAAAGCTGTGAGCTGTTGGGGCGCCTGGGTGGCGCAGTCGGTTAGGCGTCCGACTTCAGCCAGGTCACGATCTCGCGGTCCGTGAGTTCGAGCCCCGCGTCGGGCTCTGGGCTGATGGCTCAGAGCCTGGAGCCTGTTTCCGATTCTGTGTCTCCCTCTCTCTCTGCCCCTCCCCCGTTCATGCTCTGTATCTCTCTGTCCCAAAGATAAATAAACGTTGGAAAAAAAAAAAATTAAAAAAAAATAAAGCTGTGAGCTGTTACATCCTTCAGAAGAGAGCATCTGGAAGAACAGCCAGCTTGGAAGTTTTATACAATCACGTAACAGTGGAATGTTATTGCCAGTTAAGAAGGTCGTCCCTTTCACCCCGTGTGTGTGTGTGTGTGTGTGTGTGTGTGTGTGTGTGTGTGTGTGTGTATTTTGTTGTTGCTCATCAAGGGCTAAATTCTTACCTTCTCTTGGACAGAAGTACCTGAGAAAAGCTGTTGCCAATGATAATTAACTTTCGAAGGACAAATTGTTTATAAGCTAAAGAATAAATGCATATTATGAACACTTTCTGGTTAAATGAATATTTTTTTTTTTTTGCCTTTGAGCTCACTGTGGCAAGAGCACACACACGAGGTTTATGCAAACTGCATGTCACCACGTCCAGCGCAGAGGGTGATCTCAATAAACGATGGCTGTTGCTGCTCAGAGTGTGGACTTTCTTTTTTTAATAGGAAATGCCTGTATCAGTCAATTTATTATAAATAGCCTTAGTGCTGTGACGAAAAGGGACAAATCCTAACCTCAGTTGGGCTCCTGAACCCTAACCTGCAGAAGCAGATTTGAAGGAAGAAAGCACAGTGGGGAACTGAAGGAGCGGTGGAAAGGAGCAGGGCTGGTGTATATCATATGCCATTAATTGAGTTTGTTGGATGGGTGGTGAAGCTGTGCCGGGTGGGAGTCACAGCAGCTCTCTCACGGGAGTGGATTAAATCAAAAGAGGTTAACTACTTCTGGCTATTTAAGACAGATGTGAAGAGGAAGAACATGTAAGCAGTTAGGGTAGCTTCTGGAGCATTTCCTCCCAGTTTTTAAATGTGTATCTCAATTATACACACATAAGTGAAATAACATTACTATTTCCAATCTGAGTATTTGATAGGTTGCTGAAAAAAGCTAAGTATGCACCAACATTTTTTAAAAGTATGTTTGGTTCTGAGAGGCCTTCAAGGGAAGACGTAAAGACCGATGGACTAGTGGCTTCGGAAATTGACAGAGACAAAAATAGAGTTCACCTGGAAGTGACACTGTACGTGGGTCCCCCCCCCCCCCGCCGCAAGGAATAGGTGGATTTTTTTTTTCCCTCGCAAGGATTGTCCCAGATCACCTCTGCAGTTCGATGGGCAATTATTGAGGCTTTTTGCGGAGAGTTTGATAGATGGTATTATAAAGGATGATGCAGACAAAGTGAAGAAAAAGAAGGGGTGTTGGGGGAGGGGAGGGGACGGGGCAGCTCAATACGGGCGAAGTGCGAACAAGTGCTGATCTCAAAGCGGACGAGAGGTGGTCCCTCCACCCTGCCACAGCTGCCGTCCTGACCTACGGACCGCAGTTCCTCCAGGTGCTGTCTACTGGCCTCTTTTCACCCTTCTTCAGGCACCATTTTCTCCCACCACCCGTCCTAATACCCTAGGTCTTGGTAAACCGCACCTTAAAGTCACTGCAGAGATTGCGGCGCGGAGCAAGGGAAACGGGCTTTGGCTGGAAGGCGGGGTCTAAGCGAGCCCCGCCCGCGGCCGAGGTGTAAGGGCGGACACCTGTGGGCGGGCAGGTGGCGGCACGCGGCCAATCGCAGGCTCCCGGGCCGCCCGCTTCCCGTGCGAGCCCTTTAAGGCGGCCGGCGCGGCGGAAGCGCGTGGCTGCACGTGGCCGCACCGGGCGCCCTCGGCGGAGCTGCGTGGCCATGGATGTGGGCGCCGACGAGTTCGAGCAGAGCCTCCCTCTGCTGCAGGAGCTCGTCCTGGGCGCGGACTTCGTGGGTAAGGGCGGGGATTCCGGGCCCTGTCGCCGCATCCCTCTGGCCCGCGGGAGCCTGCACAGGGTGTGGCGCGGGCGGGACAGGGTCAGAGAGGGGAGGCCCAGCCGGCACGCTCGGCAGGCCGCGGGAGGCGCAAAGAGGGCCCTTCCGACGGATGGGGACATTCCTTCTGGGGCCTGGGCCGTGGGACGTTAGGCAGCGATTATGCCTTGGCCCCACTGTGGTCCAGGTAGAGCCGAGCGGATGGGATGAGTGGCCTGGCTTGTCCTTGCTTTGGCTTTCTCCTTTCTGTCTTCTTGACCCCACCTGGCCTCCTGAGTCGAGTACGCTCGCTCACCTGCAACACTTACAACATGAAGAGCCGTGGCAATGGTCTGTGTCTGCGGACTCTCGTCTTTTTTTTGTTTTTTGCCTCCCCCGCAGGTCTGGACATCGAGTTCACGGGCCTTCGTTCTAACCAGTCCCGGCCCCAGCAGATCAGGTAAAGCCAAAGCTGCCTTACATCTGAGCTAGGGAGGGGCTCACCTGTGCCCTTCCGACTGGTGTTCTGGCCACTTATTCTTTCTCTGCAGACACCTTGTTGGCATGGGTTCCGGGGCAGCACCCCCCCTCGTGGGTGTGGGGTGGGGGGGGTGGTCTTTGTCCACTGAGCACTGGGAGTAGGTAATAGTTGTAACAAAGAAAAATGCTGCTTGTGGTTGAGAGATGCTGATCCAAAGTGGAGTCTGGGGTGCCTTCACACCATTTCCTTCCCTGTGGGATGAGATGTCTGTTTTTCCGCAGCCTGTTCGACCTGCCCTCGGAGTGGTATCTAAAGACCCGTCAGAGTGTTCAGCAATTCACAATCTGTCAGATTGGTGAGTTTCTTCTTCAGCTGTTTGCTAGAGTTACTGAAGGAGGGGTTTGTATCGCCTTTGGGTTTCCTGCTGGTAAAACAGCTTTGACTCCCTTCAGAGATGCTGGCTTCAGTTTTGGCCGTGTTGTGCCTGTGGGGCCCGACATTTGGGAACAAGCAGAAACTGAATTAGCTGCACTGTTCCCATGCCTAAGTAAATCGACATTAAAGAATCTGTATCCTCTCTCAAGAAAAAATGCGTGTGGTTTTTGCTTAAAACCTGCAAGAACAAGATCCTGTTATAAAGCATCTCGCTCTGCAGACTTTTTCACTAATGGGGCTTAGACATCTTTCTATATCAGCATAAACAGATTCCCATTCATTTTTTAACAGTCACGTAGTGTTCTAGCTGTGAATGTAGGGATTGACTCAGTCTCCTTATGATGCCTTTTTACCTTTTGTGCATAATCAAACAAGTTGTGTTAACTGTCCTGGTGTTTATGGATGTGTTTGGTATACTACCAGCAGTGGAGTTGTGGAGTTAGTATGTGCATGAAAGTATGAACTTGGGGGGCCAAATGATCCCTCTCCACCAGCCATCTACAGAATTTACACTGACTTCTACTAAAGCACTGAACGTGCCTGGTTTCCTCACTCATGCTGGGTAAGATCAGTCTTCACTTTTTTGCCCACCTGGTAGAGGAAAAATCTAATTGTTCTGATCTACATTAAAAAAAATTTTTTTTAACGTTTATTCACTTTTGAGAGACACAGAGCATGAACGGGGCAGGGGCAGAGAGAGAGGGCGACACAGAATCCGAAACAGGCTCCAGCTCCGAGCTGTCAGCACAGAGCCCAATGTGGGGCTCGAACTCACGAACTGCGAGATCATGACCGGAGCTGAAGTCGGGTGCTCAACCGACTCAGCCACCCAGGCACGCCTGATCTACATTTTAAGTGCTGGGTTAACCTTTTTTGTAAAGGGGTAGGCGATACATTTTTAGGTTTTGCAGATCGTTCACATGGTCTCTGTTACAGCTACCTTTCTGTTGCTGGAAGTTAGCCAAAGATAATATGTAAATGAGCATGGTATGTTTCAATAAAGTTTTATTTACAAAAAAAGGTCTTGAAACAGATTTACCCTTGCTTTTTCTATGCTGAGCATGTGTGTGTGTTCTCTCTCCTTTTGCTATTTTTCTGTTGCAGTTTTTTTCTTAACGGTAAGACCTCTTTGAAAAGTATATGAAACAGCATGTAGATATTTCTGTTGTCTTCCCCTACTTTGAAGTCTTCTTCACTTCACCATAGGGTCTTCTTAGCCATGCAGACATTTTAAAGTCCTTCAGTGTATAAATCTCTGTTTTCTTTAGCATTTCCTCCGGTTAGTTTTAAAACCAGAAAAATGTCAGTTTTCTGTATTTGAAGAACCATTCACAATTACAGTTTAGTAATTTCAGTGTGAATTACAGTTTGAGAGCTCTCCTGTTTCTAATCTTTTTTTTTTTTTTTAAGAGATTATCTTATTCTAAGGCATACAAAGTATCTTTAGGTGCAGAGTACCCGTTTGCAGTGTTTCCTTTCTGCAGCTAACCTTTGATAGCTTTGCTTGGGTATTCACTCCCTCTGTTCTTCTTGCAGGATTGTCTGTGTTTTCCAGTATTGAAGGAGAGTCAAACAAGTATGTATGAAGACCTTTTGCAAAACACCTGGCTCTGGCCCACTAATCTCCTCCACCTGCTCTCCCCTCCGTCTTCGGCCCCGGGCTCTGAAGCACTTTGGCCCTGGATGTTCCGTGTTCTCCTCCCCTTCTGTGCCCTTCCGGCCTCCCGTCCCCTGCAGGTTCTGGCTGCTTCAAGTCTCTCTTGGGGCAGCATCTTTTCCGGGGGTCTTTCCTGGCACGTCGGTGCCCCTCTCCCTGTTTCTGTGAGCCTTCAGGGTAGGTCTAATGAGGGTGGTGTGACTCCTGGACACCAGCAGGCAGAAAGCGTGCTGAACGGTGGACTCAGGATGGGGGTGGACTCTTCCCCGAGGGCAGGATCTCTGCCTTTTTCCTTTGGCCCCAGCGCAGTCAGCAGTACTAGAAGTGGCCAACGTTTAGGTACTTCTCAAGTGAAAGAAGTAATTCGCTTAGAACCCTGCTCTGTGGGCTAGAACTGAAAAAAATGTCTTTGGCTTTTTTTTTTTTTTTAATGTTTATTTTTTTATAGGTATGTAGCCCATTCATGTAACTTCTTTCTCTTCCCCACGACGTTTGGGGTTTTGGATTCGGAGTTCTCTTTCCAGGCTTCCAGTGTCCAGTTTCTGAATCAGTATGGCTTCGACTACAACAAGGTATGGCAGCAGAGCGGGGAAGGGGAAGGTTTTTGTTTTTTGTTTTTTTAAAGCTTTATTTATTTATAATAAGAGCGCAAGTGGGAGAGGGACAGAGAGAGAGGGAGAGAGAAAATCCCAAGCAGGGTCCACCCTATTAGCACAGAGCCTGACACAGGGCTCGACCCTATGAACCATGAGATCATGACCTGAGCCGAAATCGAGAGTCCGATGCTTAACCGACTGAGCCACCCAGGTACCCCAGAGATAGGAAGGTTTTAAAGGTTCTTTGGTCCAGCTGGGCTGCGTCTCATTTCCTGTGCACGTGAGACTGGACAAGGAGGGCTTCTTTTTCATCTGCTCCTGCTGCACAGAGGATGCCTCCACTAGTCTGCTTGTTCTCATCCTGTCTAGTTTCTCAAAAACGGGATCCCATATATGAATGAAGAACAGGAGAAGAAAATCAAACACAACATCCTGACTGGGAACTGGAAAGTTCGCAGGTAAAGCCTGTTTCTCCAGGTGCTTCGTGGGTTTCTGTTTCTGGTGTTTTTTCACGTATCCTGTGGGTAGGTGTGCTGGCTCGAGAGCACAGTGACCTCGCGGCGTCACCTTTAACCGGGGTGGCTTCGGCAGTATGCAGTCAGCCAAACGGGACCGCTCAGAGTGACGGTGGTTCCGTTCCTTCCGCTGCGATGAGCGCCCTCTTGCTGCATCAAGTATGATCTTTATGTTCAAAAGTGAAGGGAAGCGGGGAAGAACCGACTCTTGACTCAGTACTCCAGTGGAGAAGCAGGCACTCCATTCTGGTGCCACGGCAGGGAGGGGCTCTGCGGGACTCCCTGTGACGCGTTGTGCTGGCTTTCCGTGTGATCCTGGGGAGGTTTCAGGGGTAAATCCCGGGTAACCTTGACCATGCTGGTCGTAGGCCTCGGCGTGGACCTACTGCCTCATGTTCTTGAATCTGAGTGCTCCCGAGGGTGGGGTCTCTGCCTCTCTTTTTTGGCCCCAGGGCCAGTTGTCCTACTGGAAACCCCGTAATGCCGTAGAGCTGGGCCAGGAGTGATGCAGTGACAGCATCGCGTGGTCACCTGGGCCCCAGACAGGCCCTGCAGTCAGTTGTATAGGGCTCAACCAGTCACTTCAGCAATTTGAGCTTTAGAGTCTTGCCTTTATCGGGAGGGGGCTTAAATTAGACCAGTTTTAGCTCTGGAATGTTCTGGCTGATTATCAGGTCCAGATAACTACGTACTATTGGAGGTGGGGGGTTTTGTTTGTTTGTTTTTGTTAAGCCCTACACCCAAGCTGGACCTCGAAACCACAACCTCAATATCAAGAGTTGCATGTTCCACTGACTGAGGCAGCCAGGCGCCCCCAGAAGTTTTGGGCTTTTTTCTTCCCCCCTGAAATCCTCATTCATGGATTTTCAATAAAAATGTCTCTTTTTGTGAGAGGAAAACTATTTGAATTTTTAACCTTCTGTTATTTTCAAATGTTGGGGAAGAGTCTTTCCTCATCTCAAAATAACATCATGTTCTTGTGTCCCTAACATGGGAGAAGATGTGCTTACCAAAGTTCCTGTCTTTTCCTTATGTCACCAGATGGTGCTTTATTGTCCCAAAGGCCGAATTAAGCAGACAGGCCTGACTGTAGTGCTCAGCGTTGGCTCGCTCCCAAGGCCTCTTCCTGCATGCGTCCCAGTGAGGCAGAAAGGATGGGGCGTGCCCCTGCGAATGTATGGGAGAGCATAGGCCAAGCGTCTGGCTTTCTGTTGCAGAGCAAGGCTCAGAAAATAGTCCCTTTGGGGTCCATTCTGTTGCCCGGATCACCGTGTTAAAGCTGGCACCCTCCAAACCCCTGGCACGTTCACACTGTCTTGAGGTTCTGTGGTTCCCGTGGTTTTCTCCAACCTCCCATTTCTGTCTGCCCGCCTTCAGTTCTCTGGATAAAGACCAGATCAAGGTGGTGATTGATGAGGTGACACGGTGGCTGGACCTGGCGGAGGAGGGCGACTGGATGACTCTCCCTGGTATTGCTGGTAGGCAGGAGGCTCTCCCCGAGCCTGGGAGTGTTGGGGCTGGTCACTGGCAGGTGTGGGGGTCGGGGGAAACGTACCCCCTCTGTCTTGTGGATCCTGGGCGTCAGCTCAGCAGGCACGTTGTCCTTGGGGTTAGATCAAGCTCTGACCTCAACTCAGAAGCTGGAGGCATTCTGATCTGTTTTGTTTTGTTTGGTTTTGTTTTTACATTTGCTTATTTATTTTTGAGAGACAGCACAAGCAGGGGAGGGGCAGAGAGAGAAGGAGACACAGAATCTGAAGCAGCATCCAGGCTCTGAGCTGTCAGCACAGAGCCCCACGCGGGGCTTGAACTCACAAACCACAAGATCATGACCTGAGCCGAAGTTGGACTCTCATCCGCCTGAGCCACCCAGGCACCCCATACCTGTTCGGTTTTTTTAATTAAAAAAAACAACAGCAACTTATTTTTGAAAGAGCGAGAGCAGGGGAGGGGCAGTTAGAGGGAGACAGAATCCAAAGCAGACTCCGTGCCGTCAGCACGGAGCCCGACGCGAACCACGAGATCGTGACCTGAGCTGAAGTCAGTCAGTCAACAGACTAAGCCACCCAAGGGCCTCTGTGTTTATCATTTTGAATTTTTTTTTTCAACGTTTATTTATTTTTGGGACAGAGAGAGACAGAGCATGAACGGGGGAGGGGCAGAGAGAGAGGGAGACACAGAATCGGAAACAGGCTCCAGGCTCCGAGCCATCAGCCCAGAGCCCGACGCGGGGCTCGAACTCACGGACCGTGAGATCGTGACCTGGCTGAAGTTGGACGCTTAACCGACTGCGCCACCCAGGCGCCCCTGTGTTTATCATTTTGAAAGAGAACTTTATGACCTTCAGCGTAGTGTGCTAACGTGGTGGCCGTCAATAGCTGTAACCCCCACACAGAGACCCTTTGGGGTCCTCCGTTTCAGAGTGGCCGGGACATCAGCTTCGGGAACGGATGCCGTGTCGTCCTGTCCTGTGGGCTTCTGGCCGCGGCATGCCGAAGCGCTCCACTTGTTCCATGTAGCTCTCCACTTCCCTTCCTCCTCTCGAGGGGAAGGTGAACCGCCGTCTGTGGCGGTTCCACATGAGCCTTGTGTCTCCTTGCCGCAGGCTTCCAGGCCTTTGAGATCCAGCTGGTGCTGAGGCAGGCCCTCCCCAACATCTGGACGGTCCTGAGAGACCAGGGGGTGAGTTCCCGCCTGGGGGTGGGCAGCCTCAGGGGCTCTGTTTCTCCCTTGGCCTCTGAGAAAGGCTCTCTCTCGTCTCCCCCCTTTTGTGAGATTATGGCTACGTTCCCAGGAACCCGGGATTCAGAGGACTCGTCTCTACTTTTGTCTCAGATCATAGTGAAAAAAGTGAGCAAACAGCATCGCTGGTACCTTGAGAACACCTCCTGCGATCGAGAGAGCTGTTGGAAGGAGAAGATTCTTCTCTCTGCGAGGGGTTTTTCTGTGTTTTTCCAGATGCTGGTGAAAGCCCAGAAGGTAGGGAAAAATCTCTCTTCTTGGCCTCCAGCCGTCTTTCGTATTTCTGACCATGGTGATGCGCTGCGGCTGCCAACAAGAATGAGATGCCTTGAGATAGAAGCGGTCCGTTCTTGTTGATAACCGGCTTTCTGGATGTAGCCTTCTTTCCCCAGATCGCGACGGGTTAAGCGGGGACAGAGGGTCTGCATAAAACACTAAGGTTCCCGACCCCCACGTCATGACTAGCTGACCCGGAACTGCTTGGGGGGAATTGCTTCAGTTTAGCCCCCGGCGTGGACCCTGCCCCACATCCCTCCAAGCCCTGCTCGTCCTCTTTCTGGCATCTGCGCATAGGGGCCGCTTCTCATGGGAGGGGGTGGTGAGGGGGGATACTGTGTGGTGGGATCTCAGGGTTCTGATGCCGGGGGGGGGGGGGGGGGGGGGGGGGGGATGGGGGGGGGGGTGCTCGGGGTTTTTCCCCCCCCCCCCCCCCCCCCCCCCGCGGGAGAATGTGGACCCAGGATGTCTGGTTTTAACCCTCCTTTCTGCCGCCTGTCCATCCCTCCAAGCAGCCCTTGGTGGGCCACAACATGATGACAGACCTACTGCATCTGCACGAGAAGTTCTTCCGGCCGCTTCCAGGTATGGGCGTGCCCGCCACCCCCTCCCGGTCTTCCCTTCACGTCCAGACGGGGTTTGGGCCCCTGTCCTGCCCCAGGGTAGCCCCTCCACGTACCCCTCCCCGGGACCCGCGGGCTTCCGGGGGTCTGGCGGATCTGTGCCTGTTCCCTTTATCCCCCAGTGCAAGCCAGGTGACTTTCCGGCAGAAAGACTTCCATTCGGCTTGATCCCGTCCCCGCCTTGATGGCAGCTGTCGTGTACCATTGCGTGAGACCTTGTGGGATCAGAAATGTGAGGAGAGAGGAAGCTGCCTTCCGTCTCCGCTATAATCCTAACGCTTTGATTCCTGGGGCGCCCCCCCCTCCCCCGGGACTTATCACAAATTTGATCGCGCTACATGATTTTGCATTTGGCTTCCCCCCCACTTACCCAAAGCATTTATGCCGTTAACCTAACGTCATTTCGGTGGCTGTGTGGCCTTGTCTTCTGGCTGTGCCACACTTTGCCTGACTGGTGCCCTCATCGGATGTACGACAGTGTCCTGCAGCCGTTAAAGGCTTGGACTCGAGAGCCCTGCTTCTGTCGTCCTCCAACCCTCCTCACACGTGTTAGCTCCGGCAAGGTGCTTTCTCAGTTTCCTTGCCTGTAAGAAGGGGGTGATAATAATGGCGCTATCCTAGTATTGGGGGATTAAATGAAATAGTGTACGTTGTCTAGATTAAAAGGGTGGGAAAGTTTTAAGACTTCCCCGGAAATGATAAAACCCCTCAGTTTGAGCATATGGAGAGAATCGAGGGACAAGTAGGGGTAAAATTAATGCGCGCTGGCCAGAAAAACCAAGACAAAACAAAACTGCTGGGAGAACAAAACCTGGGTAAGAAAGGAGAGGTTGGGGACCACGGCCTGGCCCCTGTGAGAGCAGGAAGGGTGGGGAGGGGTGTTAGGGACATGAGGGGGCATTGGGGGCAGAGAGGGGAGCAGGGGGCAGAGCCAGGGATGAGACGGGCTGTCCTCTCACCCAGCGGGCAGTCGACAGGTGGATGCGTAAAACTGGGGAAACCCAACCCGCAGCACAGCGCCTTTGCAGGTCTGGGAACAAACACCCAGAGAAAGAACATGGAAAGCGCTTGCCTGGGGAGCGGGCAGAGGAGAGTGGGGTTTGCTTTGGTTTGTTTTGCCATAAATCTCTTTAAACTCCATACAGGTAGTCCTTTGATAAATATACCAATTAATAGCTTAATAGCTTTTTTTTTTTTTTTAATCAGGGCACTTAGAATTTTTAGTTGATTTTTTTTTTTTTCTGTTTTCCTCTAAACAGTCCCTTACAGACCATTTCATACCCGCTTTTCAATAGCACTTCTTTCTCCCTGTGCGCGTTGGCTCACACCACAACTACGTTAACTAGCGTTGACAATAGCCAATATCCTGAGTTTATTGGAAAACCGTCTGGCTTTCACCACCACAAAAGGTGATGGCAGGTTGGTTTGAGATTTAAAATCCTTAATGACTAGGAGAAAGGATGTTTTTAATTCCCATTTTGTTCTGTTTTGCTTGCCTTGTTTGTGAATTAGTGTTGGTGACAAGCTAGGTTGGAGAATCTTCCTTCCCATTTTTATCTACATACTCCCTTCTATCTGGTGTTTTGCTTCAGAAAGCTATGATCAATTTAAGCTGAATATTCACAACCTATTTCCTGTTCTCATTGACACCAAGAATGTGACAAAGGACATCTGGAAGGTAAGGAACGGGATTGCTTTGTCCCAGTTTGTTAAAGTTTGTTTACGGAGAGCCTGAGCTCCTGAGAGTGCAAGCAGGGGAGGAACAGAGAGAGAGGGAGGGAGGGAGGGAGGGAGAGAGAGAATCCCAAATGGGCTCAGCCCTGTCAGCAGAGAGCCCGACATGGGGCTTGAATCATGACCTGAGCTGAAGTCGGACACTTAACTGACTGAGCCACCCATGTGCCCTCACTCCGTCTCTTTTTTAAAAATTGTTCCTCAAATCCTTCTCTCCTATTTTACAACCAGTAACAACTTCCTTTGTATTTTCACGTTGGGTTATCATCTTAGCTTGTAAGTTTTTTCCTTCCCTCATCCAAGTTCCCATGTTTTGACGGAGTTGTATGTAGCTTGTCCGATCTAAAGCACCACACGGAGCAGTTTGTTCTAGAGCTTGATACGTGCGTGATAAGTATCTGCGGCCTGCTCAACAGGGTGGGGAGGCTCTGAGGGCTCTTAACGATCTCTGCTGAGCCTTAAGGTCATGGGTTTCAACCCTGGGCACGATACCATCACCTGGGAAGCTAAATCCTGCCATCTGGACCCCACCACCAGCTTCCTATGGTTTAGGGGGCTGGGGGTGCAGTGGTGTTTCTAATTTTTTTTTTTCAACGTTTTTATTTATTTTTTTGGGACAGAGAGAGACAGAGCATGAACGGGGGAGGGGCAGAGAGAGAGGGAGACACAGAATCGGAAACAGGCTCCAGGCTCCGAGCCATCAGCCCAGAGCCCGACGTGGGGCTCGAACTCACGGACCGTGAGATCGTGACCTGGCTGAAGTCGGACGCTTAACCGACTGCGCCACCCAGGCGCCCCAACAGTGGTGTTTCTAAAACTCCCAGGTGACTTCTGTTGCACAGTTAGGGTATGAATTGCACATGGAGAAGGGAGGCACCCAACTGGCTTGAATGCTTCTTAGAACTTAAACTGAGGAACAGAGAGAGGGGAATCAGATCAGCATTTTAAAGCCCGAAGCTGGTCACCTAACTATTCAGTAAGGGAGCTACAAAAAAGGCATTGGGTTACTTGGTACCCCTTTGCTTAGAGCCATGTTTATCATTTGTCCCTCCCCAGTTTCCAGCTCTTCCGCGGGTCTGTGATGCTGTGCATCTCCATGTGACAGAGTCCAAGGGTGAAGCAGGAAGGGTGTGGGCTGATCGGAGGGAACCCACGTGTTCTTGCCACACAAGCGGAGAGGAGCTCGGGGTGACCTGGCGTTGCCCAAGGCTCTCCGGTTCTTAGAGCACCTGGTGTCCACATGTGTGTCCTTGGCCATGGTCTGGTGCCTTGGAGGCATATGTTTACAGAACCCCTTAGACACGTGCCTTTGTAGGAAGGTGGTAGGAGTTATTGCAGTTTTTCTAGCCTAGGGTATTGGGTACCTTCTAGAAAACCCAAGGGTGCTGCTAGGGCCCTAATCAAGGGATAAAGACCCTGATCTTTGAATAGAAAGAGGAGTTTATAGGAATTATTTTCCAGGATCCTTCAGTGGCCATCGGCAATCCCCAAGCGGATAAGAAAAGCACAAGTTTTATTCTGATTTGTTCCATAATTCTAGGAACTGAATTTCCCAAGGGTTTCAAATCTCTCAGAAGTTTATGAAGTCCTAAACAGGTAAGGAGGCTGTTTTTTTTTGCGGGGGGAGGGAGCTGCTCGTAGAGCAGGGGGTTCTTGATGGGGGGTGGGGGGATTTTACTCCCCAGGACACATCCTTTTGGTCGTTGGGGGGTGGGGAGGGCTGTCGTGTCTGGCAAGTAGACAGGATGCACAGGACAGCCCCCAATGGCAAAGAATTCTCCAGCCCCTGACATTCCTGTGCTGAGGTTGATAAACTCTGCCTAGAGGGGCAGGAAGCAGGTAAAATGTCTACAGCTACTGAAGTATATGGTGGTTTCTCGTGGCCAGGGTTTAACTTCTTTTGATGTCTTTCTGATTGGAGTGAAAAGCTCTAGCACAACAGGCTTCTTTCCTTCAGTGCCCTGATGTTTGTCCCCCCGCCTGCCGTGGTGTGGGTGGGCACGCTCTGAACACTTGAGTGAATGGCCCCGGACCTTCCTGCAGGAGCGGTGGCTCCCACTTCCCCTCACAGCCCTGATCCGCTGTGGTCTGGGGGCCTGCTGGTGGGGATGCGGTGCCTGGAAGGCGCCAGGGTGGGGGTGCTGTGCCTTTCCGTCCTGGGGGGAGGTGGGGGGGGGGGAAGCAGCAAACCTGAGCAATGGCAGCTGGAGGTGGGACCGTTCTGGAAGGACGCCTCTGTCTGCGATTGTCCTGTGACAGCCCGCAGGGGTGCCCTGCGGCTCAGCATGTGACGGTCTCCTCTGGGTCCTCATGCCTCATGTCTCCTTCCTCCGATGGCCTTCCTGGGCCCCATTTCCCGGAAGAAATGGGGCCCAGATGCAGGAAGGGTCCCCTCCCCTCCCCTCCAGACCTCTGCAGTGTTGTCCTTTGTGGCAGGATCTCCTGCCAGTCGGCACATGTGAGCGCCTACTGTGTGCAGGGTCCAGGCAGGGAAGGGCTGCCCTCCGCCCACCTGCCCAGCCTCTAGTCCCGTTGTCCCTCCGCTGGTTGGATGGCCTCCCTCTCGGGGCCCTCCTCCTGGCCCTCTCCTTTCCCTCGTCATCAGCCCGACCCAGAAACGACAGCTCCCCACTTGACTCTCTTCTCGCAACATGGTCTTTGTTCTTATCTTTGCGACTTATCTTCAGGGGCCTCTACTTCGCCTCGGCCCACCGAGGCCGGGTTTTCTTCCTTCACGGAACTTGCTCTTGTGAGCTTGCCCAGTGCAAACTCCTCCGCGGTCTCGGCCGATGGGCTGACTCATGGGTGCGTTCCTGGCACCCCGGGCCCCTCTCTTCCTGCACCGTTGATGGTAGCCTCTGGTGGAGTTGTGGAGGGTTTTCGTTTCTAACTCACTCCCGTGGGCTCTTGTTCTTCCACCCCTCCCCCTCGCTCCCAGGGTCGCTCCTCGGCCTCCTTCTTGCTCACTGCTGTGTCCCCGGGTGACCGAATCCACCCCTCTCGCTTCAGCTACCGCCGCCGTGACTGCCGTTCGGACCTCCGGGGCCCCCCTGGCGAGCCGCCTGTCTGCCTGATGTTCCTACCCCACGTGGCCGCAAGCGCGTCTAACCTGGCGTTGTTCTCTGCCCCCCAAACCCACTGCTGTGCTGGAGCAGCTTCCTCTACGTCCTTCTGGTGCCGTGCTCAGGGCTGGTGTGCGCGCCAGAGTTTTGCCCGTTACTAACGGGCTCTGAATCTAGACCTCTCGGGTTTGAGCCCCAGCTTTGCGACCCGGTGGCTTGCCAGCAACCTTGAGAAAAGTAGTGTCTCTGGGCCTGAGTTTCATGGCCTGTGACCCGAGAAAATGACTCTAGGTGACGCACAGGCCGCCGTGGGACTTCCTGTGCTCATTGGTGAGAAAGGACCGAGACCTGTGCCTTGCGCTGGGCCTGCGGCTGTGACACGTTCGCCACTGGCCGTGCTGCTGACGGTCCTAAACCGAGCAGCCACTCTCCTTGAACAGATGAGGAAACCAGTGTTCCGAGACACTGGGCACAGACCCAGTTCTCAGAAGCTGTGGCGGAAAATGGAGGGAAGGTCTTCTCGTTGAGTGGGGGCACCCGTGCCACAGCCGAGACCTGCACGGGCCGAGCCAGCCATGTCTGCTGGTCAGGCGAGTTCTGTCTGTCTTCCGCCCTGAATGTCTATAGTCAAGTCTGCCCTTCTCTGCATCCCCAGGATCACTGCCCCAATCTTTATTTTCCTTTTTTTTTTTTTTTTTAATTTTTTAACGTTTATTTTTGAGAGACAGAGACAGAGCACAAGCGGAAGAGGGGCAGAGAGAGAGGGAGACACAGAATCTGAAGCAGGCTCCAGGCTCTGAGCTGTCAGCACAGAGCCCAATGCAGGGTTGAACTCACAAACTGAGATCATGACCTGAGCTGAAGTCAACTGCTTAACTGACTGAGCCATCCAGGTGCCCCCAAGTATTTTTCATTCCAGGGATGTTGGTAGCCCCATGGGTGCCTCATGGCCTGTCCTACCTTGTTTCCCACTGCTGCTCAAGTGCTCTTTTAAAAAAAAAATTTTTTTTTTAATGTTTGTTTATTTTTGACAGACACACCCCGGGGGGGGGGGGTGCAGAGAGAGAGAGGGAGACACAGAATCCGAAGGAGGCTCAGGGCTCTGAGCTGTCAGCACAGAGCCCGACGCGGGGCTCAAACTCCCAGACCGTGAGATCACGACCTGAGCCGAAGTTGGACGCTCAACCAACTGAGCCACCCAGGTGCCCCTCAAGTGATCTTTTAAAATGTGAACTTGACTGGCCTGTGTTTCTCCTCTGCCTTTCTGATACTCCTCAAGCACCTCCCCCTGCCCCCGCTGCCAACAGCTGAGCTCTTTCACTGGCCCCTGCCTTTCCCTCGGGGGCTCCAGCCACACACACACACACACACACACACACACAGGTCAGGCCTTGCTCCCTTTCCCTCACTGCCTTTGCGCCTTCATTGTGCGAGAGATGCCAGACGCCTCCCCATCGCTTCAGCCAAGCGAGTTCCTGTGGTTCAGGACTCATGGAGTGCTTCCTCCTTCAGGAAGCTTTCCGTCCCTCCTGCCCACAGCCTCTGTACCCTCCAGTGCACTGTTAGTGCCTCGGGCGCTGCAGGGCCAGCTCTGTATGTGTCCTTTGGGTCACCAGGTGCGTGCTCCCTGGGCAGAGCCAGTGTCAACTTTATCCAGGTTCCTCACTCAGGCTAAGCGTGTGGCCAGTACTCTAGTGACCTAGTAGCAGCCTCTCTCGCCGTCTTCACCTGTGCTGCTGCCTGCTTACTGAGACCTCATCCGCCTGTTCCTGGACCTGTGCCTTTTTGTTTCTTTCAAAAAGGCACCCCAGTCCTGGGGACGCTTTTAGTTATATTAGCATAAGACGGTGAGGAGATACCAAGAAGGGCTTATTTTCAGTGACTGCTTTTTCTTTTTTTAATTTCTTTTTTAACGTGTATTTTTGAGAGTGAGAGAGACACAATCTGAAGCAGGCTCTAAGCTGTCAGCACAGAGCCCGACGCGGGGCTCAAACCCACGAGCTGTGAGATCATGACCTCAGTCGAAGTTGGATGCTTAACCGACTGAGCCACCCAGACGCCCCTCTGTGACTATGCTTTACGCTGTTTTTCTTCTGTACTAGTGACTTGAATCCTACCAAAAATTCCGGGCCAGTGATTATTCACGCAAGCAAGTGCGAAAAATACGGTATGTTCCCGTGAGCTGGGGCCACCCCATAGGCAGCTGAGTATTGGCCTGGTCTCCCCGTGGGGAGGTGGCCCCCATAGGGAGGCTATGGCCTGGTCTCCCCGTGGGCAGGTGTGTGTGGGAGGGTTACGTGGGTGCTCCATCATTTTCCTGTCTGTGTTCCACGTGACCCCCCCCACCCTGAAAAGGAGTCCTTCTGGAAGGCTTCACGACCTCCTGGGGGGCGTCTGCTCCCCTTTGACATGTGACTAGCCTGCTGGGTGGCTTTCTGCCTCGGCTTCCTGCTGCCGTGGGGGATCTGGGGTGAAGGTGGGTGCGGGTGGGAAGAAGGGCACACCCGTCTCTGGAGGAGCGATGGTTGGTGGTGGTGCGTGTGCGGCCAGCACGGGTGTGGAGCTGGGCGGAGAGGAGGTTCCTTGTCCAGGCCGCGTTCTGACGGCTGCCTGATTCTCTCCCGCTTCTGGAACACGGCTTCAGCTGAGACCAAGTACCCCCACGAGGCTGCGTATGATGCTTTCCTCTGTGGCTCAGGTGAGAGTTGCTGTCGTTACACTTGGTGGGGGGAGGCTCACGCTTTATTGGGGATGATCCCCCCTCCCCAATCCCGAGGCTCTCCGTTCATTTCTAGGTGGGTTGCACATCACAGAAATCATGGCTTTGCATGTTTTGATAAGGGGAGCTGGTCGAGGCTGGACGTCTGTTATATCTCTAGCGTTTTGTCCCCAGTTCTTCTGAAAGTGGCACATTTGCTCCTGTGGAGAGTACATGGGTGAGTGTTCCTTCCATCCTGTTACGGGAACGGGGCTCGCTGGGTGTGAGCTAAGGCTCCCGGCTCCCGCGGCTGTCCCAAAGGGAGCGTGTGGGGCGCTATGTACACGCAGTCCCTGCCCGGGGAAGCAGACTTCCTCCTCAGGGTGGCCTTCCCTGCTGGTCCTGGCCCCTGTGTTCCCACTGGGAAAACTCACGTGCCGGGAGGCCGAGGCGGTAAGGCCAGCTGTGCCTCCCGGGGTGTAAGCTTGCTTGGTTACCTGCCTGTTCTTCATCACTGTGTCACAGTGAGGTAGGAGGGCTAAGTGTCCAGGCCGATAAGGGACCCCTCCTGGGGGTCCCCACAGTCAGGCCGGGGAGAAGGAGGGACTGGGAATCGGGCATATAGGAAAGTGTTTCTAAAACCCCAGATTGGAATGCGTGGTGACATCATCCTCGACGCTTCCAGCATCCGCTCATAGGCGGTGACACCACACGTGAAATACACATTCTGTAGCGCCGGCTGGGTGTCCGTGTTTGTTGTGTAGGATTTGGGCCAGGTGAGGAGCTCATCAGAATTGAAACACAGGGTCCTTGAGGCCGACTTGGAAACCTTTGCGGACCAGTGAAAGCTAATAACTTTGGACTAATCTGTTAACCTTGGTACTGCCTTTTTGTCTGTTTTGGTAATGGACGTTATGCATAGCAATCCTCTGAACTATTGATGTGAGGCTTATAACTTAAATAGGAAGTCCGCCCCCTCTTGCTCCTCCCTGAGCTCTGACCGCATCTCCGTGCTCCCTGGGAGGTACCCACGTGCCAGACGGTGAAGGCAGCTAACAGCCCGAATGGCAGAAAATCTCCTCTGTTCTTCTCCCTGTCTTCTAGAACTTTTCCGGTCCAGATGACCCCAGTGTCCGACCTCCCATCCTCCTCCTTAGCGTCCGGAAGTGGCACCTGGGTGCCTTACATCCTTTTATTTGATTGAATCCTCATGACCTAAAAGCCCTCCTAGATTTAGAGAAGTTCTATGGCTGCTGGGCCTGCCTGGCTCCAAGGCCTGTGTCTTCTCACAGACCTGTGCTCAGGGGTCTGGTGGTGTCTGGACAGAGGCAGGGCGTGGTGGGTCGAGGGGTGAGGGACGGCCTTTTGGAATCAAGGGTGATGGTCCCATCAAGGGATGATAAAGTGGACCTGGGGACAGCGGCCTCTCACGAATTCTCTGAGCCCATTGCTAATGTTTGTCAAGGGATCTTTACCAAAGTGGAAGTTCTGCTTTGGCCTGGGCCTGGACAGAGCTCTGAGATTGGCTGGTTGGGGGAAGCACGTGGACTTGGAGGGAGGAAGGGCCTTCCCCTGTTGTCCCCGGACCCTCAGCTGTGGCCGAGGACCTGTGTGTAACCGTTGGCATGCCTGAGTGCTCTGGGCTTTTCTCTGTCCCCGTAGAGCTGGCTCCCTGCCTGAGCTGTCCTTCCCTCTGTACCTCGATGTGCTGGCTCCCTATGTGAACCAGGTGAATCTTATCCGAGCCGGGGTCCCTAAGATCGTGAGTAGCTTTTGTTTTGCTCCTTCCCCTACTCAGCCGCATGCGGGGAGCAGTCTGGTTTGGGGGTCTCTCAGAAGGGGGCGCTCCCGCCCTGCTAGGCTTATTCTGTGTCTTCCTGCCCAAACCCGTGTGGACGCGCTCGTTCCTTCCTTCCCCTCCCAGCCCAGACAGAGCCCTTCCTAGCCTCTCTCAGGGTCTTCAAACCCTGGGGTAGGTTGCCAGTAGGAATGGCAGAGAATCTCCTTTCTTCTCCCTGTCTTCTAGAACTTTTCTGGTCCAGATTACCCCAGTATCCGACCTCCCATCCTCCTCCTCAGCGTCCGGAGGTGGCCTGGGGTCAGCGAGCAGCAAGTGTATCGTGAGTTTCAGAATCTCTGCAAGTTCGATGTCCGGCGACTGTCACGGAGCCAGTTCCTGCTCTTGACCAATAAGTTCAAGGAGTAGGTGCCTGGGTTCTCAGCCCGTCCTCCCACCCCGCAGCCCGCCCTGTCTCCTTGCGGCCTCCTGCTGCCTGCTCAGAGATGCAGGGCTGGTACTTGCGTGCCTGACCTGAGACCCTCTTTTGGCAGCGCTCGGAGCATCCTGAGGGAGTACCGGGGCCACCCCACCCTGCAGATCTCCCTCTATCGGTACTGGAGACACTCCCCTGACATCAACTGCTTGTTGCAGTAAGTGACCAGGGCCGAGGCTGCCCTCTGGACTGGCCCGCGGCGCCAGCTGGGGCTGAGTGGGGCACGGTTCCCTGGCTAGCGTGTGGTCAAGGGGTCCTTGGCGCGTATGGTGGCCTGAACGTTAGTCAGTGAGACCGGACAGGGCTCTAGTAAACGTCCGCTGTGTTGGGTGCTGGCCTAGGTTCTAGGCCTTCGTCAATGAACAAAGCGCAATCTTGCCCTTGTGGAACTCACACTCCAGTGGGAGGTGACAAGCAGGTGAATTGCATGACAGATCAGGTGACAAGTGTCTGTTAAAAAGAAGAGCCCGTCAGGAGGTGGGAGTGGAGGGCCAGAGAGGGGCGGACAGTTAAAGGAGAAGGTGGGACCCCATTAAAGTCTCCAGGGAGGTGAGGGAACGAGCCAGGCAGAGCGCGGGGGTGGACCGTGTCCAGGCAGCGGGCGGAGGCCCTCGAGAGGGGCCACGAGGAGAGAAGGGACAGGTACGTGGGCCGGATGGGCTGGAGGGCTGGAGGGCTGCGGGTGAGGGCCGTGGGCGAAGCCTCGGGTGGTCAGAGGTTTTCAGCAGAGGTGGGACACAGACTGCAGAGGACACGGAGGGCCAGGGAGGAAGTCGGGGAGCCAGGCAGGCGTGCCATCGGCTTTTGGGGCTTGGACTGCATGGCAGCAGAGGGGGGCGCCCAAGGGGGTCTCGGGCAGACTGGAGCAGGGTCGAGTTTGAATCGGGGTTTTTTGGCCCGCGTAACTGAAAGGTGGAGTTGCTTCGTAAGGGTTTCGGCTTGCCGGTTGGGAGCCGCATGTATAGAAAACGGCATGCTTGAAGACGTTCGGCCCCTTGGCGATGTTTTCCTGCCTGCCAACCTTTGATGTAAACCGCTAGGAGGACGACCGGTCCGGGTGGGTCTCGGAGCCCTTCTGCAGAAGCTCGAGCTGGGGAAGTGACGGGAAGACAGGAAGGTCTGGGTCAACAGAGCGGGGGGCCCGCGTGTCTGGGCTTTCACGCCTGCCAGTGCACACGCAGCCGTCTGGCCAGCCGGCACCGCTGACCCGCGCTCTGTCTTGCAGGGTCTGTGGCGTGGTGGCCACCTGGGCCCTCCTCGCTCTCGTCCTCGGAAGACCTGACCCCTGAGCGTGGCCTGCAGCCTCTGTCCCATCTCCGTGCCTCTCCGGGACAGCCGTCCGCATGGGGCTCCTGTGGCTTTTGTGTAAATCGTACCTTTCTCTGCAGACCGATCTGTGCAGTCCTCATGAGGAACTTTGTTTTCAAATGTCAAATTGTATAACTATTATCAACGATAAAGAAATCCTTAGAAGTGGAACTTTCGTGGCCCAGACTTTTCTTTTTGTAAATGGGACAAGTTCCCACCTCTGGGAACTTAAGCTAATGTTCCAGAGGGTCTCATGTGCAGACAACTAGCCCTGGACGCCAGGTGAACAAAGGGCCACGTTATTTCTGGGAGAGAAATTCTTGGCCAATAGGCTGCTTGGGATTTAAATCTGGGAAATGGCCTAAGTGTCCATGTGCATCTTGTGATGTTTTGATAACATTTTTTGATTTATAATGTTGAACATTCACTTCAGAAGCAAGAATTACCCAGGGGCACCTGGGTGGCCCGGTCGGTTAAGCATCCGGCTCTTGGTTTTGGCTCAGGTCGTGAGCTCACAGTTCATGAGTTCGAGCCCCGAGTCGGGCTCCACATGGCTGGTGCAGAGCCTAGTTGGGATTCTCTCTCCCTCCCAGTCTCTCTGACCCTCTCTGGCTTGCTCGCTCGCTTGTTCTCAAAAAAGAAAAATTAAACAAAAAACAAAACTTCTCCATCCCACAGCTGTGTCCCCTGAGGGGCCAGGAAGACTCGGGTTATTTTGTTTCCTCTGTGGTGCTCCACACCCGCCATGCCCACACTGTACTCAGCTTTATGAGTAGCTGTTCTCCGCTTTATGAGTAGCTGTTCTCCATCGGGAGCAGAACTTGGCTGTTTGTGCAATCTTGAAACTTCACTTATGATTCAGCAGAACCTTCCTAAATGGGGGCGGGGAGGGGGTGCCGCTGTTTCCTCCATAAAACGGGAGTGTTAGTGGTGGCAGCCGCCCAGTCGGGAGCTGCCTGTCCTGAGGGACGTGAGCGCCAGATGGGGCGCTGTCCCTCGAGATTCGGGGCAGCTCATGGTCGGGCCAAGGACACCGAACTCCCAGGTGGCGGGAGGGAAGTTTTACCCCTTTGTCCACACAGCATCCTAGTGGGACGCCCCCCCTTCCCCAGTCGGATGTCACTTTGTATACACTGAGGAGAGCTCCCTTTTCTCATGTGGGCTTTCGGGGCCCAGTCTAATTTAGATGGGCTCAGCATTCAGTGCTCAACACGAGAGTGAGAACAAGCTTAGGTCGGTGAGCGGAGTGACCGTTTTGGCTTTCCGGGCTCGGAGTGCGGTCTGAGCACCGTGAGCTGTTTTCTGTGGTTCGGGAGTGAAAGCGGCCTGTCAGGACTTTACCTCTTAGCTGTTCACGGGTCTTTACCCTCCCCTGCTTCTCACACCTTCGGTGGGGCATCTGCTGGTGCTGAGGGCACTGTCTGCTGTCCCTGCTGGGGCGGCGGGTGGGGGAGAGGGGTGGGGGCGGCGTGGAGGTGGCCGAGTTGCTCCAAGTCTGTGACTCTGCTTGGGTTCTAGCTCCTGATTCTCCTGGGGTTCGTTTGTTTTCTCTTTCAAGTTTATTCGTTTATTTTGAGAGGAAGAGAGCCAGTGGGGGAGGGGCAGAGAGAGGGAGAGAATCCATGCCGCCAGCCAGAGCCCTACGTGGGGCTTGAATCTCAAACCGTGAGATCACGACCTGAGCCGAAGTCGGACGCTTAACTGACTGAGCCCCCCCCCCCAGGCGCCCCCCTCGTGGGGTTCTTGATCTGCGTGCTGCTCAGAAGTGCTGAGAGCAGGGAGAGCCCTGGGGTGCCGGGGGGGGGGGGGGGGCTTTTGCTGCCTCACCCTGCTTTCTCCTCCTCTTTGTGTAGGTCTTGGTAGCCAAACTTCTCCTGTAGTTCTCTCTCCCATCATTAAATGAAAAATCCAAAGCAGAATGTAAACCGGATGCCTTACTCTTCCCCCTGCCCCCACCTGCCTCTCCCCGGGGCTCTGGCCCTCCTTCCCCTTTCAGGCTCCTTTCCCTTCAGCAGAGACTGGCGCTCCCCCTCCCCGCCCTGCAGAAAGTCTCCCTCTCCACCGCCTCCCCTGCAGAGTCTTCCCTGGATTCCGCACGAGCATCCCTGAGCCTCTGGCCTTCCCGCTTTTGCTCCTGTCCTGTAGGTCGGGTCCAGCACCCTCCTCTTCCCTCTGCCTGGCTCCTCCCCTTCACCCCTGAGACTCCGTTCAGCTGGCATCCCCTCTGGCTTCTGGATCTCCGCTGACGGGCTGGTGCCGTCGGGGCTCGGGCTCATCCTGCCTGTTAGAACCCCGAGCGCCACGTGGCCGTGCTCCTGGCCTGTCCCCCTCACGGGTGGCTGCTTCGGTCCGAGGACCGTGTGTGGCTCTCCCGTGCTGCCTGTGCCTGGAGCCTCCGTGCTACTTGCAGTGGAGTTTGAGTTCTTTGGTGCTGCTCCTGGAGGCACCTTAAAAACGGAGTCTGTGGGCACCTGGGTGCTCAGTCCATTAAGCGTCTGACTCCTGACTTCGGCTCAGGTCACCATCTGGTTCATGGGTTCAAGCCCCGAGTCAGGCTCTGTGCTGACACTGTGGAGCCTGCTTGGGATTCTCGCTCCCTCTCTCTCTGCCCCTCCCCCACTCACTCTCTTCTTCTCAAATAAACTTAAAAAAAAAATAGGGAGTCTCATCATTCCACACAATTGACACGTTCTGCCTCTGCAAGAGGAAAAGGACACCCGGGAACCCCACCTCTCCCCGGCCAAGGGGTGTCCTTACAACCCTCGGGGTCCTGATCAGATAGAAGTGACTTGATTCCAGTCCTTGCTCTTAGAATGTTTGAATCTTCTTTGTAGTTTAATCAGTGAGATTTTTAACATGAGAAAGACCATGACTGGAAATCCTCTTGAAATGATCAGCTTAAAACTAGCCTTTCTCTTTATATCTTTCAAGTAGCTTTTCCCTGAGAGGTGAAAGTTCGTGTCATTCGTGATCCCCTTTGGAATACTTTTTGAGGAAGAAGCATCTGGTGTAATTTTTCCATAAACTTGTCTGAAAATCCAGGGCAATCTAATTAAAACGCTAAGTCCCTTTTGCCGCACAAGGTGCTGTATTCACAGGCTCTGAGATGAGGACGCGGGTGTCTTTGGGGCCCTCACCCTGCCCACCACCTTCTCCAGCAGCAGTTACTAAGGACCCGCAGCCCTACCAGGTAACTGCTAGTGTCCCCACCTTGCGACGACGAAGCAGAGGCCGAAGCAGGCTTTGGTGGGTGCAGAACTTGCGGGCAGTGACCCACAGCCTCTGCTGGTGGCCCTGCACCGTCACTGGGTCTCTGGAACACCACGGTGCCTACGCAGTGTCAGCTGGGGGTCCGCCCTGGGCAGCTCGCACGCACAGGCTTTCATGCACCCCAACCCCACCGCCTGAGCTCTTATCATTTGCCTTCACCCCTTTTCCTAGAGAGAAATACATGGTCCTAACATTTGGGAAAGAGCACAGGGGGAGCTGGGCTCAGCCTGCTTTTTTGATTTTTAGGTTAATTAAAAAAAATTTTATTTTTTACATTTATTTTTGAGAGAGCACGAGCAGGGGAGGGGCAGAGAGAGAGGGAGGCACAGAATCCGAAGCAGGCTCCAGTCTCCCAGCTGTCAGCACAGAGCCCAATGCGGGGCTCAAACTCATGGTGCCCCTGTACATTAAAAAAAAAAAAGGGGGGGGTTGCGGAGGCGCCTGGGTGGCTCAGTCGGTTGAGCATCCGACTTCAGCTCAGGTCATGATCTCGCAGTCTGTGAGTTTGAGCCCCGTGTCGGGCTCTATGCTGACAGCTCGGAGCCTGGAGCCTGCTTTGGATTCTGTGTCTCCCTCTCTCTCTGCCCCTCCCCTGCTCGTGCTCAGTCTCTCACCATCAAAAAATGAATAAACGTTAAAAAAAAATTTAAATATGTTGCAGAGAACAGAAGAAAAAGCAGGCACTCATTCTCTCCCTACCTTAATATCATTTTGGACTTGCTCTTTAAAACATTTATGTGTGCACACCGTACAAATCTTAGAGTGCATATTCTTTCATCCATGAAGACTCGCTAAGCACCACAGAGACTTGCTGGGCATGGGGCACTGTCCCAGGGCGGGGTGGGGGGTGGTTACGAGAGCACAGAAAGGTGGTGCTGAAAGGGCACGTCAAGGGTAACTCAGAGCCAGCAATGGAGAAAACGAAAGAACGGGGTAGTTTGTGACGTTAGAGTGTCCAGGGGGCTCACGGAGGTACTGTGTGAGCAGAGACCTGGTGGGAGAATAAGCCTAGGATGCCTGCGGAGAGGTCTCCAGGCACGGCTGCAAAGGCCCTGGGGCAGGGGAGTGCTGGCTGCCCAGGTGGGTGTGGTGGGAGCAGAGGGCTGGGCGGCAGGGAAGCGAGCATCTGGCCAGGCCCCGTTGATGCTTTTATCAGAGGACTGAAATCAGGGGAGGATTCGGAGTGGGGGTGGGACATGACTGGCTTGGGTTTTATTTTTTTATTTTTTAAGTTTTGGTTTTAAGTTTATTTAGAGAGTGCGCACAGGCGGGTGAGGGGCAGAGAGAAGGAGAGGCAGAATCCCAAGCGGGTTCCACACCAGCACAGAACCCAATGCAGGGGCTCGGACCCATGAACTGCAAGATCATAACCTGAGCCGAAGTCAAGAGTCGGACACTTAACCGATGGAGCCACCCAAGCACCGCTAGGTTTGTATTTTAATTCCAGTTTAGGTTTTATCTATTTTTTTATTTTTTTAACGTTTGTTTGTTTTTGAGAGACAGTGCGAGCGGGGGAGGGGCAGAGAGAGGGGGAGACACAGAATCTGAAGCAGCTCCAGGCTCTGAGCCATCAGCACAGAGCCCGATGCAGGGCTCAAACCCACAAACCAACAGTGAGGTCATGACCTGAGCTGAAGTTGGATGCTTAACCGAGGGAGCCACCCAGGTGGCCCTAGGCTTGTATTTCAATTCCAGTTTAGGTTTGAAAGGGGTGGGCTCAGGCCTTGTGCGGCTGAGGGCAACCGGTTAGGAGGCTGTTGGGATCACACGGGGCTCGGAGCCGGCATCGAAGCAGTGGGCAGCCAGGTGCCTTTTGACAGCAGAGCCCCTGTGACTCCCTGAGTGCGGGGTCTGAGAGCAAGGGGTTGCGTGTCTGTGGCCTGAGCAGGTGGAGGTGCAGGGTCACCCTATGAATGCGGGGTCTTCGGTGCCTGTGAGCAGAGGACACTGTTTTCATTGCGATAGTGTCTGTCATTTATGGGTGACGAGGGAAGAGGTGCTCAGGGGAGGCAGAAGAAGGTGCGTCTCTCCCAAGGCCCCTGGGGCAGGCAGAGGGCCAGGCTGGTCGGGTTCTGCCACCAGATCTCCCCCCCCCCCCCACCCCCCGGCCCCACAGCTGGGCCCCTTCACTAGTTGTCATGTGTCCCCACCCCGGAGCCTCCCAGCCGGCTCTGATGTGGTTAGTGTATTGTCCAAGGAATGCTTTGGTTTTAAGAGAGGGTTCTAGGGGGAGAAAACCAAGGGGCTGTTGCCACGTGGGCGAGGGAAGTTCCTCCAGGAAAGGCTGCGGTCTGGGTTGCTCAGATGCCAGTGCCCTGAGGGACCAGACCGAGCAGCAGACGCCCCTGCTCTGGGCACATCCGACCTCGGCATCATCTTGGCTTCTCCTCTGGCACCGAGGGGAACGGCTGCCGGTCACTTCGTCCCACCCCCTGGGGACTGCGGTGCCAGCAGGAAAGGGTGGGGGGCCTGGAGTCCAGGCAGTGCTCTCCTCCCCCCGCTGTGCCCGCTGCATCCCTTGGAGGAAGGGGACCGTGTCTGAATCCCCACAGAGTGGCCGAGGCCCTAAGGAGGACTTTCTTGCCGCAGAGCTCAGCCCCGGGGCCTGGGGCCAAAGGTCAGCTCGGAACGTGCTCCTTTCCGGGCTCCGTGAGGATCCCCTTGCGAACCCAGGGAAGATCACCGGACAAGGAAGTTCTAGTGTTTCCGCACTCCTTGGCCAAATGCCATCATGGAGTCACCCTGCAGTCACATCCGAAGGTATTTCTAAAGGAATCTGAGACACTTGGCTGTTAAGTTACAGGCCAGGTGGGGCTCTTTGAGTATCCCTTAAAATCTTCCCGGATTGGTGATCGTTTACTTACCCATAGGTCAAGCTTGTGCTAAAACCCGAGACCTACGCTGGCGTTTGGAAAGAAAGTTTGAGAAACTTGTTTGTTTTCCTTACTCCTAAAAATTTCATTTTGGAGCACCTGGGTGGCTCAGTTGGTTAAGTGTTCGGCTTTGGCTCGGGTCACGATCTCACAGTTCATGGGTTCGAGCCTGCATCGGGCTCTGTGCTGACAGCTCAGAGCCTGGAGCCTGTTTCGGATTCTGTGTCTCCCTCTCTCTCTGCCCCTCCCTGCTCACACTCTGTCTCTCTGTCTGTCTCTCTCTCAAAAATAAATAAACATTAAAACAAAAGTTTCATTTTATAATGTGCATATTAGTACATGAAGCACACTAACTTATCGGGAGATCACACCTGGGTTAATGCTCAGCCCTTTAGCGATAAGAGTAAACCTCATTTGGAGACAGATCACTTCCTTGATTTCAACATCAGTGTTGAGTTTGGCAAGGATAGGAAAAGCCTTGGGAGGCTGGCTGGAAGCGAGCCCTGCCCAGACCTACAGGCAGGATGCTCGAGGATGCTCATGATGGATGCTTCTGGAAGGGGGTCCCTGTTCTTGGGACGTTCTGGGTGGAGCGCAAGAGGCTTTACCATCTGGCAGGTGGAAGCTCGCACACTCCGTGGGGGAGTCCTCCTCTCCCTCCAGACAGGGGTTCAGGACCTTCTATGGCACAAAGCTCAGTGGGCAAAATAATCGTGTCTGATCAAGGTGGTCGGGTGGGAAAGTGCTGGAGCTGGCAGCAGACCGATTTCAAGTACCATGAAATGTCATTCAAAGTGCTTTTTAGGTGAGTCTTAGTCACTTCTGTCTGAGGACCGAATCCAAGAGGGTCCCGGGACCTGCGAAGCTCGGGTCCGCAAAACCGAAGATGCACGCTTCCAGCCGTGGTGGGAGCCCCCGCCTCCACAGTCCCACGCACCAACTCCACGAGCCGCGCTGTGGTCTGGCAGCCGGTCCGAGGGCCTCCACGGGGCTTTCCCTGGGTGCCTCACCGGTTGTCAATCCAGGCACACGCAGGCTCGGGTGTGCGTCTCCTATAGGTCTACAACTCCACCGAATCCCTTGCTGCAAACTCCCGTTCCGCCCAGTGCGGAAGGGGAACTCACCACAGTAGCAGGAAAAGTCTGGCACATGCGGGGCTGTCTCCCTGTTGTCTCCCCTTCCTCGCCCCTCGGCCCCCAGCTCTGGGTGCTGGATGCAAATAGCACCCTGGCCTGTGCTCCTGCCTGTCATCCGCAGCCCCAGCCGATCACCACGAGCTTGACTGCGGTTTCTGCAGAGCCGGGACCTCTCCGTGGGCGCCCCTTCGTAGCGCCATCCAGGGCTGGGCGCCGTGGCTTCCTGGGCTTTGCTGGCCAGCCCACCTGTGCCCCTGCTCCCAGCCACTGTGCCGGGTGGCTTTCTCTGATCCTCTGACATCCGTCCTCCAGTCTTGGTTCCTCCCTTATTCCCATTGTGCTTCTAGTAGCTAGGTTTTTCACGCTGAACCCTAAGGGACCAGACAAGCTTATTCCCCCACCTTGTCACCGTCACAATCCGTGCCTGTATTGCCCCAACTTAGACCAGCGGGAGCCCTTTCCAGTCCTTCTGACTCTAGTGCTGCTGCTAGGCATAATTTGTAAGTAACGTTCTTAGAAAGTTTCTTCCTCACCTCCCTGGCTTCCATTCAAGGTCACGTCTACAGGGAGCCCTCCACCCCACGATGTCTAGTTCAACTCTTCCCCCCATCTTATCCCTCTATTGTGCTTCGGTTTTATTTGTAGCACTAATCAGCACCTTACATGCAGTTCATTTCTTAGCTTGTCTCTCCACTAGAACGTCAGCTCCGTGAGGACAAGGTCTTTGTCTCACTTACTGTGGTGTCCCGGTGTTTCATGATGAATCAGACTCCAGGCCTGGAGCATCTGATGGACGGCCCCTCAGTCCTGTGCCACATGTGGTTGTCAAGAGGAGAGACGGTGGGTGTGGGGGAGGGGGTGCCTTCTTTTCTTTTTACACCATGAAAAGGCAAGAGGGCTTTTGGCTGCTAGGTCAGAAAAAAAGGTCACAGACTAAAAAGAGAAATATCCTCCCATATTATTTTATCATAAACTAGGACTGCAATTAGTAGGTAATTGAATGCCGTCAGGAAGAGTGACTTTAAATTCACTTGAAACCAACATGATTTTTTTTTTTTTTTTTTTTTTTTATTTTGAGAGAGAGAGTACACGGGGAAGGGACAGAGAGAAAGGAAGAAAGAGAATCCCAAGCGGGCTCTGTGCTGTCAGGACAGAGCCTGACGTGGGCCTCAATCCCACAACCCACAAGATCATGACCTGAGCCAAAACCAAGAGTCAGGTGCTTAACGGACTGAGTCACCCGGGCGCCCCAAGATGATTTTTACTTTGGCAGAAAATTTGTGCAAATTTAATTGGCCTGTGTTCAGTCAGTACAGTCAGCAAGTTAAACGAATGTATTTACTTAGAACCTCACTTCCCAAGCTATCCGTGTGAGTAGGTTGTTTCTCATGGATACATTAAGAATTTTGCTGGAAAAGTGTTGGGCACTTACTTCGCTCTCAAAGCCTTCCGGGTCAAAACCTTCTGAGATGGGCACTCGGCTGCACAGCTTTGCTGCTCGATCATTTTTTTGTTCACGTGCTGGGGGAGGATCTGGAACGGTTTTCTAAGTAAAACTCTATCTCAGCCCGCAAGCACGTACCTCCCTCCACAGCTGGAATAGTCATCTGTTGAGTTTCGAGTCTGAATCGCAGTTAGGGTCCTGAATTCCCACAGAAGGTCCCACATCCTGTCATCTGGCCAGTCTGTTTTGAAGCCCGCGCGTCCATCTGTCACCAGCCCGGGATCTGCCCATCCACCCCTGCCTTTTCGGGCGGTTCCCCTCCGGCTGCTCCCTGATCGGTCTCGATCAAGTGCCCGCCTCGACCCAAGCTGCAGACACAATTCGAAGGACTCGCGGTGCATTTCATTAGATGGTCATTAGATGTTCTGTTAACTCCACGGACCCAGCTGGATTACCAGGAAGCCTCTGACTCGGTGTCTACCCCCTGCCACCGCGCTGGAATTCTGATCTCTGCTTAACTTTAGAAGAGACGTAAGATGTGTCACACAATAGAATATTATCTGGCAATAAAAAGGAATGAAGGGCTGATCCGTGCTACCACATGGATGCAAGGCCTCATGCTAAGTGAAAGAGGTCAGTCACGAGAGACCATATGTTGTATTTACCTGAAATGTTCAGAGTGGGCAAATCATGGAGACCTCAGAGAGAGTGGATTCATGTTGCCGGGGAAGGGGGAGTGTGAGCTGAGGGGACGGGTTTTCTTTTGGGGATGATAAAAGCGCTCTAAAACCAGGCGGTGGTGATGGTCACACCATCCTGTGAATGTGACCAAACCCACTGGGTTGTATGCTTTAAATGTGTAAATATTATGGTACGTGAATTATATCCCAGCAACAACGTTTGAAACGACAAGAGTCATAAAAGACACCACCTGATGACTGATTTCAAAGTCTTTGCTCACTGTATCACTGGGAACATCCACGTAGAAATTCTGTTCAGAGGGGGTGAGGGGTTGGGCGTGTGTCTTCCCCAGCTGCACCTCGGCCCCCAGCGAGGAGCTAGGCAGCTTATAGAGAACACATGTCAGGGGCCCTTGACCTTCCTCGACCCATCCTACCGGTGCCTTTTCTGATTTAGGCTTGTATCTATTTCCACATTTTTGCATAATTTATGTGTCTTAGCTACATCACATCCTTTGTGGAATATAGGCAAGTAGAATGAACACACACACACACACACAGGCATTCCTGAAGGCTGCACACAGGTAATAACTTCCTTGAATCTTCCATTTCCCCTGTGAAGCACCTGGCAGGTAGCCATGGTTACTCCTCTTCCATGGTTTGGGAGAGGCAACTACTTCTGAGTTCTGGAGTGAATTGGCCACTAGGTGACCTAGGCTCCCCGGAGACAAAGGAAAGGAGACTTGGGCACGGGTGACTCTCCACACTGAATTACCAGCGGTCTGGCTTGGAACGGGGCACTCTAATGTTTGTGCTTTTTGCCTGAGAATCAAGTTTCAGAATGCCATTAGAAAAATCTAGTAGGTCGGGGCGCCTGGGTGGCGCAGTCAGTTAAGCGTCCGACTTCAGCCAGGTCACGATCTCGCGGTCCGGGAGTTCGAGCCCCGCGTCGGGCTCTGGGCTGATGGCTCAGAGCCTGGAGCCTGTTTCCGATTCTGTGTCTCCCTCTCTCTCTTCCCCTCCCCCGTTCATGCTCTGTCTCTCTCTGTCCCAAAAATAAATAAACGTTGAAAAAAAAAAAAGAAAAATCTAGTAGGTTGACACATTCATATCACGTAGATCTAATATTTTTGGTGAAGCCTTGTAGTGACTCTACCCTCAAGATAATTAGCCACCTCTTAGACAAATTCTGTACTTTTAGGAAGGTTATCAAAATTCAGGAAGGCGTGATTTCAGTTACCTCCAAGGGAAAGATGACACCATTTATTAAAAGTAGAAAAGCCACGTAATGGCACCAAAATCCAGAAACCAAAAAGGGTTTTCCACTGGTCAACTGTTTTCTCTGGTGGCCTCTCTAGGCCTGTTCTACAGGAATATCCTTTTAAAAATACTCAACGGGCAAAAAGATTAATGTCCCAACCCCCCCTTCTTCCGGATACTTTCATAAAGAAGGTAACAGGCTTGTTTTCTGTCTTTCTCCTTGAACTTCTCTTTTTGGCTTTTCTTCGCATTTGACTATCATTCTTGAGACGGGCCTTCCTTCCCTCCTTACCAACCCTTGCCAGATTTGTCCACTTAATCCTGACTCTCGTTTGCTCTCTCTGAGCGGGAACTGGAGGCCCTGGCGGCAGGGGCATGTTACCGACAGACGATGCTTTGGCATCACAGACAGGTGGCAATTGTCGGGAGACTCAAGTTATTGGAAAGTGTTTGAGGAAATTATCCCGATACCATCCCTGTGTCTGTCAAAGCAAAACCAGAGTTACGTTGAGTAAAATGTCTCTCAAAAGTCCACACTTGGTGGGGGCGCCTGGGTGGCTCAGTCGGTTGAGTGTCTGACTTCAGCTCAAGTCACGATCTCACGGTTCAGGAGTTCAACCCCCGAGTCAGGCTCTGTGCTGACAGCTCAGAGCCTGGAGCCTGCCTTGGATTCTGTGTCTCCCTCTCTCTCTCTCTGCCCCTCCCCCACTCACTCTAGCAACAAAACAGAGCCAGAACATAAGCTTTTCTTTGGTCTTTAGAGCTTTCTTTATGTTATGATAACTTTTATGTGCTTCCCTTTTTGTCGTGTCTCTGTTAGCAATGCAGAAGGAGCCCGCCTCTCGGTGCCCCCGGAAGGAGAAAGAGGCTGTTGTAATTGGCTATCTTCGTTGTCAATCATCTCGGGGCATAAAAGAGGGAGGCAGGTCGTCTCATGGGAGGGGAGCTATTGGTTGGGCCGGGTTGCCTTTGTCCACCCTCGTAAGGCCATCAGTCCCCCAATCTCTGCTTGTATCTCTGGAACACTTCAAGGGGAAACACTGGTGGAGGGGTGTGAGCAACTGGGGTGATAGCTGAACAGGGTGATGTTATCTTGTGGGAAAAACAAAGGGACTTCATTAAAACCCCTTTTGAGTGCTGCCCCTTAGAAATTCAGAATCTCTCATTTGCTGATTTTTTAAGACAGCCTATTTAACTAATTTGGTTAGTAATTAAGGTAAGGGGATCTTCCCTGGTCTTTTTTTTTTTTTTTTAAATATTTTTAATCTTTATTTTTGAGAGAGAGAGAGAGGGAGAAAGAGTGTGTGTGTGTGAGCAGGGGAGGGGCAGAGAGAGAGGGAGACACAGAATCGGAAGCAGGCTCCAGGCTCTGAGCTGCCAGCAGAGAGCCCAACGCGGGGCTCGAACTCACAAACCGCGAGATCATGACCTGAATCGAAGTCGGATGCCTAACCGCCTGAGCCGCCCAGGCACCCTTCTTCCCTGGTCTTTTGGGTAAAATTCCCCTAAAAAGAGATAAAAATGCAACTTCTTACAGAAGCAGGGAAACAAAAGAATACAAATCATTAGAATGATTTCCACATTTGGAAAACCGAAGTCGCCACTTGAGGGCACCAAAAAATAAGAAATCTAAAAGGGCTTTTCTTGTTGCCTAAAGGTGGAGTCATTTAAAACTCCATTTTTTTTTCCCAAATGGAGGGAGAGATGCTACTTTTTGAAATAGGTTTTGATGTATTTTTGTTCTCAGGAGAGTCTGTGACCCGTGTCTCTCTTCCTCGGCCTGCGACAGACATCATTGCTCACACTAGGGCTTAAACCAGTTTAAGAAAGCTTTCGTAGACAGTCAAAAGAACGGCTTCCTGGGGGCTGTTTGGTGGGACTGTAAATATCCATAGCTCTGGCCTGGAGGACCAGGCGTCGAGTGTCTCTTTTAAGATAGACTGGACGTTCAGGGACTGATGCTGGCCAGGACGTCCACGCTGGGGCTGGCCTGGGGCCTGGGGAGGAAGGCTCAAATGGGAGTCCCTTGACACGGTGCTCAGACCCAGGCAGTGGAGAGTCCAGAGGGTCTGAGGATGTGCAGGAGAGGGGGTCTACTCTGCTTCCTGGCTGGGACCCCGGGTGGAGGGGCCCTGGAACGGCCTGCTTTGTTGGCAGGGCTGAGAACATCCTGCCGGGGTAGCGGTGGGACAGGGCAAGGAGACGAGCCTGAGCCAGGCCAGGTGGGCATGCGGAAGCCCAGAGGCCGGAGGCTTGGGGGACAGCCTGGAGGAGGGGGTAAGGGAGGGGACAGCCTGGGGGAGGGCGGTGGCAGTGGTGGTGCCCTGGGGCCTTGCTGCCAGTGGCAAAGGGCGAGCCCCACGCAGGCTGCCGGGAACGGGGACTCCACTGACAGCCCGCCAGGGCTCAGGGATGCCTCAGCGGCCTCGCTGAAACTTCCTCGTCCACCGGCAGGCCACCAGCCATTCTTCCCGCCCCTTCACATGGGGGTCTGACGCGCCGCGGCCTCGCAGCTCTGCAGCTCGTCACCCTCTTGCCATTTGCTCTTGCCCGGCGGTCCCCAGCTGCCACCCACCTTGGTGTTCGCCTCCCCGACAACCTGACTCAACACGGCCCCTAAGGCCCCAAGGTCCCTTAGCTGCCTTGCACATAGCACCTGCCCCTGCTCTGCAGGGGGCGGGAGGGAGAGGGCTCTTCAGGGAGGGACAGCTCGGTATGGAGCTGACATTTGAAACGACCGAAATGAAAGTCATCTTCTTGCCTTCTTACCTGAAGGAAACTAGTTAAACCGGAAGAGACGGGTACGGCTGGGGCGCCGAGATTAAGGCTGTTTCCAGGACAAAGTAGGTAAAGGGAATTTGAGAGCAAATCAGCTCACTTCTAGGAAATTAAAGGCGGATGTGTGTCTGCGTATCTGGAATCAGAGCCAGTCCCTTTCCGTCCGATTCGCTTCCCATTGAACTTGTCTGGGTCGCTTTTGACTTGTGAGTCTTGTGTGACCCGAGCGACCCCCACCTCTGTGGCACCACCCAGAGAGCTGGCCCCACGTTGCTAGTGGGATGGAGGCTCGGGAGGAGAGTCACCTCTTTGTGGGTTGGACAGTGCCCCCTTCAACTGCACCTCCACCCGGAACCCCATGATGTGAAATTACTTGCAAACAAGGTCTTGGCAGAAGTAATTAAGGGTTGAGCTGAGGTCATACTGGAGTCAAGTGGGCCCTAAGTCCAATGAGAGGGTCCCTATAAGAGGCAGAAAAGGACACACACAGGGACCGGGGGAAGGAGGCTCTGGAGACGGAGGCAGGGGTTGGGGGACATCCAGGGACACCAGGAGCCAATAGAAGCTGGAAGAGGCAGGGGAGGACCCTGTCCCAGAAACTCCGGAGGGAGCGTGGCCCTGCTGGCACCTTCTGTCCTCTGGAGCTCTGGGAGAATACATTTCTGTTGTTTTAAGCCACCCAGTTTATGGTCCTTTGCCACGGCAACTCTAGGAAACGAACACACTCTCCAGTATAATTGTGGTGAGAACGAGCCCAGCCTTAGCAATTCCAGGCTCAGCTAAGAGCACACAGACCCTACGTCCCGATATCCAGACGTCCCAAAACAAGCTCCCCTCCATGCCACCTGGCATGTCTATTATCAAAAAAAACGCACAAAAACACAACAAGCGTCGGCGGGGATGGGGAGAAATTGGAACTCTCCCACTTTGCTGGTGGGCGTGTAAAATGGCGCAGCCCCCATGGAAAGGAGTTTGGTGGTTCCTCAAAGAGTTACTCGTGGGACTCGGGTCAGATCGGGCAATCCCACTCCTTGGTATACACCCCCCAAGCGGGACTCCCAGCGTGTTCCCAGCTGTATTGCTCGCCGTCGCCGAAAGGGGAGGAACAAATCAAGTGTCTGTCGACTGAAGAAAGGATAAACCAAACGCGATGTTACCTACGCCGAATATGATTCAGGTTTAGGAAATTCAAAAAATTTGTCAATGTTTATTTTTGAGACACACACACACACACACACACACACACACACACACACAGTGTGAGTGGGGGAGGGGCAGAGAGAGAGGGAGACACAGAATCCGAAGCGGGCTCCAGGCTCCGAGCCTTCAGCACAGAGCCCGACACCGGGCTCAAACCCACAAACTGTGAGATCATGACCTGAAGTCGGATACTCAGCCCACTGAACCACGCAGGCGCCCCTACCCTTAGGAAATTCAGACACGTACTACAACGTGCATGACCCTGGACAACAAACATTCTGCTAAGTGAAATAAGCCAGACCGAGAACAAATACCGTGTGCTTCTCCTTACAGGAGGCACCCAGAGTGGGGAAACTCCCAGAGACCGAAAGCAGGGTCGAGGTCACGGGCGTTGGGGCAGGAGTGGGGGCGTTAGTGTTCCTCGGGGACACAGTTTCTGTTTGGGAAGTTGAAAAAGTTCTGGAGACGGATGGTGGTGGTGGCAGGAAGGGCGGTGGGACTGTCCTGAATGCTGCTGAACCGGGCGCTGAAAAAAGGTTAAAATGGTAAATTTTAGGTTATGTCCACACGCGCCCCGCTGCTGAACTCTTAACTGTGCTCTGTCCTTCTCCCTTGACAGATACACCTTTGTAACAACTGGAGGGCCAGGGCTAGGGGTGGGTTTAGAATTCTGGGACACTCTGGAGCCGTGTGCCGGGATGTGGCCGTGCAGGGGGAGCTGGCCCCTGGCCTTCGTCCTGCCCTCCTCTCTTCCTGAACTTGGCCCCATCCCTCTCCATGGGCAGTGAGGGGCCTCGCTGACGTGTGTGACACGTGCTTACCCCTGGAGGCACACCCATTGCAAACGGCACACTTTGGGGGTGCCTACCGGCAGTGTAGCTCGTCCTCAGGGGGTGGACCCAGGGTTAAGGGCTGTGCAGGCCCCGGGAGCAGTCCCCACTCCGCATGCGCACTAGACTTTTCAGTAACGCTGAGCGCTGTCTGGCTGATGACGCCCAGAGCGTGAGCTGCCGGAGGGGTGCCACAGGCCAGGCACACGACTTGGGGCCCACAGACTATGGCGGATGGCACGTGACGGAAGAGAGCCACTGGGGACCTTCAGAGTGTGGGGCTCAGGACAGGGCTCCACGTAAGCAGGCCTAGTTATCCGGTATTGGATAATTTGGGACACCCTCTGCCATGGTGAGGCTTGATGTGGCCTTGGAGAGGCTACTGGAACTTGATGTGGATCCTCATCTGGCCTCTCGGCCATGCAGAACCCAGGCTCCTTCCACCCGGGGGGATAGTACACGTCATGAGGCCTCACTCTCCTGGCCCACCTTTCTCTGGGCTGTGGGCGTCTGCCCTGGGTGCAGCCAGCCGCTCTGCCGGGTCCTGACTTGGCCTCAGTTGCTGGTGACAAGAGGGAGCAGGGACCCTGAGAATCTGTGCTCTGGTCGGGGTGGCGGTTGGGGAGGCCGAGAGCCCCCAGGGTGGCAGGACCGCACCCCGGTCCTGGGCGAGATGCGAGTGAAGGAACGGCTTGGTAGAGGCAGGAGCTCCGATGGAGCTAATTCTGCTGCACGATTTTAGCATCAGCCAGTTGTTTTTGGCATCCTAACTTAGCCTGGATTTTTCTGTCCTGGAGATTCTGTGAGCTAGCTAATATCCTTGTACTAAATCCCCTTTGTACTCAGATCAGCTGGAGTCTATTTCTGTTTCCAGTTAAGAGCCCTCACTGTCCTTGGCTCATGTGAAGTTTAGGGCCAGCCGTGCCTGCTAAGTACCTTTTAGGTGTACCGACTACTGCTTCTGAGAACGTTCCTAAAACCTCGATGGGGAGAAGGGTACCCCCCAACGCAGCTCTTCTCTTTAAAATTTATTTATTTTGAGAGAGAGGGAGAGAGCATGAATGTGTGAGCAGGGGAGGGGCAGAGAGCAAGAGAGAGAGGGAGAAAGAGAATCCCAAGCAGGCTCCGCACTGTCAGCTCAGAGCCCCGCGTGGGGCTCGATCCCGCCAACGCCGAGATCGTGCCCGGAGCCAAAATCAAGAGTCAGACGCCTAACCGACCGAGCCATCCAGGCGCGCCCCCCCCCTTCAATGCAACTCTTAGAAGGAGAGTCCTCCAACACCCCAAGACTTCACTGACAGATAAGTGGATAAGCCAAACGTGCTGCGTACACATCCCATTCCATGTGATGGAGTGTCATTGGGTCCGAAGAGGAAGGCAGTTCTGACACCTGCCACGATGTAGAGGAACCTTGAAGACGTGCTAAGTGAATGCAGCCAGACACAGAAGGGCAAATACTGTCTGCTCCCACTTACGTGAGGTCCTTAGACTAGTCAGGCTCATAGGACAAGGACCAGAGCTTGCCAGGGGCGGAGGAGAGAGAGGGAGGGAGAGTTAATGTCTAACGGGGACAGAGTGTCAGTGTGGGAAGATGCAAAATAAAATGCTGAGGACGGTCCGCTCATGGACCCGCTCACTGGGACCGAAACGTTGCTGCTGGTCGGGGCGGGCAGCCTGACTAGCCAGCTGTGACTTCAGGACTCATTGTGGATGGGGCTGCGGCAGTGAGGTTGTGGGTGCTCGTTCACGCGGGTGCCATGTGTCCATCACCCCAGGAAAAGCTTGAGGAAACTTGAGAGTCGAGAGGTTGGCAGAGGTCTGCGGTGGGGAGAAGGTGTGCTTGGGGGCTCTCACCCTGGCTTCCAGGAGCGGAAACCAGAGTGCATGCAGGAAAGGGGCAGGGCTACAGGGGTGGACCTGTGTGTGTGTGTGTGTGCGGGAGAGAGAGAGAGAGAGATAGACAGACTAGGGAGACTAGTGATGAGGTCACATAGCCTCTTGTTGGTTTGTGATGGCTCACGGGAAAACATCTTTCTGGAGAAACAGACTGGGGACAGAGCCTCAGATCCTCTCTTGTGGAGGGAAACTAGGCACAGGACACAAAGAGTTTCTAGTATTCCCAATATTCCGTCTTCTCACCACTGTACCTTGAAGGCTCCTCTCCAGACCCCTGCCTGCACTGCTCAGTAACCTAATGAAGTCACAGGGGGAAAAAAAGAGAGTCTGCAATTTGCCAAGATGGGAAGAATCAGGCACGTACTTGCGGAGCGATGTCGCCACTGACAGTGACTGGGTGCGTGATGGCAGGCTGGGAAGAGAGAGAGGAGCCACGTGGACCAGCGAGGTGCGGGGTGGTGGGCGTGTGCTGCAGCTTGCGGGGGCGGCCTGGGCAAGACTCGGCCCCGAGCCACCCTGCTTGCTGTTGACTGTCCCCGGGGTTGGTCGGTGTCCATAGCGCAGCGAGGCACTCGTCCCCCCATCTGGACAGAACTCTGCCCGGCTCTACCCCCCACCCCCTGTCGAGGGGAGGGCCCCCTGCCCCACAATCCTCCAGAGCAGAGTGGGAAACCTGGACATCTTTGGAGTGATAAAGGCGTGTGGGGGAAACCCCTGATCCCGGCTTGAGGGAGGGCAAAACGGAGCCTCTCTGTAACTGCTCAGTTTATATATCGACATGTTACATATGGCGTGTTACACAGCCATCCGCTAAACAGGCCCCGTGGGTAATGATGTCATGCCTGAGTTTTCTACCTTCTTACTCTTTCTGGCCTCAGGACATTTTGTTTTCGTGTTAGTTAAAAAAAAAATTTTTTTTATGGATATATAATTTGCATATGAAGAATTAACACATTTTAAGTCTACAGGTTGATGACTGTCCATGAATTTGTAAACCTGTATAAGGACCCCCCTCCCCCATTCAAGATGTAGAAGCAGACATTGTACTCTTTGATATGTATTTTTTTTCTTTTCTAGTTCCTTCATGTGAGTTCCATGAACACAGTTTAGAACTACATTTTATTTTATATCTAGTGTTTTGTATAGCTGTTTCAGTAGTTGCTTTCATATATATATATGTATAAATCCACTGCTACTCACATCATCTTTTTTTGAATTCAAGTATAATTAACGTACAGGGTTATATTAGTTTCAGGTGCACAATACAGTGATTCAACAACTCTATACGTTACTCAGTCCTCATCACGACAAGTGTCCGGTGCATCCCTTCACCTGGTTCCCCCCCCCCCCCCCGGGATCTTTTGATTGAGATATAATTGCCATGCAACTGCATTCGTTTTAGCTGTACAGCATACGATTTGAGACACGTACCTATTGCAACATGATCACCACAATAGGGCTGGTTAACATCCGTCACCACATGTAGGTACAATTTTTTTTCTTGTGGGGAGAGCTTTTAAGGTCTACTCTCCTAGCAACTTTCCGATATACAACGCATTGTTAACTCTGGTTACCTTGCTGTGCCTTGCATCCCCAGGACTTAAATATCTAAGAATTGGAAGTTTATACCTTTTGGCCCCCTTCCCCCACTTTATCCACCCTTCAGCACCAGCGCTCTGTTTCTAGGAGTTTGGCTTTTCCCCCCACACATAAATGAGATCATACAGTATTGGATTTTCTCTGTTTGACTTGTTGCACTCGACATAATGTCCTCAAGGTCCATCCGTGTTGTTGCAGATGGCAGGATTTCCTTCTTTTTTATGGATGAATATCCGAGTGTGTGTGTGTGTGTGTGTGTGTGTGTGTGTGTGTGTATAAATATAAACGCGCTGTATATGTAAATGTAGCATATATATATATATCACATTTTCCTTACCCATTCATCAATCAGTGATAATTTAGGTTATTTCCATAGAAGCAGACAGTTTAAAAGGATGGCAGCAGGGGCGCCTGGGTGGCTTAGTCAGTTGAGCATCTGACTTCGGCTCAGGTCATGATCTCATGGTCCGTGGGTTCAAGCCCCGCGTCAGGCTCTGTGCTGACAGCTCAGAGCCTGGAGCCTGCTTCGGATTCTCTGTCTCCCTCTCTCTCTCTGCCCCTCCCCTGTTTGCGGGCTCTCTCTCTCTCATTCTCTCTCAAAAATAAATAATATAAAAAAATATTAAAAAAAGAATGGCATCAAAGAAGGATTTCTTTCTTTCTTTCTTTCTTTCTTTCTTTCTTTCTTTCTTCACAAATCACTTTTCTCCCTAGTCACCACCCCTCCATGTGCACACAAGATTTTTCACTAACACTGAAATGCTTTTGTTTTCTCTGAGCACACAGCAGCAGAGGGCCAGGCGGGGGTCCAGAGGGTCCAGAGGGTCGAGGGTGGCTGTTCCCGGCACACAGGACACCCTGTTCTCCCAAACACCGGTGTGGATTCCTCAGAGCTACCTAAGCAATGGCCGAAGGACACTTTCTAATATTGTCCTAAGAATGTGGCAGGGAGTAAAATTCAACTCTGTGTAGGAGTTGTTTGGGGCTGAGCTGTGTGCCCCAAAGATATGTTGAAGTGCTAATGCCCCAGTACCTCAGAATGTGACCTTATTTGGAAATGAGGTCGATGTAGATGTAATCAGTTAAGATGATGGAATCCAGTATGACTGGCGTTTTTAAAATTTTTTTTTAATGTTTATTTATTTTTAAGAGAGAGAGAGAGACAGAGCATAAGTGGGGGAGGGGCAGAGAGAGAGGGAGACACAGAATCTGAAGCAGGCTCCGGGCTCCGAGCTGTCAGCACGGAGCTCCATGCGGGGCTAGAACTCAGAAATGGCAAGATCATGACCTAGGTCGAAGTTGGATGCTTAACCAACAGCCACCCAGGCGCCCCATGACTGGTGTCTTTATAGGAAGACAGCCGCAGGAGGACAATGCCATGTGGTGATGGAGACAGAAGTTGGAGTGACTCTGCTAACAAGCCACGGATTGCCAGCGATGGCCAAGGCTCACTAGGGATCGCCAGGGATCACCGCGAATTGCCACAGATCACCAGGGATCGCCAGCCACCACCAGAAGGCGAGAGGAAACAGGGAAGGACATTCTATCTCCAGAGACTCAGAGCACGGTCCTAGCCACACCCTGAGCTTTGACTTCCAGCTCCAGAACTGTGAGAGAATCCATCCTGTCATTTGAAGCCCCCCAGTTCGTGGTCCTTACAGCAGCCCCAGGAGTCCAACACCATGCCACCTACCACGCTTTCACATTCTATTGTCCCTGCATCCTATGGGTCAAGGAGACTTTGCTAAGCCCTGGTTTTTGCCGTTTGTATTCTAGAAACGACTGGCTGACATACTGAAAATTCCGATTGAATTTCAAATGACGCGTTCTCTGAGCCACGTGGACACGTCCTGCCATAGCAGCAGAAGCAACGAGAACTGAACAGCTAAGACTCATGAACACTTACCAGGAGACCTTCTTGCGGCTCCCGGTTTCATACCCACACAGCCTCAAGGGGGAGGATGACGCTGTCCCCGTCGCACAGGCGAAGACGCTGAGGCTTGGGGAGGTTAAGAAACTTGCTCAAGGACTCCAGAGGTGAAGTGGGATCGAAACCCTGGACCACGTGAACACACTGGTGGTATTACATGGGCCTCCTCGTCCCCACTGCTCCTCCCCTTCCCCCTGCTCTGTCAGATGTCTCCTGAGCCCCTCCCTTACCTGCGGGAACTCACGGTGTTAACGTCTGGTTAGCGGTGGATATGGGGAACAAGGCTTCCCTGCATGTGTCACCGGATTATTCCTTGAGGTAGGTTGTGGTACAAACAGCATGAGCGAGTCAGCTTCCACGGTGCGGCACTTAAGGACCCGCCTTCTGGTGACGGCCGGCAGTCAGGTGTCACCTGCCCGAGGCTTCTTGAGGCGCTAAGGGAGAACACCCCTCAAATTTAGCCTCTAACAAGGCCGTTGCTAGGGAGGGCCCACCCTCACTGGGGAAGTAATGAGTCAAATGGCGCGGCCTCTCGTCAAGACTGCACACCCAGGTGCGGAGGAACGCAGGATCAGAGGATCTGTGTCTGTAGAGTTGGTGAGGAAAGACCTCTGATCCTAGAACTTTCTAGAACTTTCACTTCAGGTTATTCCTTTTACAATTCCGGGGTATCGGCACTATTTAAGGGGTTTGAATGTAACACAGATTAGTGACGACATTAACCTAGGCTGGACTGAGTTTGACCCAGATCAGTAGGTCTTTGCCCGGTACCCCTGACCTCTCCTTGAAGATGGAAGTGCACTTCTCAGGGGTCACTCATCTTTGCCTTGTGTTTGGAGACCTTCCTCTTCCTTCACTGTCCACACCTTTCCTCTCAGCACTGAGGAGCCACTTCCGTACCCCTCCCTTCGCTCCTGAATCTTCGGACTCAGGGATAGTGACCAGAGGTGATCCAATATGTCCTTGTCGTCAGAGCGCAGGGAGAGAATATTCAATGGAACGTATTAAAAATCCCTCAATCTCTTTTTGGCCCATAGTACAACCTCCCTTTCCAGCACGTTCTCGTAAGAGTGTGGTGGGCTCACCCCTCTCTTGTTTCTCTGGCTCACCTTTATATGGTGAAGGGTCTGCAGGATGAGGAAAGCACGGGTCCAGGACGTGGAGCCCACGCACCCGGGGTCAAGTCTGAACCACTGGATGTTGACTGCACTTTCCTCTTTAGCCTGAGTAATGACTAAAGTTGGGGCAAAATTAAGAAAGGTGATTTTATTTACTTTGTCTATTTACACTGTCCGTGGGTTGGACATTTTTGTTTTTGTCTGATACAGTTTTTATAACGTGGGACAGCCAGGCAACTCTAGAGTAGCTACAGATGCCAGAAATATTTAACTATTATTTTCTTGGCTGCAGATGCTGAGTGTCCCTCTTTGGGGCAATGTATGGACATTGAAGCACCACTAACGAGCCCTGTAGAGGGTGTGGAATTCGGGTGTTGTCCAGATTGTTCTCAGACAACTGAAGCGGGTCTGCCTTTTCACCTCTGTAATCTGCCACTGCCACTGTCTGGTAAGTGCACGTTAGGCCACGGGAAGACACCCTGGTTTTTACAAAAGAGAGCTCACAAATCCTCATCCTCTACAACGTGACAGGTAGATGGCCCACCCCACACATACCCCAAACCAACGTGAGCCATCAGTGCGGTGTTGCCTTAGACTCTGGCGAAGGGTTTGCTAGGTGCCGTGATAATCAACGAGACGGACGGTTCCGGCCCAATATCGACCTGGGCTCCACCCGCTTCACTGCACGTCGCACGGAGCCCGATACCCGTCAACGGTCCCGTCGAGGGCTCTCAGCCCCATACGGGCCGCCCGAGGAAGTACAGACCTGGTTCCTTCCCCAAGGGCTTGCAGCCTCACTGGGGAAATTAGACGAATGCTCGAGACATTCTAAGACACTTTTACAACAATTATAACAGAATCATAAAACAACCAATATTTAAAACTGTGATAGCGATTCTAAATATAGTTGACTTATTCCATTTGTCCTTCTGCTCAGCTAATACTAAATGAGGAAGGCATTGCCTCTGCTAATGGAGCTACGTTTCGTGGGGCAGACGGACACATAAACAAGTAACTCTAAAAATACAATTTAATAGGTGCTACCATAGAATTTAGAGAACTCTTTTCTGCACGGATCCAGTCACTGCGATTCATTTTTTATTTTTTTAAATGTTTATTCAGTTTTGAGAGAGAGAGAGAGACACACAGAGAGAGAGACGGAGAGGGAGCGGAGGAGGGGCAGAGAGCGAGGGAGACACAGAATCCAAAACAGGCTCCAGGCTCTGGGCTGTCAGCATGTGGGGCTCAAACTCACGAACCGTGAGATCATGACCTGAGCCGAAGTCGGATGCTTAACTGAGCCACCCAGGCGCCCCTCTGGTCATTGCTATTTAAGCTAGCTGCTTGTGGGAGTCCCAATACCCAAGTAACTGTCCCTTGGAAGTGACTGACTGGTTTAATTCTCCTTCAGGATGGAGTCGGTTTGAAAAAACATTGTCAAAATCCACAGTCAGAGGCAGAAAAAGGATCATGAACATAAGTTTAATGGTGCCCAGATGGACCTTTGACTAAATGAGTGATTTCAAACCTTTTTCTTTTAAGTAGCCCTGTAGTCCACTTGCAAAGGCAGGTCAGATATGTATCTTCAGGATTTCTGTCAGGAAAAGAAGAAAAAAAACCCCAATTCTACACTTGATGGTATTTTATTGACCTAAACAAGCTGGCTACTGCTTAGGAGAAACTCAGCCACCCCTGTAGCAGAAATCTCCAGAAGGAGACTCTGGGTCTGATGGGAAGGGCGCTACCCAATTCCTACATGAACACAGTTTTGATCTTTTTATGTCTCTCTCTCTCTCTCTTTTTTTCCTTTGGTAGAGATTCTAAATGCTAGCTGATGAGTATCTCCAAAGGATAATTTAGAAATTACAGTTTTACGAAGGGCCAAAACAATGCTGGCCAAGTATGCAGGGCTAAACCCAGGGTAATATTTAGAACATCTAGAGGAGTGGATAGACTCCATGTCCCAAGGCAATGCTCCAAAAATGTTCTTTCTCACAACTGGATTTTTTTTTATGATGTTTGGACAAGGGAGAGCACATGATTGCAATCTAGGTAAGGGTCTAGAGGGCAAAGCGTCTACGCAGCCAATTAGGTGCTGATTCGGAGGACGAGGAGATATTCCATGTGTGCCAATTAGGGAACCTGCCTGATGCTTGTGTCTACGCGGACGAGCGTCACACATGAGTGTCCCCGAGGCCCCTCGGCAGCCTCATCCTGTGTCCTTCACATCTCCTCGTCATTCTGCAAAGGAGCTCGTGCAGAGGGTGGGTGGGGGGGAGTCTCCTTTCTGGCACGTTCCAAATACAGTGGGAAGTCTGAGAGGACTCAGGCCTGGGGACCTAGCTTCCCACAGCTGGGCCTAGTCCTCCCAGGGTTCACCCAGGAGGGCGGCTTCTGTCACTTCCTCGTGGGTTTGCTTCCCCCTGTTGTCACACCTGCTGTGGTTTCTGCCCCACCGCGTGGGCCTGTCTACCTGAAGGAAAACAAATGACATGGGGGGAGAAACATGCCATTTCTCTTTAAGATTCGATGTTTAGGATATGTGTGCTGAAAGTAAAGATCATTACTTGGGAGAGACCCAACCAGTCCCAGACAGGGCGGGCTAGGGGAAGCCTGGAGAAGATTCCCCAAGGCTGATGGGACTCAGATCAGCCTGGGAGAGTTCTGTTCTCAGGGTTTTATCTTGGGTTTTTATCTGGCCAGTGAGATCTGAAGTCTCCTTTGCAGGACTGGAGGGCAGAGGGCGGGACCAGCCCTGTTCTGAGACCCTGTCCATCAGATGGGGCAAAGAATCACTCCAGTCAAGTTTGCAAGTCCCAATCTCTAGCATCTCTGAAGTTGCTCTTCTCCCAAATGGTGAGCCCAGACACTTTGTACAAAATTAGTTGTCTGCCACTCTGAGATCTGCTGTTTCCAGCCCAGACTCTGAGGTCTGTCGTCTCCCTGTGAAAATGAGTCCTCTGACCAGCCCCACCCCCCAGCTACTCTCAGTGTGAGAGAACCTGCTCTCTTGTTTCCTACCTCTTATTCTTTCTTTCTTTCTTTCTTTCTTTCTTTCTTTCGAGAAGGCACAAGTGAGCCAGGGGCAGAGAAATAGAGAGAGAGACAGAGAGAGGCGGGGCTCATCCAGGGCCCTAGCTCACCTGACACGGGACTCGAACTCACGAACTGTAAGATCTGACCTGGAGTCACATGCTTACTGACTGAGCTACCCGGACTCCCTCTTGCATCTTGCTAACACCAAGGGGAGCGCTGGGCTTTGGGGAAGCACTTGGTGGCTATCTCCCCATCACCATGAGCTCAACATCCAGGGCGAGGCAGAGTCCCTTCCAGAAGAGGAACACATTCTTGGATGTGAGTGGAATTCACCGGGTATCCCTGGGTTTGGTGCTGGGTAGGGTCTTCACGGCATTGAGAGGTTTTGGAGCTCGAGCAAATGCACTTTGGGTCTATTTATGGATTCTACCGCTCATGGGTTGTACCACTTATGGGCTTTCCCTCTTATGGGCCCACTCTATGGCCTTCTGGGTTGCTAAATTCCACCATCCTTGCTCTTATAATTCTCATCCCCAGGCCTCCTCCAGCACGTTTCCCTGTTGTTTGTTGGGAGAAAGAGGGACGTGGTTTCACCTCGTGGAGGCGAAAGCTAGAACTTCCTTCCACGCTGGGCACTGGGGACCGCAGACTTCATTTTCCCTAGGCTCCTGGCTCTGTCACCCGTTCTCTCTACACCTCCCTCCTCCAAACTCTCCCTACCTCTCAAGAGGAGGATGATTACTCACAAAGACAAGCCAGGCACAGAAATAGCCAACCTATTTGTGGCTTAAATGCAAGCAGTTTTATTTTTACAGAGAGTTGCCGTATTTTCTCTAAGTAGAAATCATTATCTACCCCAAATGAAACCCAGCCTCCACCTGTGGTAGTTTCTGCTTTTGTTAGTGGTGCCGATTAGTCACAAAACAATCCGCGCCTCCTCCCGCCCACTCGGTCGGGGGGGGGGGGTGGGGGGAAGAGAGCCCCATCTCCGCCGGGCTCCCCCTGCCTCGCCGGCTGCTTCTCTGGACCCTCTGCCCTCACCTGGGCACCACCTGGCCTCTCCACCGTCCCGGTGGCTCGTTCCTCATTCGCCTGGTGACTCTCACCAGTTTACAAATTGGGCGACTTGTTCTCTGTCAGGATGGGTAGACTCCTGTGTCCTGCTAGGAGCTGGGAAAAGCAAACCGGTGAGGCCCTCTGTTCTGTTGACTTAAATAATAATGACGTTGGAGTCTCCTTCCAGTTGGTCACTCAGCTCAGGGTTTTCACAGCCCCCAAAGGGACAGGGTGAAACGTGCATAAAATCTGGACAGTCCCTGAGCTGCTGAGAAGCAGCGGATGTGGGACAGAGGAGCAGAGTGGATCACTCTGCCCCCCCCCCCCCCCCCGCCCCGCTCTCCTGCATCCCTCCTGTCCTTCGGCTGTCTCTTTCCTCCCCGACCGTGACTTTGCAGCCCTCGCAGCGGCCCGGTATTGCTCTCCTACCTGTCTTTGCTGGCATGTGCCCGGCCCCTTCCCACTGACTGCTTCTTCTTCTCTGCCTCGCAGTTCGCGTTAGGAAACCCCGGTTTCTGATTAGCCTCTGGGAAATGTAAAGTCCTCCAGGACCCCGACCCTCTCCTCCTTTGGGACATCGGAACCAGGTAATGCGAGTGCACGTCCGACTCCCCTGGCACGCAGCTCACCTGAGGTCTTGCTCTGCCGCCCGACGGGTGCCCCGAACCTCACCTTATTTTGCCTGTGGCTTGAGGTCCCGAGGGAAGGCTCCCGGTCTCTTCCTTTCTTCTTCCCGCCGGGAGGCCAGACCACAGATCGGGCCGTCCCCCGCCAGCCCCAGCCGTGCGGCTCACTCGGGTCCTGCTGCTTATGAAAGCAGTTGGAGGAAAGCTTCGTATCTGGGCTCCTGAGTCTGCTTCCCCGCAGGATCTGAAATCGCCTTCTCGCCCTGTTTTGATCTCATGGGTCCCGCGGGTCCATTACTACTCTGACACAGTAACCACGGAGGGATGCTTTTGACAAGGAAGAGACACTGCCACGAGTGGAGGGTGGGTCTTCGCCGGAGGGCTTGGCGAGTCAAACTATCCAGAATTTTCCCGCTTGGCCTCTGGGCCTTTACACCGGGGCCGTTGGGAAGAGAACAGGGGTCAGGGGGAACGGAACTTGATCGCAGGGGTGAGAACGCACATAACGGGTTAGTCTCCGAACCGGGCGGAGAAGCTGTCTGGGCTCCCATGTCCCTCCAGGGACTCCACGGCTGGGCTCCTGGGCTCCCTGTCTCCACTGCGTCGTGCTCACACCCTGGCACGGGCTCATGACCCTGGAAATGCGCTGCAGGCAGGGAGCGGATGTTTACTTATTGAACGGGGTGTCTCCCACCGTGCAGGTCTATATCCACATCTTACTTACTCATTGCAACTCTTTGTGGTAATACAATTGGCTCCATTTCCCAGGCGAGCAAATGGAGTCTCAAAGGGCTTTGCAGAGACCGGCCGTCAGGGACTTAAGTGGTCCTGTGTTCCGGCGACATGTGTGATTGTGCCCTTCCACGGGACGTTTCTCCGGGTCCCCTTTCCCCTCGGCCCTGGCTGGCCCTCACGGTCCCAGGGGGTCAGCCACCCCACATCACCACCAGCTCTCGTTCCCACTCTGGAGCAGCGTGAAGATTTTCACTCGAGTGCTTCACTGAACGATGCCATTTGAAGTGCGGCTTCTGCTGATAAGCGTGGGACCATCTGCTTGGCACATCTCAAATATTTTCAGCAGTGGGAGAGCGGCTCTGATTTCTCCAGAGAAGGGAGGCTGAAGCCATCCTTGGAGCTGTGGGGACCGGAGACCCCGCAGGCTGGGCCCCAGGGCCCCAGGATGCGAACGGACAGCGTCCCCGCTGCCACCTCTGACCCTCCCTGAGCAAATGGAACTAGTGAGTCTGCACCCCGGGTTTTAACTGCTCAGCTGCCCTCGGCGACCAGAGTTAAGATGTTCCCTCTTTGAAAAGCGACCTCCCCGGGGACTCTTTGCGTGCCGGTCGTTTTTACAGGGGGTTGGATATTCGGTGGGTGGTGACAGACACCTCTGTATCCCCCTTCCTGCCTTTGTTTTCGAAAACTTGCTTCTTCGCTGGGCGAACTGTCCACAGACATTGGTTTGCAACTCCTGGGTTGAAACTTCCGTGTTGGCGTTTTCTTTCGGACTCGTGGTGGGGGCGAGGCTCTCGGGGTCGATTCGCGAATCCGGTGCGGGCTTGGAAGGGTTCGAGGTCGTTTCGTGTGTTGCTCTGAATGCTAGAAGGGTCGGGGTCTGAAAGGGTTGTTACTATATTTGATTCCTCTGGGGAAGTCACCGGGCTGGAAGCAGTTGGACATGGCCAGAGGCAAAGCTGGATTGATTTTTTTTTTTTTTTCTTTCTTTTGCCTTTCCTTAACGGTCACCAGAATTAGTACCTGCTTCTGCTCCTTGTGAAACTCACACGTGCCATCCAGGGGTGGCAAGGCGGCCCTGAAAGCCATCTCCTGTTCCGTCTCATCTTCGATGTATCTTGGCACTATTTCCCAGGCAGGGGTGGGGGGCATTTAGGGAAACTATGTATAGGATGTTGTTCAGTTGCTTCGTAAGCAGCAGCGAGAAGGTGGTTAACGAGCCTGCCTCCAGAGCTTTCTCAACCTGGCACCACGACATCTGGACCAGATCATTCTTTGTTGCGGGAGCCGTTCTGGGCATTGTGGGGTGTTGAGAGGCATCCTTGGTCTCAACCACTGGAGACCAATACTGCAGACCTGCCAAAAGTCTTCTAGGGGACGAGACCCCCCAACCCCCTCCCCCCCCGCCCCACACCCCCTCCCCTGAGACCGGTGTTGTAAGGGGCTCCTGCTGTACGTATAATGGGAAGGGAGCAAAAAGTTTTTGCTTCTCTGTGCAGATGGCTCAGGTGGTAGGAAGCTGGAAACGAGGCGTTTAATACCAGGACAGATGTCCCTGCCCTGCACATTCCCATCAGATCCCGTACCTGCCATGGAAATTCCGTCTCACAAATAGGTTTCTGTTTGTCCAGTTCACTGCACACACACAGAAGGAAGAATTTGCCCTTTCCTCGGGAGCTGCGTACCCGGGAGGGCCAGCCTAGGGTCAGGCCTCTCTTTTTGGTTGCGGAGGAACAAAATAAGGTTTCAGATGACCTCCTGTGGAGCCCTGGTTTTGTTGGTTTTTCTCTTTTTCCTTTTCCTTCCTCCCTCCCTTCCTCCCTTAATCCCTCCCTCCCTTTCCTCCCTCCCTCCCTCCCTTCCTTCCTCCGTCCTTTTTTTCCTTCCTTCCCCCTTCCCTCCCTCCCTTTCTTCCTTCCTCGAAGAGCGATGGGGCAGGCTGGGAATGCAGGACCACAGGAGGACTGTGGCCATTGAATGGGAACGTGGAAGGGCATGTTTGCTTCTTAGGACTCTAGAGAAAACTTTGGCGAGCAAATTGTATAGCATTTAAAACTCTTTGCCTTATGCCCCAATGAAGCTGAAGAAAGTCCACAACTCTCTGCCTTCTTTGATTCTCCTTGCTCGTCTATCACCCCACTGCCCATCTCTTCCTCTCACTTTTGTTGGGAGGGAAACACCGGTAGCAATTTTCCAGGAGACCCACCGGGACACGGGCTCTGCAAAGCCCACATCCTTAAACGGCTATGGAAACCACCATGCTTGTTTTCGCTGCTTGTGGATTCTCTATCTCAATTTGGCATTTCCACGAGACTCATTATCGGCAAAGTGCTTTTCAATATCTAGGTTTCCTTACACCCTAGCCTTCCAGAGATACATGAAAATGCCAATTATGCGAAGCAACCGAAGCTCAGAGGGGCCAGACTGCTTTCTGTAGGACCTGAATCTAGCGGTCACTTGGAAAATGGGGCTCTGAGGCAGTGCAGCCTCAGCAGAGGGGGAATAGACAGTCATCTCTGCAGGGTAACCTGAACACCGTCAAACTTCTCTTTTCAAACATCTCTTTTGCACTCAGACGCCAAATTGCCTGTAGTTCTTTTGATTTTTGCAAGGGGGAGGTGGTGCCCTCTACTGTGATCAGCCTGGCTCGCCGTGGCTTGTGCGAGGCGTTGGGGCCTGAGAGGGTGAGCTATGAGCTTAGCGGGACAGCCCAGCCAGGGTGAGGGGGGTGGCGACATGGGGGGGTGCAAGGAGGTGCACCCCTCTGCATGGGGGTGGCGGGGACTGGCACCAGGGTCAGGGCTTCTGCTGGGGGAGGAGTGTGTCCAGGGCAGAGGGCAGCGGCAGCGGTGGCCTGACGGGAGGTGAAAGAGCCGACAAAGTGGGGGGAGCGGCCGTGTGGGGATGGGGCTGGGCAGTGGCAGACACAGAGGTGATTTACCTACAGGTGGGTGGATCAAATAAATAAATACATGGGGGATAATGGGGGCCAAGTTTCTCACCGTCAGAGAAGGGAGTTAGAAATATGGCGAGGAAGAAGACGAAACTAAGTCAGTGGCATCGGATTGAAATCGGAGATGCTGATGTGCATCCTTTGGATATGTATATATGCGGACCTTTGAACAACATGGGTTTGAACTGCAGGAGTTCACGTACATGCAGATTTTGTCGATAAACACCGTACAGTACTGTAACTGTGTTTTCTCTTCCTTTTTTTAAAAGTTTATTTATTTTGAGAGAGAGCATGAACACGAGTAGGGGAGGGGCAGAAAGAGAGGGAGAGAGAGAATCCCAAGCGGGCTCCACACTGCCAGCGCAGAGCCCGACTCAGTTCTCCATCTCACAAACTGCGAGACCCCGACGTGAGCCGAGATCAAGAGTGGGACGCTTAACTGACCAAGCCACCCAGGCGCCCCTCTTGCTTATGATTTTCTTAATACCATTTTCTTTTCCCCAGATTACTTAATTATAAGAACACAGAGTATAGTACATATAACATGTAAAAGGGACCGGTGCAGGGAACATACAAGATGAGCAGCGCGGGGTAAACCATCCAGTGTTTTGGCTTAAAGGACTGGGAATACCAGAGCAGGGTCTGATCGCTGCTTCAGGGCGGCTGGGGTGGGTGTGCCTCCATGAGAGGCCTGGCTGCAGACATACAGAGCTGTGGGCGACAGGGTCCGATGTCTTGGGGAGCCATCCGAGCTGTGGGCAACGGGGTCCAATGTCCTGGGGCGCCATCCGAGCTGTGGGTGACAAGATGATGTCCCGGGGAGCCGTCTGAGCTGTGGGTGACAGGGTCTATGTCCTGGGGAGCTGTCTGAGCTGTGGGCAACAGAGTCTGATATCCGGGGAGCCATCCAAGCTGTGGGCGACAGGGTCTGATGTCCTGGGGAGCTGTCCGAGCTGTGGGCGGCAGGGCCCGATGTCCTGGGGAGCTGTCTGAGCTGTGGGCAACAGAGTCCGATATCCGGGGAGCCATCCAAGTTGTGGGCGACAGGGTCAGATGTCCTGGGGAGCAGTCTGAACTGTGGGCAACAGAGTCTGATATGCGGGGAGCCATCTGAGCTGTGGGCGGCAGGGTCCGATGTCCCGGGGAGCTGTCCAAGTCAGAGCCAGAGGTTTGGTGCCACTACCATGTGGTCATACTGAATGAGGGGGTTGGACAAGCCCACCCAGGGAGAGTCTATAGGGTATGACGGGAGAGGCTCAGCAAGTGAGCCCAGCAGCCCGAAGGGCCAGGTAAGGAGGGATCCAGGAAAGGACACAGAGAAGAGGCTGCAGGCACGCAGGAGGGGAGCCGGAGGGAAGAAAGTATGTCTGTTTAGGCAATGGTGTCATCTTGGGAACCACAGCGAGAGACATGGGTTAAGAGCCCTCAGCACACTGTGTGTGTGCCGCGGGCAGGGTGAGCGCGATCACATCTGACTCCCTTGGGGAGGACTTGTCTCAAAGCACAACGTGGCGAGCGGCTGCAGCTGATTCTTATTATTTGTTCTCATGAAAGGACATAACCTGAACGTTCCCTTCTGACTTCAAGTATCAATACCTACAAGGGTGAAGGGTGGCGCCCCTCATCAACAGAAGTGTTTGCTGATAGTGGTGATGACTCGGGGTCACTCCATTTCACAGAAAAATCTGGAATCAGAGGAAACTGAAAACAGTGCATCCCTGTTGCGTTGTTATGGCTCTGAGTTTGGCCCTGGGTAGATGGCACAAATAAGCACTTATGATTTTTGGTAAATAAAAAAATCTGTCCTCTAATAAATAATATTCATCTTTTGGTAACAATTATTAGCCTTCAATAACAAGAAATAATCCGTTCTTTTATTAAATAACCTTTTAAAAACTGTTTACTTGTTTGTTTTGAGAGGCAGGGAGAGAGCACACACAAATGGAGGCAGGGCAGAGAGAGAGGGACAGAGAGAGAGAGGAGCTGAGGTCTGACGCTTCACCGACTGAGCCACCCAGGTGCCCCTAAATAACTTTTTTTGTTTTTAATTTTTTTTAATGTTTATTTATTTTTGAGACAGAGGGGGACAGAGAGTGAGTGGGGGGGGCGGGCAGAGGGCAAGGGAGACATAGAATCTGAAGCAGGCTCCAGGCTCCGAGCTGTCAGCACAGAGCCTGACACGGGGCTCGAACCCACGAACCGTGAGATCATGACCTGAGCCGAAGTCGGACGCTTAACCGACTGAGCCACCCAGGCATCCCCCCCACCAAATAACCTTTAATAAAAGTTAATCCTCTGAGTCTGTTAATAAAAACCATTACTGACCATCAAGTTGATGGTGGTGATGGCTTCTGGTGTCATTGAAGCTGTTATTAAATGTCCCAAAGGTGCCTAGGTGGCTCAGTGGGTTAAGCATCTTGATTTGGGCTCAGGTCATGATCTAATAGCTCATGAGTTCGAGCCCCGCATGGGGCTCTGTGCCCACAGTACAGACCCTGCTTGGGATTCTCACTCTCCCTCTCTTTTTCTGCCCCTCCCCTGCTCTCTCTTATGCTGTCTCTCTCTCTCCCTCAAAAGTAAATAAATATTTTTTAAAAAGGTCCCAAAAGTTTTACTGGGTGCATGTACGGGTGAGTGAACTTCACACATACGTGAACTGTTAACAAAGAACAGGTGTGGGGACTAGAAACCGTGCCCGGTGGGCCTGGGCAATCTAGGCTCTGGTTCTGGGTCTCAGGATGCTTGCGAAGGAGCTTTGTCACCTGTAAAATAAAGGACGGTGGGCAGGATCTCCCTGGTGCCTTCAAGCTCCAACCCCCCGCCGCCAACAGAGTATGAGCAGACTTGTAACGGCAAGGAAGTGGTGTTATAAGGCTCCAAGCTGTGTCCCTTCCATCTTTCATAAACTACCCCAGTTTCTGGGGGAAAAGAACCTGTCACAACAAATATGATGAAGTGTTATCTTTATGAAGAATTCTCACAACTCAATAAGAGACGTGTAACCACGGAAAAATACTTCGCCAAAGAAGACATAGGGAATGTTAACCATGAGAGAATATCCAAACTCATTAGCAATCAAATAAATGCAAATGAAAACGAGCTACTTTTTTATCACCTACCAAATTTACAAATCAAAAAAAAAATGGAGATGTTGTTGGATGGGGGAGAGCAAGTTTGTGTATATAGACACGCGGTGAAAAAAAGAAAGCGTTTTATACTTTTCACGTCCACGTAATTGGTTCAGGTGTTTTTGGAAAGACAGTTTGTTAATATGCTTTTAAAGTCTTCAAAAATATTTATACCCTTTCATCCAGCAATTCTGCTTTTAGAAATATGTCCTAGGGAAATAATTAAAGATGTGTGCAAAATTTGCATCTGAGGGAGTTCATTAGAGAGCTTTGTTTTTAGAAATAATGATGAAAAGTAAGAAGCAACTAGTATATCCAGGATTAGAGGATTCTTACAAATAAATGATGGTTCATCCAAATAGTGACTAGTCAGGTCATTTTTTTAGGGTTCATGGTGACAATATGGTATTGAGTGAAAAAAAAAAGGCAGGATACCAAAACAGATAAAAAATGCCATTTCATTTTTATTTTTATTTTTTTAAAGTTTCTTTATTTTTGAGAGAGAGAGAAAGAGCACAAGCAGGGGAGGGACCGAGAGAGAGGAGACAGTGAATCCAAAGCAGGCTCCGGGCTCTGAGCTGTCAGCACAGAGCCCCACGCAGGGCTCGAACCCACAAACCGTGAGGTCATGCGCTGAGCTGAAGTCAGACACCTCATCATTTCAATTTTATTTTTAAAAAAAAATTTTTTTTTCAACGTTTATTTATTTTTGGGACAGAGAGAGACAGAGCATGAAC
>NW_024412429.1:8329178-8389998 GCF_014898765.1 Herpailurus yagouaroundi | reverse complement strand
CGGACCGCGAGATCGTGACCTGGCTGAAGTCGGACACCTAACCGACTGCGCCACCCAGGCGCCCCTCATTTCAATTTTAAAAAGGACCGTGTGTGAGGCACAGAAGCAAGACTAAAAGAAAATATCCCAACATGTTAAATCAGATTAATTTTGATGAGTAGTTTTATATGTGGTTTTCCCCCACTGAATTTTCCAAATGTTCTTCAATGAGCACATACATTTAATGAACAAATTGTTTTATAATTAGCGAAAAGGGCAATCACATTTTTAAAAATACCCCCATTTTGCGGGGAGGGGTGTCTGGGTGGCTCAATCAGTTATTTGTCTGACTTGGGCTCAGGGCTTATGGGTTCAAGCCCTGAATTGGGCCCTCTGCTGTCAGCGCAGAACCCGCTTCAGATCCTCTGTCCCTCTTTTTCTGCCCCTGCCCCCTGGTTCTCTCTCTCTCTCTCTCTCTCTGTCTCAAAATAAGTAAACTTAAAAAAGAATACCCCCATTTTGTGTTGAGATGAACCATAAATTAGCGGCCAAGCCCTTGTCTACAGCAGGGCAGTTCAACCAGAGTGTGGGGCTACTTTGCTCCCAGGGGAATTTGAACTCAGAGAGCGCACAGCCACCAGGTCCTACCCTGGCCAAGTCACAATCGGAAAGTAATCAAGTCATTGGGGAAAAACAATCCCCTATCACATTGGAGAATCTGATGCTTTCAATTCCTTGAGTAGGAAGAGTGGAGGCAGACAAGATCGGGCTATAAAAGGTAAAGTCTTAAAAATAGGGTCCAGCCCCAGGGCAGAGGGGGAGGCGGTAGGGAGTCAGAATCAGGAGCTCCCAGCTACAGGGTTCCCTCCAACTGGGTGTTAGATGGCCTCTCACAGTCTCCATGGTGGGCTTCCATTTCCGGGTCTGTAAAACGAGGGGGTTTGGTCAGACCAGGGGTTTCAGACTTCTTCTTCTTCTTCTTTTTTTAAGTTTATTTTGAGAGAGAGAGAGAGAGGCAGAGAGAGAAAGAGAGAATTCCTAGCAGGCTCCACACTGTCAGCACAGAGCCCAATGCGGGGCTCCAACTCATGAACCATGAGATCATGACCTCAGCCGAAGTCAGACGCTTAACTGACTGAGCCACCAGGCGCTCCCCCCCCCCCCCCCCCCCCCAGACTTCTTTAAGTGGGAGACCGGCTCAGCTTGATCGGACCCTGGGCTCCAGGCCTGGCCAGCTCTGGGATCAGGATCCCAGGAGCTTTCAGCCCAGATGCCCTGCAGGGTCCCAGGGGCACAGACATGGGGAGGGGTGAGTGGTAGGGGCTCGTGGAGTTGTGTGACACAGTGGTTCTGAACTTGGCCTACTCATTAATCCTTAATTTTTCCCCTGTGAAAAGGGGGCAATGATGCCCTCTAATGTACCGCTTTTTCCGTAGGGGATCTTCTGCGAGAAGGAGAGGGTAGGAAGGTGCTTCTCGATGCCTCCAGTGGTGTTTACCCTTACGGGTGCCATCACCCAGTCACCTCGAGGTCCCATCTGACCCCCATCCTACGTGGTGCTGGTTACTGACCGCGTCCGGGCACAGGGGGCTGTAGGGATGAGCTCGCCTTCCTCCCCGTCCTGTCGCTGCCACGTAACAGGCACCACTGCAAACACGATCTCTCTCTCTGAAAACGAGCCGTACACACAAAAAAGTGATTTGCGTGTCTGGACAGAGTGCACAGCTCTAGCACTGGGTTGACACGGAGACAAGCTACTCTCGGGGTGCATCCTGCGCTGCAGATCCTTTGTCTTCGCTGCTTTCCGAGAACTCACCTGTGTGTTACTCTGAGCGAGGCCGTTCGTTCTGTCGGTCAGCGACGACCCTTCCACACTCCTCATCCAGCCCTACTGCGATGTCCTAGCCAGCCAGCAAGAGAGAGGGACGAAGTACAAATTACCGAGGAACCCCGGGGAAGCGGGGGTAGGCAGAGAGCAGGTTGGACCAGCTGCATCCAAGGCCCGTCTTGCCAACTGCCGTCAGCCCTGGAGGGGCTGAAATTCAGTTTGGTCTGGTAAGACCAGGAGTGCGATGATAGCAATGTGTCCTTTATTATTGTTTAAAAATATTTTTCATGTTTATTTATTTTGAGAGAGAGACAGAGAGAGAGAGACAGAGAGAGAGAGACAGAGAGAGCGAGAACGAGTGCGCACACAAGCGGGGGAGGGGCAGAGAGAGAGGGTTCCAAAGTGGGTTCCAGGCTCCAAGCTGTCACCACAGAGCCCGATGCGGGGCTTGAACCCACGAGCAGTGAGATCATGACCCGAGCTAAACTCGGACGTTTAACTGACTAAGCCACCCATGCACCCCAGCAATGTGTCCTTTAAAATAAACCCCACTCGGGACGCTTGGGTGGCTCAGTCAGTTAAGCGTCCAACTTCAGCTCAGGTCACGATCTCATGGTTCCTGGGTTCAAGCCCTGCGTCGGGCTCTGTGCTGACCCTTCAGAGCTTGCAGCCTACTTCGAATTCTGTGTCTTCCTCTCTCTCTGCCCCTCCCCTGCTCGTGCTCTGTCTCTGTCTCTTTCTCTCTCAAAAATACATAAACATTAACAAAAATAAAAAATAAAATAAAATAAACCCCACCCTAACAAAATCATGTGGAGAGCTACCATTAGTTTTTACTGAGAATTTGTTTTTATGGGATTTTTATTAGCTTTCTAATCACATCACAATAAATAACTGCCTCGGGATTTTTGCGATTCAACACGTTACACTTTGACCACTGCAGAACTTTCTATTAACTGGCATGTCCTGGGCTGGAGGTTGTGGCTTTCTCTCTTGGGTGATTTCTTCAGGACCACTGCGATGGGGTTTATTTCTTGGAATAATTCAGGAAGTTTCCATTGGATGCCTCCCGCGTGCAAGTGCTAGGGATTCAGACGTGAATACAATAAAACCCTGTTTTCCATGAGTTCGCAGGTTAGTGGAGGAGATACGATTTTAACTCTGCTCTAAGGAGCAGTGTCTGGCCACAGAGGCAATGAGCACGTGGCTCCAGAGTGGGCGAGGGGAGCACTGGGTGGCTGGCGCAGGGAACAAGGGGGGCCAGGAGGTGAGGAGATGCCTCCCGAGGGTCCAGGCCAGGGTCATGGGAATGGAAGACGGGCAGGCCTTTGGTTGTTCCTGCATTTGAAATTCACAGTCAGGCAAAAGCACAGTGATAAATAATGTTCTAAAGATCTCCCGTGTGTGTCTATTACCTTTTGTTTAATGACGTTCTGCTTATTGAAAAATGCAGGCCCTCGGGAGCAGGGCACGCGGTGACGCGGACCCCCGGAACCTGCCCTGACACGCCCTTCCCACACTGCGTTCGTAGTGCTCGGCACCCCAAGCTCTCTGTTCCCCACACTGTTCAGGCCGCTGTCCCTCCCCACCCCCACCCCACGCCCCGGTCCTGCTCTCAGACACAGACGCAGCCCCATCAGATGGAACGCTTAGTTCCCTGACCCTTCTTTCTCTTGTCCCCTTCACGGTCCCTGAGGCCTGCCTGCTTTTTTTCTGAAACGTCTCTGGAATCTGTCCCCTCCTTATTTCTCTGTAGGACTTCGCAACAGCCCCTGCTGGCTTCTTTGTCCCATCCATCTTCCCCCTCTATCCAGCCTTTAGACTAGGACCAGGGCAACCTTTCCAAAACACTGCTCAGGACATATCCCAGCCCTGTGCTGAAACCTCTCATGGCTCCCTAGTGCCAACGGCAGAGGGTGTCAAACCATGGCCTATGGCCCACCCACATCAGAATCCCCTAGGCTATGAAATTGCAGCTTCTAGGGCCCCACCCCAGACTTTCTGAAACAGTGGGGTCTTGGAACTTGCATTTTTAATAAGCAATCCCAGGAAAATTTTAAGCATCAAGCTGGATAAGCAGAGCCTGTAGAAGAAGCCTGATGCAGGGGCGCCTGGGTGGCGCAGTCGGTTAAGCGTCCGACTTCAGCCAAGTCACGATCTCGCGGTCCGTGAGTTCGAGCCCCGCGTCGGGCTCTGGGCTGACAGCTCAGAGCCTGGAGCCTGTTTCTGATTCTGTGTCTCCCTCTCTCTCTGCCCCTCCCCCGTTCATGCTCTGTCTCTCTCTGTCCCAAAAATAAATAAACGTTGAAAAAAAAAATTAAAAAAAAAAAAAAAGAAGCCTGATGTTTAGAGAAGCATCATAACCTGGCTGTCCATTCATTCATATCCTTGCAAGGTCATGCCTCTCTGCCCAGCGTCCTCCAGACTTCTCGAACCCCACCCCAACATCCTAGGCCCTCCTGCCTCCAGGCTCTGTCCATCGGTTCCTTTTTCTTTTCTTTCTTTCTTTCTTTTTTTTTTTTTTTAATTAATTTATTTTTTTGAGGGTGGGGCACCCAGAGAGAAGGAGAAAGAGAATCCCAAGCAGGCTCCACACTGTCAGCGTGGAGCCCGATGCAGGGCTCAAACTCACAAACTGTGAGATCATGACCTGAGCCGAAATCAGAGTCGGACACTCAACTGACTGAGCCACCCAGGCGCCCCTGTTCCTTTTTCTTAAAATGCCTTTCTTCCCTCCCTCGGCTACCAAACTCTTACAGACCCTTCAAAGCCCAGCCCTGGAAAGCCTTCCTGGAAAGCCCGAGACGCTGCCTCCTGCTGCACGTCTGCCTGGCATGTGGTCAAGTTCTCCTTCATTCCCTTTCCTGTATTAAATTAGGTTTCGTTCTGCCTGTCTCCCCTACAGTATGGTACCGAGGGCCATGTCTTATTTCTTCATCCTTAACACTTTGTAAAGTGACCAAAACCTAAATGTTGAAAAATGGAGAGAGGGTGATCTGTCTCCAGAGAGTGAATTTGGTTACTTTGGTTTGACTGTGGAAGAAAAATGCAATTCGATCTCATGTGTCGAAATGCCTTTCCTAACTGGCTTGTATGCGCAGTATATGACAGCAATCCCGCACATAATGAGTAGCTGAAAGAAAGCTGAATGATGCTGTGGTCTGTGACATGTTCCACGATGTGAGCCCGAGTGAGCAAAATGTTCTTATCAATTTTCTTAGGAATGCTGATGAGAATTCAATTAGAAATTAGAAAAGTTCTGATTTCACCTTTCTAGTCTTTGGTTTACGTTTGTTGTTAACAGATGAACACATTTGGCTTCCTTGTACAAGGTATTTTGGTTTTGTGATGGTTTGCAACCTGGGCTGTCCAGTATAGTGGCCACTGGCCACACGTGGCTGTTGAGCCTGTGAAACATGGCCAGTATGATGGGAGATGTGCCGTAAGGGTAAAACACACATGAGGGTTTAAAGACTCACTGTGAGGGGCGCCTGGGTGGCGCAGTCGGTTAAGCGTCCGACTTCAGCCAGGTCACGATCTCGCGGTCCGTGAGTTCGAGCCCCGCGTCGGGCTCTGGGCTGATGGCTCAGAGCCTGGAGCCTGTTTCCGATTCTGTGTCTCCCTCTCTCTCTGCCCCTCCCCCATTCATGCTCTGTCTCTCTCTGTCCCAAAAATAAATAAAAACGTTGAAAAAAAAATAAAGACTCACTGTGAAAACCAGATCATAAAATATTCATTAATATTTTTTATATTGATTACATGTTGAAATAGTATTTTGGACACACTGGGTCAGACAAAATGGTTATTCACATTCATTTCACCTGTTTCTTGTTAGTTTTTTGTATGTGGCTACTAGAAAAATTTAAATTAGACATGTGGCTTACATTATAGGTCTACTGGATGGTGCCAATCTAGACCCTTCTTACCCTCTACCTTTTTCTATTCAGGACTATTCTGTTTCCTCTTCTCTGCCTCTAAAACACCACCCCTAACAACAAAATCCCCAGCTCTGAAGCACCTGCCATTCAACTATGTTACCTGTGACCCTCCTCGTGGTGACCATTTGCACACCCCTGGGTTGTGCTCCCAAATTCCAGGAAGATTTTAGCACCTTAGCTCAGTCTTGTCTTTTCTTTTCTTTTCTTTTCTTTTTTCCCCTAACCATATTCCACTATTTCCTAGTCATTTCAATGTTCGGGCAGGTATTTCTTCCAAAGCCCTGGCTCCAGGTCCTGACCTCATCTCATGTGACCTTGTCCCCCACTCTCCCTCAGCCGTTCCTTCCCACCGTCATGCTCTACATTTGTCAATAGCGAAAGCCCCCACACTGCACTGCCTTGGTCTCAAGCCTCCCTTTCTCCCACCCCCATAGGCTATTTTCCAGTTGCCTACCTTTAGTACTTGGGCTTTAAAATCCTCTGATAGCACTGGGATCTATCAGATGGCTCCTATGTCCTGGTCACTGTCCTCTCTCTCATGACATCACCTTTCTCCCAACCCCGTTAAGGTTCCATAGTCCGTCATTGTAGCCATTCCCTTCCGTGTGGTGTAATCCCATTGATGCCTCTCCTTCCCACACTGCACCAGCCTAGTAAAACCCTAGCCCTGGCTAAATCCGACTTCCGTCCTTCACCACGCGCCCACCTGGACAGCTGAACTGTAGCTGGAGAAAGGCATGTGTCATGCTGAAGTTTTAAATTCGTGAGCACCAGCCTAGGTGGGCTCTAAGTTTTGCCTGAAATCTCACTCTTTGTGCATTTCCTTATTCCTTTCCCCTTTTCCCTGAATTATTTTGTGTGCTGCCCTCTCTCCTTAAACTGTCCGCCTCTCCTCACTCTTAGCTGATGATCCGGCTTCTATCTTTGCTGAAAAAAAGAGACACTGTACATTCAATAGAGAACTTCTTCCACTTCTAACACTCCCGCCATCAGCCTGCCCGCCTAGCTGCAAACCCTGCCTTTTCTTCTGTTCTGATGAATCAATCATGCTACCATTGAAAGCCCGCAGCTCCACCAAGCTCTAGACCCCAAAGCCATGAATCATCAATGGTTTCTTTCCTCCTGGAAAATTCTTATTAGCTTATCAACTCTCCCAGAACTCCCGCAGCCCTCTCCAGTTACCGCTCCATTTCTGCTTGAATTTACATTCAGGTTCCTCAAGAGGGTTGTCTGTACTCACCATCTGCACCCTCTCCCCTCCTCCCTGGAAGCCATGTTGGTTAACCAGGCTTTCGTTTTCTCTACTCTGCCGAAACTGCTCTCCTCAAGGTCAACAATGACTCTGCTCTAGCGGTCCACTCCCAATTCTCATGTAATCTGAACTTGGACCAGAAGCTAGCGCAGTTGAAACACCTTGAGCCACCTTTGCTCCCTGGACACCACTCTCCCTCGGCTGTCCCTTCCCTCTCTGCCAGATCCTTCTTGTTTCTTTTGCTTCGTTCTCATCTCCCCAGCCTGTAAACTTTGAAGTGCCCCAAGGACTGGTCTTTGGACCTTTTCTCCCTTTTACTTACCTAAATTTCCTAGATAATCTCACTTAGCCTCATGATTTTAAATCTCACCTGGTTGCATACAATACCCGCATTTTTATCCCCAGCCTCTGCCTGTCTCCCCAACTCCTGATGCTACTAGACATCCTATTTGGCTATTCCATAGGCATTTCACACTTAATATGCCTTTCCTAACCTATTCCACCTGCACCCTGTCCATTCATCAAATGGCTTAAAACTCCTTCTCTCTCTACTAACACATCTCAGCCATCAACAAACTAAATTGCACCCAGAATCCAACCATGTCATGCTGCCTCACAACCACATTCCGGTTCGTGCATGGTCCATGCTTTACTTTTCTGTGTGGCACTTATTAGGACCTGGCATCTTTGTATTTGTTGTTGCTGTTTGGCTATTGACCACCTTCCTGGTGGAAAATAAACTCCAAGAGGGTAGTGCTTCGTTTCATTCACTGCCGTGTCCCAGCATGTAGAACAGTGCCCGGCAGGAAGCTGGCACTGAATAAATATTTGGTGAATGAATTTGGGGAACGCGACTGTCTTATTTACAAACTTCTAGCAAAGGCTGGTCTCTATAGCAGATCTCCGGCCAACCGTGCCATGGTATTCTGAATTCTGGTCCTTGTGTTGGGCTCCTGGGGGTATTGGGTCTATATCTTCTGTTTAATTAGGCAATGAAAGGAGAGCTTGCCCTAGTAAAAATAATTTCCCCTCCCTTATCAGAGCAGCTAAGGGAAGTGTTAGGAGATGGGGGATGGGGACAGTGGAGGCAGAGGGCCCCTGGGTTCCTGGATCACAGCTCTGGGGAGGTAACTGTCCTTCTCAGCAGGCTGCCTGCTCATCTGGGTTTCAGGCGCAGCTGCACTGTGCTCAAAACACGAGGCCGTGCTGATGCTGGAGTTGTGCTCAGTCCCAAAATATCATGTCATTGAGATGTGCAAACTTCATAAAATATCACATCCTGTACTGTTCTGCCTCAGGGAAGCTAGTGAGAAAAGGGCAGATTTCTATTAATTTAAAATATTGGTTTGATCAACTTCCTTAAGGTTAATTATTTTGCACTTGTAGGGACCCTGGCCTACAAGGTCAAAGTTCAAAAAGCAAAGAAGGAACAGTGTTTCACGACTACCGTCAAAATGACAACGGTTTGATGACCACAACAGAAGGTCAAGGACAAGTTAAAGTTGGCACCAGGGCGAGGGTATCTGTGGCTGCCTACCTTGTCCTTTGTCGAGGGGGAGGAAGTGGCATCTGTGTGTTACGTAACAGGATGAGGGCGGGGCCTGTGCATACATTTAGTTCACAATTCATAAAAGTGTGATAGAAAGTTTCTGAGAATCTTTGCTTTGCAGTCTCAAATATTTAGCATTTTTATTGGTTTCAAGTGAGTGCTTTGTTGAACATCGGTAGTGTTTTCCTGCATGGTCTGGCCTGTGCCTTGTGGGGAGACGACCACACCTCACAAAGGCTCACTATCTGTCCCTCAGGGCACGTTGGCTTGCACCACACACCCAGGCTGGATATGTGTCTGGTTTTGCCACAGGTATTGAAACCGCATAAGACAAAAATGCCTTCTAATTGTTCACACTTTCAAAAATATTGGAACACTGTTGAACATAATTTGGGTACCTCTTCCCGATCATTTACGCATTGCTTGTGGCACTTTCTGCATCAAAAAAATAATAGCAATGACAACATGGACCACACATATATTTTGTCTTTGCATGTGAACGCGATCAATCTGGTTCCTCAGGATGGGAGACAGAGTGATGGGAGATGATTGATTTTCAAAATGCCATTCAGAAAGTTGGGCCAGAGGGGAAATGGACCCCAAGAGTTCTGCCCCTCTCTTCTTTGTTGGATCCCTGTTGGCCCTGAGCCACAAGCAAACAATAATACAGGATTAAGGGCTATTGGAGGATCAACAAGTCATTAAGTCAGTTCTCTTTTCTGCAGAAATGTCTAGTTTTACCATTGTCAGAGAGACAGTTGTACAGTCTAAACATATTTGTTAGCAACATGAAGTTTATGACCCATAGCTGAGATTCTCCCTGCTACCCCAATGCATCACTTTTCATGGTGTGTTTTTGTTTTACTTGTTTACAGAAAATTACCTGAAGAGCCCCTGCCCCCCAGCCTCCTCATGGAGGTGTCGAACATGACATCGTCTGTTGATGAGAAGTCCATGAACACCTCGATTGCCAGGAACACCTCGGTCGGGGACCTGCATCGGGAAATCCCGGTCGTGCATTGGGTGATTATGAGCATTTCCCCTCTGGGCTTTGTTGAAAATGGGCTCCTCCTCTGGTTCCTCTGCTTCCGGATGAAAAGAAACCCCTTCACCGTCTACATCACCCACTTGTCTATAGCAGACATCTCACTGCTCTTTTGTATTTTTATTCTGTCAGTCGACTATGCTTTAGATTATGAGCTCTCTTCTGGCTATTACTACACGATTGTCACATTATCGGTGACGTTTCTGTTTGGCTACAACACGGGCCTCTATCTGTTGACGGCCATTAGCGTGGAGAGGTGCCTGTCTGTCCTGTACCCCATCTGGTACCGATGCCATCGCCCCAAGCACCAGTCGGCGTTTGTCTGTGCCCTCCTGTGGGCACTGTCATGCTTAGTGACCACCATGGAATATGTCATGTGCATTGACAGTGAAAGACAGGGTCACTCTCGAAGTGACTGCAGGGCGGTGATCATCTTTATAGCCACCCTGAGCTTCCTGGTCTTTACTCCTCTCATGGTGGTGTCCAGCACCATCCTGGTGATTAAGATCCGCAAGAACACGTGGACGGCCCATTCCTCAAAGCTGTACATAGTCATCATGGTCACCATCATCATATTCCTCATTTTCGCCATGCCCATGAGGCTCCTCTACCTGCTGTATTATGAGTATTGGTCAGCCTTCGGGAACTTGCACGACATTTCTCTTCTCTTCTCCACCATCAACAGCAGCGCCAACCCTTTTATTTACTTCTTTGTGGGCAGTAGTAGGAAGAAGCGGTTCAAGGAGTCCTTAAAAGTGGTTCTGACCAGGGCTTTCAAAGATGAAATGCAACCCAGGCGCCAGGGAGACAATGGCAACACCACCACGATTGAGACTGTGGTCTGAGCACCGTGGCAGGGAACAGTGGACAAAATGGTGGGACACAGATCATTTGTACCTTGTGCTTGGAATACCACTTCCATATGTCCTAAACAAGACACAGAAGGACACCCCATCCCATGTGCATGAGAGACTAATGAGGAGGCTAGACTGTATTCTTGCACTGTATCTTCTGAAAAAGCCTAAAAATGTGTCGGACCTCTATCATTTCTGTACCTATAAAAAAACATTTTGTTCCTCCTCAGCTCTTCCAGCAACATTTCCCCATGAACTGTAGAAACTACTCTAGCAGGAAGGTTTACAGATGAGTACAGGAAAAGTTAATGAAAGCACTTGCTGGAACTTGAGAAGGTGGAGCGATATGGCAGGAAGAACATGGGCTTTGGAGTCAGATCGACCCTGTCATTTGCTGCCTGTGTGACCTCAGGCAAGTGGTTTGACCTCTCAGAACCCCATTTCCTCTCTTATAAAATGTTTAATAGTAATAGTCCCCAGGCTTGTAGTGAGGATAAAATGGGGAGATACAGTGTGAATAGCGCTTGACACATTGTCAACGTTCAATAAATGTTAGTCTTTTCCTCACTCCTTGAAGTGGAAGAAGAAATACACTCTTCTGATTTGTAACACATACACATACATGCACGCGTGCGTGCAGACACACACACAGCTCTATTATATACAAATATTGCTGTGTGTTTTCAAATGTTAAATGTAAATTTATGAAGGTCTTCTGTCTGCTTGAAGCGTGAAAACCTTTCACAGCACGGCACCTCTACTGAAAACATCTGCAGATGTTATAACATCCAACTAGCCATGTGTTAGAGCATCACCTGAGGTTGTGAAGAAACACATTTGGCCACCAGTAGAGGAGTTTCACATGACTTTTCCTTCCCTCTGTGGGAATGCCTGATGTAATGAAAGTCTGTTGGGAAATCCTTTGCTTGATATAAGTTTTCATGAATGGAACTCAATTCATGACTTTGTGAGGGTGATTGTGCTTTTGGAGCCTCCCATCCCACCCCCATGAAATGAAATGATGAAGTGATGGGTTATTTATGGCCACAAGGTTCTCACCTGCAGCCAGATGCAGGTTTCTGTGCTTCGGACTTCCTCTCCTCCTGAGCACTTCTTTGCTCTAGTCTTGGGAGAAGGCACCACAGCAGGGGCTGATGTGAGTGGCCACATCTCGGAGGGGCCCTGGGCATTTTTCCCAAGAAAATCTTTGCAGGGCTTTGTCAGTACCTTAGTGCTCTGCTTGCTTGCCATGACTTGTGTCTGAGTCTTTAGACAGTGTGTCCTGGGTTTCACCCGTGAAACCCACAGTGGCCCATAGACTACGTTACTACGTTTCATCTCATTCTGCCCCTTCTAGGTGCCCCATGAAAGTGGCCATGCTTTGTGTGGGTCTAGGGGAGTAAACTATTCACTCCCATAAATGAGCCCATTAGGATTTGTCTTAACCGTTTGTCTCCGAAGGGTCAGAGACGCTGTGATGAAAGGGTTCTCTGTTGCTGTCTGCTTCATCTCCATTTTCTGACTTTGAAAGAAATGACTGCGTGTGAGCTGATCATGGGGGCAACTTCATTGGGGGAGATGATTGAGTCCCTCCCGCCCAGCCGACTTTGGAGGCAAGCGGCTCTTCTGTGGGGGATGACATCTGATTCAGAAACCAGGCAGCTTGCTTTCAGGACCCCAGATGGGTGTGGAGCACTGACATTTAGAATGATCTTGTTTTTGATGGAAAACAGAGCATCTTCCCTGGGACAGAACAGAATACGGAGGTCAGAGCTCTCTCCTCTGTTTGCCACCATCCTCCCAGTGCTGTGCTGGCCTCTGGGGCAATAGAAAGGGATCTGCCTCATCTCATCTCAAAGGGATATTTGGTCTCAAAGAGGAACCTGAAGACCCGTGGGAAACAAGGAGTTTTCGCCCACGGAAAATACGATGAACTCATAAGAAGCCTTCATCAATTGCCTTCTTGCAGATAAGGTGGGGAAATTGAATGTGACCGTAAATATAAAAATTCTTCTGACCTTTTAAAGAGCAAGGCCTGGCAAACAGGTAGGATTCAGTTTGTCAGTGTTGTAAGGATGAATTCCTCTCTCTTACCTAAACCCATTCCCTAAAGTGAACTATAAGATTAAAACTCAAGCAAGAAGATTTAAGTCAATATGCATATATGGAGAGTTGACTAGCTAATTTGTACCCCTTGTGCATTTAGACACTTGGCCTGAGTCATTGTAGGCCAGGGGGTGCCATTTCTGAGAATTCCCTGAGCCTGGGAGGAGCATGTTCAGATATAATGACTGTCCTTGATGAAGGGAACAAATATGCCTGGACGGTCTGCTCTGCTAAACTCCATGATGTGAACAAGCCCCTGTGTTCTAGAATCAGAGAGGAAGACGCACACGTGTATCTACAGCTCCAAGATGGGCACAGATCAATGTTGGGGGAGTGTTCTAAACAAAGTGGTGTTGCCATCAAGAGGAAGGTGAAACCCCACCTTGTGTAGTAAAAAAGGAGTGTTTCATGGAGGTGTCCTTTTGTTGCTTGAGGGCAGGTAGGATTTCAGTGGGTCGGGGAGGAGGGGATCCCCAAAAGAGTGTGGCATGAGCAAAGGCAGGCGGCAGCGAGGGAGAAGCAGGGCCAGTCGCTGTCACTTGTACGGGCTGGCTGGAGCAGCAGACCTTGGAGATCCACATGGTCCTGCTTTCCACCCCACTCCTCTCTCTTTGATGCCATTGTCTTTGGTCTTCTGTCATCACATTCTTCAAGATTCTTGGAACAGAGTCCCTGGGCCTCCTCTCCACACCCATTCTCACTGACATCCAGCCTGGCCGTGGGTGGTGGTCCAATTTTGTATCGCCACAAGTCCCCCACTGGCCTCCATCAGGTGGCGAGGTGAGCCGGTGACCTCAGCTATTCTCCTTTCTGGGCTACACTTGAGCCTTACAACAACTCACCAATCTACTCCCACAAACGAAAATCCCACAGGTCTGCCTTCTGATCGTGATCTCCTGTCCTTCACATCATTCACTTTCTGACCCCCACTGGCTTGAACTTCTACCCACTGAGACCACCTGTCCCTGACCTCTGTGCCACATCTACGTGTACCCTCTGTGTCATCCCTGTCTCTGTGCAATGAGACCTCTGGTGTCCCTGACACAGTCACTCTCACTGTCCCCCTTGATTCCCTTGCCCTTGCCCCCTTGCTCCCCATTTGCCCTTCGTCTGGTTGTCCCTGACCCAAACCAGGCTGCCGAGCAGCACAAAGAACCCTGGCCATTTAAGGAAGGAGCAGGGAAGGGCAAGGGAAGAGGTGGGAAGCCTCTAAATCTGTAGGCTAGGATTAAAAACGAGAGCTGGAGGGAAGGTGGCCAACTAGAACTCAAGAAAAGAGATATTTTCAAGAAAAGTGTGAGCAGTGTGTCCGGTGCCACAGAAGGTGTAGGTAGAAAAGAGCCCATCGGACACGGCATTGTGGAGGTCACTCGTGGAGGAGGGCTTCTGCACAGTCAAGGTCTTAACAGCTTGGTCCCTCTTCATGAATCATCCCTGGGCAGCTCTTCCAAACCCTCTCCCTCCTCATCTCTCCATCTGACACCTTTCTCCCCACTGCCACTCTTTCCTCACCACCTTGCTTCATAGATTACTGAAAGCCAATCAAGGCCATTAGGCAACAACTCTCCAAGGCTCTCCTCTGTCCAGGGTAACCTCGCCAACATTGTCCTTTCTTTCTCTCTTGCCTGAAGATTTCTCTCCCCTTCCACATTTTCCTGTCCATTGCTCTCTCAGATAGTAGTCTTACTCCTGTATTAACAACCAATGTTACTTTTTAAATTTTGTTTTGTTTTATTTTATTTATTTTATTTTATTTTTATTTATTTTATTTTCTGTAAAAAGCCAAGTCCTGATAGTGGTCTCTAGGCTTCTACATGACCCAGCTCCCCTAACTCTCCCTGGGGTTAGTGGGGATCCTCTTCCAGCCACACCTGCTTCCTAGGAATCCTGTGAAGATGCCAAGTGCCCTCCCACCTATGGGTTTTCACTTTGATGAGCTTTGATGTTCATTCTACTTGGATTGTCCTCCCCCCACGCCAGGTTCCTGCTCACCTCCCCTCTTCCCTCAGGCTTCTGGTCAGATGTCACCTCAGCAGGGAGGTGCCCCCCACCCCCCTCACCCCCCCATGGCCACCAGCCTCCCATCTCTCCCCACCTGGCTCCGTTTCTCCTCAGAGCTCATCGCATTGTCCTGTTGCTCGTCCCTCTGTAGGTTTGTGCATTCTGGAGGATACGCTGCTGGAGGGCAGGACTTCCTTTTGCTCGTGGCTGTGGCTCCAGCCCCTGGAGGAGCAGGCGCTCCTTACTTGCTGTGGTGGTGGGATCAATGCTCCCTCCCAAGCTCGGGTCACTCCCATCTTAACACAAACCAACCGTCAAAAAACAAAAGCCAATCCCTCTAGTCCTATTCAGCTTCTGTCTCATCTCCCTTTCTTCACAGACAACCTTCTGGAAAGGCTCCTCCACACTTGCAGTATGGACTTTCTCAGCTATGGTTCATCCCTCCACACAGAATCCAGCCCAGCTTGGAATACGAGTGACCTCCATATTGCCGTGTCTGACAGGCTCTTTTCTACCTACCCCTTCTGTGGCACCGGACACACTGCTCATAATTTTTTTGAAAATATCTCTTTTCTTGAGTTCTAGTTGGCCACTTTCCCTCTAGCTCTCATTTTTAATCCCAGCCTACCGATTTGGAGGCTTTCCACCTCTTCCCTTGCCCTTCCCTGCTCCTTCCTTAAATGATCGTGTTTTCCATGATTCAGAGGCTGGACCTCTGCTCTCTCATTCTGCACATTCTCCCTTGCTTTCTTGATCCATAATGGCTCACCTATCCACGACGCTCTCATCCCTCTGATTGACCAGACTCTGCTGGGCTCCAGTCCTGTGTATCCAACCACCTAAAGGACACTTGGACTCGATGCCAGGTGCACCATTCTTTTTATATTCCTTTCTCAGTGAATGACACCAATAGTCACCCTGTCACCCCAGCGATGCTCTTCCCTTTGCATAGATTGCTCTTCCCTCTTCATTTATCCATCTACATCCTGTTCATATGTCAGCCACTCAGGAGCACTTTCCTGGGACCCAAGTTCCTGGGTGGCCATTTCCCACCTTCTCTTTCTCAGTCTCTCACTGTCTCCTTCTTGCCCTTACTCTCAGCTGATGGTTTGCTTTCTTTTTCACAAGTATAGAAGCAACTAGAAGAAATCTTCCACATCTTACCCATATCACATCTATAGATCTAGCTGCATTTCTTTGCACGTAGGCTCCCTTTTTACTCTGAGGGAACTCAAGGTGCCCTTGGCTAAGGGGAGCCCCCACCCCTGTGTGAGGTACAATTTTGGTAGGTACAATTTTCACAGAAAAATTATTCCAAAAATTATTAACTTTTTCCTGTGACTGAACATGAAAATTTGTCACTTCTCAAGGATCTATGGGTTGACTGAGCTTAGCTGTGTGCTGTCCAATTGGGGTCTCTTGTAGCTGCGGCCAGATGTTGGTGGAGGCAGCAGGGGTCTGAAGGCTGTACAGGGTGGGGCATCCAAGATGGCACACTCTTAGCGTTGATAGATGGCCGTGGGCTCAGTTGGAGAGATTGTCCAGAGTTCTTACACTTGACCTCTTGGTGTGGCTAGAGTTTCTTACAACATGGCAACTGTCTTCTGACAGGAACCTTCTTGAGAATGAACTTTTCCAAGAGGCCAAAAATCAACTGCTGTTTTCCCACTTAAACCAATCAGCATGTGGTTGAAACTACAAGTTTTTTCCCTCCTGTTTCTTTTTTTTTTTTATTTTTTTTTTCAACGTTTTTATTTATTTTTGGGACAGAGAGAGACGGAGCATGAACGGGGGAGGGGCAGAGAGAGAGGGAGACACAGAATCGGAAACAGGCTCCAGGCTCTGAGCCATCCGCCCAGAGCCCGACGCGGGGCTCGAACTCCCGGACCGCGAGATCGTGACCTGGCTGAAGTCGGACGCCTAACCGAATGCGCCACCCAGGCGCCCCCCCTCCTGTTTCATTGACGTATAATTGACAGATAGCATTGCATTAGTTTTAGGTGCACAACATTATAATAAATTTTGATAAAGGCGAAATGAAAAACTTTTTCATAATTTGAATTTTACTTTTTGAGGTAATGTATTAAGCTTCCCACCCCCACTTCCCCAGGATTTACTATGAAATTTTGGTCTCATTTTAATAAGATTCCCTTTTAACAAACATTTACTAAAACTAGTCATCCTTGGATAAGGAGATCTTCCTATGCTAATTATTATTTTTAAATGTGTACATATGAGTGTTAACACAAAGAGTTGAGATGTCAAAGAGACTCAGTGTGAAGTACAGATCTTACCCAACAGAAAGCTGATGATTCAAATGATACAGGCAAGTACAGACACAGATGAAACTCTTTTTTGGAGGAGCCCCAAACTGAGAATCAGATCCCAAAACATGCCCTTCTATACGAAAATGTAGTTTAGCTCTAGGCTGGTGAGTTTTAAGCAACGTAGATAAACACATTGTTTTCGAAGGAAGGCAGTTAGGTTTGGGGTATTCTGTTTATCATACAGAAAATGTGTGTGTCACTATTCTGTCTTCTCCAGTCTTCTGTGCCCCGTAAATCTATAAATTCCAAATTTACTTAACGATAACCAGTCTTGACACATCAGCTCCATCCTGCTGAAGATAGGACCAGTTCCCCAAGTATAACACTTTTACAAAGCAGTCTGATCAAGATTAGTATCTTTATAAGGAGCTCTGGTTTAGGTCATTCAAGGAAGGAATTAACTGAGAGTTAACACTCCCTTTCTAAGGCCTCAGCCAACACCAGAACCGAATGCCTGAGGCAGAGACCGCTTTTGCTTTTACTGTAAGGCAGGCAGAGAGAAGAGCCCTGCCCTTGGAGTGAGAAAACTAGAACTTAACCTCTGACTTTCTACCTACCAGTTGTGTGAGAGTCAGCAAGTTCCCTGCAAAGCAGATCCCGAGGCAAGGATTTGGTGCAAGCAATTTATTTAGGAGGTCACCCTGAGGAGCGAGGGAGGGATTGAGATACGCAGACAGGAAAGAGAGGAAGCCAATTCAGAGTGATTAGTGAGTACAGGGGCCCAGAACAGTGGACACCCCTGAGAGACATGTGTCATCCACCTCAGACCTGGAGGGCTGAAGGTGGTGCAGAGCCACTGCGTCCTGCCTCTTGTAAGCGAGGGTCACTCTTGGAGTGACAACTCTCAGCAACTCTGGGCATGCCCTGTGTTGAGAACACCTTGAAGCAGAGAGGCCCAGGGAGCCATGAGGCAGGTGCAGGATCCGCCTGTGGGTGACCTCAGGGGGGTTTCAGGGCTAACCAACAGTCTTTGCTCTAATGAGATCAAAATAACCTGCCTCATAAAACAGTTGTGCCAAATACAAGTGAGATAATGTTTGTGAAACTCTGCCTAAACCGGGAAACATCAATAAAAGTCATTCCTAGGGCACCTCGCTGGCTCTGCTGAAGTGTGTGACTCTTGATCTCAGGGTTGTGGGTTAGAAACCCACACTGGGTGTAGAGATTACTTAAAAATAAAAAAAAATCTTTTTTAAAAAAAGTGAGATCTTCTTTGAAGATATTATGCTAAGTGAAATAAGCTGGACACAAAAGTGTGATTCCACTTACATCAGGTGCCTGGTGCAGTCCAGTTCTTAAGGACAGATTGTAGAAGGGCAGCTGCCAGGAGCTGGGAAAGAGGATGGGGAGTTAGTGGTCAGTGTGGACAGAGTTTCAGTCTGGGCGGAGGAGAAAGCTCTGGAGATGGATGGTGGTGATGGGTGCACAGTACTGTAAATGTACTGAATTGTATTGAAATAGACACTTAGGAATGGCTAAAATGGTGACTTTCATGTTATGTATATTTTTGCCACAATAGAAACAATTAGTTCTTGTGCTTTCAAGCATTAGGTGTGCTTCTCTGTATGCTTGACAGTGTCTGGCCCACCGATGGGCCCCAAGCCAGTAGTGGTGATGACAGTGAATGAGGACAAACTTCCTCTGTCGCTCCAGGAGGTGTTGCACTGGCACTATCTCCAGTGAGAGTGCAGACATGAGGCTGATTAAACAATACCTCTCACAATCTGTGTTTTCAAATGAGTGTAGTCTTTTCTACAGCAGCCCTACAGGATCTCAGTGAAGCCATCACAGAGGGGCCAGAGAGCGACCGTTTCGGGCTTTGATGGCCATACAGTTTGTGTTGCAATGACTCAACTCGGTCACTTTTTGTGTTGCGATGACACAGCTCGGTCACTTTTTGTGTGAAAGAGGCCACAGATAATGCATAAATGAGTGAGCATGGCTATGTTCCAATAAAACTTTATTTACAGATACTAAAAATTAAATCTCGTGTAATTTTCTTTCATATGCCATAAAAATTCTCCTTTATTTTTTTCTTCAACCATTTAAAAATGCGAAAAAAACCTATTCTTAGTTTGTAGGTTGTACAGAAACAAGTGGCGGCCACCAAAGCCGGCTTTGGTGGCTGCCATACTTTGCCACCCATGATCTAGAGTATTTTGGGACTCCCTCTTCTGGAATTGCTTTTAATGTGGCCACAGCACATCCGTTTACAACCCTGACCTTGGTGGTGGCAAATCTTCATTGTCCCTTGAGGATTTGACTTTGCAAAAGGTCTGGCAGACACCTTGACTCAAACTGATGGGTGAAATTGGTATAAAGTTAAGAAATTCCAATTTTGGGGACCATAGGTGATATGAGAAAACAAGAGAGAGAGAGACTTTCTGTGGTAGCTAACTTGGCTATAAATATAATTCAATTTCTATACTCAAGGACCATTTTCTTCAGTCATACCAAACTATATTCTCTGGATTCAGAGGGAACTACTGGAGTTCTTCAGAGACTAGGAATGAAATGTTCATGTGTAAGAATTCATGTTGGGTTTTCAGAAAGATAAAGCTCTCACATATGGCTTTTGGGTACAGCATGAATAAACTCTAATTGCTGACAAATCTGAAAATCAGAACATTCCTAATACTGGGTTGATTAGCACTTGCAAGCTTTGTACCAACACCATCTTAAACAAGGGACATAAGCCTTGTCTAGAGTTGTGGGACAAATATTTCAGGATGTTATTAATGCAAAGGTCATTATCACCCGGATTTATTGATGTATGCTTTTGATCAAAGTGTACCCCTAAAATGATTTGCTCGCAGGCAAATGTAGAAAGCTAAAAACATTCCTTAAAACATAACGGCACAGTGAAACACCATTAAAAGTCCTTCAGCCTCATTAGCCCTGGTTGAGCATAGTTGAATGTTTATGGGGAACGAAAATGGGGCCCTGAGGTCTTCCTACCTTTCTTCTTCCTGGGAGAGAGAACATCGATGAGGCCTGAGAGGCAGAGCGACCATTTTCCTTCCCGAATCTGACTGAGCTAGGGACTCACTAACACAGTGAGTGTGTGACAGTATTGATTGTGTTTTTGGAGGGCTTAGCACCCCAAATCTTGCCTTTTATTTCTACAGACCAAGAACAAGCATATTTCCCAGGTGAATGTCAGGTGTGAGGAGCCTACTCTTAGACACGTGAAGTAGGAACATCAATGTTGGTTTTACATGGATAGAGCTTGTCCATTGGCCAGCTCGATCCTCCATGTACAGCCATTTTGTCCAGACCTGTCCTGGGAGAAAGGGAGGGCAACGTGCATCATGCTCTCCATTATGACCCTTCAAGTACCATCATTCATGTTTCCTGCTTGCTTTGATTTTTCCCTACAGACCCCAATCCCAATCATTCTCCTTATTCATCTTAAAGTTAGGTGAGCTGAGGTGGGAGAAAAGCATGATGGTGAGGGCAAAGCATTGTTGAGAACCACAGACGTACTAGAGTCTGGGTCCTCGCACCTCCCCCCCCCCCCCCCACACACACATGGGCAATAGCACTGCTGGGAGTGGAATGAAATGACAACGCTAGGTAAGTGGCCTGGGACACCTGATGGACCTGTGCCCTGTCTCCCAGATGACAAGAGATAACCCCCCCCGCCAAGTGACTGGAAGTGCTCATCAAAGTTCACTGGAATTCAGTGAAATGACTGTTGGGGAAGATGAGGCAGGACATTGATGTCTTAGGAACTCAGCAATGTCTGTTGCATGAGTGAGATCTCCATAAGGTAAGGTTTCTCTGGAGCGTCCCGGAGAGCCCCCAGCCCCTACCATTCACAGCCTGGACAAGAGCTGATATTGTTGACTCAGAGAATGTTCCCTGCTCTAAGCCGGTGGTTCCCTGACTGGATTCTATCCACAGTGAGACCAGACTGAGTGGAAGTGTTGAGAAAATTTTGACAGAATAATTTCTGTGTCTGTTGAATGTAATAATTAAAATATTGGATGTGTTTTGTATGACTTTATTTTTCATTTCATTTCCCCCCTCATTTTTATTATCTTTTGCAAAAAAAAAAATTGTCTGCAATGGGTTCGCAATAAAAACAGAGGGAAACGTCTCTTGCCATGGATTGTTAGGAAGTCCTGCAGGAGGTCTGTGACTTAGATTCTATTCCTATTCCTTTCCCTTTCTCTTTCTGGGGGCTGGTGCTTAACTGTAGAGTTATGCTATTGTGTTGTGTTATGTGATGCTAAGTCTAAAGAAAAGCAGTCCCCAAGGGCCTAAAGAATGGAAAGTTCTGGGGTTCTTATGGAAGAGGCTAAGTTGCCACATCAGGCAAAGTTTAGCCAGGTTGCTTCTGTTGACACTGCCTGGGACCACCAACACCTGGACACCACCCACAGGCTGACCTATTTCTGCCTGATGTCTCTACATGCCACCACAGTGAGGTTCCAGTCTCTGATTTATCTGTGCAAAGTCCAACACGAGAGCACAGCTGGAAACACCATTTACACACTCACGTCCAGCATCTGCCCCCCTCCCTTCCCTTGTGGGTCTCTACATTCCACAAATGCTACACATAATGGGACACTCAGGAATGACAAGTGTCTGCTATCATCTATGCCTTTGGCTGCCTAACATTCCACACATCCTTTCCCCATTTGTAAGCCCCCCATGCCCTCCATGCATGCCCTGCTTCCCCCCGCCCCCAACTTGGAGCATTTCCAGTTAACACATCCAGCTCCGAGTCCAAGACATCAGGGTGACACCCTTTGCTCTCCCCTTTTCTTGCCCTGGGATCCTTCCCCTGGGTTTAGAGAGAAGCAATGAAACAGAAGACACTGAAAAGAATACCCATCATCTGCAAATACTCATCATCTGACTAATTAGCCTCTAAAAAATTAAGGTATTTTTCATTTAATTTACACTCTGTTGAACATCAATCTGCACACCTGAGATGATGAGTTCTATGGTATAGTTTTTTGTATAACCTACCTGTGCATAAGTTGATAATAAAAAATTACATAATGACAGCCTGTCTGAATTTTTTTTTTTTTCCGATTCCATGGTTTTTCACAAGGCAACAAATTACCTTATTGTTTCTAGAATCTTGAGCAGCTTTATGTTTAGATACATGCTGGACTCCTTGTGTTTTAAACAGAAGGGGAAGAGTCAGTTTTGTGCAGTCTCTTCCAGCAATATTCTTTTCTGGAATGCACGTGAGTTGAGAAGTAAGACCAACTGGCCAGAGCTTGGAGACTTTATTTGCGTAAACTATAATACCTACTTCATGAGAAGTAGACATTAATACTGCTAATTCAACTAGCTATTTGCAGTTTGCCAGATACTTTTCTTAGGGCTTCACGTGAGTATCTCATGTAATACTCACAACCTCGTGAGTACATACTTTTATCCCTGTTTTATAACTAATCTCCTGAAAGAATGGTAGAATCAGAACTCAAACTCTGACAGTGTGACCCTAGGGTCTCTACTCTTCATGTTACTCAAATATTCAATTCTTTCTCATATTGACCAAAGATCTGCTTTCACTGTTAATCCTGAAGAGGAAATTGAAAATTTATATATTGTGTCAATGACATGAGGAATCACTGGGGAAAGATTAAGATGTTCCTTCAAGCATCTTCCCCAGAGAGAAGCAGTGCAGAATTTAGCGTTACGAGGACTAAATCTTGGAGATGCTGGTGGCTCAGTTGGTTGAGTGTCCGACTCTTGATTTCAGCTCAGGTCATGATCTCACAGTCTTGAGATCGAGCCCCGAGTTGGGCTCTGTGCTGAGTATGGAGCCTGCTTAAGATACTCTCTCTCTCTCCCTCTCCCTTGCTTGTGCACGTTGTCTCATAAAATAATAATACAATAATAAACTAAACTAAACTAAACTAAACTAAAATGATACTAAGAAAGAAAACTAAGCCTTGGTGCTCTGGCTCCTTCGTCATCCCTTTCTCCTCCAGTCCAGCTGCTGCTGTTAAACTCCATGGAAGAAGTGGAGTTGGGTTCACTCCAGTGTTCTCATTTCAGGTTTCAAAGGAATGTTCTGCATCAAGCTGAGCTGCATCTGCCTACAAACAACAAGAAGATCCCAGGTAGTGGAAAACTTAGCTCTGGGGCCTGGCTACTGCTTCTAGGGAGCACCTGGAAATTCCTGCTTGGGGGTCATTTTCACCTGGTAGTTGTTTCTTCCCAAAGCAAGTCTCTTCAAGGAAGCAAATGACATAAATGTTCCAGAGCAGAACCTGGCAAGTTAGAGGGTACAGCATGAAAATATAAGATAGATGGGGTTGTAAACATGAAGGATAGTTCGCAAGCATCTTGAGAAGAATATGGGAGAAATTTGACCGTAAAACATAAAGCTAAAAGATGTGACAAAATACTCATACAATGAACTAAGAAGAACGACATTGGTTTCAGAAAGAAAAGAATTGAGAGTACACAAAGTTATGAAAAAATGAATTATGTAAAACAAAGCAGGAATCTAACATCTTTCATCAAAAAGCTTAAATGATTTAAAATAAAATTTAAAAAAATCTTTATGCACCCCACTCCTCTTCCCCGTTTTTGGAATGCCTTCCTTTTCCAGAATGATCCAGATCAGGCACATCCACTGTTTTATCTTCAAGCCTCTAGAGAGGCCTCATCTTCAACAGCTTTTGTCTCTCAATAACTATTGAATGAATGAACAAAGAAAGCTTTCATAAGAACAAATAAGCTCTTTCCCCTTCTTTGTGCTGTACTCAGATTCTCTGCTTTAGAAAATTCCTTTAATGCAATCATGACATCCATCTTTAATCTATTGACGTCTGTCCCGGCCACTATCCTCTGTGTCACTTTATCACTCTCTTGCAATTAATATTTTGTCATGCATGCTACATAATATATGTATACTATAGCATATGTAGTTCATTTAGTGTTTTTGTATAAAAGTTGTATCATATTCTATGTAGTTCTCTGCAACATTTTTTCCACTCAGCATTATGTTGAGGGGATTCACGTATGCTGTTGTGTGTAGTGTAGTTCATTTATTTTTGACTGCTGAAATATAGTGGTCTGGACAAATATACCACATTTTACTTATTCTTTTTATCAATGGACGGTTTCTAGTGTGTTAGTTTCTTTTCTTAAACTGAAAACATTGCTGTTTAGAAGATTTTCTATCCATGTCTCCTTATATGCTTATGCGAGAATTCCCCTTGGGCTCATGCCTAGAAGTAGGATTGCTGGGTCAGATTTATAAAACAATAGAATGGTATTTTCTGAAGTGGGGTGGGGCAGACCCAATTCACACTCCCCCAAAATACACGGGTGCAGCTGATCCCCTTTGTACTTCTCAGTGTTCACCAGTCTGGATGGTACGTGGTTGTATAGACCTGATTTGTGCTTGCTGGGTTGTGAAAGAGGATGAGTATCTTTTTATGGTTCTTGGCCCTTTATGCAGCATCTCTCCTCACCACAAATTCACATCCACTCAGAACTTCGGAATGTGACCTGATTTGAAAATAAGGTCTTTGTAGAAGTAGTTATGATGAGGTCATAGTGGATTAGGATAAATCCCAAATGCAATGACGTGTCCTTATAAGAGAGCCATGCGAAAATAGACACATACAAAGGGAAGGTGGCCATGTGAAGGCAGAAGCAGAAATTGGAGATACGTCTACAAGTAAAGGGATTGCCAGCAAAACCCAGAAGCTAGGGAGAGAAAGGAAGGTTTCTTCTCAAGAGCTTTCAGAGGAACACGATGCTACTGGCATCTTGAATTTTTTCCATGGGTCAAATTTTTAAAAATCTCTCTGGCAAGTCTTAACTTGTCCTAATTACATAAATTTCTTTAATTACTATAGCCATATAGAAGTCTTGATATCTACTAGGAAAATTGCCTCACCGTATTCATTTTATTTGGGTGTGTGTAATACATAGCAAATGATGCCAGTGTGCTGCCCTTATCCCTTTGGATTCCTTTACATTCTCCAGTTCACTACCAGTTTTTCCTGGGAACACTTCCTAATATGTCACTTTTACCTGTATCCCTGTGTATCCCTGTCTCAGAGTCTTGTGGAGAACTATTTTAACACTTTGATATTCCACATACGTTTTAGAATATCTTTTCAGGTTGCATGAAAATCCTGTTGTGATTTTGTTCGGAATTGTACAGAACATGTGGCTAAGTTTGGGGGAGAATTATGCCCTTGTGATATTATATTTTTTTACATATGACTAAGAAATATTTACTTATGGGTCTTCTTTAATAACTTTCAACAAAGGTATTATTCTTTCTTGAGTAATGATCTTTTTTTTTTAATTTTTTTTTTAACGTTTTATTTATTTTTGAGACAGAGAGAGAGCATGAACGGGGGAGGGGCAGAGAGAGAGGGAGACACAGAATTGGAAGCAGGCTCCAGGCTCTGAGCCATCAGCCCAGAGCCCCACGCGGGGCTCGAACTCACGGACCGCGAGATCGTGACCTGAGCTGAAGTCGGACGCTTAACCGACTGAGCCACCCAGGCGCCCCTTGAGTAATGATCTTAAACATATCTTATTAGATTTATTTCTAGGTACCCTAGAACTCTCATTGCTATTATGATTGGTAGGGTTTTCTTTTGTTTTATTTTAATTTTGCTTCCTAACTGTTGCTAGTGTATAAAAATGCAATAGATTTTTACTCCTGGTCTTATTGTTATCATTATTATTTTTGTATGCCTGGTAATTTTTGGCTGAGTTCTGGACATTGTGAATGAGAAATGTATTTCAGGACCACTTCTTAGTTTATTGAAGCCTACAGACTCCTCCTTAGAAGAATTTTTTTTTGTTCATTTATTATTTGTTTTGAGAGAGAGAGCATGAGCAGGGGAGGGGCAGAGAGATAGGGAGAGAGAGAGAATCCCAAGCAAGCTTCTCACTGTCAGCACAGAGCCCGACACAGGGCTCAAACTCATGAACTGTAAGATCATGACCTGAACCAATATCAAGAGTCAGACGCTTAACTGTTGGAGGCACTCAGGTGTCCCTTAGAAGACTATTTTTAAAGGCAGAAAATGACATGTATGGAATTACAAAGACATCAATTATAATTAATTGCAATCCAAAGGATCTCTGGGGGTCCATGGACTCCAGGTTAAGAACAGTATTCTAGATGATGTCATTTTCCTCCAGAAGGGATTCACTGCAAACTTTGGTGACATAGATAGAGTTAAATCTGATCGCCTTTATCCAACCATGAATTGGGCTGAGTTGAGACTAAATTGCAGTTTTGGAAAGCTTCATCCGTCTGTGGTTTGCTCTCCCCTGCCAGGGTGCACCCTTCCAGGGGGCTCAAGATCGGAACTTATTTTAGTGTCCCTTCCAACAAAGAGAAAATCACAACCACCTAGTGTTTTAGGGAATAATGTATTTGGCAGAAGCAAGTACATTTCCGCAGATAATAACCTCAGACAGATTGCAGATATCAAGACATTTCATCACAGGGTTCTGACATTTAAGAACTCAGGAGTTTGAAGTTTGTTGGCTTTCAGAGATATGCCAGGCTTAATAAGCTAAATAAATTATTCTTTCATTTTCTGCCGAAAATGCTGTAAATAGCATTTTACAAGTTCCGTCTGTCATCTTTTTATGAGGAACATTAACTCTTCCTTTAGCATAATATTTTTATGAAGGAAGAGAATTTCTAAATATATTTGTTAATTACCAAATAACAAGACAAATCAAAGATTAGAGATCAGTTATCTTCTGTCCTCTCAGTGATCCAAAAATAGTTTGAGATATTTTAAAGGTACAATTCTGACCTGATAGTTCATTTACATTGGGTTTTGGCAACAGAAAGCGTTATGTAATAGTGCAGCCTCCCTTTACCAAATAAAGATCTGAGTTTTTAAAAAAGGTCCCCCTATTTAAATTTAGAAATATTGAATGTTTGCTTAAGAAGGAGTTTTTTAAACACTTTATTTTTTTAGAGTAATTTTAGGTTCACAACAAAATTGAGGGGAAGGTAGAGAGATTTCCTATATGCCTCCTGCCTCACACATGCACAGACTTCTCCATTACCAGCATCCCCTACCAGAGGGTGCATTTATTACCCCCTGATGAACCTAGATTGACACATCATAATCACTCACAGTCCACAGTTTACATTAGAGTTCAGCTTTGGTGTTATACATTCCATGGGTTTAGGCAAAGGCATAATGACATGTAGTCACCATTATAGAATCATACAGAGTATTTTCACGGTCCTAAAAATCCTCTGCGTGTTGCCTTTTCCTGCCTCCTCCTAAACCCCAGACAGCCACTGGTTGTTGCTGGTTTTTTTAAATTTGTTTTTGTTTTGTTTTCTGCCTCTATAGTTTTGCCTTTACCAGAATATCATATCATTGAAATCACACAATATATAGCCTTTTTAGATCGGATTCTTCTACTTAGTAATTTGTATTCAAGGTTACCCATGTTTTTTTCAAGGCTTGACAGCTCATTTCTTTTTAGTATTGAATAGTATTCTATTGTCTGGATGTCCCATAGTGTATTTATCCATTCACCTACCAAAGGACGTCTTGGTCGCTTCCAAGATTTGGAAATTATGACTAAAGTTATATTCATGTGTAGATTTTTGTGTGGACATAAGTTTTTAACTCCTTTGGCTAAATACCATGGTGTGCAATTGCTGGATTGTATGTATGCTAAGAGTATGTTTGGTTCTGTAAGAGACTCCTAAATTGTCTTCAAAAGTGGCTGTACCATTTTGCATTCCCACCAGCAATGAATGAGAGTTCCTGTTGCTCTATATCCTCACCAGCATTTGATGTTGTCAGTATTCTGGATTTTGGCCATTCTAGTAGGTGTAGTGGCATCTCATTGTTGCTTTAGTTTGCATTTCCTTAATGACATATGATGTGGAGCATCTTTTTATATACTTATTTGCCATCTGCATATCTTTTTTAGAGAGATGTCTGTTCTCTAAGGTCTTTGGCCCATTTTTAAATCAGATTGTCTGTTTTCTTATTGTTGAGTTTTAGGAGTTTTTTTTTTTTTTATATATTTCAGATAAAAACCCTTTATCTGAGTTCTCTTTTGCAAATATTTTCTCCACAACTCTATGGCTTGTCTTCTCATTTTCTTTACATTGTCTTTTATAAAGCACGTTTTTCACTTTAATGAAGTCCAGTTTACCAATTATTTATTTCATGGATCATGCAAGAATTTTTCCCTTCTGATATTTTTAATATTTTTTTACTTGTTAAAAAGAGATAATGGGGGGCACCTGGGTGGTTCAAATGGTTAAGTGTCCAACTTCGGCTCAGGTCATGATCTCATGGTTCATGGGTTCAAGCCCCACATTGGGCTCTGTGCTGACAGTGTGGAGCCTGGAGCCTGCTTTGGATTTTGTGTCTCCCTCTCTCTCTGCCCCTCGCCTGCTTGCTCTCTCTGTCTCTCAAAAATAAACATTAAAAAAATTAAAAAAAAAAGATAATGGGGCACCTGGGTGGCTCAGTTGGTTGAGCATCCAACTCTTGATTTCAGCTCAGGTCATGGTCCTGGGGTCATGGTATCAAGCCCCACAGGGCTCTGTGCTGAGTGTGGAGAGCCTGCTTGGGATTCGTTCCCTTTCTCCCTCTGCTCCTCTCCCCTGCTTGCCCATTCCTTCTCTCTCTCTCTCTCTCTCTCTCTCTCTCTCAAAAAAAAAAAAAAAAAAAAGGATGCAACAATCAATATAGTACAATAATCTCCACATTATTTTATTTCACTTTCTTGAGGTCATCTGGAAGAAAAATATAGTCCTCCATAGTATGTAGCTTTAAAATTATAATTCTCTACCTATCTATTCAAATCTACTCAAACATTTACTGAGAACCTTCTACATACCATGCACTGTGGTAAGCACAAATAATAGGGTCCTGCCTCAAATATTTTTGTATCATGCTTGAGTGTAAGAAGTACAGGATTTCTCCATAGGCTAAGTGTATCAATAAGTCAGGAATCAAACACAAAGCAAAAAAAAAAAATTTTTTTTTGAATAAAACATTTATTTTCCATAAAATTATGGATCATTTTGCAGAAAATTCTGAAAAGCTTAGAAATTATTTTCAATTTCAACACCCACGTAAGTTTTGAGTTTTATGGTTTAGTGTTGTTTTCATTTCGAGGTTCATAAAGGGTGGGTGGTAGTCATCTTAACCTGCTCAGTGCTGGGGGCCGCTAAAGGTCTCAGCATAGCTTGAGTTTAAGCTTTGACTTTACAAATTTGATTGAGAAGCTAAGAAGATGAAGACAGAATACTTCATTCACCCTTCCTGCCTCTCCCCAACACACCGTCTAGAATTCCTTGGGCCAGCAATAAGAAATTCAAGAAGCGGGGCGCCTGGGTGGCGTAGTCGGTTAAGCGTCCGACTTCAGCCAGGTCACGATCTCGCGGTCTGTGAGTTCGAGCCCCGCGTCGGGCTCTGGGCTGATGGCTCAGAGCCTGGAGCCTGTTTCCGATTCTGTGTCTCCCTCTCTCTCTCTGCCCCTCCCCCGTTCATGCTCTGTCTCTCTCTGTCCCAAAAAATAAATAAACGTTGAAAAAAAATTAAAAAAAAAAAAAAAAGAAATTCAAGAAGCATGGGGACAGATTTGATGCAGAGAACATGGTGATTTTGAAGTGATTGCTCTCTTCCCCAGAATTTGGACAGGTGCAGGAAGGGTCACACAAAAGCTCTTCCATGATATAATGATTACTGTGGTCACTTTGAGGGATTCCAGGCTGATCAAAGAGACAGGACCATAAGGTGGCGGTGTTGCACAACTAGCTTTACTGGGCAGCACTTGGTCATGTTGCTTTCAGGGAGGTCCCCGTTGGCAGACCCTCCAGACACAGCAGACACTGGGCCACAACCCAGAATGGCAAGAGGGCATGGGAACTCTCAGGGCAGAAGGGAATCAGAGAGAAGGATTATGTGTCCAGGTGATGTCACTCAGCAGCAGGGGCGGGGGACAGTCTGGGTTGGAGAGCTTCCAAGGGCAATAGCATTTTGGGGTCCGTGATGGTTAATTGTATGTGTCAACTTGACTGGATCACGAGATATTCAGATTTTTTTTGGCTACACGTGGTTCTGGATGTTTCTGTGAGGATGTTTCTGGATGAGATTAACATTTGAATTGATAGACCTGAAGCAGATTGCCCTCCCCAGTGTGGGTGGGCCTCAGCCAATCTATTGGAGGAGAATTTGCTCTCTGCCTGATTGTCTTCAATTTGGGATATTGTCTTCTCCTGCCTTTGGACTTGCTCTTGACCTGGAAGTTACACTACTGGCTGACCTGGGTCTCCAGCTTTCTGACTGTAGGCCTGGAACTTCTCAGCCCCTATAACTGCATGAGTCAATTCCTTTAAATGACTGACTGACTGACTGACTAAATGACTAAATAAATAAATAAATAAAATTAATTTTAAAAATCTGTTATTGGTTCTGATTTTCTGGGGAACCTTGACTGACACAGGGTCTTAAATATAGCTTCAGGGTTTTCTTATCCATGGCTAGCGGATGCTATGTGCAGTTTCACAGAGTACATAAAGGGAGGAGGCTCTAAATGTTGAAAAATGTTTATTGGGACTATATGCAAAGCAACTGAACGTAAGGATTTTATCTTGGGTTTTGAGCTAACAGTCCTGGCTTCTGTGAAGAAGAGAACAGCATGGGGACCGTTTTAGGCGCACTTATATGACAACTGTGGAGAGTAAAGAGAAGGGTCCCTAAGGAACGCTTGGGTGGCTCAGGCGGTTAAATGTCTGACTTCAGCTCAGGTCATGATTTCACAGTTTGTGAGTTTGAGCTCAAATCAGGCTCTGAGCACTGACAGTGTGGAGCCTGCTTGAGATTCTCCTTCTCCCTCTCTTTCTGCCCCTCCCTAGCTCACACATTCTCTCTCTCTCAAAATAAATATATATATATATATATTTTTTAAAGAGGAGGATCCCTAAGGAGTAAATGTCTTAGTAACAAATGGTGCTTTCCCTAATTCTGGAGTCTTCTCTGTTAAGGATGGCGATGCGCTGGGGGTCTCAAGTTTCATGTGAACTCTCTTCACCTTGCCTGTCCATACCACACCAGCCCAGAGCGTGAACCAAGGGCTCAGGTAACCATGGCAACAGTAACAAAAATAGTTGCATCTTCTCAGACTGTGTCTACGTCCTTACTTTTCCCTGGCTGAGTCCCAGGCAGTTCCATGTCTCCCCTTGGCTGGCAGCCACTTCAGTGTATCTATTGCAGCCACTGGTGTGTTTGCTTAATAATGTATTTTTTTTTATAATTAAGATATTAAATGCTTATTATAGAGGATCTAAGAAGTAGAAAAATACAAAGAGAGAATTAAAAGAGACCCATACCGGAAATCACTACTAACATTTTTATATTCTTCCTCTTAGTCTCTTTTAAGGCATATTTATAAGTATTTGACATCATTCTTGTTTTCTACTCAGCTTCCTGCACCTTCAATTAAATCATATGATTCCCCTGTATTATTCAATATGTCTTGGAAGAATAATTTTTATTTTTATTTTTTTAACTTTTAAATATTTTTTGAGAGAGACAGAGTGTGCATGCACAAAGGGGACAGGCAGAAAGAGAGAGAGAGAGAGAGAGAGAGAGAGTCTAAAGCAGGCTCCATGCTTAGCACAGAGACTGATGCAGGGCTCAATCCCATGACCCTGGGATCAAGACCTGAGCCAAAATCAAGAGTCAGAGGCTCAACCGTCTGAGCCACCCAGGCGCCCAAGAAGCATAATTTTTAAAGGCAGCATAAAATTATACTCTGTGGTTGTAGCAAAATTTGTCTGATGGTTGGCCATTCATTTTGGTTCCCTATTTGCCTGTGGACAAGGTTCAATCACTACGGGGCCCTGGCTGCCCCAGTTGTGTTGCTCCAGATGAGGTTGGGAAGGCTTCTTTCCCCCATCAATGTTCATATCTGTAGACAACGAAAATGATGAAAAGTGTTCTCTCAGTTTCTTTTTGCATCTCTCATGTTACAACATTTTGTTAATCTCATCCTACCAAGAAGGAACAAACATCTTCTGAGAAATACTGAAGCTGCCAAAGCCAATGAGCCAAACTGCTTGGGGAGGGAGAGAAGAGCTGGGTTGATTGGAAGTTTGGGGGGGGGGGGGTGGTGCCGCCGAGGCACCATCTCAGCAAGAACTCTACAATGTTTCACATTGAACTTACGCCAAAATCGACGATGGGTCATTTCACGCCCGTGAGGATGGCTGTTGTCAAACACATGGGAACTAACCGGTGTTGGCAAGGATGTGGGGGAATTGGAACTGGAATGAACCCGAAAAGAGTTTGCCTGTCCAATGTGCAGCAGGGCAGTAAAAGTCTGGCACTAAGCTTCTCCAGTGAGGAAAGGCTCTTCATCGGAGTGGTGCCACCCAGGAGAATGGGAGCTGGTGCTCAAAGTCTCGAACTCCCCCATGGCTTACACGTGAGGGTTTTAAGGGCAAAATTTAGGAGAGGGGTCTCCAGAGAAGGTGGATGCCATCAGTGGGAGGCCCACGAAGTCATGTCAACAGATTTTACTTATGGTACCACTTTGTCTAGTCCCATGGAGGTCTGTTCTATGTCAAGACACTTGGAATATGAAAAATACCTCTATTTCTTATGTTAGAGATTTCATTAGGTACACCTGATGATAATGTGGTTAGGATAGTGCTTATTGGCTGCTTGTATGCACCTAAACTAACCACATTTTTTGAAAGTTTATTTATTTTGAGAGAGAGAGAGAGACAGACAGAGAGCATGAGCAAGGGAGGGGCAGTGTGAAAGGGAGAGAGAGAGTATCCCAAACAGGCTGCAAGGTCAGTGCAGAGCCTGATGCAGGGCTCAATCTCATGAACCATGAGATCATGACCTGAGCTACAATCAAGAGTCAGACACTCAACTGATTGAGCCACCCGGGTGCCCCCAAACTTGTATGGGCATAAGCTAGTGGGGTTGCATTCTTTCATGTTCCTTTGAACAATAAGCAAACATTCTTATCTCCCAGGCCTGGGTCTACACATTCCCTGCCAGGTCCAGCCACGCCCAGGACGGTATGACCAATAGTGTTTGTTCTTTCATCTGGAGTCACAAGATGGACCGTGGCTTCAGAACTCTGCTGCACAGATTTTGCACAGAAGGCAAAATGGTCCAGCCACTGCAGAAAACAGTACGGTACTTCCTCAAAAAGTTAACCTAGAGCTAGCATATGGTCCTGCAACTCCACTCCTAAGTATACACCCAAATTGGATTTGAGTATAGAAGAAATTGGGAACTCAGACAGGAATCTGTACACTTAGTTCATAATAGTATTATTCACAAGAGTCAAAAAGTGGAAATGACCCAAATGTCCATCAAGAGATGAATGGAGAGGGGCGCCTGGGTGGCTCAGTTAGTTAAGTGTCTGACTCTTGGTTTTGGCTCAGGTCACCATCTCGTGGTCATGAGATTGAGCCTCCTGTTGGGCTCTGTGCTGACAGTGCGGAGCCTGCTTGAGATTTTCTCTCTCTTCCTCTCTCTCTGCACCTCCCCTGCTTGTATCTGCTCTCTTTCTCAAAATAAATAAACTTTTTTATATTTAATTTTTTAAATATTTATTTATTTCTGAGAGAGAGAAAGACAGAGCACGAGCAGGGAAGGGGCAGAGAGAGGGAGACACAGGATCCGAAGCAGGCTCCAGGCTCTGAGCTGTCAGCACAGGGCCCGACACGGGGCTCAAACTCATGAACCATGAGATCATGACCTGAGCCGAAGTCAGACGCCCAACCAACTGAGCCCCGCAGGTGCCCCAAGTAAACATTTTTTAAAAAAGAGGTGAATGGATAAACAAACTGTGGTATATCCATACAGTGGAATATTATTCAGCTTTAAAAAGAAATGCAATTCTGACACATGCTACAATCTGGATGAACATGAAACATTTTGCTAAGTGAAATAAGCCAAACACAAAAGGACTGTATGATTCCACTTACACGAGGTCCCTAGAATGGGCAAAGCCATACAGGTTGAAAGTAGAATGTGGGTGCCAGGGGCTGGGCAGGGGACACATGGAGAATCATCATTCAGTGGGTCCACTTTCAGTTTGCCAAGATGAAGAGGTTCTGGAGACGGATGGTGGTGACGGTCATACAACACTGTGAATGTGCTAATGCCCCTGAACTGTACACTTAAAAACAGCTAAACAGTAAATTTTGTGTTATGCATCACTTTACCACAACACGCACACGTGCGCGCACACAGGGGCGCACAGGCACACGCATGCACGATGGGTACACACAGCAGGGGTGGAGCCTGAGGCAGGAACCTGGGAGGAGAGTGAAAAACTGGCATACAAGCACAGGCTTACCATGAGGTGCACCCAACGGGTGCCGTGTCTGCCTTGCTAGTGTCACCTCTCTCGCATGTGGCACGGGGCTGACATCTAGGAGGTGTTCAACGTTTGTTCAACAAATGGGCTGGGTTTGGCAGGGGAGCCCCGGCACAGGGGTCACAGGGAGCCCTCTGGGCCCATCTCTAAGTTGTTGTCCGCCAACAACTCCCTCTTGCACGCAGCTGTGTGATGCTGGGGGTCTGCACACCTATGATGCTTTGCTAGTGGCTTCCGCTGAGGTTCTGCTGGCTGGGGAGTCTAGAGGGAGGCTGCGGAGATTATAACCGTTCCCCTCAGTGTAACGCATTGCCCTTCCCTGCGTTGTTTTCTCCATGTCACCACGGATGCACGTATCTGTCCTGTCTGTCCCCGCCTCCTCCCCCAGTGTGGACTCCCCGAGGGCAGGGATCGGTGTGTCTCCTTCACTGCACTAGAACAGTGCCTGCTACACAACAGGTGCTCAGGACAGGTTGGCTCAGAGCCTCTGGAGTACCTCCTGGGTTTCCACAGAGCACAGGTTGAGAAAGCACCAGATTAGAGGGCCTTCTGTGGTCTGTCTCCACTATGTGGCCACATCAAGCCAGGAACATGAATCCTTCTCTCAAACAACTGACCTACTCAGGCAAAAATGAGTCACCATGCTCCACAGTGTGAGAATACTGTGGAGCATGGTGACTCATTTTTGCCTGAGTAGGTCAGTCTTCTGTTCGTGTCAGCAGGAAACGATCGGCTCCTAGACTGTCAGGAGTGTCTCCATCTTTCTACACCAACGCGGGAACTTGACATCCACTTAAAAAGAGAAAAACGTTCCCTTACGGGAAATTTCAAATACAGACAAACATTGAGAAAACAGCACATCATGGATTCCCGTGAAGTCAACTCTTAGCTTCAACAGTTGTCCGCACGCCGCAGCTCGGGTCTCTGCACCCCGCTCCGTTGCAGTGTTGTGGGTACTCACTCATTGCCGCTCAGGTATGTTAAAGCAGATCCCAATACTGTGCCCCCCACCCATTCTTCAATATGGATCTCTGAAGGTCATTCTTTTTTTTTTAAGTTTATTTATTTATTTTGAAAGAGAGGGAGAGAGAGAATCCCAAGCAGGCTCTGCACTGTCAGCACAGAACCCAATGTGGGGCTCGATCCCATGAGCCATGAGGTCATGACCCGAGCCGAAATCAAGAGCTGGACGTTTAATGAACTGAGCCACCCAGGCGCCCCTCTGCAGGTTACTCTTGATCCAAGACGGGGTCTTCTCTGAGATAGTCATGCCCTTCAGTCAAGTGAAGACCTTCGCAGGTAAGCATGTGGACATGGAGGGTAAAGGGACACCCCTGGGTCCCTGGGTCCCTTTCAGCCATACTGAAAGCCAGCTGGTGACTTTGCCATGCAGTGGGGGCTCCTCAGCCAGATGGCCGGAGACAGCTAAGTCTGGGGTTCAAGGACCCCATCACTTGGGAAGGGGGTGAGTGGCTGCTTTACTTGCTCTTGTAGATCACACACATCTGCTTCCGGTCCCGCTTCATCAGATACAACCACACTTAACAGTACCCACAGCATCTTGGTGGCTAATCGGGTAGAAATGACAGGAGGCCCCGTGGCCAGTCCAGGAGGATGCGTCCTGACCAGTGTCTCCAGATGGAACAACATCAAAGCTACCGCCACTGGAACATCAGGTGTGGTTTTCCAAGCATCACTATAAGGAACAGAGGTCTCCACTTGGAAAATGTATTGGACAGCCATAAGAAATGCACAAAAGCTTTGAGGTTGAAAACCGGGGGGGAAAAATCGTCAGGAACTTAAAAGACTGTTTTGACAAAAAGGAAAAAAAAAAAAGATTCACATAATGACTTGGAGGGGGTGCCCTGAGGCTCTACTGCACAGCCCGCGGCTTGACCTAATGCCAAAGATCCCGGGTTCACAGATGCGGGCGGGGAGCTGCTTCGTTCCCGTGGTCTCGTCAGAACATTTTACAAAATCTGTGGCAGCTCATCAGAACTCAAGTGCGATCTCTTTTTTTGGTGTTGTGTATCTTTTTCCTCCTGGGGCTTACCTGAAAGGCAACCCACCACCAGGGTTTCTGATCCACTGCTAAGTTCCATGCAATGACAGGCTGGCATCACCCTGACAGTGACACGGGCAGGTGTTTTATGTCTGATCGCGCTGTCTTGGTTTCACCGGGCCACCGAGGAGCTTTCTTTGCCGAATGATCAACAATCGTAATCTTCCTACCTCTCCATCTAGACAAGCCCTGGGCCAGGCGGAAACACCCCCGGGCTGCAGGGCGGAGCTGGACTGGCTGGGAGAAGGCTACAGGTGCTCAGTGGACACCATGGAAGCAGGTGACCCGATAGAGGCGGTGATGGAAGGGGCCCAGGGAGGATTGGAATGCAGGCATCTGGGAGTAAGACAGACGAGTCTCAGAGCTGAGGAAGTTGGGGGTTTGGAGTGAAGAATGGGAGGAAGGCGGAGAGGGAGGGTGGCTCCCTGGGCTGTTTGGTCCCTTTCTTTGGGGACATTTTAATTATCTGAGAAAACAAGGCCATGAGGCAAAATGACCTTGGACCCTTTGCCTGAGTCTGCCTTCTGGCTATACTAGCACACAAGCTACTTTAAACAAGTGTCTCGCCTTCCAAGACTCAGTGTCCTTATCTATAGCACGGGGATGATTATAATAGTGTTCAGCCCATAAGCGCAGTCACGAGGATTAAATGCTACCCACGACTTGGAAAACACAGATACCGCGGCACACAATCCAGCACCTGTCAGTCATTGTTACTTCTAAGCCCTCGGGGCCTCGGTCGTGGGAGAGAAGTGATTATGGATGCAGGTTTGGCTCAGACCGGCACCAGTGCATTTACAAACACCTGAGGCACGCTCTCACCCATGCCATTTCTCTTGCTCCCCAGGGTGAGGTTGCCGGAAGCAACCTCTATTTAATTCTAGACCCGAGAAGCGGAGAGTCAGGGAGGCTACCTAGCTCTGAGTCAGACAGCAAGACTTGGCCTTGCACTGACTTTCTCTCCTCTATCTGCAGCCTCCGTCCTTCTCTGCCCCGCTGGCCTTTGCGGACCTGGGGCCATCCCTAAGAGCATGCCTGCTGAAATAAAAAGGGGAAAGCCATGCAGGAAGCAAATGCCAGAAGCCGTTCTCCGAGGGCCTGACCACGACAGGCTCTCTAGTGCTTGTACGGCCTCATTCCATGAAGCGGCTCCTCCAAGGGCACCAGAGCCACTGTGGGGTCAATGAGCAGCTGTGTTCCGACCCCAGGAAGCTGCTTACACACCTACCACTGTTCTTGGACTCTCCTGGATCTCCTGGGGCAGAGTTGGGCCCGACAGAAATCACACGAGGGAAGGAGGCACATCAGAGGCCCTGCCCTAGTTACAGCCCCTGGGCCCAGGTCCCTCCACCTGTGGGTCCCTCCACCTACTCGTTTATTGACGTGGAAAAGAGGACATTTGATTCTAGAAGCTCAAAGCTCAACATCTTCCAGTGAGAGAGTCCACACTGTCATCTTTTTATATGAAAAGACCCCCAAGGGTTTATACTCATAAGGAGAGAGGGATGAGGTAGAGAGTGGAAGCCAAATACTGAAATACTTTTTGTCTTTCTTTAACAGGTTCATATTTTCTACTCTGCTGCTCTTGATTGTGGGAGTAATTCAACATCCCAAGTATGCACAAACCAGTTGGAAATATTTTAAAAGGGCAGCCAAATGGGCGTTTCTCTTCCAAGTAACAAGTTTGATTCCACTGTTGAGTTTTTTTAAACTTGTATTTATCTTCACTAATTACTTCACTTTAATTTTAATGCTTTCTTTCTGAATAAATATTCCTAAATAGGTTAAAAGAACAGAGGAATAAGATCATCCAAAAACATTAGTCATACAACGTGCTCTAGTGATAAGAGTCATGGATTAAGGATGGGGAAAGGGTTTTGCTTCTGACCTTGTGTAGAGTGGTGACTTTGTAAGCCATTCACCCCTCTGGGCCTATTTCTTCCTCTGTCCAATTAAATGGGTTGGACTCTCAGTTGGGAGAGTATTATTTTTATGATGCCTTCTTTTTCTTCTAGTTATGGGACCCTGGTTTTTGTTGTTGTTGTTGTAGTTCGTTTAGTTCTTTTGTATTTTATTTTTTTGTTTTGTTTGCCCTTTTCTGCCATCACGTGTTTCAGACAGGGTCTATCACAAGCTTGGATTTCGGGGTCTCCTTTATGGCAATAAGAGTGGGGAAAGATTCTTCTCAAATCATGAAGAGAAACAGAATTTTTATATTTTAAAGTAAAAGTAGCTAACACACAAAAGTGTATCTTACTCTCTGTTAGTTAGCTATTGGTACATGACAAATTACCACACAAAGCAGCTTGTAAAAACATGCATTTTCTTTTTTTTTTTTTTTAACATTTATTTATTTTTGGGACAGAGAGAGACAGAGCATGAACGGGGGAGGGGCAGAGAGAGAGGGAGACACAGAATCGGAAACAGGCTCCAGGCTCCGAGCCATCAGCCCAGAGCCCGACGCGGGGCTCGAACTCACGGACCGCGAGATCGTGACCTGGCTGAAGTCGGATGCTTAACCGACTGCGCCACCCAGGTGCCCCAAACATGCATTTTCTCAGAGTTTCTGGAGGTTAGGAGTCTGGTCATGGCTTAGCTGGGTTCTTGGTTGCAGCATCTCACCAGGCTAGAGTCAAGGTGTTGGCCAAGGCTGTGGGATCATCGGAGGCTCTGTTGGAGAACAGTCAGCCTCCAAACTCCCTTAGTTGTTGTCAGAATTGATTCATTTCTAGTCACAGATCTAAGCCTTCAGTTTCTTGCTGGAGGCTGCTCTCAGCAAATAGAGGTCACACACAGTCCTTTGCCACATGGGCTTGTCCACCATGGCCATTTACATCATGGTGGCTTCTTCAAGACCAGTGAGGGAGAGCCCAACAGGTCTGCTAGCAAGACAGAGTCTTAGGCATACATATGGTAACCTAATCATGGAGTGATATCCCATCACCTCTGCCATATTCTCTTGGTTACAAGCAAATCATACGTCTTGCTCCCATATAGGTGTGAACCCCAGAAGGCGAGTTTCCTTGGGACTCACCAAGGACCAGGATTGACCTGACCTGTGAATGAATATTGAACGCCTTCCCCATCCCATTGGTAAGTACCTCAAAGTCTTGGGCTAACACTGCCCTTGTACACACTGTGCCTTGTACACACCGTGTCTCCTCTTGAGCTTCTTGTGATTTTTATTAGTAATGAGCCTCTATGATGAAGTCTAAGATGGATCTGACATGAATGGAACTCCACTCAGCAGTAAGCATTGTTGTGCTCAGTTTCCAGGGCCTTTGCTTTCATTTTGACACCTGTTATTTCCTAGATGGCCTCCTTCCTGGGCAGAGCTGTACCCAGGAGATAAGGAAGTGGTTGATGTTAGTGGGTGACAGACCCCTCCGTTTTTGTCTTTGCCCATGTGTGGGATTATCCCATCAGTGGATACTTTCCAGTGAAATGCCTTTGTCAACAGGAGACCCAGGTCACAGAATGGATGTTCTTAGGTCCTCCATTTTTATTATGCCAGAACAGTGGTGACACATGATGCCAGCCTGAAGTTCTCATCTTTGAATTCCCATGCTTTCATACCTTCTACATCACAGAGCATCCCTGGACTTCCCTTTGAGGAGACTTTCAATATCTATTCTTCTTATCTCTGATTAAACCAGGAAATATGACACAATCTGGGTTGGGGAGAAAAAGGAACAGATGGGAGGTTGTTTGCACCCAGAAGGGTTGGGGAGAAACCAAAACACACTCACACTGTTTCATGGGGGCATCTAAAGACCCTCTTACCGCTTAAAGAAATAAAGAAATACCCAATCGAGTAGGAGCATCTGGAAGGTTGAAGGTTAATGGTCATTTTTCAGTTGGGAAGATAATAAACAAAGAGGATGATTACTTTTTAGAGCTGCAGTGTTATTTTTAAGCAGTTTTAGTAAACCTTCCCTTTCCCTAACGTTTCTTTCAAATGGCTATTCTGGCTTTATAAAAATAACATTTTAATTTTAGAATAGTTTTATATTTACAATTTGTGAAGATAGTACAGAGAGATTCCAAACACGCTATTTCCCTAACTTTTTGTTCAAACTCTCCAGTTTTGTTCAAACTGCCCCATTGTCAGGCTCACACATTCATCAATACCATGCCCCTAGTGTGTAAGAAGAGAGAGATACTTTTTTTCTACCTCCTTTTTAGCACGTAACTGGCTCATAATTTTCAAAGCAGAGAGATTGGGAACGATGCTGGAAGCAGAAAGGAGAAGGAAGGGAGCAGGTGCAGTAAATTCTTTAACATTCTTGAATTTTATTTTAATGGTTAACTTCAGTCTCTCTATCTGCAAATCTTTACAGAAATGGCTAGCAAGGGTCCAGCTGGGTGGCCCAGTGCTCGGAACACTAACAGTCACAGTTCCTACAGGAGAACACTTCTCCCTGTCTTGGAGATAAATTCTCTGCAGAGATCACATCATTTATATTCTCCACATTAGCCCGGAATATTCTCTGCTGCAACCTGTGTGGTGGCTGTTCTAAGACCATTTCAGCAAAAGGTGGGCCACACTGAACTCTGGGAGAAGAATGAAGGCTTTCACTTTGTCCTGGGAAGGCAAGAGGGAAATGCAGACTCTCTAGGATGGGGTGGACCTTGGGGCCATTTTTTAAGTTTCTTACCAGACCTTAACTTCCACTACTGCAATAAAAAATGTGTAGCATTGGCATAAACGTAGACAAATAGATCAGGAGAACAGAGTCCGGAAACAAACCCACGCATTTATGGACAACTGATTTTTGATAAAGCTGCGAAGGCAATGCGGTGCGAGAATTGTCTTTTCAACAAGAGGCACTGAAACAGTTATATAGCCACATAAAAAAATGAACTTAGATCCGTAACTTGAACCATATGCAAAAATTAGCTCAAACCAGATTGCAGATCTAAATGTACACAATTTCTAGTCAAAAGCATAGAAGATCTGTTACCTTGGGTTAAGCAAAGATTTCTTGCATATAACACCAAATTCGTGATCCATAAAACAACAAATTGATAAATTATATTTCATCAAAATTAAAAACTCTGCTGTTCAAAAGATTCTGTTAAGAGAATGAAAAGATATGCACAAGCAGTGAGGAAATCTTTACAAAGCATGTATCTGAAATAAACTTGAATCCAGGATATATAAAGAACTCTCAAAACTCAGCAATAAACAAACAACCCAATATAAAAATGGGCAAAACGTTTGAACAGACACTTTGCCAAAGATATAAGGATGGCGAATAAACACATAAAAGATATAGACACTAAGGAAATGCAAATTAAAAGCACAATGAGATACACACCTGTTAGTATGACTAAAATTAAAAAGACTAACCATATGACGTGCTGGTGAGGATGTGGAAAAAGTGGAACTCTTAGACCCTGCTTGCTGGTGGAAGTGTAAAACGGTGCAACTGTTTTTGAAAACCATTTAGTAATATTTTTAAAAGTTAGACATATACTTACAATATGAGCCATCCACTCCATTCCTAGGTATTTACCTAGGAAAATAGAAGACATATGTCCAAAGACATGTACACACATGTTCATAGCAGATAGCCCAAATGTCCATCAGCAGATAAATGGATAAACAAGCAATGGTCACACCACAATATTACTCAGCAGTAAACAGGAATGAGTTATGGACACACTGACAAACATTGATGAATATCAAAATAATTATTCTGAAAGAATCCAGACAAAAAAGAGTACTGCTATATGATTCCATTTAACTGGAAGTCTACAAAATGCAAAGTAACCTATAGTGACCAAAAGAAGATCATCAGTTGCTTGGGGTGGGGGGGGGGGGGGAGAGGATGGGGAGATGGGGACTGCAAAGGAGAGACACAAGGCTTTTGGCAGGGATGGGTATTTTCACTATCTCCTCTGTGCCAGTGGTTTCACAGGTGTATACATATACAGAAACTTACCAAGCTATCTGCCTTAAATGAGCAGTTTAGGGGCTCCTGGGTGGCGCAGTCAGTTGAATGTCTGTGGCTCCGGTCACGATCTCCCAGTTTGTGAGTTCAACCCCTACGTTGGGCTCTGTGCTGACAGCTCTGAGCCTGGAGCCTGCTTTGGGTTCTGTGTCTTCCTCTCTTTCTACCCCTCCCCTGCTTGTGCTGTCTCTCTCAAAAATACAATAAACATTAAAAAAAATTTAATGTTTATTGTATTTTTGAGAGAGCTAGAGAGAGTGTGAGCAGGGGAGTGGCAGAGAGAGGAGACACAACACAAAGCAGGCTCCAGGCTCTGAGCTGTCAGCACAGAGCCCAGCGTGGGGCTCAAACTCACAAACTGGGAGATCGTGACCGGAGCCACAGACACTCAACCGACTGAGCCACGCAGGCGCCCCTGAAAAGAAAATTTTAAAGGGACAGTTCATTCTATGTCAATATGTAATTTATTGCATGCCAATGGTATCCCAATAAAGCTATTTCGATTTTAAAAATTCCTCCGCTGAACAACTGCCAAGAGGCTTTCAGCAAAGCTCTCTTTATCCAAATCTGAGATAAGGCGGTGCCAGAAGCTGCAAACTGAAAGGAGTCACTTGTACGGAAGGAGAGGAGATTCTGGAGCCTGGAGTCTTCTGTGGGGCCATGGGTCGGAGGCACTGGGAGAGGGGATGAGCAACTGCCAAGCAGCCACACTTCATCTCGGAGCGGAGTGTCTTCATCTGTGAGGTGGTGGCCGTGGGCAGCTTGGTCTCTGACAGCCAATGCTTCGTGGCCTGGTGAAAATACCCTGTGATGTTGCCATTGGACAAATCTAGGTTTGTCCACATGCACTGGCCTTTGCTTTCGTGGCCCTTGACCTCTGCCCCTGGCTGTGCTCTGTTCACATGGAGGGGGGATTATTTACCCCTCGCTGCTGCGGGGGGATTAGTGTATCGGTGTCAGAGAATCTGCTGGAGCAGGCGTTCAAGGTGTGCTTTTCCTCAGTCTACCGTGTGAGAGATGTAAGAAATCGGATTTCTTTCTTCACTTTTCTGGCGCTGAATTTAACGTCTACTTTGAGCCATGGATTCACTGGAGAGTAGAAAGCAATGCATTCGGTTGGCGTGTCTCCTCAGAGAGACCGAACTTTACGTTGGGCGCAGAGTGGTGAAGGGTGTGGGTCTCACCCTGGCCGGGGTCGCTCACATGTCTTGACTGGCCTTTGGGGGGACGATCCCTATGACTCCCAGTGGAGTCACAGGTCATGCGACCTCTGCCGCCTGCTGACCTTTGCTTCCTCACGCCCGGTGCAGGGAGGCAGGGGGCCGGGAAGTTGGAGGCAGGAGCCTGGAGACTTGGCCACCAAGCCCGCCGGCGCCATTTCCTAGCTAGGGCAGAAGCTTGGTTCCCACACCTGAAAAAAATGGGGATTAAATGCAAGAGGTCAGAACTTCAAGCGGTGTCTCAAGGTTGGTGACATTTGGTTTGCCATGCAGGGGAGGGGGAGGGGGGGGAGTGCCCTCGGTCCCTCCCCGCCAGGAAACGACTGGGGATTCTGAGGGATGGAGAGGGCAGGGCCCAGGCCTGCACTAGGATCTACTCGAGGCTCCCCTCTCCGGAGAGGTCCTGGAGAGCCCTCGTCCTGGGGAGAGAGGGTCAGGGGAGGATGCCTTGCTACTCATCAGACATTCTTCCAGGAAAAAAAAAAAAAAAAAAAAGGCCCAAACACCTCCACCAGCCTCTCAGATGTCAAACCCAAAGACTTTGCTGTCTTTGCTCCTTTGCTGGCTGCATTCTGTTGGTACAGAGCATTAGTGGTGAGCCACACATGTGGACCCCCCGGACGACTGAATGTGGGGTGCTTGCAGACACACAGGGGCACACAGGGGGTACCCTTTGTTCATACAAACGTCAGCTTCTGCTTGGCCCTCTGGGGTCTATGGAGGTGACTGGCGCAGATGGAAAGTTGCCAGTAGGAGCCCCCCGGCACCGTGCCCCCCACAAGTATGGAGGCCGGGTGGCTGCATGGACGTGTGCGCGTGGGGGACCAGACCTGCTGAGTCAGCGGCTCTCATAGCACAGCATGGGCTTGGGAAACGGGCATTCCTGTTATCTGGTGCCCTTGGCAAAGGTCAGGGCTCAGAGGGAAGGAGCGAGGACGACCCCTCAGCTCCTATTGCACTCTCTTCTGGGGACATGTGACATGTTCTGAGGTAGCTTGACGGGTAAGCTAATAACCTCGTCAAAGAGAATTCAAGCCGGAAAAGCACATATCGAAGACCGATGTCGTCCTGCCACCTTGTGGTAGCATTTTCCTGTGAATTCTCTTTGTTGCTGTGGCCTGTAACCCAGAGACTGCTTGGGAGCACTGACTTTTCCTGAAGAGGGTGACTGTTTAAGGCTGCACCATGCCTTGGGGCGCCTGGGTAGCTCAGTCGGTTAAGGTTAAGCGTCCGACTTCGGCTCAGGTCATGATCTCACGGTCCGTGAGTTCGAGTCCCGAATAGGGCTCTGTGCCGACAGCTCAAGCCCAGAGCCTGCTTCGGATTCTCTGTCTCCCTCTCTCTGCCCCTTCCGCACTCATGCTCTGCCTCTCTCTCTCTCAAAATAAATAAACATTAAAAAAAAAAACCTGCACGATGTCTTATTAACTACCATTATGCTCTCTCCAAAAACAAAAACAAAAAAACCACAAAACTCCACTACTGAAATGTAAAATACATTATCGGGATCAATCTATGAGGTGTATGATACTTAAAACATTCATTCAACAAGCATTCATTCTCCGTATGCAAGAAGCCGTGCTAAGCTCTGGGGGGGGGAAATATAGATATAGCCTCTATCCTCGATGAACTTAAATTATGACAGAGAATAAGGACATTTTACATCAATTTCTGTATTGTAAGGCAAAAAAAAATTATGTCAGGAGGTCTGCATAAATCGGGAAAGAAGTGGTTGACAGCATAGGAAATTGAGGAAGATCTTATGAGGGACATCATTTGAGCCCAGGGAGTCACCAAACATCTCTGAGTAAGGGAGGGACGTGAGAGCACTGGTGTGGTAGGAAGGTCACTGGATACCGAGAGAAGAACCATGATCTGAAAACTTTTTTGATCACGCACCACTAAAAATCAAACAACAACAGTGAGTAGGCATTCCACTAAAAGCCTTTTATTTATAAATTATAAGCACTTATGGGCATTGCATGTACATTAAGGCCATATGTTGAAACAGATGAAAATAAAAAAGCGAGAAACCCTAGTACTCCTGGCTTTCCATTGGATTGGCAGGCCCACCCACTTTGGGGGTTGCTGGTGTAGACCGCGTGGGCAGGGAGGTGAGCAAACAGAATGAGGGAGACTCTCGGAGGCATCAGGACAGTGCAGCAAGAGGTGATAGGACCGTGTAAGGTGGAGACCAGATGTGAGCACAGAGACATTCAGAGATGGAACAAGAGCGTTTAGGAGAGTTTAGGCAGGAGTTTAGGAAGAACGAGCTGTTAAAGGCAATTCTGTGTGGATTGTGTTTGGTTTTGTTTTGAAATCGTATGCTGTGGGGAAGATGGTGAATCATTCCTGAAAGAGAGGGTACAGAAGAAAGGCAGGTCGGCGGGGAAGGTAACGAGCTTGTTTTGTGTATGTCGAGTTGTGAGTACCCGTGAAACCTGTCCGGCTCCCACAGGGATCCAGAAAGTTATTTTCCCAAGTACAGAGGGGAGTAGTGTCATTGGGTCCAGAGGTGATGGCCAAGTGTGGGACAGTAAGAAGTTGCCCAGGAAAGGACTACAGACAGAGACCCCCAAAGAGGCCAACTCTTAGGGACGATTATAGCTCAGGTTCCCCTGGAAACAGCTTCTGTGATGGAGAATCACCAGCAGGTGTGGCTGAGGAGTGTCTCAGGACCAACACCCGCTGCGGGAACGAGGACACAGGATTGGGTGGAGGGACAAGCCGAACTGTGCTATGGTTTCACCAGGTCTCAGCCCATCCAGCGGCAGCTCTGAAACCCCGATGGCTCCCCGAAAGGTGTGCCCGGCTGGTTCCTGCCGGCTTGTGGGGGTGACTGTGCTCACCCCCTCCCGCTCCTCACTCAGTGATGTCAACTTGATCTTGAAATTGGCCACAATGGGAGTATTGACACCATGGACACTACTCAACATTATAAGCCGGGCTTTTTTTCCTAGAGACCTGGTTGTTAAATAGTTACTAAGATACACATGTGTGTTCCTGATGAGGTAAGGGGATAGAAGCTTTGTATCTGTGCATCAAGTAACCATTGGATGTCGGTGTCTCTGGGGAGGCGATGCGACCTTGGGTGGGATAGCTTGGTTCGGCAGAGGACCACACGTGGTGGTGAGCCTTCAGCAGAAAACACCGCCTGCATCTGGAGATGCGTGAATGCCTTGGACGTGAAGAGGGAGCATGGAGAACATACCGCCATCCGCTGCAGCCCACATTCCGTGCAACTGGTCCATTTAGTAGCCTTCCTTCTCCTGGAAACAGCTGCTCAGGACTCTGGTTCGTCTCTTCTCCTGGGGAAACTTACAAGAGCAGGGTTGGTCTCCTTTGCTGCAGGGAGCCTTGACACCACGTGCTATTCATCAGTTCCCTCCTTTTCTATCCCTTCTAGATTCCCCCCGCCCTCAACCAGCGCCTCTCCTGGTCTGGGTAGCTTGACCCAGATGTCCATCCTGGTCATCACGCCCGGCTCAGGAATGTTGCTGTTACAGGATGCCTCGTTGCCATCAGCATTGGGCAGGGGAATGCCGAGAGACAGCCTGGTGGAGGTGTTCTTTCCCTGGGAACCGGGGATTCTCACCCCACAGATCCAGGATTCTTTTGGGGGTCTATTTATCCAGCTTTTACCAAGTGTTGCATGGTGATATTCTTCGGGCTACCAGAACACGAGTCTGGTTTCCTGTTTGGTGAGAGGTGAACAATTAACCTGTGGCTTGGACTCGGAACAGGGCACAGCTGTTGTCCCTTTCAAGTGTACCCCGTTTAAGTGCTGCCTGAGGGGAGCGGAGATCCTCATCGCTTGCTAACAAGAAGAGAGGCAGGAAGAAATGCCATGTTTCTGCCCTGACAGGCCCAGTAGGGAGTAATTGGGTCAACTCCAGGACCAACATCATATGCTTGTCAACATTAGGGATGAGCTTTTTAGCTTGTCTTTGTGTAATACTTCCTTTTCCATTGGTAAGTAAAAGTTAACTATGTCATAGATAACATGGCATTTTCATCGCGGACCTTACCTGTTCGTCATATACCCCCCACTCAGTTTTAGAGTTTCCAGCCCCAAATTTTAGGTGTCTCTGCCCCAGGGGCATGAAATTCTCAAAATGAAATTAATTTCAATTCACTTAAAATGCCACACCACTCGATTCATAGGGGTGGAAAAGTGTAGAGAGGAAAGAGGAAGATTATTTGATCAAACAGGAGAAAGATGCCATCATTTACAATATTTGGGGAATGATAACGATATGCTGGCTGTGTTTAATTGCTCAGGGGGTGTTGTTTTTGGCTGCGAGGCTATTGCTTCTTTGATGCTTTGGACTTTAAATGGTGTTTACCAGAGCTGAGGACAGATAGAGGGCTGGAGATAGTAAATGGTGGATTGAGTCTCCCAATTTGTGCCAGAGAAAAGTTCACTAATCACTCACTGCTTTGACTTCAAGTTTGTAATGAACAGGCCATAACAGTTTATTCTACTGTTTGACCCAAACCTTTGCATTAGGCAAAAGTTTTACCTTTTACCTTAGGCAAAGTGTTTTACCAAACACCTAATCTACAAGCCTCCTCCTGGCATGCATCCCTCTCTGCTCACTCTGTGACCTAGAAAAAATAATACTCACTGGAATGTTACTTTCCTGTTCATTTATTAATCAACTGTTTTATTGAACTCTTCTTATGTGCACAGCATTGCATTAGTCACCTAGATGCCGCAGTGATGAATGTGTTCTGGGCTTAAAGGGCTACGACTCCCGTTGATATAGTACAAGGGTATCATGCTTTATCCAGAACAGGTATGTTAAAAAGCCTTTCTAACTCTATTCTGTAGGTTCCTGTTTGTTTTCTTTTTTTTTGAGAGAGAAAGAGACAGAGAGAGACAGAGCCAGAGACAGAGCATGAGTGGGCGAGGGGCAGAGAGAGAGGGAGACACAGAATCCAAAGCAGGCTCCAGGCTCCAAGCTGTTAGTGCAGAGCCTGATGTGGGGCTCAAACTCAAGAACCGTGAGATCATGACCTGAGTCGAAGTTGGTTGCTTAACCGACTGAGCCACCCAGGCACCCCATGGTGTTTTTTATTATATTACTTAAACAGGTTTATTGAGATATAATATACATACTATATAATTTGCCTATTTAAAATATATAATTCAATGTTTACTTTAATATGTTTACAGATACATGCCACCATCACCACAGTCAATTTTAGAACATTTTCATCACCTCAAAAAGAGCCCACGTACCCTTTAGTCACCATTTCCCTATCACCCCACCTCTTCCCTCCCCATCCCTAAGCAATCACTGATCTCCTTTCTGTATACATTTCTCTTCTCTGGACATTTCATATAAATGGACTTATACAATATGTGGTCTTTTGTGACCAGTTTCTTTTGCTTAGCATGATGTTTTCAAGGTTCATCCATGTTGTAGCATACACGACACTTCATTTGTTTTCATGGCTCAATAACATCCTATTGTATGGATATACCACACTGTATTTACCCATTTGTTAGTTGTTGGACATTTGGGGTGTTTCCACCGTTCGGATATTACGAGTAAATACTGCTATAAACACAAGTTTTGTGTAGACACACGTTTTCATTTCTCTTGGGTATATACCATCAGGGGAATTGCTGGGTCATATGGTAATCATTTGAGGAACTGCCACAGTGTTTTCCAAAGTGGCTGCACCATTTTACATTTCCACCAGGAAGTGTATAAGAGTTCCAATCTCCAACATCCTTGCCGACACTTTTTGGTTTTAGCTATCTCAGTCAGTGTGAAGTGATATCTTGTTGTGGTTTTGATTTGCACTTCCCTAATGGCTAATGACATAGAGCACCACATCATGTGCTTTTTTCACATACGTATCACGTTGTTTTTAAGTATTTACAAAAAAAGTGTATGTATGCCAAACGTGAGGTCTCGTTGGGAATTTCTTTTAGATTCCTTTCCTTCACTCAAGAACTACGACAACCCAGAGTGGTCACATGAGTCATGTCGTGCTCGTCTGAAGTTGACAACAGGGAGTTTTTCAGTGAGGTCGATGGCCCCAGCGGTGGACAGAACCATGTCTCAGGCAGCCACAGTCCCTGAACTGGGCATATCCAGCATGCACTCAGCCTCAGATAAGAGTGTAAAGTGGCATGCCCAATCGTAGTCCTTATACCCTATTCCTATTGCTACACTCTAGCATCCTGCTTATACCCGACCCCTCGCCCTCCTCCAAACCCTAGAAGCTACTTCCTTTTCTAATATGGAAGAACATTAAAGCTGTAGTAAGGTTGTCCTCTCTGATTTTTTTTTTTTCTGGTATACCTGTGCCTTTCCCATTCCCATCTCTTGACCACAGTGTTGGTTTTCTCTCCCATGCTGTTGCAATATGTTCCTTCTGTAAAGCCCTCTCTAAATCCACTGAGAAGAATGAGTCATTTCTAGCCTTGGACTTCCAGTGCATTCTCTGGAGTCCTTTGTTATGCTGCTTGGTTAATTTGGCTGCTTATTGATCCACTTAGTCAACAAATATTTGACAGGTGCCTACTATACGCAGGTGCTGTGCTAGGACTAGAGGCATCCCTGTGAGCACAATATATAAAATTCCTGCCTTCACGGAGCTTAGAGTCTAGTGGGGGCGACAGATCATAAATAAGCAAATGGCCCTAAAGTGTGAAGGGTTAGGAAGTGAAGAAGAAAAGAGAAGCATGCTGAGATAGAGAATGAGATGCAGAGAGAACAACTATTTAGAACAGTTGCAGCTGGCCTCACCAAATTTGAGAAGGTGCCAGTTTCCTCTGCTGGTGTGAGAAAGAGTGTTCCTGGCAGAAGAAACTGTACACACATAAGCCTTGAGTCAGGAAAGAACTTGGCGAGTGTGGCGTTCACAAAGGGGACCAGTGGGACAAAAGCTTATTTGGGGAGGGGTGGGGGGCAGAACTAGAGGAAGGAGAACAGATTCATATTCTTGTAGGCCAGAGGCCAGAGTCCGGATTCATTTACAAGTGCGGTGGGAAACTATTATAGTATCTTAGCAGGAGATGGCCACGACCCCATAAAAGGCATACATTTCTCCATCCACAAACACGGGTGTGCAGAAATGTGATTTCCGTAAAACTGAATTCAACTTTGCTGACAACTTTCCATTTCTTCCGAGGGAGAATTTTATCCTGCCATGACTCAGTTGCCTCTAGCTTACAATAATCTCCTTCAGGAGACTGCTAGGTTAACCGGGGATTCTTTCCAGCCTCTCTGTATTCTTCTTTCTCCCCAGGTATTGTCTGGGGTTCAGGGGAGGCTCCCATACTGTCCTGTTGTGGGGAGGTGCTTTATGGTCTTTGGTCTTCTTGTTCTTACTGGTTTCCAAGAAGGTACACTATCTTTCTTTCTTTCTTTTATTAACTTTGCTTTACAATTTTTTGAATGTTTTATTTCTTTATTTTGAATGGGAGAGAGAGAAAGAGAGAGAATCCCAAGCAGGCTCGGTGCTGTGTGTGCAGAGCCTGACTCAGGGCTCGAACTCAGGAGTTGTGAGATCATGACCTGAGTGGAAATCAGGAGTCAGGCACTTCACCACCTGAAGCACCGAGGTGCTCTGGTACATTATTTTGCAAGGCCACATACATTGGGCCAACTTTGTTGGTCTCTGCCCCGATCAGGGGAGTCCTTTCAAGGCTCCATTTCCTTGCTGCTCTCCCCCCTTGTGAAGTACAGGAGAGGAAAATTTTTCCTTCTACCCTTTTCCGTTCTTTGGCTGATCTAATTGTTAAAGTGACTTAAAACAGCTTAACAGGAGAAAAGCTAACTTAATTTTGTATGTATAGCAGCCCCAGAAAAATATGAGCCCCAAAGGCAAGTCGGGCAGTCGAGGCTTATCCGCCATCCCGAGCTACGGAATGGGGCAGGGGCCTGGGTTTCAAACAGGAGGAAGGTAATTCGCAGGACGTAAGAAGAGCAGATATTGGTGATTAGATGTTTGCCCCGGCATACAGATCAGTCACTCAGGTAACAGTTATCTCTCATGATAGCTCTCTCTCTGAGCCAGGCCGCCTAACTAAATTCCTTGAGGTGGTTAAGGGAGCAGTAAAAGTTTTCCTTGAGTCTGCTGGGCTTTGACTACCTTCCCCTCAAAATAGCCCACGTGCCCAAATGACATATTTGAGGGTCACGCCTTCTGCTCTCCTTCAGAAGCTTCTCTTGAGCCCATTGGCATTGTTACCCAACCACTCAGGGGCTCTGTGGGCACACAAATTGTCTTTGGGGTTTGCAGCCTCAAGGGCTTTGCCCTCAGAGCCAGGCATTCCTTAGTTTACCTGGAGTTTCTCTTACTTTCTTCTCTTCCACTCCAGCGCTGGCCCAAGAGTAGGATGTTGGGCCCTTCCCAGAGACCCCTAGCACCTAAACTATTAATGGCTGTCAATTTCCTTCTTGTCACCTTCAGGCTAAGCTCTGCCTTTTGGGTGGGAAATGGCTCTCGTGTGCTTCTGCATGTTTTCCACTGTGAAGGCAGTTACCCCAGTTCTGGGAAGTGTGACAGGTCACTATAGTCCATGTGGGGGCTTAAAAACTGGTTCCCTGTGAGCTGTCTTGTTCAAGAGTGAGATTTCCCTTCCCCTAGCCCAGTCCCTGCCCTCAAGATGCCCCCCCCCAACACCTCTCTCCTCCATTCTAGAAGTTCTAGAAGATGATGGAGTGTCCTGGACCCTCCAACAATAGTTGGAGAAGTCTTGAGGTACAGGCGTGAGTCAACTAAAACTAGCTACTTGGTGGGCAGAAGGCTGGAGATCTCCAGCAAAGCACAACCAGAGGCTGGTGTCTCCCTCTCTTTCGAACTCTTTGCTGCCTAAGGCCCACTCCAGGCTTTGTCCAAGGGACCCTCCCCTCCGCCTCTCTGCTTCTGCAGCTCCTGGCATATGTTATCTGAGCTCTGGGAGCCAAAAAACCAGCTCTGGAAATCTGTGTCTGAATCTTCATGTCTGCTTCAGAGGCCAGCAACTCTGGGGCCTAGTAGCCAAGTATTTACCAACCGTTCCTGGTCTGAAGTGGATGACTCAGGCCCAAGGGTAGAGAGGAGAGGCCCTGAGTCACAAGCAGAGGAATTTCAGGTAGGGACCGGGTCGGAGAGCTGAAAGGGAAATTCACTGGCGAGTGCTTTGAAATCTGATTCTAGGGTGTTCTAAACATTCTCAAATTTCCCAGGGGCTGTAGCCTAACAGCAGAGGACAGAGAGAGGCCAGTCAGGAGGCCAAAGCTGATGGTAACCAGGCCTGGGGTGTCTCTGGAGGTGAGAAAGAAGCTAACTACGACGACTTGTTTGGTATTTGTAGACCCGCCATATTGTGTGGGCTTCTAAGTCAGGGACCTTGTTTCATTATTTCAGGGACCCCTGGAGACGAGTTCTACACATTCGTGGAATTTATAAATTCCATTTCTGTCTATTAACCTCTTCAACCTTTCAGCCTTGATTGTATTCTTATTCCGCCAAGGACTACAAATTCCATATAAATTTTGATTTAATGGTAACAACCAGCCAAAGAAAGCAGATGTCTTTTGTAAACACATTCAGGATCTATTTTGTCTCCTGAATAGTCATCTCCTGAGGGGATACCTCCAGGAAGGTCCTGTTTGTAAAGGGATTAGACGGGTAACGAAGCCTGTGTGATTCAAGGGGAATGTCCATTTGCTGTTTGTTCTCGAAAGGTGTCTAATTTCTCCCTGAACCCTAAAGCCAGCAAGTTCCAGAGCTCGGGAAACTCAGTGTCCGATTCGCCCTGGCAGAGCCCATGCAAGCTGTCTTCCTCGTTTACCAAAAAGGAAAGATTTGCTGGAGGGATGCCAAGGTCAATGAGACACGCCCGAGGAGGTTGTATGCCTCCTGCCAAGATTTTCTGTCTCTTTGGTGGCAGATCTGCCCCTGCTGTGTGGACAATCACACCATCTGCATGGAGTCTGTGGGACAGGAAAATGTGAAGCAATAATCCATATATAATTAGCTCACCCCACCCAGCCTCTTCTAACTTCTGTAACCGCGACCCTTGTAGCATACTCTTGGGAAACAGAAAATCATCGTAAGAACTGCTCAGTAAAGCCATTTCGCAAACTCCAGAACAGAACTGTTTAAAGCAAAGCACAGCATTCGAGGTGAAAAATCAAATGAGACACCAAGGGGCAGTTAGAAACAGCTGGTTTGCAGGGACCATTTTCTGGAGCAGCAGCCTGTAAACTGTGGACATTTTTCTGAACCTAAGAGGAAGATCGACTCTTCCATGCGTGTCTGTGGCCTGTGATTTTCAACAGAAATGCTGGCAGGACTTATTTAAAAAAACCCAGCAGAAAAATGTATCCTAAAATCAAAGGGCATCCTCGCCACAGCTCACATGGCTTTATAAGAAAGATGGCGAAGACAGAGAACGACCTGGGAATGAACGTGTGTGAGGGGATGTCACCAGGTGCACTCTGAAAGGAGTGCAGAAACATCTAGATCCAGGGTTCTTAAACCTTTTGGTATCAGGTGGGATTCCTTTGCACTCGTAAACAATTACCGAGAGCCCCCAAATTGTTTTTTTTTTAAATGTGGGTTATATCTATCGATATTTACCATATTCAAAATTAAAACTGAGAATTTTTAAAAACAGGAATACCAAACCGTCCTGCTATCAGCTGAACATTGGACGTCGTCACACCTCAGGTAACCTCTGGAAAGCAGCGCTCTATGCGTGTGTGCAAGTGGAAAAGGCAAACCACATCTTATAATTATAAAGACAGCTTTGACCTCGTGGACTCCCTGAAAGGGGTTCAGGGCCCCTCAGGGGTCCCCGGACCACACTTTGAGAAGCACTAACATAGAGAAGTGTAGGTGACTCCTGAGTCCCTGATGGACACCACTGAAGAACTGAATTCTGCATGCGGGGGGCACTGAACCAGCGCTGTTTATTTTTTAATTAAAAAAAATTTTTTTTAATGTTTATTTCCTTTTTGAGAGAGAGACAGAGAGAGTGACAGCATGAGCAGGGGAGGGACAGAGAGAGAGAGAGAGAGAGAGAGAGAGAGAGAGGGAAAGAGAGAAAATCTGAAGGAGGCTCCAGGCTCTGAGCTGTCAGCACAGAGCCGGACGCAGGGCTTGAACTCAAGAATCTCAAGATCACGACCTGAGCCGAAGTCAGATGCTTAACCAACTGAGCCACCCAGGTGCCCCAGTGCTGTTTAGTTTTAAATCTAGAGCCCAAGAAGAGTGTGCAGCACAATGTAGAAAAGAAGATCCCCATTTTACAGGGATTCTAAATATATTCCCCAGAGCAGCTTCCTGCAAGATAGGAGCGAAGTTGAACGCCAAGTTTACTTCTACTAATTCTTAGTCTACTTTTAAAAATAATTTTCTTAATGTTCATTTCTTTTGAAGGAGAGACAGAGCATGAGTGGGGGAGGGGCAGAGGGAGGGAGACACAGAATCCAAAGCAGGCTCCAGGTTCTGAGCTGTCAGCAGAGAGCCCGACGAGGGGCTCGAACTCAAGAGTCTTAAGATCGTGATCTGAGTTGAAGTCGGACACTTAACCAGCTGAGCCACCCAGGCGTCCCCTTAGTCTACTCTTTCATGTGCATTCAACAGATGGCTTGGTTACCCATATTTAAAAACTGTTGCTACACATTGACGAGAGAAAGACTCTCTGAAAGCCTGATGGACGAGGGAGGCCAGTTTAGATCTCTTTCAAAGTCAGCACGACTGTGTATAAACTTTGTTCAAACCCAAAGCCTGATTTATGGCCACCAGGCACGCATGGTATGTTTGCTTTGTGAACAAGTAGCCTGAAAGAAAACCATCTCGTCCTTGACCTATGGGTCCACTTCCTATGCCCTGCATCCCTTTACAGTAAAACCTGTAGTTCCTGCCTATATGCTAACCTGTTATCTCTTGAGCTTCTACAAGATGTAAAAAAGTACATAATCTTTTAAAAACTGTTCGCTTTCCACAGCACCTTCTTCCCTGTGAAGAGCACGTTTCCTGGGCAGCTGTCCTACCTTGGGCTCAAATAAAACTCTCTCTCTTACTTTTAGAGATTCTAAAAAGCGTATTCAATTTGCATCAACAACGTATTCCATTTATCGAGCATCTGACGTGTACGGAGCTTCTGGAAGTCCTTTCCCAAGTGCTCTCTGTGTGTTGAGGACAGCGCTGGGCACTTCACAGCCATTAATTATTATTCATATTGTACAGATCAAGGAGTTGAAGCTGAAGAAGTGAATCATCCAGATGGCCCAGCTAGATTGCTAGGAGAGCAAGGTTTCAAACCCAGGCTGCCTGCTTGGAAGTCCAGGTGCTTTACCCGCAAAACCATATTGTATCCCGTAAACAGCTCAATGCATGCAAGGGCCAATGGGAAAAGGCTGTCACTTCTAGACCCCTGTCCCCAGTCCATCTCTACTGACACATCGACTCAACATCCAGGGAGTGTTGTTATGTGCTTGGTGTTGTACTGGGTCCCGTGAAGGGCACAAAAGATATTATGTAGTGTTAAGAAAAAAACAACAACAACAGGCCCAAGGTACAATCACTTGTCTCAGGACAGAAAATCAAGACTCACTTGCAGTTGCAACCCCTCCCAGGAGTGGAATTTTAAACCAACCACCGGAAATTTCCTGGTCAGCACCAGGGAGGTAACCTGCCTGATAAGACCCCCGTCCTTCCCCCTAAAGGGAAGGTGACCTTGCCTAAAATAATCCTTTCTTTTCTTCTGCTAATAACCTTGTTGTCTCGCCCCCCCCCCCCGTGGGGCCTATAAAAATCCTTCCATCTTGCTTAAACGGCTCCTCAGAGCTCCTTTGTACTCCCTTGATGAGATGCTCCTGATTTATGAATGTTGAATAAAGCCAATTAGATTTTCAAATTTACTCAGTTGCAGTGGAAACACACACACACCAATCCTAAGATATAGCCCCTGCCTTTGAGTTTACCAGAATTAATTCACAAAAGTGGAAAGTTAGGAGAGGAGGCCTCCTTGGCATTCAGAGTGGGGATGCGGTGGGGCCAGAGGGGTTGACCACGGGGTGTGGAGAAGACGGGTTTTGTACTGAACTTAAAGGGAAGGTTTTTGTTGTTGTTGTTGTTGCTTTGTTTTGGGGCTTTTTCAGCTTTGTTTTTTAAACAGGAAAAAGGAGGGATGCCTGTGTGGCTCAGTCGGTTGAGCATCCAGACGACTTTGGCTTAGGTCATGATCTCATGGTTTGCGAGTTCGGGCCCTGTGTTGGGCTCTGTGCCGACAGCGTGGAGCCTGGAGCTTGCTTCAAGTTTTGTGTCTCCCTCTCTCGCTGCCCCTCCCCCCTCGTGCCCTCTCTCCCTCTCTCTCGCTCTCTCTCTCAAAAATAAATAAACATTAGAAAAAAACTTAAACAAGAAAGAGGAATGGGATTAAAGTCAGAAACTAGACTGGAGCTTGGTGTCCCGGTTCTGTCATGTGTGAACTTGATCTTGGGACAGAGCTGCTTGGGTTTGAGGGCAGTGGCCGAGCAGGGACAGCTCTAGCCCACCAGTCTCTCCACTGGGCAGCTTGGCTCTTTCCTCACTCGTGTCCAAATTTCGTGTCTCTAGAGTCCTGCCACCCTTATTGGACGGGGGTTCTCAGCCAGCAGCGTGGTGTAACAAGAGATTCTGGCAGACTCACAATTTTCACGCTTTCTGAGCTGAGTTGTTCTTGAACCTCCTTTGTAATCCCCCAGAGATGGATCTACCTCCAGCCCGCCCCCCCCTTCCTTGTTCTACAGTCTTAGGCAAGTTGCTTTACCCTCTTGGGAACCTCGGTCCCCTCACGTGTAAATGCGGATAATAATGCTTTACAGGGTTGTCACAAACTGTCAATCACTCAGTATAGTACTTCGGACATAGATATCCTCCGGTATGCTGTACCTGCAACATAGTTGCAAGCAACATAGGTTCCGAAATGTTATATTAGATTTATTTCTTTGTTTCAAGTTTTCAAATCCTCACAGAACTGGGTCATCATGGAAAGATTAAACAAAGAAATAGAAAAAAAATACGGCTGGTTGTGCTAAGTCGCCCCAGAGGGAGTGGAGAGAGAGAAGGAGAGGGAATAAGACCGTGTTTTCACTTTGTAAGTTACTCAGCATTTTTTTGACTGAAAGAAATAACTACAAATCCCTATCTATACCTTTCTGATAGAGAATATAATCTTTGAGGATGAGTAACAGCTTGAATGTAGTGGTCTGTCTACTCAGGCACAGAAGGTGGCTCGTCAAAGAAGACCAATTATTGACTCCAGTCCCACACCCCTCAGACTCACATTTCTGCATCGCTACTTTCCCGAAAATGAAGAAAGGGAGGGAGATGGGGACAGAGACAAAGAGAGGGAGAGGGATCGGGTGAGGGAGAGGGAGAGGAAGAAAGAGGAAAAAAGAAAGACTGCTTCGTAAGCACCTTCACCAGCCCTTGTGGCTGCTGTCAAGATGCCACCAACTTCATCACTTTGACAAGCTAATAATTAGTGTTGGTTTCTTTCCACCAAGTTTTTTCTTATGTGGGTCGGGAATCTCAAGCTAAGAGAAGTGATAGTTTGCAGGGTTTTTAAATTATTATTATTGAAGAGAGAGGAAGGACTTTCCAATGGAATATGGGTGCCAAAGGCATGTGTATATAGTCAACGTGACCAAGACTCAATGATGATTTGGGGGAGAGGTTCTTGGCAATTATTTCATTTTATTTTATTTTATTTTATTTATTTTATTTTATTTATTTTATTTTATTTTATTTTATTTTATTTTATTTTATTTTATTTTATTGAGAGGGGGAGAGGGGCAAAGGGACAGGGAGAGAGAATCCCAAGCAGGCTCCACACTCAGCATGGAGCCCGATGCAGGGCTCAATCTCACAACCATGAGATCGTGACCTGAACCCAAATCAAGAGTCAGACGTTTAACTGACTGAGCCACCCAGGTGCCCTGTGATTATTTCAAGATTACCAATATTCATATCGGCAGAGCTTTAAACTTACATGTCACAGTCACATACCTTGTCCCATTTAGATTCCATAAGTACCTTTGATTAAGTTTTCACTTGGGGTGACTTTAGCTGACATAACAGATGATCCAATTCAGAGTTAATAAAGAGAAGTTGGAAATTTCTTTAGCACGCGTGAAAAGGAATCTAGAGAAAGGCTTCTCTCTGCCATCCACGTTGTAAAATTGTTCCTAAGGCTGGTAGGATGGCCAATAGTGGCTAGTGGCCACCAGTCAGCATCTTGTCTCTGACTAGGATACAGAGTGGCTAGCTTTGTGCAGCAGAATTTTTCTATGTGCAAGGATGGTGATTTCTCTGAAGCTTCCAGTAATCTTCTCCTCATATCTCGCTGGCACAGAATGGCTTCGGCATGCATCTGTCTGAACTAACACGGCCCAGAGGGTCAACACCTTAGATTAACATAGAAAACAATCAGCTGGGTTATAACAGACATTGAACCCTCAACTATAATGGTTTTGTATGGATCATTTTCTACATTGGGGGTTGGCAGACAATAATCCTTGGAACAAATCTGGCTGAGTGCCTGTTTTTGTAAATAAAGTTTTATTGGAACACAGCCATGCTTCTTTGCTTGTATTTACAGCTGCTTTCATGCTACAAAAGTAGTGTTGAATAGTTAGGACAGAGACTGTGTGGTCTATGAAACCTAAAATATTTACTATCATGCCCTTAATAGGACCTTTGTTGATCCTTGCTCTAGAAGAAGAAAGTGGAGTTAAAGTTAGAAGACCTGTCTGAGGTCAAAGAGCTAACAAGAGGCAGAGGCTAGCTTCTAACCCATATGCCCAATCTCTCACTACCACCAGCTCCTCGGAGAGTTTCTTGGGATAGACTTGCATTTTTTGTGATGTGTGCTATGTGGCCTTTTATACACAGCAACACTGACGACATAGGCCCAATGAAATAAGTGTGTTTATGATGACTAATGCAATTCTCAGAGACAATGAATGAGTTCACAGGCTACTAGATAGAGGAATAGTTTGGAGCACAGGAAAATTGAAGGGATATTTCATAATCCCATCATACTCATCTTGACACCCCACTTAAAAATACAGAAACAGCAACCGAAATAGGATGCAAAATTTTCAGTGACCATGGGTTAAAATGATCGATTTTCAAAAAATAACTTCACATGGATGAGATGTTGCTGTGTGTTTTTTGATGAGTTTTATTCAGAGAAAGTTTTTTTTTTTAATTTTTTTTCAACATTTTATTTATTTTTGGGACAGAGAGAGACAGAGCATGAACAGGGGAGGGGCAGAGAGAGAGGGAGGCACAGAATCGGAAACAGGCTCCAGGCTCTGAGCCATCAGCCCAGAGCCTGACGCGGGGCTCGAACTCACGGACCGCGAGATCGTGACCTGGCTGAAGTCGGACGCTTAACCGACTGCGCCACCCAGGCGCCCCGAGAAAGTTTTAAAATGAAGGAAAAACAGTGAAATGACTGAATAGAATATTCCTAAGACACACCTATGATGGCTATTTGTCCTTTATTATGCCTTCAATGTCCCCTCTTCACCTTCCTCTCTGATTTTCCATAGTAACCCATCTCCAAGATGGCTCCCAGTCAGCTTCACCTTCGGGCATTTGTGCTTTTTGTGTAGTTTCCATCTATAGTATATAAGGTCTGGGCACTGTGACCAAGAGAATATGGCCAGAGTGGCAGTGTGCAGCTCTAAAGCTTTGTCACAGAGGGCACTGCAACATCTACGTTGGTTTCCTGAATTGCTTGTTCTGGGGGAGGACTCTGTCACTGTGCCGGGAGGATGCTCAAGCAGCCCAGTGGGGAGGCCCCCATGGAGGGGAACTGGAGCCCCCCACCAATAGTCACACTGACTAGCCAGCCATGTGAGTGAACACCTTGGAAGCAGACCCACCTCGGTCAGACCTTCAGATGATGGCAACCTTAGGAGATGCTCAGCCAGAACCTCCCTGCCCACCCACAGAAAGCTTGGGAGATCATAAACGCATGTTGCTATTTTAAGTTGTGAAGTTTGGGGATAATTCACAAAGATGCAGAAGATAACTAATATGCATTTCTTCCATATTAGGTCAAAAGAGTGGTGGTGGATTGGGTACACAGGTCAGAATGAAGGATTAATCATGAAACAAAGGACAAAGAAGGAGGCAAGTAAGAAATCAAATGAAATGAAAAGAAGTATGTCCAGATTTATCGCGTGACTTTCTTTTTTCTTTTCTCTTTCTTTTTTTCTTTCTTTCTTTCTTTCTTTCTTTCTTTCTTTCTTTCTTTCTTTCTTTCTTCTTTCTTTCTTTCTTTCTTTCTTTCTTTCTTTCTTTCTTTCTTTCTTTCTTTATCTCT
>NW_024412429.1:8319749-8329078 GCF_014898765.1 Herpailurus yagouaroundi | reverse complement strand
TCTTTCTTTCTTTCTTTCTTTCTTTCTTTCTTTCTTTCATCTCTACACCCATCATGGGGCTCAAACTCACAATCCTGAGATCAAGAGTTGCATGCTCTACCGACTGAGCCAGCCAGGTGCCCCCAGGAGAAGATATGTCCAGATTTATCAGACAGGTACACGTTCATTATTTGGATAACAACACTAGGTATTTTATGGAGCATTTAGTTGTGTCAAGCACTGTGGTGGAATCAGTAAGTACGCTTTCTCTAGGGGACCATGGGTTCTGATTCCTTGAGTTAGAAAATTTGCACCTTAGCATAAGGGAAGAGGAAAAGGGGTGGAATGGTACACAGGGGGGATAAAAAATCTGGACAATAAAGAACACTGAAAAGAAGGCTGCACAAACATTATATTTATATGGAACTTGAAAAACTTGGTGGGGAAATGTCAAAAACATCTATGTGTGTGTTATAGATATAAAACAGATACCCTTCCCCTTTCGCCTATTTCATTAGGCTCCCCACCCATTCAGTAATTACCTGTTCTGGGTACTGAGCTGTCACTGTTCTGGACACTAGGAGTCACACTGCATAAAACACAGCTGCGGAGCTTGTATTCTGGGAGGATTTCCTCTTTTTCAGCAGATGGCACCACCAAATACCCCGTCATCCTACAGAAACTGGGGAGTTGTCCTAACCCTCTCTTCCAACCTCCACAAGGAGCCCCCAAATCTGATGAGTACTTCCTGCTGCCCTCTGTCCCCACAGTGGCTGCCTCACCCGAATGGTCATTATTGTCTCCTGGTGGGTCAGTTTCCTAGGCCTCCACAGCAGACTACCACAAGGACTTGGGTGGCTTAGAGCAAATGAAGTTTTTTGTCTCCCAGTTCTGGGGGTTAGAAGTCCCAGATCAAGGTAGTGGCAGGGGTGTGCTCCCTCTGAAGGCTCTAGGCCTCTCTTCCATCCTCTGGCGGTCCCTTGGCCCATGACAGCATAACTCCAATCTTCACATGGCATTCTCCCTGTGTGCAGGTCTGCCTCCCTTTGATTCTTCCAGGTTGAGCTGGACTTAGAGGAAACTCTGTCTCCTTTTGTTTCCTTCAGGTAAGTACCTACCTACTTATTCCCCTGAGTAGGAAAATTGTTCACTTGTTCTGTTTCTTAAAACTGTGAGTCCCTTGATGCAGGAACTGTGCCTCCTTTGGTCCTCTAGTGCTGAGTATCGTATCGATTATAAGTAGTCAATACAAAAATAAGTATTCAATACAAAAATACTTGAAACACAAGTATTAAGTATGTGTTTGTTGAATTCGCTTTACTGTCTTTTCTTACAATTATGCCTCTTGTAGAGAGTGAGAAGACAATGATGGTAGTCCAAAGAGTCCCCCATTCCTGCTTATAGTTTTGTGAGAGAATGCACTCATATGGAGTCTTGCTAATATGGATCTTATATTCATAAGCTCCTAACTCTCCTAGTAGGGGAACATTACAAACTAAAGGAATGACAGCCAGATAATGGTTTGTTTAAAAGGGCACTGTCTATTTTCCCATCTTTTCATTTCCATGAGGCTGTCTTGCTTCCTAGCAGGGGAACCTAAGGAATAGATATCTCTAATCTAAGGGCTTGACTCTTCAGCCACCAACCTAAAAGTGCCATCTTTGCGGGAGTTTCCCAGAACACAGCCACCACCATTCATTTTCATCTGAGCTTCTTGTAACTGAACTCCACACCGCTCTCAACTGGAATTTCACAGGACATTTTCTTCCCTCTTGGTTCCTGTGAATCCCCTCTGTTCTCTTTCTACACCTCCGTTCCTTTTCTGGCATGTTCTCTCTTCCCCATAAATACGGTGCTCCCCAAGGATGGCAAGTAGCTCTTTCCAAAGATGCCCACTGCTTGATATTTATCTCATTCCATTTCCCCTTCTTGTGGTGTGATTGATGCTCTCCCACTGAGAACTGGGGTCTAGGATCCCTCCCCTTGAAACTGCACAGGGGCTGGTGACTGCCCTGATCAATGGCGCATGCCCAAACCACTTTTAAATGACTCCCAAGTGGAGTCCACCTCTCTCCGTCTTCTCTCCCTTTCTTTCTCTCTGCTTGACTTGGAGCCAAGCCACCATATTTGAAAGCACTCAGGCTACATGTGGAGGCCACACACAGGCATTCCAGCTAAAGTCTCCGTTGACAGCCAGCACCACCCCTCAGACATGGGGATGAATGAGTGTTCAGATGACTTCAGCCTGAACCCTTGAAGCTTCCAGTTGAGGGCCAGAAGTCCTGGAGCAGAAAGGAGCCATCCCTACTGGGCTTGGTCTGAATTCTTGACCCACAGAAAGTTGTGAGAATTAATAATGATTGTTATTTTAAGTCACTACATTGGAGGGTAATTTATCACATTTCAATAGATCTCTAATATGCCAAGAATCTCTTTTTTTTTTGTTCTTTCCATGGGTGATTTCATTCACTTGGCTGATGTCCAGTTATCTCTCCTACCACCAATTTTCATGTCTTTGTAAGTGTCTCCCCCCCATGATTTCTTCCAGTTCCAGCTTCTTCTCCATGTTCAGTGTTGTACTTTCAGCTGCCTGCTGGGCACCTTTCTCTCTCTGGGTATTCCTCAGACTCGCTCTTGCACAGAAAGACTCTTCGCATCTTTCTCCTCAAGTTCATGTCTCTTCTGTTCCCTCTTTCTGTTCTTGGAAGCACCAGCCTTCCCATCTAGAAACTTTAATCATCAGTGATGTCTTCGTCCTTGTCTGTCCTACCCAACCAGTTGCTAAGTGTTGCATTGGGTCTGTTGGGATGTTTTGGCTACAAGTAATACAAAAGCCAACTGAACATGGTATAGCAATCTGGGCCCAACCAAAAGACAGAAACAGGGATGCTTAATATAGAAAATTATTAGCTATGACAAGAGAGCAACTACAAGGTATGAAGAAAGTCTATAGAGTACACTAGGACTGAGGGAGAGGACCCAAGGAAGGGCAGCCTTGAGAGGGGGTTCAGATCTCATCAGAGAGGGTAGGATTCAGGTCATTGAAGAGTAGAGAAGTTCTCTGGGTTGGCCAGGCTGGTGCTGATCTGCAGCTGCAATAGGTCCCCCTTTGAAATGTGGTGGGGAGGGTAGCACACGATCAGCAACCAGTGGCATGGATGTTCTGGAAAGGATGGGAGAAGCTTGTCCCCTCGCCCAGTGCCGCTCCAGAGTTCATTCTACTCAGAAACCTTAACATTGTGCTCTCTTTCTTTCTTTCTTTCTTTCTTTCCTTTCTTTTCTCCTTTTTTAATTTCCTTTTTTAATTTTTAAAATTTACATCCAAATTAGTTAGCATCTAGTGCAACAATGATTTCAGGAGTAGATTCCTTAGTGCCCCTACCCATTTAGCCCATCCCCCTCCCACAACCTCTCCAGCAACCCTCAGTTTGTTCTCCATATTTATGAGTCTCTTCTGTTTTGTCCCCCTCCCTGTTTTTATATTATTTTTGTTTCTCTTCCCTCATGTTCACCTGTTTTGTCTCTTAAAGTCCTCATATGAATGAAGTCATATGATTTTTGTCTTTCTCTAATTTCACTTAGCATAATACCCTCCAGTTCCATCCACGTAGTTACAAATAGCAAGATTTCATTCTTTTTGATTGCTGAGTAATACTCCATTGTATATATATACCACACCTTCTTTATCCATTCGTCCATCGATGGACCTTTGAGCTCTTTCCATACTTTGGCTGTTGTCCATAGAGCTGCTATAAACATGGGGGTGCATGTGCCCCTTAGAAACAGCACACCTGTATCCCTTGGATAAATGCCTAGTAGTGCAATTGCTGGGTCGTAGGGTAGTTCTATTTTTAGTTTTTTGAGGAAACTCTGGACTGTTTTCCAGAGTGGCTGCACCAGCTTGCATTTCCACATGCTCACTTTAAAAGGAACTTCTTTAAAAAAATTCTTTTATCACAGAACATATATTAGAGAGTGCATTTGGAGCTGAGAGGCAATAAATTATTAACTAACACACATGGCTTGAGCAAATTTATTTATTGTGTCACAAAGTAAATGATGAGATACTGGCCAGTTCCAGGGTTTCCTTGAAGTGGTCAATAATGTCATCAAAGCCCCTGATGTTTTCCATCTTTCTCCCACTGTGTTGGCCATATATTCCCTCCAGGTAAAGCTACAGGTGCCTTATACAGAAAGTACTCCTTCCACCAAAAAAAGGGGGTGGTGAATTTCCCCCTTTGCTTCATTTTTTATTGGGGAGGAAAACATCTTGCAGAAGGTTCTAGGAGACTTCTCACCAATCTCCATTGTCAGGATTGGATCTTAGGCTCTCCCTCTGGTGGTAAGAATGGCTGGGATGCATGGTATTTAGCTTCAGTGGAAGGTGGGCTTTGCCAGCAGGGAAGGGAATGCCTACAGGAAGACAGCAACTTTACCCGCCTCACACCTCCTCCCCCACTCTCCCTTCCCCTGGATAGTCTTAAGGAACCTAGGTGCCCTGATTAGTGACAAGTCCTGAGTTCTACTTTTGGCCAGGTGTTAACCAGTTCTTGCCAAAGGACAAAGGGTTCCTGCTGTCCCTTTCGTCATCTTAATTTTGATGCTTTTATTGAAGTCAGTAAAACCAGATGGATTTCTTGAAGAGTTAAATGTGAACCTCTCTCTCTCAGGCTCCAAATATCTCACTGAGGAGGCAGTTTCTGAGTTAAAATTGTGGACTTTTGTACCAGATCATACAACTCACATTGAAGTTCTGTCTCTTACTAATTGCATGACCTTGGGCAAGGTATTTAATTTTTTATGCCTGAATTCCTCATATTTTTTTTTTTAGTTTTTTTTTGATGTTTATTTTTGAGGCAGAGAGAGAGAGAGAGAGAGAGAGAGAGAGAGAGAATTTGAAGCAGGCTCCAGGCTCCGAGCTGTCAGCACAGAGCCCGACGTGGGGCTCGAACTCACCAACCACGAGATCATGACCTGAGCCGAAGTCGGACGCTCAACTGACTGAGGCACCCAGGCACCCCATTGGGAAGGATTATATATTTTTTTTTAAATTTTTTAACGTTTATTTATTTTTGAGACAGAGAGAGACAGAGCATGAATGGGGGAGGGGCAGAGAGAGAAGGAGACACAGAATTGGAAGCAGGCTCCAGGCTCTGAGCCATCAGCCCAGAGCCTGACGCAGGGCTCGAACTCACGGACCGCAAGATCGTGACCTGAGCTGAAGTCGGACGCTTAACCGACTGCACCACCCAGGCGCCCCAGAATTATATTTTATAAGGCCAGGGTCTAGCACAATCCTTGGCCAAAGTAGTTTCTCTCTATTCCCATGTGGTTTTCGCTCAAGCAAAAGGTCTTGCTCATTATACAGCTTCTGTCTTTTTCCACCTGTGCCTTGTTCTTGCTCTCCTCCGTCTGCAATGCCCTTTCTCTATGTCCACTCTCCGGGCCGCCCCTACCACCCGCCGCCACCAACTTCCTTCCAGGCTCACCTCAGAAGCAATCGCTTCCCTGATGGGACCTCTTTCCCAACTTATGCTTGAAAAATGTCAAGCTTCCAGAAAAACTGAAAAAATAGTACAGAGCACTGATACCCCCTTCATCTACGTGCAGCAACTGTTAATATGTTGGACATCTCGTCTCTATATACATATATCCTTTCCTTTTGGAGCCATGTGAAAGTTGCTGTCATCATGAGACTCTAGCATGTAGTTTAGCATGCATGATATGTTCAGCATGTGTCACGTAAGAACAAGGACATTCTTCTACAAAATGACAATATCATTATCTCACCCCCCAAAATTTAGCATTGATTCCTTAATACTATTTACCATACAATTTTTTTTCTGGGAAAACAGATTACTTTGTTTATTGTTGTAGGGATCAGGAAACACCCAATAGAAATGACAACGTAACTTGAGGATCTTGTAGTACAATTTTGCCCTTTCCTGGGTATTCAGAAAAGTTTCTGGAATTTTGTTGCATGCTTCTGCCTGAGTTTCAGAGAGACCTCTGAGCACCATCAGTTTGATAACTTGTGGTTTATGTTCCAAAGGGGCCCCCACTGGCTTTACCTGCAGCTACTACTCTTTCAGACACCAAGCAGGGAAACCCACAGCAGTAGCATATGTTTTCCCATGGTCTGTCATCTGAACTTGTGTTTCCAAAGCCAGGCCAAGTGTCAGGTGCAAGAAGATTGAGGCTTCATGATGGTGTCGTGTTTGGAACACCTGGATTCCAAGCCTGACTCTGTCCTGTTAGTTGCAAGGTGTATGTGTGTTCTAAGACTGCTGTGACAAACAAAACCTCAACGGAGTATATTTTTAAAGATGTCATTGGCTTTAGTCAATGATTCAGGAATTGCGTAGCATCTCTTCTAGCAGACAGAATGGAGTTCTGAGTACAAGATGGAAGACTTTTATAGACAGAAGGGAGGAGGGGGAGTTATACTAGCAAAGAGGGAGTTACCTAGAGGGAAGTCATACTGGCAACAAGTAGGTTGGTGGTGTCAGTCAAGGTCACTTTCCTTCGGGAGACGGGAGATGGCAGGGGTCTCTCAAGCAGAATACCTCACTCGTGTTGACCTGGTGATTCCTGACTGACTGGTTTAAGATTCCATTTCTGGGAGAGGCTCAGATTGTAATTAAGTCTCAGTTTGGTGGCATGGAGCTCAGCCCAAGTGATTCCATTTTGGGCCTGCTGTCTTGTTTTTAACACAAAGTACCGCAAAATGAAACAACAGAAATGCGTTGTCTTATAGTTCTGCAGGCTAGAAGCCCAAAATCAAGGCGTCAGCAAGGCCGTGCTCTCTCTGAAGGTTCTAGGGGAGAATGTGTTCCCTGTCTTTCTCCCAGCTTCTGGTGGTGCCACCAATTCCTGGTGTCGTTTGTTGTAGATGCTTCACTCCTCCATTTTTATGTGGCCTTCTTCCCCTCTGCGTGTCTCCATGTCTCTACTCTGCTTCTTTTTCTTTCTTTTTCTTTTCTTTTCTTTCTTTCTTTCTTTCTTTCTTTCTTTCTTTCTTTCTTTCTTTCTTTCTTTCTTTCTTTCTTATTCTTAGATTTTTGGGAGAGTGCAAGTGGGGGAGGAGCAGAGAGAGGGGGACAGAGGTAGCGAACCAGGCTCTGCTGACAGTCTGGCAGCAGCGAGCCCGATGCGGGGCTTGAACTCAGGAACTGCGGTATCATGACCTGAGCTGAAGTTGGACCCTCAACTGACTGAGTCACCCTGGTGCCCCTCTACTCCACTTCTTATAAGGATGCCAGTCTTAATGGATTGAGCCCACCCTACTCTGTTCTGATCTAAGGTCAACTAACTACATCTGCAAGGACTCTATTTTTAAATAAGGTCACATTCTGGAGCAATGGGGCTTAGGACTTCAACATATTTTTTCAGGGGACATAATTCAACTCATAACATGGGGTCTTGAGCTAACACCTTGGAGTTTCCATTTTCTCAAAGGTTTGCTGCTTAAACGAAATACAGGAGAATTATGCTCTATCCATTTGACTTTAGAGTTTCTAATATAAAATTTGCGTTCAAGCTTTGCCAATTATCCTCAAGTGTCCCTTATGCTTTCCTTTTTTGGGGTCCAGTCTCCAATTCAGGGTCATGTATTGCATTTTGTTGTCTTGCCTCTTTATTCTCCTTTAATTCAGCACAGTGGTTCTCAAACCTCCATGTGTATGAGAATCTCCTGGAGAGCAATTATATGGGGGCCCATCAGCAAAGATTTTGAGTCAGTAGGTCAGAATGGGGCCCATGAATTGGCATTTCTAACAAGCGGGAAGGTGATGTCCAAACTGCTGGTCCAAGGACCACACTTTTGTGAACCACTGATGTAGAATGGATATTGGAAAACTTTTCCATAGGGGGCCAGTTGGTAGAATAGGCTTTGTGGGCTCTGTTGCAACTGCTCGATGCTATGGCAGGCAAGAGCAGCCATAAACAGTATATAAACAAATGGGTATGGCTATATTCCAATAAAACTTTGTTTACGGAAGTGATCTCTGGACAGATTTGGCCCTCGGCTGTCATTCATAATCCTGATCTGGAATAGTAGTATGACTTTTTTGGAGGGGGTTGTCTTTCAGAGCTTTGACATTTTTTAATTGTCTAGTTCAATTTTCTTACAGAATGTTCCACAATCTGGAGTCAATTGTTGTATTGTGATTAGATTTAAATTAAACATCTTAAGGGGCGCCTGGGTGGCTCAGTCGGTTAAGGGTCCAATTCTTGGTTTCGGCTCAGGTCATGATCTTGCGGTTTTGTGAGCTTGAGCCCTGTGTCAGGCTCTGTGCTGGCAGCACGGAGCCTGCTTGGGATTCTCTCTCTCTGCCCCTCCCCTACTCGCACTGTCTCTCTCTCTCTCAAAATAAATAAATAAATAACCTTAAAACAAATTAAACACCTTGATAAGAATATCAAATAAGTGATATTGTTTACTATCAGGGAAAATTATGGAAGACCTTGAAATGGACCAAAAATAATATTGAGCAACTTCAATGGAAGGCTAGGCATCATCTAAAGCACCCTGCTGGACTTATCTGATTCTATAAGGGGTTTTGTGCCTTTCATTGTCATTGAGCTATTTCACAACTTGGAAGATTGTAGAATACCGATGGTAATATCTATGATTCTTGTCTTTAGAAATGCACATTGTGTCCATTGAATGTGCAACTGGTTTTTGCCTTATGGACATTGAACAATCCTCCACCCATTGGGCAACTTAACTTCAGCATTTCTGACAGCCTATCTATGCATTGGACTCTCTTTGGATTCTCCTTTGAGCCAGTTGTAACCTGCTATTAGTTCTCATGTTAATTAACGAGTTAAATAATATCTTTGACACATGTTCACTTTATACCTGCATCTGAGTGATAATTATACTGTCTTTTAAATATCACCCTTTAGCAGTATTTTTCATCGCATCACTTTAGGACGCAGAAAATGTTAGTTTCTCCAAATGTTGGTGACACTCATTTCAATCACTCGATTAAAGTGGTTCTATCAGATCTTTCCACTGTAAAGATAAGCTTTCCTTTTATTAGGGAAATACACTTTGAGGGTGATATTTTGAGACAAAGCGAATATTCCAGTTGTAATAATTTTTCACCTGATGGTTTTAGTATCCCCTGAAGATCTTTGCCTATATTGATTATAACACTGGAGTTGCAAAATATGAGCCCTTTCTAGATGCCCACAGTTGGATATCTGAGCTCTCCCAGATACCCACTGGAGTGTTGAGCCACTGCAACACTTTCCTTTCTTGGGTTATATTACTCTTCCAATAGTATGGTGACTAAATCAAAATTCTGGCACTCTCAGACCTGGCTCAAACTCAGGCCTTTTCT
>NW_024412429.1:8236026-8314749 GCF_014898765.1 Herpailurus yagouaroundi | reverse complement strand
GGGCTGGGGCGCTCTGCGGACGGGCTGGGCTCCCCGAGTCTCCTTTAGCCCGGGTTTGGGTTCCCTCGTCCCCGAGGGAAAGTTGCCCGCATAGTGGCGAAGGATGAGAGACCGAGGGGTCGCGCGGGCGGGGGGCGCGGGGTACTCGCCGTCCTGGCACTGGCCCAGGGTGGGGGGGGGGGGCGCTGTCTCGCCACTTGTGGCTGTCACTAAGTCCGGGCGGCTTTGTGTGCGAGCAGCCGGCCGCCCCGACTCAACCGGGTGACACGCTGCGGGCGCCCTCCGCCTGCCCTCTCACAGCGGTGCGCCTGCGAAAGTTGGAGGACGCAGGAACTACAGCTTTGCTTTGTTCCCGCTGCACGTTTTTCTCAAAGTTCCACCAGCGGGACTTTGGAGAGGCCCCTTAGTGTGGAAGGACACCCACACGAATGGCCTTACTGGGGTGGGAGGGGTTGGTTTCATTTGCTGATTGATTTCCTGCTTGTAGGTTTTCCATGTTCTCTTTAAAGTAGCTTTTCTGCAGAAGGTGACTTTTTTTTTTTTTTTTTTTTTTTGATCGAGGGAATGGAGGGTGGTCATCCTGTATTGGCTTTCAAGACTTTACCCTTCACTTCTCCGAGCCTAACTTCCTGTCTAGTTGCTCACATGATGTCATTGTCTCTAGGGTGGATTATTCTAGTGGAGTCTTTTGCTCTGGGAATCATGATTGTATAATCGCTAGACCCGTCAAGGGCTGTTAGTGCCCTGTGCTGGTTAGGACAGGAGTCCTGGGGGTGGGGAGCTGCCCGTTAGGAGGATTTTCTGACCAACCTTTTCTGAGCTGTTTAGGATGACAGAAAATCCAACTTTTATTGATTTTTTAAACTTTGGTAAAAAGGGAGCAGGATGAAGAGCTCAGAAAGACCAGCAAACAGTCAAAGAGCTCCCAGTGGCACTAGGAGGTTCCTTCTCAGAATGAGTTGAACCTGCTTTTTGAACTGAACTTTGAGTTTGTGGTGTGGTTTATGGGATTCTGGTTTTTCCCCTATGTCAGAGATGGTCTCATTCGTACCTCTGAGGTTAGAGCTTGTTCTAGAGAGTGAGGCTGAGCTCACAACAGGAATTCTGTGCAAGGGCCATGTTCTTTATTTCTCTTCCCTTTTTTTTTGTGGGGTGGGGGGACAGTCGGATGGAGGGTTCACTGCACATTCATTTTTAGGCAGGCTGCCTCCTCACATACATATTACACCGTAATGAGCATGGTGCATGGTACACACAAAAGGGGGGCAGCTTCTGCAAGGTCAGGCTACGGCTTGTGTTTAAAGAAGGTTTTGGAATAATGGCTGCTGTGAGCAGCCCTCTCCATAGGAAATTAACTCAGCTGGGCTAGTGGTATTGCAGTCTTGGACTTGTTAGCAAATTGGAATTTATCTTTTAAGAGCTAAGGTTAAAGTTGGCTTCAAGCGCAGACCCATACATAGTGGCTGAGGCAAGGGGCCCTTAGTTTCGCATTACGTTAGTCCTCATAGCCTCATCTGCGAGTGGAACATGGCCTCTGGGTCCAGTAGGCAATGGCCTTTGTATCTTTAACGTAGCAAATGCTAGAGAGTGCTCTTGGGTGATGTGTGCTGTTAGTGTGATAAATGTGTCCTCTGCAGTCTCAGAATGCCTTTAAAGTTGGCGTGTTTACTTTTTCTTCCAGAGTTCTGTAGGAGAGCAAATCTCCCAGTTAATTCAGGGGTGTGCTTGCACACATTTCTTTTCCCTGTTACCGCTCTGTGGTTTTGCGTTGAGACTTCTCCAGAGCCCTGCATAATCTCAGCTTTAAACTCCATATTCTGCCAAATGAAAACGTTCCTATTTGTTCCTGTTTTAAATGAATATCTTGGCTTAAATGCTTGTTACAACTTTTGGGTGTGTGTGTGTGTGTGTGTGTGTGTGTAAAAAATCTGTGTATTTTTATGAGATAACACTGGCTAAAAGTTCCTTGACTCTAGCTTATATTTGAAGAGTACGAATGGGAGCTGATAATTTGTTTTTAATGTCTTTATTTTTGAGAGGGAGAGTGCTAGCAGGGGAGGGGCAGAGAGAGGACAGAGGATCTGAAGCAGGCTCTGTGCTGGCAGCAGAGAGTCCAACGCGGGGCTCCAATCCACAAGCTTCGAGATCATGACCTGAGCTGAAGTCGGACGCTCAACCGACTGAGCCACCCGGGTGCCCCAGAGCTGATGATTTTTTTAATCCAGTATGAAAAGTTCTGCTAAGTATCACCAAAGCAGAGTGTGTTCAACTGCCTTTTTATTCCATCTCTGGGTGTCCATTGGCTGAAATGTGAATAACCCACCCAGATCTCCAGTAGGGAGTATGAAAACTAGACCGCTCCAAGTATTACTCTTTGCGTAGCTTGGTCAAGTGATAGCAGACCCTAGGTAGACATCCCCAGTAGACTCAAGGATTACATTCCAAGTATTTGTAAATTGCTTGTTCGCAACACAGAACACAGTTTTCCATTGGAAATTGTCTTGTTCGCGGTGGCTTGGTGCCTAGGGCAGTCCCCAGACACCCGCCATCCACGCCACAGGTGGGGAGTGCCCAGACACTGTACAGCTTTAACTAGAGCCCTGCAGTAAATTCTCATCATCTTGAAATAATAGAGTTGGGTCCTGGGAAGCAACTTCTGTGAAGCCCAGCTCTCTAGAACCAGAGAAGGCACTTTTCATCTGCAGTCCCTTAGAACCAACACGAGGGAGGTCGAGTCTGCTTCAGGGCTGCCTGCAGGTCACCTGGTGAGGCCCCCGGGGTGAGGGCAGAGCTTGGGGCCAGCCGCGGCCCTGCTCTCTCCTGGGGTAAGGCGGTGGCAGGGGTCCCGACCCTGGTGCAGTTAGTTACCGGGAGGGATGCCGGCAACACAGAGAGCTATTTCAGCAGGATTTTTAACTGCATCTGTGCACCTGGGGGACAGAACTGGTCTCTGTGAGTTGTGCACTGGAAAGCAGGGACGAAAAAGGCGATGTTCCCGAAGTGTGTCTGGCTCTACGCAGTGCTTAATGTGCTTCTCGTTAGAGCAAGTCAGTCGTGTGTTTTCTAAGACTCGAGAGCATTGCCGTGCCCGGTGAGTCCTGTGCTGTGGAAGAAGTTGGTGATTTTTAGTCACTCAGCTGTTTTTTTGGGAGGCAGTGTGCTAGCAGAAAGAAGGCATTTCCCGAGGCCGGTGTGAGTGGCTGTGGGTCTGGCCGTGTACAGAGGTCCTGAGGAAGGAGGAGTGTTAATGCCGGTGAGGAATGTTTGGAGGTCAGTAGGGCTGGAACAGTGAGAACAAGGGGGGGTAGGGCAGAAGCCAGGCCTTGCAGAGTTGCCAGAAGTCACGCAAAGTGACCAAAATGCTCTCTGCTCGTCAGTAGCTTTACTCATCGCTGTGGGATTTACACTTTGTAAAATGCCGTCTTGCATCGTATGTAGTAGGTGAGTTTCCTGTTTGTTTAGGTGTTAACATCCTTAGTAAGTGAGGTCTTAATAGTTTGTACTAGTTATAAAATAATGCATTGGGTTGCATGATTTAAGTAAAATACTTTATAATTTATTCAGAACAAGTTTCCTCCCAGTTGTTTGGGTACAAATGCTGGAAAGTTTTTATTATATCAAGAACAAGAGAATAACGAGGCCAGCGGGGAGTTGGGGTTGGTTTAGTTGCTGTCTCTAAGGAGATTTTTTTTTTCCTGTGATTTTTCTGAAGGAACAATGCTTATATGCTTAATTTGGGCCACATGTTAAGCCTGGACCACATGCATTTGTGTGTGTAGATTTCTTGCAACAATAAGTGTGGGGAGAAGCCCAAGATGGTTAAATTATGGGTACATTAGACCTCATGCATTGATTCTTAGAGCAGCGTCCTGACAGATTCCCAGGAAATGAATTCCTGATTGGATTTCCCACCTTTTATCAGTGTTTCATAGAGTTTTAAAAGATGGGGCTGAGAAAAATGATTCAGATGTTCTCATCTGTATTTTGATCTTGGCATGTAAAACTGTATTGAGCTGGGCAGATGATTCAGTAGGGTATCAGAACTGGGACTTTGCGGCAGAAAGTACCTCATTACTTTGCTGGTTACTTCTTTTTTTGTTTTCTTCCTTTTTGTTGTCCTAGCCACAGAGGTCTATCTCTTGGTAATGCCCCCACTGGCCAGTGATGGTGTGTGCGAAGGTGGAATATATGTGGCCCCTTTGTGCCTTCCTCATAGCTGACTCATGACCAGTGAGGGACAGAGGCCTGGACTTATGCTGATTGTGTCTCCTCATGTTTGATCCTTGCAAGGTGATGCAGGATTCAGTTATTTTCCAGTAATTTCTTAAGCAGAGGGAAAATTAGGAGGAGCCAGAGCCGGAATGGAGACACCACAAATGGAGCAGCGCATCGCAATCCTAGAAGTTTGTGCTGGCCGCGACTGCTCTCCCTAGGGAGGCAGCAACCATGCACACCCTTCTCTCCTTATTCTTGTTAATTTTAAATAGTGTAATCTTAGTTTTGATTTTTCTCTTTGGTTTAGGAAAAATCTAGGTGTTAACCAGTTTTTGGCTAGTATGAATACAGCTGTTGAGTATTTGCAAACGAGTCCTTGTGGACTTGTGCATTCATTTTTCTCTTGAGTAGATACACAGGCATGGAATTGTTCAACGTATGGTGTTTCACTCTGAGAGCTGTCAAGCTGTATTCAGAAGTGAGTGTCCATTTTGCATTCCCACAAGCCACGTGTGAGAGTTCCAGTTCAGTGTCCTGGTCAACACTTGATCTTACCAGTTTTAGTTTTAGTCATTCTAGTGGGTTTGCAGTGTATCTCAGTGTGGTTTTAATTTCCGTGTCCCCGATTCATGGTGTCGGATATCTTTCCTCGTATTTATTGGAATGTCTAATGATGTTGAACATCTTCCATGTGTTTATTGACCATTTGGACGGTCTTCATCAATGTCTCTGTATTAAAACCAGTCTTTTGTCACCACCCTCCCCCCTGACAAAGTTTTGTGTGTGTGTGTGTGGGGGGCAGTGGTCATCTTAATGAGTTTTAAGAGCTCTTTATGTATTCTGAGTACAAGTCCTTAGGTATGTGTACTGTGTACTATGAATATTTTTTCCAGTCTTTGGCTTACCTTTTCATTTTCTTAATGTATACTTTGTCAACAGATATTTTTTCATTTTGATGAACTTCAATTTATCTTTTTTGTTTGCTAATTTATTTTTATTTTTTAATTCTATTTTTTATTTTTTTAAATTTACATCCAAATTAGTTAGCATATAGTGCAACAATGATTTCAGGAGTAGATTCCTTAGTGCCCCTTACCCATTTAGCCCATCCCCTCTCACAACGCCTCCCGTAACCCTCAGTTTGTTCTCCATATTTATGAGTCTCTTCTGTTTTGTTCCCCTCCCTGTTTTTATATTATTTTTGTTTCCCTTCCCTTATGTTCATCTGTTTTGTCTCTTAAAGTCCTCATATGAGTGAAGTCATATGATATTTGTCTTTCTCTGACTAATTTCACTTAGCATAATACCCTCCAGTTCCATCCATGTAGTTGCAAATGGCAAGATTTCATTCTTTATGATTGCTGAGTAATACTCTATTGTGTGTGTGTGTGTGTGTGTGCGTGTGTGTGTGTGTGTGTATATGTATATATATACCACATCTTCTTTATCCATTCATCCATCGATGGACCTTTGGGCTCTTTCCATACTTTGGCTATTGTTGATAGTGCTGCTATAAACATGGGGGTGCATGTGCCCCTTTGAAACAGCACACCTGTATCCCTTGGATAAATGCCTAGTAGTGCAGTTGCTGGGTTGTAGGGTAGTTCTATTTTTAGTTTTTTGAGGCACCTCCAGACTTGTTTCCAGAGCGGCTGCACCAGCTTGCATTCCCTTTATCTTTTTTTTTTTTTTTTAATGGTTTGTGTTTTTTGTTTTTTTTTTGCACCTTAAGAAATCTTTACTTGCCCTAAAGTTTTGCAACCTTAACTGTATTGATGTTTAGGCTGGGTAATTCTCTGTCATGGGGGCTCTTGTACATTATAGGATGTTACATAGCATCCCTGACCTCTACTCGCTAGATGCCAGGAGGGACCCCCTCCCTCCCCCGCCCTCCCAGTTATGACAGACAACATGTCTTCAGACATTTTAAATGGCTGCTGGTGGCCAAAATTACTTCCAGTTGAGAACCATTGGTCTACTCAAAGGTCAAACAGATTTTCTCTTATGGTTGTCTGGAAGTTTTATAGTTTTAACTTCTATGTTTAGCCCTAGGATCAGTTTTTTTTGGGGGGGGGTTAATTTTTATGTATGATGTGAGGAGAAGGTGAATGTTTATTTCTTCCATGAATACATCTAGTTCTGTCTGCTAGTATTTTATATAGGATGCTTATAGCTGTGTTTTAGTGAGATTGGACTGTAATTTTCTTTGCCATGCTGTTCTTGGCTGAGTTTAGCATCGAGAGCATGTTTGCTTTGTGGAAAGAGCTAGGAAGCTTTTAGTATTTTATATGTTGTGGAGCAGTTTTGTGTAAGATGGGCATGTTCTCTTACTTAAATTTTGGTAGAACTCACCAGTAAAGCTCTTTGGGTCTGGTGTCTTTGAGGAGGTAGAGTACAGTGGGGGAGGAGTTTTGATTATGGTTTCAGTTTTATCCTCTTTATTTAGCTAGTTAGATTTGCAACTTTTTCTTGAGCCAGTTGACCGAAACTCCATATTTTCTAGGAAGTTGTCATGTTAATTTCACATTCGTATATAAAAACGTAGCATGCTACCTCCTAGTTTTGACAATAACCCTTTGTATCTCTAGGTAAGTTAAAAAATATTCTGATTTTAATTGTGCACTTTTTTCTTCATACTTACTAAAGATTTGTTTACCCTTTTCAGTCTTTAAAAGAACTACTGTTTTACATTCACCGTCTCTCTCACCATTTATTTTCAATTTTATTAATTTCTGCTCTCTATTGGTAATTTCATTGAAAAGCTTAGATCTTTTATTTTAAATCATTTTACGTAACATGAGATGAATTTAAAGCTATATGTTTCTTTGTTCTGAGGACTGTACCACTCAGAGGTTTGTTACATAGTTTTTTTTATCCTTAAATTTTAAATATTTTCTTTCAGGACGCAAAAGTTTAACTATTTCAACTTCCTGGACCCACTAATTTTTTAGAATCTTTTTTCCCCTAGGTAAATGGCTCCCTCCCCCTTCCCGCCCTGCCTCCCCCCTCCCCCCCCTGTCCCCCCCTCCCTTCCCCACTGTGGCTAATAAACGTGGTGGAATTTAGTGACATTTCCCCTGTGGCCTAGCACCTAGTCAAGTTGGGAGTGTTCTGTGTGTTTGGAACAACTCTTCTCCCTTTGGGTCAAAGTGTCTTTTATTGTGCTGTTCAGCTTTTCTTTATTGTAACTTATTCTTTGTCTTGCTCCACTGGTCTTTTATACTTTGTATCTGGCTACTGCTGTGAACAGAGTTCCAGAAGAATGTCTTGCTTCCTGTCTCCCAGTTTAGCCAATCTGTTGCTCATAGGTTCTTAAACTTTTTAATTTTTTAATTCTTCATTTTAACAAGGTCTCCAGTTGATATGTATCCAGAGCTGCCTGTGACCCCACCTGTCTTCACGGCCGTGCAGCTTTCATCATTTCTGGGAAGATGGGTTGGAAAGTTGTGCTCTCCTTGCTCTGTCACTTCTCCTTCCTTGGGCCCTGGGTCTTCTGCTGGAGTTTGCCCTCTCGTTTTCATGGCGGTGCCCTTCTGATGACTGGTGATTCTTGACTGTGGTCTTTGCAGTACGTCTCCTTTGGGACATTTGTTGCTTGTCCTAGTGCAGCTGTGCAGGGTAGGGCTGGCAGCAGTTGTTGGATCTTGGCTCTGAGTGGTTTGGGGGGAGCTTGGGGGATGGGCAGGGCGGGCCTCTGGCTGCTGTATCTCCCTGTCTGCTCTTCAAATCTCGGGAATTTCTGCCTTCCCCGGTAACCCCCCCCCCCCCCCCCCAGCCTGAGCCTGCCAGGAGATAGCTGATAAACGCTGTGTTCACTGCAGTTGGCCAAGTGCAGTGTGTTCTCCTAGGAGCTGGATTACGGAGTTGGCTGTGGCAGATCTCTTTTCTCTGGATCTCAGTTTCCTTTGCAAGAGAGGGCCTTTCGTTCTGGAAGTGGCCATCCTGGTTTGGAAATTGGACTCCTCTCTTTACTAGTTATAAGGTCTCAGGCCAGTCACTGATCCTTACAGACCTTGATTTCCTTTTGTGCCAAATCAGGGTGCTGGACAAGTTTTCAGGGCTGGTTTGAGAATTAGAGAATTTCAGTGCCTGCCCCCTCCTCAGTGTTCAGAAACGGTGGCGGCGGTGATTACGTTTTGTCTGTTTAACGTTGCATTGTCTCCATGATGTTTTTAGTCTCTTACTCTGCACCCCCCTCTCACCCCCCCACCCGCCCCGGGTTCTCCGTTAGTGCCGTGGGGTTTCTGCCTCAACCAGAGGGCATCTCTTCTGTAGCCGATTTCTACAGTGGCGCTCCACTGAAGAGTCCTTTTGAGAAAGAAATGTTTCCATCCTTTGAAGAAGTTGAAAAATCATCAGACTGTGTGATTCTCGGGGTCCATTTTGCATCCAGAATTCTGTGGTTGTGAAGTATGCATCCTTCAGGATTCCTTCAGTTGTGAGTTGGGGAAAAGCCCAACTCAGATTCCCTCGGACAAGGAGAAGCTTGATGATAGGAGGTGTGGGCTTTGGGCCGATGCAGATGCCATATGGCCTGCGGGCCCGGGTCCTCCCCTGCCGCTTCCTTGGCTGGTCTGCCTTCTCCGGGGGCGGCCGCAGCCCTGCAGAACCGGCCTCCCCGGCCATCTCCTGGAGGGGTGAGAGGCCCAGCTGACTCCCGGGGGGGGGGGGGGGGGGGGGGGGGAGCGGCTGGTCCTCACCCCTCCCCCGGCTCCCCCTGCAGGGGGAGTGGGCCCTGGGTCCCAGGCTGTGTGCTGTCGGTGGGGGCGGGGAGCCAGACGGCGGGCCGGGGTGGGGGAGGTGAGAGCACTTCCTAAAGTCCACTGTGCTGTACAGCTGGAAAAACGGCTGCTGCTGGCTGGGTCCTTGAGGTGCCGCGAGCCGTGTGTCATCTGCCTGTTTTCGTCCTTGTGTTAGCGGGTGCGGGGGGCCACGGTGGCGGAAATGCCAGTCGCTCTCCTTCCTGCGAGCACAGAACCTGCCCTTCGGATCAGCCAGAGATCTTTGGTGGGATTTTCCTGTTCACTTTTGTGTGCTTTTAGGTCCCCTGGGGCAGCTGTGCCCTCGAGTAGACAGAGGGAGGGAGGGCGGCCTGCTTGGGCGGAGGGAGCAGATTCTTCTGAGTATTTCGGCTCATGGCGAGCGAGGGGACCTGTGGAAATTAGAGAGGCTGTGACCGTATCAACCTTAGTTTTGGTGCAGGGTATGGACGGAGAGATTACGAAATGTGGGAGCGGTGACAAGTGGCCTTTGAGATGTGGTTGCCGGTGGGCGGCCTGGGAGGAAGGTTGAGGAGGTGTCTTTTCAATCGGAGCCTTCGTGCTTGGGTGCCGTAAATACTCTCCGCACACACGTGCATGTGTGGTACTAACCTGTGCGTGTGGAGAGCCCACTGAGGCGTAGACGGGCCCAGCGGAATTGGACCGGGTGTAAATTTCATTTGTTGGCGTCAGACGTTAGCTTCGCTCTGAAACCAGCTCCGCCTTGTACACCGATGCCTTGTCCTGGAAACAGTCTGCCCCCCCCCCCCCCGAGACTTCCTGCTCTTCGCCCCCTGTCTGAAAACAGAAAACCAAACCACCAGAATGGAAGTCCTGAAGAAGTGAGTTCCTACGAGTGACAAGGGTGCGTCTCCACTGAGTCACCCTCACGGTTCCTCTGACCCTCCTCCACCTGCCGCCTGCCCTGCGGCAGATGTTTACTCACCGCAGGCACAGTGGGAAGCCAGCGTGGCTTCTCTTTTCTGTCTTCTAGAGTTGGCCCTTTGGTTGTCACTTTGGTTGACACTGGGGGAGGGACGAGCCGCGGGTGGGGCCGTTTCCAAGAGGCTGTGCAAGTGGAGAGCACCGAGGAAGTGCCTTGAGCGGGGGACCCTGTGTCGGGTGCTCTGGAGGGGAGCACGGCTGACGTGGCTAGGGCGTGGCAGAGGGGCCGTTGGGGCCGGAGCAGCATGAGTGCCGGAGGGAGCAGGAGAGGACTGGAAGGAAGAAGTAGCTGGGGACCGGGTCCCATAGGCCCTTGTAGTGAGGGACGGGGGGTGGGGGTGGGGGGCCCTGGGAGGATTTTGAGCCCGGGAGTGATGTAGGGGATGGCCAAAAGGGGGAAGCTGGGATTTTTGATAGACCAGGTTAGAAGTTATAGCAGGTCGGATGGGGGTTGTAGCAAAGGGTGTAGTGAGAAGTGGTGGGAGTTGGATATTTTGAAGGTGGGGCTGATGATGGCTTCGGGATGCGAGGAGAGAGAGACGGAGAGGTTCGGTCTGTGCAGTTGGAAGTTGTGGTGCGGTGGAGTTGTGGAGTTGTGTTGCGGGGAAGACGGGGTGTTCGGCTTGGCCGTGTCGCTGTGGGGATGCCCCCTGGCATCCAGGGTGGAGCTCAAGTGGACCCCCGAGCTGTGCCTTCGGGGTGAGGGCAGTCCCTCGGGCTGGGGCTGTCTGTTTGGGGGCCACTGCGTATCAGGAGCACTGTATCGGGAGCACTGGAGCGAGTACTTAGGCAGTGGTGGAGGCAGAGTCTGAGGTACAGATGCTGGGGGACCTGCTGGGGAGGCTGACGAAGAGATGCCAGGGGCCTGGGACGGGAACCAAGAGAGCGCGATGTCCCGGAAGGCCAGGGAAGACCGGGCTGGAGGAAGGAAGTGGTCAGCCGTGTCAGGTGGGAGCACCGACTACCACAAAGGCGGAAAAGTGGCCGTTGGCTTTGGCAGCACAGAGAGAGGTCTTTGGTGGTGACGATGGAGGTGTTGGTGGAAGCCCGGTTGGCTTTGAGGGAATGCGAGAGCACAGGACACGGGGACAGTAGGTCTGGAGTTTGCTGTAAAGGGATCAGAGCAGTGGCTGGTGGCTGCTCTGGCTTGTGGGATCAAGGGAGAGTGTTGTAAAAAGCGGGGTGTAGTGGTGCCTGGGTGGCTCAGTCGGTCAAGTGTCTGACTTCTGCTCAGGTCATGATGTCACGGTGTGTGGGTTTGAGCCCCGCATCGGGCTTCCTGCTGTCAGCTCAGAGCCTGGAGCCTGCTTCGGATTCTGTGTCTCTCTTTCTCTCTCTCTGCCCCTCCCTGACTCATGCTCTGTCTCTCTCTGTCTCTCAAAATAAATAAACATAAAAAATTTTTTTAAAAAAGTGGGGTGTAGCACAGTAGGTTTGTACGCTGAAGGGAGTGGTCCAGCACGGAGAGGAAGGTTGGTGACCCAGGGCGAAGGGAGAGAAGGAAGGAGAAGACAGAGGAAGCAAAACTCGGGGTGCTGTCCCCAAGTAGGGGACGAGTCTGGTGGCCAGGGTGCCGTGAAGCATGGGCCTTAGTGAGGTGAGGGAAGGCACAATGTGTGAGGACCATGCAGGTAAGCCATGAAGGTAGACTTGATGGAAACATGGGAGTTTCTATCTTAACTTCCACAGCGAACTGAGAAGCACGATCTCTGCCGAGGGTAGCAGTTAAGCAAACAGCGGCCTTTTCTCTTCAGGTCACATTTACGTTGGTGACGCTTTTACTGTGGCCCTGTGGCAGAGGTGGCCTGTGCTTCGAGGCCAGAAAGGCCTCTTTGGAGGGCTGGCTCAGCCACTTCCTGAGCTGGTGACAGGAGGCAAGGTCATGGACCTCAAAGGGCCATCATGCTGTGTCTGCAGGGGGCACAGCACGGACAGGGGGCCTGGACGGATTGGGTGAAGTTGAGTGATGGTGTTTGCAGACCGGTCAGCAGAAGTGTGGGCCACAGACTTGCCCTTGTTCTTCTAAGAGCTCGTAAGGCCGAGATGAGCTAGCATTGACCTACTTAAGTGATCTCACGGAGGCGATGCCCACCCCGGCACTGACTGAGCGCCCTGTGTGTGTGTGTGGTTCCTTTTCCCGGTCGGGTGTTAGGTCCTGCTGAGCTGTGTGTGCCAGTCTGACGTTGGAGCCTGGCATCTTCAAAGCAGAGCCTTTTCTCCCGTGTGAACCTCGCCGGCCTAGTGAAGAATGAGCGCCCGACAGTGGCCTCACTGCCGTCCCGCAGCTGAGTCGACTGCCCGGCACCCAGGAGGGCAGACCGTCCCTGTGGTTGGGGCTCGGAAGGAATGGCACGGGGTCTGGGAGGGTTTTCTGGGACACCGGTGACAGCTTACCAGGGGGCGGAACATTCGGGTTTGAATTCTATGCCATGCGCTGGTGGGTTGACTTTAAAAGCAGTCAAATTCAGATATCTGTATAATGAGGCAGGTTTAGCCCATAATCCAAGCCTCCTTTATGCATAGGAGCAACAAAGTATTCGAGCATCCGGGTAATTACTCTGATTTTTAAAGAAGTCCTCACAGAGCAGGGTTGAGGGTTGAAATACAGGCCCGCATCCTGCTACCATATGGAGTGGACCTGAGCAAAAAGGCCACAGGCGCAGCAGAGGAAAGACCGGCTGTCCTTTCTGGTAGCTTCGTGTTGCGAAGGGGCCCCTGCCAGTTTATTGAGAATCCCACACCTTGCACTGCCCGGGAACCTCCTTAGGAAGACTGTGTCCCGTCCTGTCCTTTGCCCCTGCTGCTCTGCCAGAGTTTCAGATGCATCAGGCTTCTGTTCTGGTGGCAGCTGGTGGCTCCGTGGCCTTAGCGTGAGTGGGCCCAAAGTGGCTGTCCTGTCCTGAGAGATCCTGGGAGGCAGCAGAGGGGTGTGTGTGTGTGTGTGTGTTTGTGCGCGCGCGCGTGCCTTAAGGCCCCCACCCCCACCCCCCAGTCTCTGTCTTCAGCTCTGCCAGCTCTGTGGAGATGGCCCAAGACCAGGGCCTGCCCCTCTCACTTCCTGGCCAGTGTTGCGTGACATTCCTTTAGGAGGGCTCCAAGCCAAAGTACTTTTTTTTGTAAACTCCATTTTTAAAGCTGCCCGAAGCCTTCTATTGACCAGATGAAAGCCTTAAATCTTAGTCTCTCAAAAGTTGTACGTTCCTAGTCATGATTTTCCTCACGGTGACTTTGTGTGGCAGCTGAGTTTTGCAGATGAGGAAGTTGGGGCTTCAGAGATCAAGCATGTCCCACACAGCTGGGCAGGGTGGGGCGGGAGTCGGAGCCAGGTCTGTGGGCTCTCTCCACTCGCCCTGGCACCTTTCCAAGTGCAGCTCACCTCCCTCCCTATTTCACATGACCTCTGTTAGTCACTCGTGGAGCTGTTTTAAAGCGCTGCCCCCCCCCCCCCCCAGCCCATCCCGTGGCGCCTTAGGCTCTGGTGCCGTCTCAGAGCCTTGCCTCCAGCCGGTGCCTCTCTAGCCAGCTGGCTTCTCGCTCCCAGACCCTGCGGAACTACCTGGGAAAACCAAAAGCTGACGTCTGGCACTTTCTTGCCCTTTTTTTTTTTTTTTTTTGGTGCAGGCCTCATATCTTTATCCACAGCTTTGTGGGTTTGTTAGAATAGGAAGTGAAGTACTTCCTATATAAGCTTTTGCCATGCTGTGTCAAACTCACGTGTCCCCTGGCCTTCAGACCGGGGTGCAGATTTATTGTGCCAAATCAGATTCTTCTCCCTTGGTGTCAGCCGCAGAGAGCTGTCGACAACAGTGGTTACACCAAGCTCTTGTCCTTCTCCTGCAAATGTCCGTTTTGGAAACCCTGCCTCTTTCCGCGCGCTCCTTTTCTCCTGCATCCTCCCCTCCCCCTTCTTAAATTCAGGAGACCGTTCCAGATTTTTGAAGGTTAGCGAGCTGGATATATGAGCTGAGAAACTATCTGGTAATGATAAGGGGCAGAAGTGAGCCAAACGATTTCCGGAATATTCTGCAAGAGGACTTGGATGCAGGCCAAAAGTAGGAAAATCTTTTTTTGATGTTCAGGTTGGAAAGACTTTCCCCCTCGTCCCCCAAATTTTAGATCTGCTGCTCACTCTAGATTCAGAGAAACATTCCTCAAGCCAGTTATTGTGTGCTGTGAATTTAGAACGTATGTTACTGAGCTTTGTTGTTCTTTTTTAAAAAAGAAACCAAATTATAGATTTGCACATGCTTATTAATTTTATTACTGATTCCATCATACTTGTATACTGCTTTTTATACCAATAATTAATTGTAGGCCAGTAATAAAAAGTTTAATGGCTACATGACCATTACCATAACCCTGACTCATAGAGCGTGAGGGAACGAAGGTATATTTCAGGAGTGTGGCTGTGTGGCACTACATGTGAAGAGTTGGTGAGGGTTCATGGACCTGTTTTGTGTTGGAGGGAAGGAACTCAGTTTCCTGAGATTTTTTGTTTTCTTTAAGACATTGGGCATAGCCTACATTTTATTTATTTATTAACATTTTTTTTTAATGTTTGTTTATTTTTGAAAGAGAGGGAGACAGAGTGTGAACAGGGGAGGGGCAGAGAGAGAGGAAGACACAGAATCCGAAACAGGCTCCAGGCTCCGAGCTGTCAGCACAGAGCCTGACGCGGGGCTCGAACTCACGGACCGTGAGAGATTATGACCCGAGCCGAATTCGGACGGTTTACCGACTGAGCCGCCCAGGCGCCACATATCCTACATTTCGTAACTGAATTTTATGTACTTGATTTTAAAATGTTAGTTGTTTTAAAAAAACGTAAGGACCCCAAATTCCGTTTTGCAAGATACCACGGTTTTGCAGGTATTCAGTGATGACAGATGTGAAAACTTACTTGTCCCAGTAAGATGCCAAGTTCAAATAGTTTAAGCCTACTGTCCAGGTGTACCTCTGTGGCTTTTCCTTTTGAATTTTCTTTCTTCTGGACAGACCTCAGTCAGTGGAGATGGTTCTGCGTTTCTTCATGAAGCTTTCTGAGCTCCAGGCGATTGTGTTTGGCCAGCTGGATTTGCTTCTTCGTCGCTGCCCCTAGATTGGTTTATTCTTGACCAGGACGGGCCCTGCGTGTGGCATTTGCTGGAGTGTTATTGGGAAGGTGGAAATGCCTTCCTGCTTCTGGCTTGGTTGACAGTATGCTACTTGTGTGCCTCCTTCTCACTGGTAATCTGCCAACACCTTTCAGGATATTATGAAATTCAAACCAAATGAGATTAAAATGGAGCCTCTGTCCACCGAACAGACACATGGCCTGACTGTGGTCGTCCAGGACACTTTCAGCAGGGGCGGTGGGATTGCAGTCAGGGGCAGACAGGTTTGAGCTTTCTTTAAGGGAAGGGCTTGGCCTGTGTGCTCGGTTTTTATGGTGAAATTGTCCGTGTTCGCGGCACATTTCAGGAGCAGGATCCACTTTAAAATCAGAGCTGTCCAAAGTCATTTGCCTTGTGTGTGACTTCTGCCCCCTCCACCATTCCCTGCTGGATACGAAGGAGTGATTGTAGGATATTTCCGAGTTCCTGGTGACACTGTGAGACTCTTGGTTGGGGTTTCAAAGGGCAGCTCTCCGCTGAGCCAAGTACATGTTTTAAAGGAGAGTGAGTGTGAGATGCGTCTCCTTCTCAGTGGAGTCCTCACCCAGCTTGGATATGCAGGGGGGCGAGGGCAGCTGTGGGTAGGGGGCTCAGGGATCGATGCCCTTTCTTCAGGAACCACCGGGTGAGTGAGGAAAGAGGTTGCAGAAGGCACCTTTGGGGTTCGGCAGTTCAGACCGTGCAGAAGAGCAGCGGAAGCAGACAGGGGTCGAGAGCAGAAGTGCAAACCCTGGGGGGAGCTCGAGTTCGGCAAGTGCACGGTCTGTGGGCCACCGTGGCTGGGGCAGCCTGGGTCTTCCACGGGCTCACTGTGGCTTCGCTCAGTCTGGGAGCCCACGCAGAGTGTGGGACGGAGTGTGTCGTTTTGGAGGCATTTATTGCGACAGGACTTCAACTAAAGTTTTGTGGAATATTTTGTCAGTTTCAGTGTTGTAATTGAAACTATTTTCTGCGAAGTTAAAAACGCTTTTGAAAATTGAAACGAAATGAAGCAGTTCGCTGGAGTGGTTAAGCACTTGCCCTCGGAGCTCAGGTAGACCAGGCACATTTCATGGCTCTGTGGCTCTGGGCGGGGGACTTGGTCTTCTGAGCCTTGGGATCTTTGGCTCCCAGGCCAGGGTGCTCGGGACCGTGGGAGGACGGTGGCTTTGCTGGGAGAGGTGTGCAGAGCCACCGTCTTGGTCCCCCACGGCTTTGTTCCCGGCGGCCCTGGGCCTGCTCATCATCGTTCTGGGAGGGGAGGCCGTGACCATCCTGAGGAGCCATGCGTCTGGGGACACCTACCAAGAGCCAGCGTTGCATGGTGGGCACTGCCAGTCGTGCTGGCGTCACAGCTGTGGATCGAGAGGACTTACTGTGCCTACGTGCGTATCTAGAGTCGTCAGGTTTGCATGGAAATGAATTTGGATTTTTGGAGAGTGGGAGGGGGACGTCGGCTGACTACGTTTCACGCTCTGGAAAGTGAGGTAGAACGGCAAGGGTCTTGCTTTTGCTAACGTTTCAAAGCCAAGGTTCTCGCACAGAAGACGTGTCCAGGAGAGCAGTTCTCACTGGGAATCGGCTGCGTCCTCTCCTCTGAGGATGTTGGCCGAATGTCGCAAGGCTGGGACAGCGGGCAGGGCTGCTGGTGCTGTTTCCCATTGACCAACTGCTTCCTTGGGCCTTTGTGGTTCTCCCTTGTTACACCTCCTTGTGCCCCGTCCTTTCCCTCGGGGTGGGGGTGGGAGTGGTGTATAGGGTAGAAGCCACAGCGACCTGGAAGACTTGATGCAGATTGGGGTGTTAGAGATTCAAGGAGACGCCCACAGGCTTTCAGACCTGTCTCGTTGCGGGAGATGTTTGTACAGCAGACGTATTCAAGATGTGCGTGCAAGTGTATGTGTGTGTGTAGACTGCATTTTCGCTCAGCTTGCAAATATTTTCTTCCAGATGCTTGGTAGTGTAGATTAGAAACATGTCGTGGCCATTCCGTCATTTTTAGTGGCGTGGCCAAGGAGTCTTCGAACCTGGGTGTTTCAGGTTGGGTTTGTGAGTGTCACTGAAGGTGCCAGCCTGGAGGGGCTGCCCTGTGGTAGGTGGCTCTGGCAACCCCCAGAAAGAAGCCAGCGCCCAAGAACTTTCATAGGGTCCTCATTGCCCCTCACTCCCATAGCCACTTACCATTTTGATAAATCTTGACAAAGCATATAGGAAATGCAAATGGAGAAAAGAAATAAAATTGGACAGAGCAACAATTTTCTTGCTAGGGACACTGATTTCCAGATAATCAAGACAATCTTCCCCATTTTGCTTCCCCCCCCATCTCTTTTCTGCTCCCTAAACACACACTTTTTACAACTACCTTATTTAAATATCACCTCTGCGAAACCAGCAGCAGAATTCTGTTTTTAAGAAAAGCGTAGCATTTTAGGCGCTGTGTGGATTGCTTTAGAGTTGATTCCTACTAGTTGATTCATTCTAAAATGATACCTTTATGTACCTCGCTCGTATACTCAGGATTGTGAAACACTTTCATGATACCACTATTAAGGTTTTAGATTTGATGTGTTAGTATCCCAGAAAAACATGGCCGTTGCTCTTGAATAAGAGATTAGCGTTTTTTAAAAATTAACTGTAATTAATAAAAAAGTTTTGCTAATACTCTGCAAAATAAAAACACTAGCTTAAAATTTTAAGGAAAGATCCATAGTGTCTTTGAGTGGCCTTCCTTTGTTTCAAGTACTAGATCAAAACGACATTGTTTACTCTGCAAAGCAAAGCCCCCGTGTAGCCAGCCTCCCCATGTCCTTGGCCTTACCTGCTGCTTGCTCTGCTTACCCGTCTCCCTCCAGCCTCATTGCCCTCTTCCCTTTTCTGTCGCGTTGCTAAATTCATTCCCTCCTCGGGGCCTAGCAGTGGTCCATCTGCCGGAATATTCTTCCCACCATATCTTCCCGAGTTGCTCCTTTTTGTTGTTCGGGTCCCAGGGAAAACACTATCTCAAGACTTTCCAGGCTCAAGTACGCCCTTGGTCATTTCCTATCCCACGCTGGTTTGTTTTGTCATTGCACTTGGCGTGCCAGCCTGTGAAATGGCTTACCTGTTCATTTTATTTTTGTTTACTGTGTATTTGTTTACCCGTTTATGTTCTGTCCTCCCCTGGAGGGCAGGGGGCTTTTGGTCTCTGATCATCGCTGCACCCCTCAGTGCCTCTGCAGTGAGTACTTAAGAAATATTTGTGAAGCAAATGAATAAAGAAAGGCTAGTGAAGGTCAAAGGAAACAGGCCTTTATTGATGACGTTCTCATGCCTGGTCATACTTGGGTTATTGTCTCTTGTCTTTAGCCCTCATGACTTTAGGAGATAACTCTAAGGGGTTACTGATAAAGACGCTGAGTTCAAAATTGGTGGATGCCAGAGGGAAGGGGGTGCCTGGGGGCGTAGATAACTTGGGTGGAGGAGAGAGGGAGGAAAAGGTTTCCAGTTACGGAATGAACAAGGCACGGGGATAAAAGGCACAGCACAGGGAATAAAGTCCACGGTATTGTAACAGGTTGTATGGTGGCCGATGGTAACTTCACTTGTGAGCACAGCCTGAGGAAGAGAGAGAATGAATTACCATGTTGCACACTTGAAACTAATTAACATTGTGTGTCAACTAAGCTTGAAAACATAAAAATACAAAATAAAAACAAGAAGCTTAGTTCAATGGTAACTGCTTCTGAGCCTGGCCTTACCTCCCGCCCGCCCGGCCTGTTTTTCAGGTTTCCAGTAGCTGGCAGTCAGAACCTCTAGGGGAGCACTCTGGGGTGTTCCTGTCCCTTTGCTTCTTGGCACGGAAATTTTGGTCGGTCCCCACACCTAGGTTTGGGAGAATGCTTGGTTCCTTGCCTGCCACCACCCCGCTCTTGGGGCTCGTCTGTTACTGGACAGGGCTGCTGGAGGTGGGGGGGGGGAGAGGGGGCCCACATCCCTGCAGGGGAGGGCCATGTTGCCTGCTGGGTTGTGGAGTCTTTGTCCTGAGGCCCGGCGGAAGGGGGCTCTGGGAAGTGCATCGCCACTTCTGTGAGCGAGTGCCTTCTGTCATCAAGGTGCTGCTTTGGGGAGATCAGCTCTGGCTACACCTCAGTGGTCTCAGGGTTCAGCGACCTCCAGGTGTCCCCCCCCCCCACCCCAGCAACTCCTAAGCCTTCTCTCCAGCAACTGTTGAATTAATACAGTGTCTTTGCATTTTGCAAGGAACTTTTTCGTTGCTTTCCTCATTTCCTGTCTTTAGCCTTGCTGAGGAAATGACCCGTTTTACAAAAACGACAAAACATTCTCCCCAGGAAGAGTAGAGAATGGAGAATAATTGCTTTGACAGAACGGACAAGCCATCATTTTGTCCCACGTATGCAGATTGACTCCTTAACAAGTACTCGGTGTTTACTTGGCAGAGGTTTGAACGGAGAGTGTTTTAATGCCTGTAAAATGCTTGATGTAGCGGGTCCAGCTTAAGTAAAGTTTGTCCGATTTTGAAGCCAATAGTTGATTCATTGCACCACTTTGTCTTGTCCCTTTGGATGTGAACTGTAGCCGTAAAAGGTAAAACCGGAGACTGTCTTTCATGCCATCGCTAGTGTTTATATAGAATAACCAAAGTTTAAACCAATTCTTTGGCTCTTAAGCATTCCAGTGCTGATTGGAAAGGTTGCGATCTTATATTCAACATGATTCTGGGGCAGTTATGTGAGTTGATACTGTTTAATGGTAGAGTTTTAAGTGTTTTGATGATGGTCAGTCTTGTGCAGCTTCAGGGCAGACTGAACCAGCGCGAGGTGGTATTTAGTGGTTTCTGCCCTGGCTTCTGTTCAACTTAACATAGTTTGACTTTAGTATTTTTTGGCTAACGAAAGTGTGTCTTTTAGGTTGTGGCAGTCTCAAGTAAATGTGGCTTGCATGTGAAGCCAGGGAGAAGCTTAATTATTGGCAGATCAGTGACAGTGACAAATTGTTTTTCTTCCTTTCTAGTTATACATGGGAAGCTGTTGATACCAAAAATAACATGCTTTATAAGATCAGCATCTGTGGAAATCTGGATATTGCCCAGTGTGGGCAAGCAAGTGCTGTTTGTATGTACGACTCCAAGACAAGCAGCTATCACTCTGTGGGTAAGTAGAAAGTTCTCCTTACTTTGCTGGCTGTGTGGGATCCCAGTTTTGCAAAAATGACTATGTACATAGAGCTGTCCACACGTATGCTTGTATGTGCTTATACACATTTTTTATCTTTTATAATAAAGTAACAATTTTAGATGTCCAGTGTGAGATCAGATTAGCTTACTTCCATCTAGTGGATACTGTTGGCCAATCACGGAGAATTGTGCACATTTGTATCTATTGTCATGAAGAATTGTGCACATTTGTATCTATTGATACAGAAGGATGTTTCTTTTTTTTTTTAAATTTTTTTTTTTCAACATTTATTTATTTTTGGGACAGAGAGAGACAGAGCATGAACAGGGGAGGGACAGAGAGAGAGGGAGACACAGAATCGGAAACAGGCTCCAGGCTCTGAGCCATCAGCCCAGAGCCCGACGTGGGGCTCGAACTCACGGACCGCGAGATCGTGACCTGGCTGAAGTCGGACGCTTAACCGACTGCGCCACCCAGGCGCCCCCAGAAGGATGTTTCTTATATGGCTCTGCCTTCTTACGTTTTTCTTAAACCCCGTCTTTACTTTCTCCCTGCTTCACACTTACTTCTTCCAGCTGGTGCCCAGCCCCTGACCCGCTTCTACCCTTCCGGTTGTCCGTATTCACATGGGACAAGAGGTGGTCACCAGTTTTCAGCTTATGTTAAAAATTAAATAGTCCTGAGAACCACCAATCCAAGAGAAAGGAGTGCAGACTTTTCTTTCCCAGGACTCATTTCATTTCCCCAAATGCCCTCCTCTGGGGTTAGGATCCCTTTCTTACTGGTGAGGATGAGGGGCCCAAGGTGGCCAACGGCAGCCGCCCTACCAAGTTACATGGAACAGCAAAGGGCGGGGGGGGGGTGGGGGTGGGCTTAAAGGAAGAGACGCAGCGCAGAGCTAAACATGGCAGCCCTTTCTCTTGGTTGGTCCACGGATGTCCGTAGTGACCTCCGACCAACACAGTTTGAACAGTGCAATGTGACCGTGAAGGACCGTCATGAAACGAAGGCCTGCATGTGACTGGGGACAGGGTGGTAGCTGGGAGAGGGCACTCAGGTGTTTGCAGTTGGGAGGGTCAGCTTGCCGTGGTAGCTCTGTCTGTCATTTTTAATGAAAACGCCTAAACACAGTTAAAAGGGCTTTTTAGAAAGTAATGGTTAGAGTGATAAGAGTAAGGTCTGTGAGGTCTGCTGGTGGAGGCAGCTTCTCTTAGTTTCCTTCTCTTCCGACAGGGACACTGTCTAGATTGAAAGCACTGGTAAGAGGGGGTTGAGGCTCAGGACAGAGGTCTGAGAAAGCGCCATGTTATTCTGAAGTCATGGGTTGGACAAATTGTATTTTCTCATAGATTTAAAAACTTGCAAATGATATGGCCAACTTCCTGCTGTTCTGTTTTGATGCTTCATGAAGGAGGGCACTAGTGGGCCTGTTGGTCAGTGTTACTCAGGTTTCCAGAAAAAGGAAAGGCAGTTTTCCTCTTGACTTCACTATAATATTTGACTACAGTGTTTCCGACTGATGAAATACAGTGCAGCAGATGGATATTGGATACAGACAAGTAAATCGCTAGAGGTGTGATTTGTGAAGTTAGGTTGGCTGGACAGAATTTGACAACGACCAAGTTGAGTTGGCTTTGAAAACCAGGCGGGAGAGTCGATCTTTTCTGAGATGTTGGTAGTGGATCCATCATAGATTCTGTGTGACAGTAATGGGGGAGGTGATCTGATAAAATGCATTTTTAGGAAGCTGGGCCCAATGGAATAGGAGAGGTTGGTTAAAGGGGAGAAGCCAGAGGTAACTAGATGAATTGAAAGCCAAGTTACAGGTTGATTAAGATACAAACTAGCAGTTTCTGGTCTCATTTTACTCCCAGACACACACGACAGATACTTTCCCCTGAACTTCACGCTCCCAGAGGGAGAGGACATACGCTGGATAATGGAGACTTTCAGCATCACCCTGTCCTTCACCTCAAGAAAGCAAAGTAGTAAAAGCGGGTGCAAATGACTTTCACACTAGCACAGAGATAATCTTGAGTCAGATCTAGTTCTGCTAATTTGTATTATATAATAGAAATAACCGACTGTGTTATTATAAATTTGGTTTTGGGGCGCCTGGGTGGCTCAGTCAGTTGAGTGTCCGACTTCTCAAGTCATGATCTCATGGTTCATGGGTTGCGCTCTTTGCTGACAGCTCAGAGCCTGGAGCCTGCTTCCGATCCTCTGTCTCCTTTTTTCTCTCTGGCCCTCCCCCACTCACACTCTGTCTGTCTCAAAAATAAATATGAAAAAAATTTTTTAAAAAATTTGGTTTCATAACTAAGTAATAACTAAATTTGTTATGCGCTTATGTGCCAGGCATTATGTTTTTAAGTAAAATATTTTCTTTAGCTTACTCAGCAACTTTTTGAAGTAGGTGACTCCGTTTCCCTGACTTTATAAATGAAGACACTGAAGCACAGAATAGATACAGGAGCTTGTCAGAGGTTGCATGATTATGGACGTGAATGCTGACAGGCAAGCTCCAGGGCCTGTGTCCTTATTTGAGGCCGTGTTGCTTCGTGAGTTATAGGGTCACATCGGACGGTTCGAGAGGTAATATGCGGAACCACGGTGGGAAGTCTGAACTCCCGGCTCTGAGAGGGCAGCTGAGAAACTAACTCCCTGTGAGCTTGTTAGAAAGGAAAAAAAAATGTGACTTCTGAAAACAGCTACAAAAACTGGAGCTCCCAATAGGTAGGAGAACAGAAAAGCTAGGAAAGCAATAGATCAAAATATGTATGAGAAGTTAATGTATAACCAAGAGTTTGGGTGTAATTTAGCAAGTTATCTGTTAGGAAACAGCTTTAGACCTCTCCTTCGTACCCTATAACAGAAATTACAGATCAGTTAAAATAAAATGATTAGAACATCGGGAAGAAATGTAGCAAAATAGATATATAATCTAGGGGTGGTAGGAGCTTCTCTTAATAAATGATTAGAAAAACACACAGCCTGGGACACCTGGGTGGCTCAGTCACCGAGGTGACTCTTGGTGTCCTGTCCGACTCTTGGTATTGGCTCAGGTCATGATTTCAGTTTGTGAGATCAAGCCCCTTGTCAGGCTCTGCACTGATAGTGCAGAGCCCGCTTGGGATTCTCTCTCTCCCTCTCTCTGCCCCTCCCTGCCTCAAAATAAGTAAATAAACTTAAAAAAAGGTCAGGGGTGGGGGCAGGGGCGGGGTGCAGGCGAAGGACCAAGAACCCAAGGAAAAATGGCAGTCTGAAGACTGGCGGTTTACAATAGAAGAAATCCAAGATGCTCAGTACAACTTCATTGGTAAGCCAGGTGTAAATGCAAATCAAAGCAATAATGAAATCTCATTTTTCTTCTATCAAAATGTGCAGAAGTTTAAACGGGAAGATGGTGGTTCTGTAACCCTTTGGGAAGGTAATCATCGATGTGCGTTAGTGCCCACAAAGGCCGTTTCTGTTCTTAGAAACGGATAGTAAGACCTCAACTTTGGTTTAAACAACACTACATCAGTTTTGATTTAAAAAGTCTTGAGTTAGTTCTTTCTTAGGCAAACGGTACTGCTACGTATATAAATCTAGCAAAGTTCAGCAGCCATGTTTAGGGGACCCGTGAACAACATTTGGTTCTGTTTACGACCTAGTTGAACCACCTTCACCACAATTTAAAACGACATATACGTTTCACCTATTTGATTTCCTTTTAAAGTACTTCAGATGTCTGATCTGAAAGTTAGAACTTAGGCACTAACAATAATTATAAATTTAATAGTTGAAACTTCTCATAAGCCTGAAATTCTCTTAGAATTTCTAAGTTCTAGTACTGTGTCACCCGTCTCAATCAGTTGCAACTCAGTTGTAACCTGTGGGTCGGAGTCATAACATTGAACATTGCAAGTAGGTAGAAATACTATGCTCACGTTCCTCCTGACATCCCAAATGTTAATTCTTCGGCCTTAATTGAGTTAATCTTTCTGAGGGCTAAAAAACTATGTATATCTACTTCAGGAAACCTGTTAGCACATGTAGCTGAAGTAACATACCCACCAGGGAAGGGTGGTAATTGCGGTTACTTACCGTCAAAGCCTCGGATTCTGACCGGCTTCTTGCTGGTGACCTGGGTAGGACACAGTGAATCCGGTTGTAGTTGCCGCATCAAGTGACTTCCTTTACTCTCAGGAGGCTGGCCCCTGACTTCAGATGCTAGTTGGATGGTTTGATTCTTGTGCGCACTGGGGGAAATCTATGACAGTCATTCAGGTTGATCGCTGCACTGAATTTTGCATCATTGACTCCTAAGATGTGAAAATCTCTTTTCCTCTTAAGCCCTGTATTCTTTCCTTTTTTAAAAAAAACATATAATTCTATTGGATATCTAAGATGATATCTGGGAGAGTTTTAGATAGAACTCCTGTTTCTGTCTTACGGCCTCTCCTGAGAGTCTGGCAATAATATCTGTTAGCCTTTAAAACCCAGATTCCCATAACCTACTTTTGTAAATCTTAACCAGTAGAGGAATTAGTACTGTATACAGATTTTTTGTACAAGTTTTTTTTTTTTTTTTTTTTTTTTTTTGTAGCATTGTTAACTGTGGCAAATGTGCTGGCCCACCCTAACTATATGGGGATAGTTGAACAAGTTGTATATTTTATTCTGATTTACTTGGTTAAGTCACATCTGAAAAGATATATGTATAAATTATATTTTGAAACAGCCAACACTTAATATTCATTTATTTATTTGTAACAAATACTTGAATGACTCAGTCACTAAAACAGACAAAAATCCCTTTTCTTGTGGAGCTTACATACTAGTAGTTGAGTGGGAGACAAACACAAACACTGGCTAGGTAGCGTATTAGAGTATGATGGATGTAAAAGAAAAGGAGGGACAGTCAGGAGTGCTGGAGGTCTCAGGAGTGTGTGTGTTCAAGAATATTCAACGGGGTAAGTGTCGCTGAGAAAGTGACATTTAAGCAAAGACGTGGAGCTGAGGGAGTCAGGTGGCTCTGGGGGAGCAGCCAGTGCAAGGGACGGAGGGGGGAGTATCAGAGAGGGGAGGGTAATTGGTGGTAGCAAGAATAGAAATCTCTTTTGAAGAGTGTTAATACAAAGAGGGGCAGAAAAATGAGGCAGCAGCTGGAGGGAAAAATCGGGCAGCGAGGAGGATTCTTCGTTTGGCGAAAAGGACACGTGAATAGTACACGTTGAAGGACACGACACGATAAAGAAGGGAAAGTGGGTAACGGGGGAAGCCTTGCTGGAGCACATTGGTGACTAGCACGGGGAGGGCTGTCTGCCTGTCTGACAGGCCCTGATCGAGGTGTTGGGGAGGCCCGGTGGCCGTGCGGTGGGCCCTGAGGCCGCCTGCGAAGTTGGGACCGCTGGGGCTTGCGGCCTCAGCGAGGCCGAGTTGCGAGCTCGGCTGGGCTCGGCCGGGGGCGCCGAGGGTTGCAGGCGAGGCCTGGTAGGCCTGGAGCGCGGCCTGGTCTGGCAGGCTCTGGTGAGCGCGGCCTGGCGCGCAGGGTCTGCAGGACCCGGCGCGGCCTGGCCTGTAGAGCGTGGCCTGGTCTGGCGGGTACGGGCGAGCGTGGCCTGGCGGGCCTGGCGCGCAGGGTCTGCAGGACCCGGCGCGGCCTGGCCTGTAGAGCGTGGCCTGGTCTGGCGGGTACGGGCGAGCGTGGCCTGGCGGGCCCCCTGGTGCGCAGGGTCGGGAGGACCGGACGCGGCCTGGCCGGTAGAGCGTGGCCTGGTCTGGCGGGTCCGGGTGAGTGCGGCCTGGTCTGGCGGGCCCGGGCGAGCGCGGCCTGGAGGGCCCGGCCTGGAGAGCGCTGTCTGGCGGACCCAGCGCGTGGTCTGGCGGACCCGGCGCGGTCTGGGGGACCTGGCCTGGAGACCGAGGTCTGGCAGACTCGCCATGGCCTGGCGGGCCCGGCAAGCACGGTTTGGTCTGGCGGGCCCAGGCGAGCGCGGCCTGGTCTGGCGGGCCCGGCCTGGGGACCGCGGTCTGGCGGGCCTGGCGCACGCAGCCTGGTCTGGAGGACCCGGCCTGGAGAGCGCGGCCTGGAGGACCCGGCGCGGTCTGGTCTGGTGGGGCCCCGCCAGTGCGGTCTGGTCTGGCGGACCCGGCCTGGAGAGCGTGGTCTGGCGGGCCCGGCGCGCGGTCTGGAGGACCCGGCGCGGTCTGGCGGGCCCGGCGAGCGCGGCCCAGCCCATTTGGCGCCGTCCTCGGGAGCTGGCCGTGGGCCTGGCGTGCTGGCCGCGGCCCCGCAGTCCTCACCCGGCTCTCGTCCGGGGAGGACGGCCAGGCTGGCCGGTTGCCGCGGTTGTCTGCCGCGGTTCGCTGCGGCCTCTCCCCGAGTGCCCCGGTTGGCAGCCGGTCCCGGCCACCGGGTGGAGTGGGCAGAGGAAGAAGGCGAGGTGGACAGGCGGGTGCGATGCTGATGGGGGCCTGGCGCTTAGGGATGCTGGTGCCCAGTGCCGCGGCGGCAGAGGTTGGCTGGATCCCTCCCAGCCCGAGGCCAGGGCCCTCCGCGTTTCCTTTTCAGGGCGGACCCAGCTGTTATGAGGAGCCCCCGGGAGCTCTGGGCACAGGGCCGGAAGGGGCCGCTGTGTGGGGGGACAGGAGGCGCGGGGGAGGGTCTTCAAGGTGGGGGGGCTGCGGCCTGTGAGCGCCCCCTTCTGGCCACAGCGCTTGCCGCTTCCTGTGGTCCTTGCCCGCCCTCCGTGTCTCCTGGATGGCAGCGCTGCAGGGGCGCGTCGAAGCCCCGCCCCGTCTCCCGGCCCTAGGCCCGCCTGCCGTAGGCGGGGCTTACGGGCGCTGTCCACGGGGCGCTGTCCTCGGTCCCGGAGACTCCTCTGGGCTTGTGTGCTCTTTTGGTCGAGGAAAAAGATTTTCGGACGGATCCCGGGAATTTTAGGGGAGAGAGCGATTCAGGTGGACCTTTGCACAGAGACAGGCGGGCAGGCAGTCAGGAGAAAGAACCAATGTACTGTGAGCCTGGTGCTCTGGGGGCAGCTCTGAAATCCACTATCCTCTCTCCACTGGCATCTTAATTTTGACCCCTCCCCCTCTTCTTCCTCCTTTATTTCTTTTCACAAAAAGATATCAGGTATTTGTATCGAAATGGACCAGTTATAATCCTGAGTTTATGATACGCAGTCATAACTAATCCGTGGGCTAACCTTTTTCTGTTTTTTAATTAATTAATTAATTAATTAATTAATTTCTGTTTTGGATAATGTAATGAACCCCATCTCTAACAGAATCTAGGAACCTGAGAATAACCACTGTCTCTGTGTTTTCCTCACCACCCCTCCCCCCTGCCACCGTTTCCCTTCCCTGGGAGTAATAATTAGCCTATATTTAAATTTTTCTTCCTTTTCTTTGTCTCTGTGTCTCTGCCTCTCAAAAGTGTGTGTGTGTGTGTGTGTGTGTGTGTGTGTGTGTGTGTGTGTGTGTACACGTGCCCGATATTTTTAACTCTATACAAAGCATAGATCATGCTATATGTAATTTTGGGGGCCTTAAAGTGGTAACAACAATATTATGTTTCTAAAGATGGAGCGTATTGTTATCTTTCACCATGGTTTGTTCCTACTAACACTTTTGTGATATTATGTGGCTCTCCCAAAGGTAAGTTATCCATGGTTCTATTGATGGGCATTTGGGTTGTTTCCACGGTTTTGCTAGTGTGAGGAACATGAGATGTTCTTTCATTTGTTTCTTGTTATACGTATATGTGTATGGTTTTTTCTGTGTATATACATAAGAGTTGAATACGTAGGTCACAGGATACACGGATATTAGGACATAATGCCATGCGGAGGCAACAAAGGCATGCTAGGCCATCTCTTTTCCAACACTTGGTATTCAACTTTTGTCAATGGGATGGTTGTAATCAGTATGCCATGTGTTCTCAATATGTAATTCCTTGATCAGTAGGGGTGTTGTACATCTCTTCGTGTATTTACTGACATGGTTTTCTTCCCTTTGGTCATATCTGGTTCGTTTTATATTGGGTTATTTATTGCATGTGACCTATTCTACCTTTCTAGAAGCTTTAGAATTTTTACGTTTGATATTAAAATTTACCACGACATGACTAGGTGTGGGTCTTTCCTCATTGTCTTCTTTTTGTATGTTCTTTCAGTTAGAGGTTATTTTGTTTCATTTTCTAGGACTATAAAATTTTTTTCCTTTCCTTTTTTTTTTTTTTTTTGGGTGTGTGAATGTATGTATTTTTGATGCCAATTCTTTGCCAGTTTGCCAGTTCTGTGTATCTCCCAGTTTAAAACTTGTTTCTGTTTTCCTTAAGCTATTTTTTTTGGTGAATGTAAACTTTTAAATTTACTGAGTCAAATATATTGACATTTTAGAGTTAATGCTTTTGAGTCTTAAATATTTTTCCTACATTAAGATCGAAAAGGTAATTATGTTTTCTACCAAGAGTTCTATCTAAAGTTTGGTGTTTGATGTTATTTAATTCCTTTAGAGTTGGTTTTCATGTACAGTGGTAGGTAGGGATCCGGTTTTTATCTTTTTTCCGTTTTGTTTTCAGTTCCATTTATTGAAAGTCTCTTCTTTGCCCACTGATCTATTACTCTGTCACATATCAAGGTTTGATTCACACATATCTGTCTGTGCTCTTTGTCCTAATCTGCTTATACCAATTATCAGTATTTGGTATGGAATAGACATTTTATTCTGGATTATTACAGTAATATACCAGGAAAACTGAAATGTAATCACTCCACTTGTTGGCCATTCTAAAGAATTTTGAGTTTTGAGGCTGGCACTTGTGTTGAGCACTGGGTGTTCTGTGTAAGTAATGAACCACTAAATTCTACTCCTGAACCCAATGTTACACTATACATTAACTAGCTAGAATTTAAATAAAAATTTAAAAGAAAAAAATTTTGTTTTGATAGTATATACGATGGGAATTTATTGAAGAACTTGAGCAGTTGAGTTATACGTATATTCTGACTTATGTTTTTGGAGATTGTATCTGTCGAGGTGGATGGGGAGGGAGGATGGTGAGGGTCAGGAGTGGAGCAAGGGGACCGATTCTGTGCTGCTGCCAGAGCGTAGGTGAGGGATGGTGGTGATTTCAGTCGCAGCAGCAGTAGAGGTGGAGAGTAGCGGATGGATTTGAGATGGAGGGAAAACCATTAGAGTTTTCCAACTTATTCAGTGTGATAGATGAGAGAAAGTTGGGACTCATGTAATGTGTTTGGGTCTTGAACAGCTGGGTGGATGGAGATGCCATTCCTCAGCTGGAGAATTCTGGGGAAGGGACAGCCTGTAAGTTTATGAATTTTCAGATGAATTATGGTACCAATTTTAATTTGCTTCTGCTCGGAAATGGCTTTATGGTCATGAATGTTTTAGAGCTTGTTCATGCTCTTTCCTTTCCAAATAGGTGATTCTTCTTTGAAAACTGCAACCAGATCTCTTCTGGAATTCAATACAACAGAGACCTGTAAGCAAAACACAAATCACAAAATCCAGACTAGCATCACCTTCTTATGTGGGAAAACTTTGGTGAGTCCGCACAGTCCCTTTATAACGTTCTTTCCTTTTGTTAAAAACGTTTGTCTGTTGGACATTCTTACTACAGTGTCATTCCGGGAAGAATAAGTGAGCAGAATTAAAAACACAAACTGAAAACCCCAACCAAAACGCCATCGCCATTAAGAACCAATACATAAACAAACCCTAGCCTGTAGTTACAACTTTTAAGTGAAACTTGACCTACATCCTGTATAAAACTACAATTCAAGGTGATTAGCATGTTTAAACTCGAAACACTGCTGAACATTTACATTGCAGGCATAATTTTTTTTCTAAAACTTATTTTCATAGCATTTTATTATGGTAGTTTTTAGGGCAATGCACTTATTTGCTTAAAAAAGGTTTTTGTTTTCTCATTTACATTAAATTGGAGAGGCCAACATCTATCTAGGAGAAGCCTTGGCCAGCAGACAATGGCCACTAATATCACTTTTTCAAGTATTGCTAGTATCGAAAGGGGACATAAATAATTATTTAAAGCATGATGTTTGTTCTTATCCTCTGTATATTGCATGCGAGTTTTTGCTGTTAATCTCTAGTGTTCAGAAAGGGACTGTCAGTGAATAATTGCTAGCTTTTAGGAGAAGCAATTTATTTTTTATTTTTATTATTTATTTATTTTTTTAAATGAAATTTATTGTCAAATTGGTTTCTGTACAACACCCAGTACTCATCCTAGGAGAAGCAATTTGTATACAAGTCTTATGAATGTTCTCTAATCAGAGTAAGAATGCAAGTATTTAGAAAAATAAGGTTGAGTGAAACTCAATGTGGGTATCAGTTTGCTTTAAAGTATCATTTTAGAATTTGGTGCTGTGACTTCCTGCATCTTCAGACCTATAATGTCTCCTCTGAAGAACTTTAAAAATAGAACTTACATTGTTAATTTTGGACCAGCCTGCCAGTTGCACTGTTGTCTATGTTGAAACCTTGGAAAAAGATCTGTTTGCAGTGATATGAAATATGGAGGTCTGTGCTACAGAATAAGCTAGCTGCTGCTTTAATTTTAAGTAACTTCCCTCAAGAATTCTGAGTTCACCGTACAAGAACCAGAATTGCGAAGAACTCCCTAGATTTGCATGTGGGCGTATGGAGGTAAATTCAGTATCGCGTATCACCCAGCAGCGCTGTGGTTGACCATTTTGGAGTCCACCTTGGTTGCAGTCTGTTAGGAGGGGCTGCCCTTGAGTGTGGGGTGTCTGAAGCGAGGCTGGTGTGTGAACTCAGTCGGGTCCAGATGGGCGTCCTTCCTCAGCTTACAGGAAGTATGAGGTCACATTTTCTGGCTTCGATTTTGTTGGCATTTGGTTAAGAGAACATTTGGAGTTTGAGAGTGGAAGGGCTCTGAGGATTGCATCCCATGAGTTTACTGTGCTTTGCATAGTTGGAGCAGTAGAACAGTTTTGGACCGATTATACCAAAATTCCAGCATGATTTCATGAAGCTTTTGTCTCATAATTTTTGCGTTTGGGAACTTCTTGATGACCTTGATTAACTAAAACAGTTGTGTCCTCCCTCCTCCCCCTCTTCTTTCTGCTTTCAAAGTTTCATTAGCCTTTACTGTTTCTAACTTTAAGGGAGGAAAAAAAAAAACCCTTACATCATGCAGTATCGTAACTTATTTTTAATTTTTTTAAAAATAGGGAACTCCTGAATTTGTAACTGCGACAGACTGTGTGCATTACTTCGAGTGGAGGACCACTGCAGCATGCAAGAAAGACATATTTAAAGCTAATAAAGAGGTAACGAGGGGGCTCAAGGTCACGTGCTTGACATTCTGGGACCTTTAAGAGTTGAAATATTGGCGCAAACCTTTTGGGGTCAAAATCTCTTTTAGTTTTCAGATTCCGTTTGAGCAAAGATAACCGTATGATTTAATTGTTAAAATGAGGCTGGGTGGTTCTTATTTTTAGAACAGGGCATTTAAAACATCACAGGATATGATTAGAAATGGACTGGCTCAGCATCTACTCGGTTAGTTAGTTCTTGGTTTCTGGTGCTGCGCAACTTGGTGACTAACGTGGTTGAGCTTGTGCTCGGCGGATTCCCTCTTCCTACTGGCCCCATCTCTCCCCCACCGTGGGGCGGCTTCTGGACGCTTTCCGAGTCCAGGCCAGGCGTTCCTAGCCCCTCAGTTCTCTGCCAGTTCACCTCAGAGACTTAGATGGCTCCTGTCGCTCCCTCCACTCTTTTCCTGGTGTTTGCTCAAGTCATTTTTGGTGATTAATGAAGCATCCTCTCCCTGAGCCCAGAGACTCTGAAGCTGGCTCCGCTGAGAGCAGACAGCACTCCCCTGCTGCTCCTCCCCTCTCACCATCCCGCGTCTGAAAGACGGTGTCCTGTGCTCACCTAGACGACAGCCTTCGTGGGTTGTTACTCTCACGTGTCTCCGTTAGTTGTGTGTTCCAAAGGATTCGGTTCACAGACTCTCTCAGGTTCTAGGAACTGACAGATGGGGGGCCATCTGTTATTTTCCGTGATGGCCTAAGATAGTGCCGTTGAAGGAGGGTGAAAAGAGAGATGTTTGTTTTTTGAAAATAAAGCCAAATTAAGTTAAAGAGAATAAGTTGTCAGTGGTCTTTCCAATATGGCAGTCTTCAAAAGAAAAGACAGTCTGATAGGAAAGTGGCAGAGGGAAAATGTTGCCTCCCGGAGAGGAGCGTAAGGAATACTCAACGAGAAAGTTTCCATTGTGGAAAGAATGAATGCCTAAGAAAATGACACTGACATTGAGGAGACCGGGTCACATTTAAACCTCGAATTTTAACACTTAGGTGAAGCTCTTTGCCAATATATATTGGTGAATGGCAGGAAAAACATCTCAGGGACACAGAGACACATGCCTCCTGCTCTCTTTGGGGCCTCAGACCTCTCTGGGCCCCACACATGTCCTCTGGGGCTCTGGTTTTCCAGCCTGAAAGTGCTGCCCATTTTTCCAGTGTTACCTGTGCGTCCTGTTACCTTGCCTTGCTGAGCCGACAGTTGTGTCTCCCACCACCTGGGGAAAAATCGCTTCTCAAAATAAATACATAAATAGCAACCTATTTTGTTTTCTTCATGGTGCAGGTCAGAAGTCACAGGCTGCAGACCCTGGACCAACTCTTGCCCCCGGCCTGTGTTTCTGCAGCCCCAGAACTAAGAACAGGTTTTACATTTTTATAGGATTAAAAAAAAAAAAAAAAAAAAAGCAAAGAACAACAACAGAGACCTATGTGACTTACGGAGCTTAAAATAACGTGCTCTGTCGCCCTTTATGGGAAATTGAGTGGGCCCCTGTTCTAAATTAGATTTTGGTATGTTAAGGGAGAGGTATAGCCCTGGTTTTTTCTCAAAACGGTGACATTTCATTTCTCTTGGAAGCTGACGTAAAGATCATGAGCACCATACAGTTTGTCCTCAGTGATACTCTCTTTAGGTCTGGTTGGTAGCTGGGGCTTTATTCATTCAGTTTTCATTTATCAACGCCCTGTCATGGGCCAAGAAGTAGGAGTTTCATTAAATTTTGAAAGGGTTCTTGCTTTCAGAGAACCCATAGACCTATGGTGCGGAGGGCGTGTCTTCATTCACGACCCGGGTTCATCCTGCCTCAGGTACAGGTAAACTGAGGCAGGAAGCATGGAAGAGGACGGTGGCCGCCAAAAAGCAGTGCCGTTGCTGTTAGTAAATCATAATCAAGTAGATTTCCTCTTCTCTGTTTTTGGTAAGATTTGATTACACCTTACGGGCTGTGGTATCACTTCAAAAACTAGTAGATGTTTCATGTAAACAAAACAACCAGATTTGTTTTTCACATTTCATTTCTGCTGTCAGTTTTGCGTTGTCAGGTTTAGAAGAATTTGGTGGGCAAATATCATGGAGTTCCAGACACTGGCTCTACAGGCTGGCGGAATAATGCTTGTCTAGTGGATCCTGGTTGTTTTTTTTTGTTTTTTTTGTTTTTTTTTTAAGATAATTTCTTTAAAATATCGCGGACGGACGTCCCCTTACCGTGGCACTCTTGGGAACACAGGAAATTCAGAACTGGCATGCCAGTGTTCTTACCAGAGTTACATAAATACAGCTAACATACGTATGGTGCTAACAAGGTTGATTCACTGTGTGGTGTTTGAAGCTGGCAAGCGACCTCCTTCCCGGTGGCTACATTCCTGCTCTTATGAATGTCTCCATTGCTCTGCTCAGTGGAGCAGGAAGTGGGGAGGACTTTCCCCAGGAGCCTTCACTGTTTTTCCGATGCACGCTCCAATTCTGTGGGGCGCTGTGTTAGGCGTGTCTTCTGTTCCTTCCTGGAGTAGCGAGCCGGCCAGAAGTTGCTAAAACTGCCTTGAGCTGGGTGTCTGTGGACCTCACTTCCTGGAATCTCTTGAGTCTGTCGGTGAAACCGAGCTAGTTTGGAACTACGAGTTCTTTCACACATGGCCCCGGCTTTCCTTCCCGCCGTGTTCCAGGCTGCTCCCTTCGTTCCCAGGCCTTCCTTTGGTCACTAGAGAGGTGCTCCCCGTCTCCCGTTCCCACCCACTCACCGGCCGGCTCGCTCCCTGCTCGAGTTCTGTTTCTGTGTTAACCTGCCGGAGGATGACGGGCTGTCGGCTTGTAGGATTCTGGACACCGTGGTCGCTCTCGCGGGAACCTAGTCACTGTCTGCAGCAGTACCTTTCGTTTTGGCCGCTTTTGTGCAGGATGCAGCGTTAGGCTTGGCATCTGGCCTGCCGACCCTGCTGCTGGCTTGGTGTGCCTGTGTCCCCGGAGCAGAGGCGCCGGCCCCCTCAGTCATCAGAGAGACCCCCGAGCAATGCTGTGGGCGTTGGGGGAGTTCGCTTTGGGGGTCTGGCTGAAGGGAATCCTTGTGTCCCCTGAGGTGGTTTGATTTGATCCATTAGATCTCCCTGAATCTCTGAGAACAGGACTGGGAAAAAGGGTTGGTAGGTCAGAGTATTCCTGCGGGTTTGATAGCATCTTTCTAAGAATAATTTTTTAGCTAAATAGTAAGCAGTTAGTTTTTGTTATATAGATCTGCCTGTGAATAGCTTCAGTCTTTTTTTCAGTCAATTTTAGGAAAACCATCCTTTGAGAGTGATGTAGCGGATGACTTTGAAATGATCACTGAGGGGCACCTAGGTGGCTCAGTTGGTTGAGCATCCAACTTTGGCTTAGGTCATAATCTTGTGGTTCATTGAGTTCTAGGCCTGCACTGGGCTCACTGCTTTCAGCTTGGAGCCTGCTTCAGATTCTGTGTCTCCCTCTCCCTCTGCTCCTCTCCCTCCCTGCCCCCTCCCAAAAATAAACGTTAAAAAAATGATTGTCAAGAATGTGAATTTTTGGGCATTCTTTGGCAGGGCGATTAAAGGGGTATTTCCGTAAAGACGACGTGGCGGTACATGATGTCAGTTAGATGACCAGGGCCTGTTTTATTCTTGGGCGCATCTCTGGGCTTGAATGCTCTGCCTTCAGAAATAGGTAGACCTTGTAAAGCGCAGGGTCTTCTAGTGGGTTCCTTGAAATTTTAAAAATAAGAGGACATTAGTTCCTCGAGATGAGTGAGAGGGCCTAGGTTAGAATCCAGGAAGCGTTGGATTAGATGTGCAGAGGAGGAACGTGTCTTCATATGTTCCTGAACAGGTGTTTCGGGAGGCCCCGTTAGGTTCCGGGCGTCATCCTAAGCCTCCCGCTTAGGACCACAGCAGTGACAGAGTCCCTGTCTTCAGGGAGCTTCCTCTCTCGTGGGAGAAAGCTGGCGAGTCAGCAGATGGCAGTGCCCGGAAATACACGTTAGCGTTAGGAAGAAAAAGGAAGCGGGAGGCTTCTGGCTGCTGGGATTGGGCAGTAGTGAGGGAAAGTGGGTGGTGCTAAATGTACAGCCGCTGAAGCTCTTGTCGACCTTTGCTCTGTTCCTCTTGTCGCCGGGGACCCCGACAGTGGAGACGTTGGCCACAGGCCCCACCCGGCCGGTAGCGGAAGAAGCTGTGTGTCCAAGACCGCTTCTCTTCCTCTCTTCTAGGTGCCGTGCTACGTTTTTGATGGAGAGTTCAAGAAGCACGATTTAAATCCACTGATCAAGATTAGCGGAGGTTACTTGGTGGATGACTCTGACCCGGACACTTCTCTGTTCATCAACGTTTGTAGAGACATAGGTAGGTTTGGGGGGGTGGTGGTGAAGGATTTCTCAGAAGGCTTCGGTATCTTTGCGCTTCTGCCGTTCTTCCTAGTTGGAATATCCGTGTCACTGAGTAGGCCCCCTGAGGAACCTACCGGAAAGATGTGCATAACCTCACCCCCGGGCTCCCAGTCAGTTCTGATTCCGTTGCAGATCTTGTCCAGACCGTTGGTCCATCCCAGTGTGTTCTCTCTGCCAGACGTGTTGGTTCCAGGATTCTCCCATAGCTGACTTCCAGGGAGATGGTGGGGAGGGCGGATAGGGTGGGTGTGCCGGGCGCCCCGAGACCTGCTGGAGCAGGATGGGTCAGCCCTCCTGGGAGGGCTGTGGGGAGGAGGGTCTCTCGCCAGCTGTGTGTACCCCAGTCTGTCGGCTTTGTGTTGCAGGCTGGGCAAAAGGGACAGACGGACAGCCAAGTGACCTGGGGAACTTGCTCGTGACGCGTATCTTAGCCCAAGCCAGCTTCTTGCCCGGCTTTCTCTACAGGTGCCAGAAGCAGTGTGAGAAGCGTGGGTGTCTTTGCTCAGTTAACTGAAGGCTGTAAATGGCCTTTATCTAAATGGGGCCCTGAGAACTGTTACTAATAAACCTCTGTTCTGTCAGCAATTTCTAAACCCCAGCTCTGTGCGTTCTTCAGGGGCGAGGAGGTGTTAGTCCCGAAGGCCGAGACTTGTCTTCCTGCTGTGCCAGCAGTAGTTGTGCCCCCGTAAATCTTGCTGGTAATTAGCTAATAAAATTAAGATCGTTTTTAGTGTTTTAAGTTCCTGTTTCTCACATAGTACGTGGGACTTTGGCCTTAGGAAAGCTCGGGACAAAATTTTTAGTTGTTTTGAATTTTCGAAAAATGTTTTAAGTTTGAGAGAGAGAGAGAGAGAGAGAGCGAGCACGTGCGTGTATGGTGGAGGGGCAGAGAGAGGAGGAGAGAGAGAACCCCAGGCAGGCTCCGCACTGTCAGCACGGAGCCCAGTGTGGGACCCGATCCCACAAACTGAGATCCTGACTTGAGTTGAAACCAAGAGTCTTCTGCTTAACTTGACTGAGCCACCACTCAGGTGCCCCTACGTTCGGAAAAAAATTTAAAAATAAACTCCGAACATGAGGGTGTGGCTGGGTGGTCGGTACGTGAGTTTACAGTTATTCTTTGAATTGTACAAATACGTTATATACCATTTTGATTTTTTTGTAAGTTTATTTTGAAAGAGAGAGAGGGAGGGGGAGGAGGAGCAGAGAGAGTGGGAGAGAGAGAGAGAGAATTCAGCACTGTCAGCACAGAGCCGATGCGAGGGATCGAACTCACAAACCATGAGATCATGACCGGAGCCGAAATTAAAGAGTTGGACGCTTAACCGGCTGATCCTCCCAGGTGCCCCCCCATTTTGATTATTTTCAAACAGTTTTAAAAAGTGAGTATACCACATACGTGGTTCACTAGAAGTGACTAGTGATAATTTTAGATTTTTTTATGTCAGGCTCTTTACATCATTCTTTTGTTCTCTGAAGACAGCTTTTAATGTTCTTTTGGAAAAAGCCAGATAGACAGAGTCTTTGTCTTAAATGGATCTGTAACTCAAATTTGATTATAAAGCTGACGAGCCTTGCAGATTATTGAATTCTGAAATAATATGCCATCTTAGTTTAGAAAACATTTAGATTCCTGGTCTTTTTATCATTTTGAGGATTCTCTGAATTCGGTAGAGATATTCTTATGAAAGGGTTTTTTTTTGTTTTTTTTTTTTAAAGTTGGCTCCCCACTGGCCGTGGAGCCCAGCGTGGGTCTTGAACTCATGACCCTGAGATCAAGATCTGAGTTGAGATCAAGAGTCGGACACTTACTGGCTGAGCCACCCAGGTGCCCCAAAAGTTTGTTTTTCTTTTTGATTACTGGCAGTTTGAATTGGCCTTCAGTGACTTTGACTCACAGTAGTTTTTTGAATTTAAAATTTAAAAATGAAAAAAAAAATTGATTTGCCAGTTATTGTCCAGATGCCCTCCATCCCCAGGAAGTTGCCCTGGGCCCCAAGTCTTGTTTGACAGTGACCCTGAAAAGCTCATGAGCAGCTGTAGCTTTGCTCCTGTGTGCCTTCCTGTGCACACTCAGGGTACCTGCGTCCCGTCTTGCCTTCAGTAGACCGGCGGGCCTGCTGATGCGGGGTGGGCAGGGAGCCCGCCACACCACGGGGACTTGACGTGGACTAAAACCGTCCCCTCGCGAGGTTTCACGGTACAGCCTGACGATGCGCTTACCTTTTCCTCAGCTGCCGCCACCTCCCGTCACGCTGGAGAAGAAGGGGCAAGGGCCCCCCTCTGGTTGATCAGGCTTTACTTAAAGACCAGGCTGGGCCTTATTTACTCCTTCACGGGGGAAATTTGAACCCCTGTCCTGTGCTGGGCACCGAGTCCCAGCCTTGGGTGGAGCTTATAGTCAGGGGCACGTGTGAGGTAAGCGTGTAAACCCGATGCCGTGTGAGATGCCCGTGGCGGTGAAGGAAAAGCTGTAGGATGGGAAAGGGTGGTGGCAGTAGCCGCTGAAGTCTGGGCGGTGTTCTAGGTACATCGGGGTGTTTTTTAATCCTCCCCAGACCTGTGGGAGATGCCCCAGCAGTTGGACAGTTGTGTGATGAGAGCAAAGTTAGAGACAGCAAGTGGTGGATCTAAGAGTTGAACCAGAACTGTCTGTAGGTTCTTTCCACCAGTGTCCTCATCTTCCCACTGATCCTTGGGGTGTCTGCATTTTCTGCATTGTTTGTAGCTTGGAGGAGGGGATGACGCTGCAGTCGGTGTGTCTTTAGGAAAGGGTGGGGGTGGGGGGGTGTTCCTTAAGTACAGATTACACAATAGTCCCCGTTCCTCGGGCACCTCTTCCCTGCCAGGTGCAGCGTGAGCGCCTTCCCTGCACGTCCTGGCAGCCATGCCGGGCAGGCGATGCTGTTCTCACTCCACGTGTCCAGAGTGGTCACTGGCACGCCCACGGTCTCCGGACGGGGTTCGGTCCTAGCTCTTTTTTGTTTCCAGGCCTCTACTACTTTATGTTACTTTGGGGATTTTCAAAAATTGGATAATTTTTTTTTTAAAGGGACCCTGTGCCTAAGGTTAAGCGTGATCATCAGTCCTGACGCACAGCCTGATTCAGCGTCACGTGTGATGTTTTACAGACTCCCTACGGGACTCGAGTCCACAGTTGCGTGGCTGTCCCCGTGGCACTGCTGCCTGCCTGGTGAGGGGGGACCGGGCGTTTGATGTCGGCCAGCCCAAGGAGGGCCTGAAGCTCGTGAGCACGGACAGGTGAGTGTGCTCTCGGTGCTCGTAACCCCCGCAGGTCCCTGTGAGATTGCTACTTCGTGTGTGCTCGTAGAGCCGTTGGTCATGGCTGTGCATCACGCCGGCTGGTCTGCTTGCCGATTTTCTGGTCATTTGTCTCTGTGGTCGTTCAAAACGTGTGTCACGATGCGGCACACATCCATACGTGTATTCAGTTCACGAAATAACCCCTACCTTAACGCATGTTCTGATGTTCCGGTATTCTCCATGTCACATCACTCGTGACGTTGCTTTTGCGCCCACAGTCCTCTGTTCCCCAGAGGGGAGGTTTGCTGGTGTCCTTGTAGGGTGCGGAGCTTGCTTCCTGACCGGGGTGCGGCGAGCACCCTAGTTCCCGTGGGGCATGGTTTGTTTCTCGTAAGAAGCTGTGCTTTCTGCACGTGGGCTGCTACTGCTCTCATAGCCTTGAATTAGCAGAGAGAGGCTTTTCTCCAGTGTGTCCCACATGACCATGGCTTAGATCACGTCTTGGCTTCCAGGGGCCTTTGGTAGATGGCTCATCGTGGCTGTTCTAGCATGGAGCTGATGGTGCGTCAGGGCGGGCGCTTCTGTCCACAGAAAATGTCAGAGCATCACCTAAGTTTAAGAACATTTGGGAGGTTTCTGTACATGTGTCTGTGTTAGTTTGCCAGGGCTGCCATGACAGCGTGCCGTAGGCTGGCTTCAACCACAGAAACCGGTTTCCTTTCAGTTCTGGAGGCTGGGAGGTCCAAGGTGCAGGGAGGCCGGGTTTCTTCTGAGACCTTTCTCCTTGACTCGTAGACGGCCGCCTTCTCCCTGTGTCCTCACCTGGTCGTTTCCTCTTTGTGTCCGTGTTCCGGTCTCTCCTTCTGATACTGACACCAGTCGTGGCTGATTAGCTCCTCACATCCCCCCTGTGGTCTCGTTGTCACTTACTCACCCTGTCTTCAAATACAGTCACATGCCAAGGCACTGGGGGATTAGGGCTTCAGCATATGAATTTTAGAGGGACACAGTTCAGCCCGTCCCGTTGTCCTAAGTGACAGGTGGGTGACTCCTCATGCAGGAGAGGGGACTTTGTAAAACGTGGGCATTGAATGAAAGCTGGAGCTTTTCAGAGAAGGGGACGGTCATCTGTTTTCGGGTGTTCTGTGACCGTCAGCCCTGGAGCCGCGGGCACATCCCACGGGGAGGCCAGCACACAGACCGGTGGCCCAGGCTCGCCTGGCCACGGGAGGGCAGGACGGCTGCGGCACTTTGCCGTCTTCAGGTTAGAGGAGAAGAGACCTTGGCCTGCACTGACAAGCCGCCATGTAGAGAAGTGGTCGTGTAGCCTCGTGGACAGAGATGCACTCGGCCGCTCGGCTGTGTTTGTTTTGTTTTCTCAGATCGTTTATAGTCTCGTCTTGTTTGTCTTACTCAAGCGGCTTTTCTTAGTATTTAAATTTACATGCCAGTCGTTTTATTTATTTTTAAAAAGAGAACAGTATTCACTGAAGTTTACTTAAGTAAAACGGTTTTTTAGAATGGAGATTGGAGTTATTTTGCGCTGCGGTTTCCTTTATATTTCAGTGTTTCTTCTGTTCCCCCCTCCCCCAAAGGAGCGTGCCGAATACTCAGGGAAGCAGATTAATGTGAATCTAATTCATACTTTCACAACCCTCTTTTCCAAACGTGTGTCGTCCAGGCTTGTCCTGAGTTACATGAAAGAAGAGGCCGGGGAGCTAGACTTCTGTGATGGTCACAGCCCGGCGGTGACGATCACGTTTGTCTGCCCGTCGGAGCGCAGAGAGGTGAGTGGCTTGCCTCGGAGGGCTTCCTGGCAGCGCGTGTCAGTGGGGACCGGCCGAGCGAGCACATCTCGGGGCGGGCCAGGGCGGCGGGTCCGGGGGCAGGAGACGGCCGGCTGGGAAAAGATGTATCAGTGGAATATCCGGGAAGACGCGCCTGTGGAGACAGACTCTCGTCTGCACGTGCGAGGGTCTCAGGGGGACAGCGGCTTGGTGTTGGCTTTTTCTCGACAGCCTGGAGGGGCCTGTGCGTATGTCGACGTAGGATGGCGTGTTGATGAAGGGAGGCGGCTTGTTCCAGTTTGTGTGAGATGATTTTAAGCGGTTCGTGGAGAGGTTTCTTAAGTTTATATAGCAGTGCTGATTGGAACGAGTATTTGAAAGGCCATATGTATAGTCTCAAACCTGTGACTCCCTGGCTATTATTTGTTAGGCTGAGACAAGGTGAAAGTAGCTAATTGGTTTGTAGAAACAGTCAAGGCATGAGAACAGATGCTCTGCAGACGTGGCGGAGGCCGTGCAGGCCAGAGGCTGGAGTTGCGGGGCTAAGGAGGTGGGAGACTCGTGGCCAGAAGGAAGGTTCTTATTCCTAGGGCCTCGCAGCGAAGCCTTCCGTCCCCTCCTCCCCCACTCTCGCGCGGCCGATGACCCCGTCATCTGGTCCTCAATTCTGGCACACTCGTAAACTCCTTGAGGGTAGGGCCCGCGTCTACTTGTCCTTGGGCCCGTGCCCGGTGCCGTTGCACGCGTCCGTTGCCGTTCAAGTGTCCTAGCAGGTGCGGGGTGCTGATGGAGGGAGATAGCCCCCGGGGAGGAAGGGTAGGGCTTTCCTCTCATTTATTTCTGTCTCCTCATAATAGAATGAAGGGGGAGGAGCTGAATTCTTTCGCGAGGGAACCGTGCTCCCCCCTCCCCACAAACGAACGTGGAATTTGGTCTGGTTTCGGGCTGGCAGCCGGCCCGTTTTGTGTGTGTGGGATTTGGAGACAAAAGTGGAGTCCGGGCCAGCTTTCCATTTTGTGTCCCCAGACTTCCAGGGCCGCGTGGTGTCAGCTTGGGAGAGCCCTGTCTGGCCGGCAGCGGACCTTGGTGCTGGAGGCGAACGCTGGGGAATAGTGTGTGCGCCTTCCACTGGCGTCTGCGGGTGTGAAGTGGAGTCTAAGCTGGCAGGGGTCTTCGTGTTTCCCCTTCCTGCTGGGGCTTTCAGTGAGAAACGGTTCCCTCCACCATAGCGAAGGGAAGCGGGAGTGTCCCTCCTTTCTTCTCCGTGGATATGGATACGTGCCTCCATGGATACGAGGCACTCCGTGGCCTTCGGAAAGGAGGCCAATTTGTTATTAGTGGAGGGAGAGTCTGTTCCCGGCTGCACCGTTCACCGCACAGAACCGGGTGACATTTGACACCTTTGCTCTCGAAGGTCTCCTTAAGTGTTTACGCAGGCTCACGGAATGTACCTGGGAGCTGGACTTTTAGTAAATGTTCACCCTGTCATATGGATCTTTAAAAAAAAAAGCTTTACTGAGTTTGCTTAGCATAAAATTAACATGTTTCAAGGACAGCGTAATGGCTATTAGCTCATTAACAGAATTGTGCAGTCTCTGGCACAGTGGGACGTGAGGACATCTCCATCATCCCAGAAGAAAGCCTGGGCCTGGCGGGTGTTCAGTCCCCATTCCTCCCCCAGCCCTGGCAGCTGCTAGTCGACTTTCTGCCTCCGTGATTGGCCCTTTCTGTGCCTGTCCGATGCGCAAACCTTGCACGCTGGGGCCTTTTGCGTCCGTCTTCGTTCACTTAGCCCTCGGCACCCCGTCACGAGTGTCCGGCTTCCCCAGGCCAGGTGGTGGGAGCCGCGATTCTGAGTCAGACGGACAGAGCTGGACTCACAGCTCTCCGCGTCTGATGGAGTTGCGACCCGCGTGTGTAGCCCCAGCCCTTCGCGCGGTGCCTGGCACGTGACAGGCGCTTGGGAAACGTTCGTGGGGTGGTGTTGCCTGGAAGGAGCGTGGCAGCCTTCCGTGTCACTCCAAAGGGAGCGGCTGAGGTTACGCTTGTGAAAGCAGCTCTTGGGCTGCAAAGTGGCAGACTTCAGGCTTGTGGGGGTGATGCCCTGGCTTCCCCCCGGGGACGGGAGCCGACTCGTGTGCAGGTGAGGTGTGCCCAAGACCACTTTGACAACCTGAGGGCAGGGGTCACGGATCGTCTGCCCAGACACGCGTATACACGGCGGTTTCCGCTCAGCTCGGGGGTTCCTCTGGCCTGCTCCTTTCAGCTCCGATCGAGAGGAGCGAACAGACCGCGTGCCTTCGCAAGTCACGGCCGCCTATGGAGGTTGTGGCTGTTGGGCGACCTTGAGTTCGGGGCGGTCGCAGTGGCTGAACCTTGAGCGTGGCTCTGAGAGGGACAAGAACGGTCGCAGGTAGACAGTTATTACTCGCCAAGTGATCGAACTGTTCAGAAACAGTAACAGAAGAATGTAGAAACCCAACACCATAACATACATTTGGGTTTTTGAGAAGCATAGAAAGTCGACATGTAAAAACATTAATTTTGCTCTTTTCAAACCGTTCCTGATAGGGCACCATTCCCAAGCTCACAGCAAAATCCAATTGCCGCTACGAAGTCGAGTGGGTCACTGAGTACGCATGCCACAGAGATTATCTGGAAAGCAGAACGTGTTCTCTGAGCAGCGAGCAGCACGAGGTCACCGTCGACCTCCAGCCACTCAGACAGGACAGAGGTGAGGGTGCTCTGAAGAGAAGCCGGAGGGGGACCGTGAGCCGAGCGGCCGGGGTAGCCTCCGCCGTTGGGGTGGGTGTGTGAGGAAGGGGTGAGGCCTGCCTCGGGTAGCGCCCCCGCTTTCTGGCACCTGCTCAGTAACAACGTCTCTCCTCCTCTCGTTCCCTTTCCTTAGCTTCGTCCTCCTCTTACTACGCTTCCGACGGAAAGGAATATATGTTTTACTTGAACGTCTGTGGAGAAGTTGAATTGTCTTTCTGTAGTAAGAAAGAAGCTGCCGTTTGCCAAGTGAAAAAGTCTGAATCCACTCAAGTCAAAGTAGCAGGAAAATACCAGAATCAGACCCTCCGGTGTGTAAACAGCCTTCACGTCATTTTCGAGTGCATTGTGTCTATTCTTGTGAGACTGAGCTGACTCGCCTTATCTTCTTCCTCCTTCCATTTTCTGTAAAGTACACACAGGCCCGTTCAGCCAGCGTTCCTTCCCGTTTGACTTAGGAGAGCTGCCATTTGTCAGTGATTCTGGCTTTCCAATAAGGCCGTTTCTGTTAACGCTGTTCGATTTGTCGTCTGTTGTTTGCAAGGGACCACCCTGTCGGAGGGGCATTGAATTCGGTTACCGTTGCTCTGGCCTTTGCATTTTACAACGTGTGTTTCTGAGGAGTTCTGATTTTTCTCTGGCGGCTCGAGAATCTGTGATGCCATTAGCATTATTAGTAAAAGTTTGAAACCACTAAGAAAATGCATTCTGTATGATTCCCGTGGCCCTTAACTTGGTAGTTACGTTCACAAAAGCATTACGAAAACGTAGCTCTCTGCAAAGAAGTATGGTCAAGGATCCCTCAGGTAAGACTGTGCCGTGGCAGTCGCTAGACAAACCGCGTGCTCCTTGGGCCTTATTTACTTTGTACAAAATCCGAAACAAGAGTGGAAGAGTTTTCATGCTCACAGCAAAAACCTTCAGTGCTTTCTTCCAGCCAGCTATTACTTTGAAGTAAGAGGACAGGCCCATACATTTGGAACTCATTTCCTTTAGATGTTTTTTTTCCCAGCTGCCCGGAGAGCTGGCTGCTCTGTCAGGACTGATTTGTTGATGGTATGCAGAAGGCTTAACGTGGAAACGTGTAACAATTCAGGTTTCTTTCTTAGTTCTACCAAACCTGTGTGTGTTTCTCGCAAACCTCTAGATACTCCGATGGAGACCTCACCTTGATATATTTTGGAGGTGACGAATGCAGCTCAGGCTTCCAGCGGATGACTGTCATAAACTTTGAGTGCAATAAAACTGCAGGTGAGTGCTGGGGGCGGGGGCGGGGGCCGGGGGTCGTCCTTGCTCGTCGTAGTGCCTGGGACATATGTGTTCTTGGGAGCCGAATGCCGAACGGACCAGCCAGGCGTTCTCCTTCGGACGTGGCCACCGCTGGTTCCCAGACTGGGTTTTCTGTTGTAGCGCGCAGGAGTACCCCTTCCGTCCCGTGCCGCCAGTGACACACACATCCTGTTTCCATCTTCCTCTGCTCTCTGTTTGTTTTGGGAATGGGCCCAGCACGGGGCTTGCCGGGAAGGCGTTTCTGTCCTGACTTCTGGCTCGCACCGAAGCGTGTGTAGGTCTGGCAGGGGTGGGTCTGCTCACCACCCTCGGGGGATTGTCACAAAGAGCTCTTCTCTTGGGAAGTAAGATTCAAGACGACCCTTTCTGCAAATAGTGGCTCTGCGGTAGAGGCTGGATGTGGGGGTGGCGAAAGGTCCCAGGGCGAGTTTAAACAGAATGTCTGGTTTTCCTGAGAGGTTAAGATGAGCTTTCTTGAAGTCACAATGGCACTGGCATTTCAAAAAATTGTGCTACTATTGTTTTTTTTTTTTTTAATTAAAAAAAATGTTATTTTCCATTTTTTAAAAATGTTTATTTTGGAGAGAGCGAGTGAGAGCCAAGAGAGCGCGCCCACGCAAGTGGGTGAGGGACAGATAGGGGACAGAGGATCTGAAACGGACTCCGTGCTGACAGCGGCAAGCCCGATGTGGGGCTCGAACTCATGAACTGCGAGATCATGACTTGAGCTGAAGTCAGATGCTCAACCGACCGAACCACCCAGGCGCCCCCCAAAATGTGCCTATTTTTGAGAGAGAGGGTGCGCACAAGGGAGGGGCAGAGAGAGAAGGGAACAGGGGATCCAAAATGGGCTCTGCACTGACAGCAGAGAGCCTGATGTGGGGCTCGAACTCACAAACTGTGAGATATGACACGAGCTGACGTCAGATGCTCAACTGACTGAGCCACTGAGGCGCCCCTCTGCTGTCTATATCTTGGAGATCTTGGACATGGTTTGCATCTGTAGGGAGTTGATGGGATGCCATCACCATCGAAGAGCCATCCTATCCATTGACCTCCGGGCTGTGACCCAGGTGCACGCAGGCAGACTGAGCCCCCGCACAGAGCTCTCATTCTGGACCTGGCCTGGTTCCAGTCGGCTTACAGCCGCAGAAGCTCTCGAGGCCGTTCCACCCCCAAGGGTCTTTCTGGCTCTTTGTTCTGTTTGTTTTGTGTGTTTCTATGGCAGAGTTGTGACCGTTGGTCACGAGGCAGGCTCCTGTGTGATTCAGCAAGGGCTCTGGGAGAGGCAGCTGTGCCCGACATAAATTGTGCTCCAGAAGCTTGTGTCCGCAATGGTGATGGAGGTTGGCTGGGAGACTGTGATCGGCACCAGGCTCTCGCAGGCCGCCGTGGGTGCAGCGGAGAGGGAGCCCGGGGTAGAGCAGATGGGAAGGCTTCAAATCAAAGTGCCACCCTGTCCCCTCGCCGTGAACTCTCTTGTCTTCCCGTGCCCCTCGGTCTAGCCCAGGAATCTCTTTGCTGTCCCTTTTGAGAACGTCCATATTCAAGTGGATTTGTTCAACACACGTTTCGTCCTTATCATACGTCTAGACCCCGCGAGGCCTGCGGTGCCGTGATGGCCACACATTTGCCTGGCGTTGAGGCTGGAAATGCAGCGGGAGCGAGCACGGTGCCCATGGTACAGGTCGTGTAGGCTGGACCTGGGCCGCGTGCACGCACTGTGCCCGAGACCTCGTCAGAGCGGCCTGGGGTGTGGGCAGCTGTGAGGATCAGCGCGGCTAGGGAAAGAGGAGGCACTGCTTGGTGAGCCCCACAGGGTGCGCAGGAGGAGCCAGCCGGGCACAGCAGTAGGGTGGACCAGAGAGAGAGGGAGCAGCTCTGCCGAGGGCTGGATGTGGGCAGGTGTAATCAGGTCAGAGCTGCCGCCTCAAAACACCGCTACAGATGACCCCAGAGAGGAGAGTGAGAAGCTCATATGTCCTGCAGAGGAGTTGGGTTTTCTCCGGAAGTCAGCATGGAGTCCCAAGGACCAGAGGTGCGGGGTGGACGAGCCTGGTTTGGGTGTGGCCTGTGGGTACGTCTCCCGTGTGGTTTGAATTCCCCGCTGCTCTCCCCAGATTCCCGACTTCCTTCCATCGTCCTCACCTCTCCCCAGATTCCGGTCTTTCTTCCATCGTCTTTACCTCTTCCAAGCTCGTAGGACCTGTCTCTGAAGTCCAGCCCTCCTTACTCTGTGTCCCAGGGCCTGGAAGCACATCCTGTTTCTTCCTCTGTGTCCCCAGGCCCGCAGGCCTCCAGGGCGCCCGCCCTCCCCTGCTGGCCGACTCCAGTAGTCCCAGCCTCCCTCCGACCTTGTTCTGTTCTGGGCTTTTTATAAACGACTTGGCTGAGATCTTTATGCACGCACTGATGTCACTTGGGTGCGCTGGGAGGAGAGTCGTGATCTGAAAAGATCCCAGCAGGTGAGGAGGATATTGAGAAGGGCACGTAGTCTGGAGCTGCTGGGGAGGGACTCGCGCCCGAGCGCCAGTGCCCCAACGAGTCGGCTCGAAAAGAATACTAGTGGCCATTTTCCCCTCTTCTGTCTTCTTCTTCTATTTTTTCACTTCCAAATGTGAAAGTAGAAAGAATATTGCAGTGAGAACTCATACAGTCGCCACTTTTTATTGAACAGTTGCTAATATTTTGCCAAATTTGCTTTGTGCGTTGCTGATGGGTCCTAGCATACCACCCACTGCCCTCCCTTCGCGTGACCTCAGAGCCGACAGGGTCGACGGAGATGCCCTGATGCCCAAAACCCAGTGTCTTACGAGCCTGTGTTGGTTAGGCTGGTGGTGGAAAGACCAGAGGGGGAGATGCCAGATGTTTTGTGAAGGGGTTTTGAGTCTGTTCTTGTGCTGGAGTTGGATTATAAAGTATTTCCGATTCCTTTCAGCTCTGTGATTCGGTACTTCAAACTTCAGAGCAAACTGTGGACTGTATGGTTACTTCGTTATTGCTTCATTCAAATTTAAATGTAGAATTTTCAGAGAAAAATTCCTGTGTGGATTTTATTTGGATAAATGTCACATCATTTTTGCATGCGAATGGGTGTTAATTGGTTACGTCTTACAATGTGGTTTATGGTTTAACTGGGATCTCCAAGAATCGTTTATGCTCGTGACACATGGGTGCATAAATTTATTCTTTTACCCTCTATGTGTGTACGCTCATACACACGCATACGCACAACCATTTGTTTTAGTAACTTACATCTCATTTGCTGCAGTGTGCTCCTTATTATCAGTGATCTTGTCAGGTAAGGACATTAAATCTTTTTTTTCGAAGGGCAGTATCTTGGAATAGCTACTCACGAATTTAACGGACTCATTACAGTAAAGGTGTATTTTCTTCCGTTCAGAGCGGGTCATCGGAGGGGCTGGATGTGGGACTCTGCTCCACACGGTCGTCTTGTGTCTCCCATCCGGTTGTTGCTGTCTGTACACTTGGCCTCGAAGGACTCTGCAGAACGGGAGCAGCATTTGTTATGGGCCAGAACTAAGTGTCATGGCCCGACCTCAGAAGCAAGGGGGGGCTGGGAAATGTAGCTCAGTTGTGCACCTGGGAGGAAAACTAAGCCAGTTTGGTGAGCAGGTAGCTTTGTCTCTGCGACAGTGTGATGTGAAATGGTGCTGCAGGCAGGGCACAACTCGGCACCGCTGGAGAAATCCACTTTCCCTTGAGCTGGGGAGTCGCAGCTTCCTGTTCTTCTGAAATTCGCTGAGTAATTAATAAGAATACAGGTACGGTGCAGGCGGGTGGTCGTGTAAAACTGACTCTCCCTCGTTATTAGTAAGTTTCAGAGACAGAACCAGCTCCAGGGTAGGGATGGATACCGGAACCATTCCTAGTATTATTTAACGATTTGTAAACCTACCTGGTAAAAGAGAAATGTGGGAAACACGAATCTTTTCCAGACAGTGAAATACAAATCCCGTAGGAATAAGCTGTGTGGCAGTCTTGTGGGTGGGGTGAAGAGACAAAGGAGTTTCACTGCTGGGTGGGCCGCACAATGGAGGGAGGGAGGGCACCGTGGTGCCGACTAGAGGGGGTGGGCTCCTCGTCGACAGGGAAGCTGGGAGCGCTGCTGCTTAAAAAGAACGGCTTAAAGTGTGTACGTTTCAAGGAGAAGGAAAAAAAACCCACAGGGGTGTGGGGAAGTATTGCCTTGTGGTTATGGTTATGAGCCTGGCTCTGGGGCCAGACTGTCTGGGTTTGAATCCTGGCTCCTCTGCTTTCTAGCTATGAAACCATAGGCAAATTATTTAGCCCCCCCTTAGCCTGTAGAAACGGGGCTACAACCGTACCTGTGCCACAGGGTTTCAGGATTAAACATGCCGACGTATATAAAGTACTTTTAACCCGGAACTTGTTTTCTGCAGCCATCCCCCCGTAGCACTTAAATGCTCAGTGCCTGGCTCAGATTGTGCTCAGTACAGGTTAGCTGCTCCTGCTGGTATTATAATTATAATGTTTATAATAGTGAAGATTTAAGAGAAATTGCAATCAAAACATCATTTGCCCTTGGTACAAAATATTATTTCCCTTTCCTTTAGAACATTGTGCACTTCAGGGCACCCCAAACCTCAAGAAAGGCACATCATGTAGGAGGTCCAGAGGAAGATTATTAAACCATCAAGGGGTGGAAAACAGAGCTCTGTGCCAGCGGTTGACCAGCCTGGAAAGGCAAGGGGATAGTATTTCTAGTAAGGGAAAAATTACCAAAGTTCACCGAATCCCAGGCTACGTGGATCAGAGAAGTGGCCCACGGAGAGCTGGCTTTCAGACCGGAGCTGACCTGTCGGAGCTCCCTGGAGCTGTGGGGACCAGAGCACCGGTTAGGGTAGGGTGTTGGAGGCATACACATGTGATGGGGGCCTGAGGGCCGAGGATACTGGGGCGTCTGGACGCGTGCCTCTGAGCTGTGAGGCTGCGTAGGCCTCGCACGCTTCCGTGGGGCGGCTGTCCGTTGTGACTCTTTCCTTTCGGTCTAGGGCTGGATCGCAGGGAACTCCCCCTGCCCGAAACCACATCAGAAAGCCAGTGGTGCTCGTAGAGCCCGCAGGATGTTCATGAGCCCGTTGGGGGCTGACCACAGCCCATGCGCAGCAAGCCCTGCCTGGTGGCTTACATGGTCCTCATCAGCACCCCTTTCATGTCCTTGGTGAATGTGCTGTCAACAGCCTACTGGCCCGTTGAGGGGTTGATGATGGAAACTCCAGAGAAGCCTCTCGAATCTCCGGCGCCTCTGATGTCTGGGTTTGGGGACTGGAGTTTAACTGCCCAGCTGGTGCTGGTGTCCTTGTCGGCTGACATCCCTAGGTTTTGGTCACGTAATCGGGTGGCTTTTCTTCCTTCTCCAATGGCACAGGTAATGACGGGAAAGGAGCGCCCGTCTTCACTGGGGAGGTAGACTGCACCTACTTCTTCACGTGGGACACCAAGTACGCCTGCATCAAGGAGAAGGAGGACCTCCTCTGCAGTGTGACCGAGGACAAGAAGCGCTATGACCTGTCTGCGCTGGCTCGGCACTCAGGTAGGGCTCCCGTGCGCCCTGGAGGCCAGTCCGCACGCTGGCGGGGGCGTTCTCTCGTCTCTTAACCGTGAACGCATTCCGAGAGGCTCCTACTGTTTTCTTCAACGGTCAACTAATCGTATCCTGGTCTTTCTCCCCTTCTCGCGCAGCGGCACGAATTGTTAGACGTGACGCTGAATGAATGAGGACGCAGACGGTCTCAGCTCGAGGTTGGCATTGCTCCTCCAGTTGGGAGAGTTGAGGCAGAACCGCCAAGGGCCAGGCCTTGTGCTTTGTGATTAGAATGTCTTTTATTTTAGATTTCTATTCTTGTTGCTAAGGAAGTAGATGTTGAAAGTTGCCATCTCACGTGCACGCGTCTGTGTCTGCGTGTGGTGCTGGACGTTAATGCAACACAGTGATGCTCTCGTAGCAGATGCACACTGTGTTCACACAGAACAAGTACAAGGTTGTGTGTCGATTATGTCTCTGGAAAAAAAATAAAAGCAGAATTTAGAGTCTTAAGGCAGCTTTCAAGTAGGTAGTGTTTCCGCCTCGCACCTGGACTGTCGGGCTTGCGGGCTTGAACACCGCGTGTGAGGGCCGGTGGGGCCGGGGTCAGCTGTACTTTGACCATGCTTTCCTGTCTCTAAAGTGGGGTCAGCAATCCCCATCCACCCTCAGATGCTCTTGTAAGGCTGAAGGGAGAAAGGGTGCGGGAGCCTGTGGATGCCATGTCTCTTCCTCCATCAGTGTGATGAGCTTTGTCACCGAGGCCTGGCTTCACCGTAAACACCGGCCAAGATGGGTGTTACGAGTCTGCACAGCAGGTGTTGTTGAGCGTTGGTTACGTGGCAGGTGCCAGACAGGGTCCTGGGGTCACAGGAGCAAACCTGGTGAGCATGCCCCGGGCCTGCCCCAGGCCTTCTAACTTCCCATAACTTCCCAGAGGGCCGGGAGATTGAGGACTAAGAATGGAGGTTCCCATCAGGGGGACGGAATCCAGTGGGGACATTTTTAGTTTTACCCTTTTAGCAGCCCTGGAATTCAGTATCTGTAGAAGCGAACAGCATAGAGAGAATACCTAACGGAGAGAGAACGGCTTGCCTCAAGTCCCAGAATCGCCCATGCAGTAGGAGCGATGACTCATGTGTTCTGAGTCCCCATCTGGTTTGGGCAGTATAATATTAGAAAAAGGGATTCCTCTCTTGTGGAGTGCTGGAGAGCTTCTTTTTGAACACGAGATGTCTATAAATGTTCAGTGTCGGCGCGTTTGCCTCGGAAGCAAATGTCCTTTGTGCGTTAGTAGCTCGGCACCCGTTAAGCTGGGAAGGGTGCCATGGGGAAGTTCTGGTGCGTGTGTGTTCGGGAAGAGACAGGCTTTGTGCGGTGGAAGGAGAGCATCCAGCTGTGTGTACGTGAGCGATTTGCCTGCCTCCTCGGGCCTCACTTGTGTTGCGGTAAACTGAGCGGTGCTGTTAGGTCCCTCTGTTCAGCCTTGTTGTTGTGTGCGGGATGCACATGGGGCCAGGGGCCTGTGCGGGATGCAGAGATACGTGCACTCTGTCCCCCAGCGTGGGCCGCCACACGGGCTCTCCTGGGACACGGGTATTTCTGGGGGGGGGGGGGGGGGGGGGTGTGGTTCGGCACTAAGACCGCTAAGGATTGCCTCGAGCAAGAGCCGAGCTCCTTCCTTGCCGGCTTCAAACTGTCCTCCCGTCTTCTGGCTTGTCAGCCCACTTCCCTCCCTGTGTCCTTGTCCTCATTTGTGTTTGTGCAAGCATCTGTGGGTTCTTCTGGGTTGTCGACAGCAGCACATAGAGCTTCAGAGTAACTGTGTTACTTCCGACGGGCGGCGGGCTTCCCCCTCTGAACCCCGGTGTCTGTACGCCCTTCACACGCAGCTCTCCTTCACCCGTTTGGCGGCTGTTCTGGGAACACCGTCGGCTTGTGGTCTTGCTCTCAGCACTCATGTGTGCTCCCTCGACCTTCCGTGGAGTCCTGATCCTGCTCATAAAGGAGCACATCACGAGCCGTTTGAGCTCAGGGACCTCGGTGTCCTGTGATCTCCCAGAAGGCAAGCATGCCCCATGCTCAGTCCACTGGTGTGGGAGACGTGGCAGCTTTCTTGAGCCTTCCTGGGGGTCGGAGGAGGGCACGTTACCAGTGGCATGGCGTTCTGCCTTCCAAGGCACGGTCTGCCGTCCTGATTTGCTTTTTTTTTGTGTGTGTGTGTCTGTTTATTTTTGAGAGCGAGAGAGAGAGGGAGACAGACCAGAATGTGAGTTGGGGAGGGACAGAGCGAGAGGGAGACACAGAATCCTAAACAGGCTCCAGGCTCTGAGCTATCACCACAGAGCTTGATGCAGGGCTTGAACCCACAAACCCTCAGATCACGACCTGAGCCAAAGTCGGACGCCCAACCGACTGAGCCACCCAGGCGCCCCTGCTCTTCCGTTTCTGATTTCACACTCTCTGTCTACTTCTGTTGAACCTGCTCTTCCGAGGAGGTTTGTTTCCGTCACATTAAGTGAGAAGCCTGAGAATCTCGGTGAGTCTCTGTGTCTCCGTCTGCCCACGTCCAGAAATGTGAGTTTCATGTCCGGTGAGCTTTGGGCCTTTTCCTTTGGCTTAATCACCATTTACAGTGTGACTTTTAGCCTTTGGCTAAAAGCAGATTCTTTTTTTTCTTTTTAAATTACAGAACTGGAACGGAATTGGGAAGCCGTGGATGGCAGCCAGAGAGAAACAGACAAGAAGCATTTCTTCATCAACATCTGCCACAAAGTGCTGCAGGAAGGCCAGGCCAGAGGCTGTCCCGAGGACGCGGCCGTGTGCTCTGTGGGTGAGTGTGCCCAGAGCAGGGGTCGCGGTGGCGGTTTCCCTGCAGGCGTGTGGAGCTCGGCGGCATCCAGTTCGGAGCCAGTTAGGAAATCTTCCTGTGGTTTATGCAGATCTCCTCTGTCTCAGTTCAGCGTCCACAGGGTGATAAAAAGAGGTGATGATTCAAATGTAGGTAACTGCTCGTTGTGCTCTGGAGGCTACAGCACTTCCGTGTCCTGACGTCGGCCAGAGCCTCCTGATGTCGGCTAACACCATAGCCGGGAACAGAAGGAACCACGCTGGGAGTTACTGGCTTATCTCTTCACTTTGCAGCTGGAAGAGTAACCTTGCCAGTACTTGTGTAAAACTGATTTTGAGGCTTTTTTTTTTTCATTTAACAGCTTGACTGCCTGTAATTGTTAATAAGTTAGGCCTTAAGGCAAGTGAGCTCTCATTGTTCTCTTCATATGAGTACTTGTATCCCCGAGGGTTCTTTTTGCAGTAGTTTTGTTGGTCCTCCGGCTTTCCCGAGGAGACCTCTCAGTGTGATGCAGATCTTCAGCATGTTCGTTGTCCCTTAAGACTCGCCCCGAAGATGAGAGGCAGGGAGAGGGATCAAAATCTGTTACTAACCTTAGACAAGGAATTGTGAACTCAGGTCGGGTGTTCGGGATTGCCCCAGTTTCCGGAATTGGTGATGTGTCCTTGGGAGCAGGTCTGGGTGTGCCCCTGCCACTGTTTAAGAAGGACGGGGGACAATTTCACTGCTTCCTAGTCAAAGTCAACTGAACCAGGAATGAAATAGGCCCCTGCCTGGCTTGCTGAACGGGTTCAGTTAGTTTCCGCTTTGGTAATGGGACAGACTCTAGTCTCTTGGCTGTGCTTCCAAAAGGCCTTGTGTCTCGGGGGGAGCCGAGGCCCTGAAAATAGGGGAACGGTGTTGCTTCATTGGATGGTGTGACACGAGAGCTTGCTGTCCTCCTTGGCTGCCCCTGGAGGACGTTGTTTATCGTTGCTGCACTTTTCCTACTCAGCCCGGAGGTGGCCTTGGCATCCCCCGTGTGGCTGCCATTGCCTGGCCAAACCTGTCACTCAAGAAAAACCCACCGACCATGGGGCCAGGTTATGCGGTTGGGGAATGGACCACGGCGCGCCTGCTGGTGGTTCCTGGCTGATTTTTATATACCTCTTCATCGGCATCATTATCATTTTTAATCACGTGTCCTGTTTTGTTTTGTTTTTTTTCCTGTTTCTCTTTTCCAGATAAGAGTGGATTTAAAAATCTAGGCAAATTTATTTCTTCTCCCACAAAAGAGAAAGGAAACATTCAACTCTCGTATTCAGACGGTGATGATTGTGGCCATAAGAAAATAACAACCAACATAACACTTGTGTGCAAGCCAGGTAAAACATTTTAAAAAATGGGAAAAGGCGAGATGTTTTAGTGGCTTTTGCCACAGGTGTGCCTGCGTTCTTTGTTTCTCTTGGGCCGCTGCCAAGAGGGGAGGTAGAAAGGGGTTGTGCTGAGTGTTTCAGGTTCTAGAACCTCTAGTGGTGGTCTCTTGGATTTGATCCCCCACCCCCACCCCAAACCAGTCCAGAAATGGAGAAACCATACGGTGTCGAGAGAGTTGTGTTGCAGTGTTCCAAACGAGTTATGGGTCTCGGCTCAGCTTCCTCTTCCTGAGGACTGATACCGAGAGTTGCCATGCTGGCTGTTGACCTTCTTCCACAGGCGGGGGACTGTACGCGGTTTAAAAGTGTTGTCCAGGATCTCACATCTAAACACAGTGCTCTCCTTCGCCCGCCTGTATTTATAGGTTTACATTGTTTTTATGGGGTCAAATCTATAGGTAGTCATGCGTTTTTGGAAAATGTTCCTCAAAACATGTATTTTGTGAATGCTCTTCTGTGTCTCACAGTTTATATTACTAATTTTTAGGGACTCCCTCGTTGATAATGGTTTGGTCTTACTATTTTTAAGCATTTCCCCTATTGTTGGGTTAATTGCATGTTTCCAGTGTGGGTGATGGTGCTGTTGCGTATCCCTGTCTACCTCCTGCTGCAATATTTTCTTTGGATAAATGCCCAGCTGTGGGATAAGGTCAAGGGCTAGGACTATTTTTTGGTTTTGAGTGTTTTTTAAATTGTGGTAGAATACACATAATGTGAAATTTAGCATTTTTAAGAAACTATAGTAAAATACATGATGTGAAATTCAACTTTTTTAAAGTTAAAAAAAATTTTTTTAACGTTTATTTATTTTTTGAGAGAGAGAGAGAGAGAGAGAGAGTGCGTGAGCACGTGTGAGTGGGGGAGGGGCAGAGAGAGAGAGACACACACAGAATCTGAAGCAGGCTCCAGGCTCTAAGCTGTCAGCACAGAGCCTGACGCGGGGCTCGAACTCATGAGCTGTGAGAGCATGACCTGAGCTGAAGTCGGACGCTGAACCAATGGAGCCGCCCAGGCACCTGTTAACATTTATTAAAGTGTATATAGTTCAGTGGCATGGAGGACATTCAGTGTTGCGCAGCTATCACCATTGTCCATCTCCAGAACGTTCTCATCTTCTTGAGTGAACTCTGCTCCCACTGGACACTAATGCCCCCCCTCCTGCCCCAGCCCTTGGTAACCCCCCTTCTTTCTGCCTCTGTAGGTTTGACCGCTCTCAAGACTTCAAGGAAGCAGAATCACGGTGTTTGTGGGACTGTTTTTAGACTAGGAATGATTAGCGATATCATTCTTCTTCCTCGTTGACAGGTGATCTAGAAAGCGCTCCGGTGTTGACAACCTCTGGGGATGGCGGCTGCTTCTATGAGTTTGAGTGGCACACAGCTGCTGCCTGTGTACTGTCCAAGACAGAGGGCGAGAACTGCACGGTCTTTGATTCCCAGGCAGGTGCGTGTGCCCACGTAATACCTTTGGTGGTTTGGTGTCACCTGGAACTGCTTAGGTTTTGTTTGTTTGTTTTTTAACTTAAATATTTTCTTTTCTTTTTTTTAAAGTTTATTTTTGAGAGAGAGAGAGAGAGAGAGAGAGACAGAGTGTGAGTGGAGGAGGGGCAGAGAGAGAGGAAGACGCAGAATCTGAAGCAGGCTCCGGGCTCTGAGCTGTCAGCACAGAGCCGACACGGGGCTCGAACTCACAGACCGTGAGATCATGACCTGAGCCAAAGTCAGATGCTCAACCGCCTGAGCCACCCACGCACCCCTTCCTTAAATATTTCCTAGGAAAGTTTTAGAGATAACCTGCTTCAGGATTACATTAATGCTGAAAATTTTGAAAATTGGACATTTGAGGTTGAGATCGTGAAAAACCTACCTCTTAAATCATGGTGCAGGTAGGTTTGCCGAATGCAAAACTTGAGGATCCCAAGAAAAGAACCATGTTGTGAAGGCTTTTTGCAGAAGTTTAGTGACCCAGAAACCTACCTGAGACTTTTCAAGAAGGTCACACTGTGTTGTGGTCATACAGCTTTGAACACACTGGTGGTTTATTCAGCCAGCATTTGAAGCCAGCCAGGGGCTTCAAATTGGGTTTTTAGGTTAATGCAGTAAAAGGGGCTTGGTGGTGGTGAATCCATGTGCAGGGGAAATGTCCGTCGGTGCAGCTCTGGTGGCCTGGAGGGGAAAGCATCTTTTCTGCCATTTTGCATCTCCCTGCCCTCATCAGATGGTTCCTGGGGAGACTTTCTTTGAAGTTGCAGGCTTGGGGCCCAACTTGGGGCCCCTGTGGTCCAACTGACCTTCTTTTTTTTTTTTAAATTTTTTTTTTTAATGTTTATTTATTTTTGAGACAGAGGGAGAGTGCGAGCAGGGGAGGGGCAGAGACAGAGGGAGCCACAGAATCTGAAACAGGCTCCAGGCTCTGAGCTGTCAGCACAGAGGGGCTCAAACCCATGAACCGTGAGATCATGACCTGAGCCGACGTCGGACGCTTAACCGACTGAGCCACCCAGGTGCCCCCCAGCTGACCTTCTTGACTGTGGTCCAACTGACCTTACGTATTGGCATTGTTTTTACTCTTCCTTAGGGTTTTCTTTTGATTTATCACCTCTCACGAAGAAAAATGGTGCCTATAAAGTTGAGACCGAGAAGTACGACTTCTACATAAATGTTTGTGGTGCGGTGTCTGTGAGTTTCTGCCAGCCGGACTCCGGAGCCTGTCAAGTTTCAAAAAGGCAAGTGTAACTATTTTTAGTTACGGGTTTTCCTTAGGTATCTTGCGCTAACAAATATTCAGGGACAGGTTTGTTCTCTACTGACATCATTGCTTTGCAAGGAACAGTAAACACTGAGAAGCCCTGGCCTAAAAACCTAAACACCAGAGGATGCTAGGAGGTTGAGATCCTGGATAAGGAGGAGCAGGCCACACCCTTGGAATTTACATAATTCCTTCTGAGTCGCTTGCATTTCTGGGTTGTGAGATAGTTAGCACACGGTTCTCTGTTGGGCGTGGTATCGGTTCAGGTGAGGCGTCGTACGTTAAACCAAGCGTGCTGAGCGTGGCCCTGGGTCCTGGTGTGGGGGTGGGGCTGCCCTCTGCCCCACCGCAGACCCTGGTGATCTGCAGCCCTGGAGCATGGACATTGCCCCCACCACACTGCTCGGTGGCCGTTTCGCCCGTGTTCCAGCACTGCGGTGCTTCTGACCTTGGTATCCTTTCTGAGAGACGTTTGTTTGCTTGTTTTAGTGATAACAAGGCTTGGAACTTGGGACTGAGTAATGCTAAACTTTCCTATTACAACGGGATGATCCAGTTGAACTACAGAGACGGCACACCCTATAACAACGAAAAGCATACACCGAGAGCCACGTTGATCACCTTCCTTTGTGACCGGGACGCGGGAGTCGGTCTCCCTGAGTATCAGGTAGGAACTGTGCGGTGTGTGGGCGTCCATCGCTGAGGAGAGCCGAGAGGGAGAGAGTGGCAGTCCCGTCGAGGTGGGGGGAAAGGAAGACGGTGGGTGGGACAGGGCTGCTGACTTTCCTGGAGTGGGATGAGGCTCTAACCACAGGTGAGGTGTGAGCTCTGGGCTTTCCTGGGGATAAACCATCACGTCGTCTGGCTCCCTGATGCCTACACAGGAGCCTATCGTGGGCCTTTTATTTAGACGCAGAGCTATTATTAGTCTGGTGTCCTGGCCAGATCATCATCTCCTGTGATTTTAATTAATCCTTTTAGATTTGCCAGGGTACGTAGGCAGTATTCATTTTCTGAGCTGTTTATTCGTTCAGTGGGCTGTGTACCTCAATGGTAACCCACCACCCGGTTGGCTTTGGGGACAAAACTCGTATCAGAAATCAGCCCTCAGTGCCACTTAGCAGAGGGTAGATTTCCATCTTAATTTATTCCTGGGAGATCTTCATGTCAGTAAGACAGACGTAGATGGACAAAAGTAGACCGTCTTTCCTATAGTTCTTACCGACGGAAAATGCCCCTCATTTTGTAAATGCTGGCTTTATTTTTTTTTATTTATTTTTATTTTTTTTAAATTTTGTTTTTCAACGTTTATTTATTTTTGGGACAGAGAGAGACAGAGCATGAACGGGCGAGGGCCAGAGAGAGAGGGAGACACAGAATCGGAAACAGGCTCCAGGCTCTGAGCCATCAGCCCAGAGCCCGACGCGGGGCTCGAACTCCCGGACCGCGAGATCGTGACCTGGCTGAAGTCGGACGCCCAACCGACTGCGCCACCCAGGCGCCCCAATGCTGGCCTTAATAACATTCCCTTTTTCCTTTGCCATCCCATGTCTCTCCCTGTCATGTGACCAGGAGGAAGACAATTCTACCTACAACTTCCGGTGGTACACCAGTTACGCCTGCCCGGAGGAGCCCCTGGAGTGTGTGGTGACCGACCCCTCTACGCTGGAGCAGTATGATCTCTCCAGGTGAGGCCGGGGTCAGTCTGGCCTTGGCCTTGGCCTTGGCCCTGGCCCTGGCCCGGGTCCAACGTAGTGCTAAGCTGGCTTAGGCTTTGCTGGTGAGCACGTAGCTGAGTTGGTAACGGGGAGTCAAGTAGGTCGTGGGGGTGCAGGACCAAGATGGAGAGTTTTAAACAGAAAGAATTCTAACAGTGGTGTGGTAGGCTTCGTGACATCCACTGCTCCTTGCCACAGCAAAGCCTCAGTCTTCAGCTGCGTGGTTCGAAACAGGGATTGTCAGTACAGAGGTGCGGGGGAGGGGGGCAGTGCACGGTCTGCTGAATACTGACTTCAGTGAAAGTCGAGATACTCGGGGGTGTTATGAGTCACGGTGAGCTAAATTCCATAGTTTGAATGGCAGGGCATGTTTCATTCTGTGTGTCCTCAACCACTTAGAAATGAATTGTCAGGCTGAAATCCGTTAGCATTAAAAGCGTGCATTTTACTTTGAAATTTTAGCCTGGCAAAATCTGAAGGTGGTCGTGGAGGAAACTGGTACGCCATGGACAATGCGGGCGAGCGCAGCACGTGGCGGAAATACTACATCAATGTGTGTCGACCCCTGAACCCGGTGCCGGGCTGTGATCGATATGCGTCGGCTTGCCAGATGAAATACAAGAACGATCAGGTGAGCCTGCCCTCCCCAGTAGTCTCGTTTTCCCCGCCGCCCCCAGCACATGACTCAGTGGGCGGAGGTGGTTATTTTGGGACTTCCAGGTCAAAGTAGGCCTGGCTGCTGAAGTGAAGCCCTGTGAGCAGGAGTGGGGCCCCAGCGTAAACTCATCCGCCCTCCCCCCCCACCGATGTGGTCGTGCTTGAGTCATTGTTCAGATTTAGAACTGCACGAAATGCCCAGTGCTGGTGACCTCTGATCTCCATACAGGGCAGAGGACGCTCCTAACGGTATGTCCAGCCTGAGTTCAAAAGTGTCTTTGAGGCCAGTAGATGTCTGTAAAGAATAGTTTTGCTTCCAAAAGCTCACGAGGGGGAAGCCGGCTTGGGAGAGCTGCCGTGGCCGAACAGATCCACGCGTGAGCTCTCACTTGGGGCGCCAGGCTGTGCTGCATCATCGATTGAATGCAGTTACTGCCAGGGTTTCAGTACGTTTCCCTGTGCTCCTTGGACATGGCGAATCTTGAAATAAAGATGTGCGTGTGCTTCCTCAAAAATAGCACGTCGGGAATGGGCTTTTCCTGGCACATGTTACATGGCCGCTTGGAGGGGTTTTCCAGGAAGCTGGTGAGCGCACTCTGGTGGTCGAGAGTGAAGTTCCCTGCTGTGTTCACACGCGTGCATATGTGTGTGCGCGCTTTGTTGGAGCAGTGACTTCAGGGGATAGTCGGTCCTCTTTGTTCGCGGGTTCTGTGTTTGAGATTCACTCACTTGCCTGCACGGACTTGTGGCCCACACTCAAATCCGGCCGTGCTTCTGGTCATCCATGGACATGTCCACCGTCTCCTGTTGGCTCTCCTGCTGAGACCACAGTGGAGTGGAGACACGAGGGGCGGGGGCTGGTGGGAAGGGCAGCGCCAGAAGCTCCTGGTTCTGGGCCAGGTAGACAAGGGTTGAGTCCTGCCTTGGATGCCTGTTAGCTGGGCAGCCTCAGACAAGTCACTTAGCACATCTGAACCTCCTTTCCCTTTTTGTAAAATGAGGAAAATAGAACCTGCCAGCATGAGTTGTTTTCAGGATTTGAGATCATCATCTCTGTGGGATATGTGTATGTAAAGGTACGTGATCCCTTTGGAATGATGGTTCAGCGTCTGTGGTGACTTTACAGACACGAGAATCACATGTACCAGTAGTGAAGTCCTGTGTTCTCTTTGGAGGGGAAAGGCCAATAGACACGTTTGTTTGCAGGGTTCCTTTTCTGAGACTGTCTCCATCAGCAACTTGGGGGTCGCAAAGACGGGTCCCATGGTGGAGGACAGCGGCAGCCTCCTTTTAGAGTACGTGAACGGCTCAGCGTGCACCACCAGCGACGGGAGGCTCACCACCTACACCACCAGGATCCATCTCGTCTGTTCCAAGGGCAGCCTGGTAAGGCGCTGTGTGTTGCCCACGACCTTGGTTCCTTTGGGTCTTTTGTGACTGAGAACCAGCTGACGTGTCTCTTGTGGAGATGAGCGAGTCTCGAGTGGAGTTTTCTCTCTGGCTTGTGTGGACTCCATTCTGTCTCTTACTTCTTGTCAGCTGGTGATCTGAGAATCCTGGCGGCAGAAAGGGTCTTTGAGACAATTTCACCCAAACCCCAGCATTCATAGATGAGGAAGCTGGGGCACGATGCTGCTCTGATTCACGGATAAATGATGAAGATTATATGTGTGAAACGTGGGCAATCAAGGATAAAAAATTAAGGCTAGGAAGTAGAGAAAGTGATAGAGATTGCTTTTGGCCCTGAGTTCCTTAGCCAGGGTAGAATAGAAGAGAAACCCCAAATAAAGATGCTTATGTACCGTCCCAATTGCTTTTCTAAAAAAAAAAAGTTGGTAAAAAATGTATAACATAATTGGGGCGCCTGGGTGGCTCAGTCGGTGGAGCGTCCGACTTCGGCTCAGGTTTAAGAGTTCAAGCCCTGCATCATGCTCCATGCTCACAGCTTGGAGCCTGCAGCCTGCTTTGGATTCTGTGTCTCCCTCTCTCTCTGCCTCTCCCCCACTCATGCTCTCTCTCTGTCTCAAAAATAAAGATAAACATTCAAAAAAAATTTAAAGCGTATAACATAAAAGGTACCATTTAAACCACCTTTAGGTATACAGTTCAGTGGCATTAGATACATGCACGATGTTATGCGCCATCCCTGGCACTCATTTCCAGAACGTGGCTATCCCAAATCCAATTGCTTTTTTACCTGGAGTTTTACATTTATATCTAGGTCACATGTTTTTTGAGTAATTATTCAAAGTCTTAGGTGAATGCACAGTGGAGGTAATAGAATTCACGTTTGTTATCAAATAACTTAAAGGGTCAGGTACACATTTTAAGGGTCTGTTCCAGCTTCCTGTAGTTTCTTTGGAACGAACGGCAAAATGTGTTCAGTCCTCAGCAGTCTGTTGGACTTTGTCACATACATTCCAGTTGCCTCGCAGACCCCAAGTTCTCAGTGTCATTTGCCAACACGTGATTTTTTTCCGAGAGACGATTTCTTCAGAGGTCAAGGAGGGGTCTCTGATAAGGGGATGAAATCCCTAGCTGGACGAGCATGGGCCCACGTCGTGCAAGGTGTTCCATGACTGAACTGTAAGCGTGCTCCTTGAGTAGCCCGGGGATGGGTTGGCTGTTTCCTTCCTCAGTCTCAGGAAGAACTCCTGGCTGCCCAGCCCAGCCCTCGCCACCTCCTGAGCATGTCTGTTTTCCCTCCTTGGAGCCTTGCCCACCTCCCCTTCTCACTGCCGTTTCTTGTTCCCACGGAGATACTGGACTGTTCCAGAAGGTTCTCTGGGATCCTTAGTTTTTCAGCTTCCCTGTGACACCACATGCGGGCAGCGTTCTGCAGCCTTCAGAGCAGCTTCGCGTCGTCACTGTATGTCTGAGTACTTGTGTGGGGCTTGGTACACACAGTGGGCCCCAGACACCATGAACAGAGGTCGTGTCGCAGAGTTCTGCAAGCCACAGAACTTTCAGAACTTTCACCGTTAAAGCAGCACCTTTTCACAACCACAGTGTAGGGCAGAAGGCACAGATTTTTTTTTTTTTTTTTTTTAAGGATTTTTAAAACTTCATTTATTTTGAGAGAGGGGGTGGGGCAGGGAGAGAATCCCAAGCAAGCTCCACACTGTCAGCACAGAGCCTGAGGCAGGGCTCGAACCCACCAACTGTGAGATCGAGAGTCAGACGCTTAACGCCTGAGCCACCCAGGTGCCCCAGGACAGATGTGTTTTTATCTTACTGTTAGAGATGCTGAGGCTGAGGGGGGCGGGGAGGGAGGGCACTTCCAGGCCAGAGGGTGCTTGGTGGGTAAGGTGTGCGCCCACCATCAGGTGCCCAATGTGTCCTCCTGTGAGCCTGGGCAGGTGTCCTGACTCTCTGTGCCTCTGTTTGCTCACCTGTGTATAGATGGTAGGTGATTACAGAACCTGGTTCCCAGGTCATTATGAGGCTCGGTTGAGAAATGCTAATAAAACAGCACAGTGAGTGGTAAATGCTTTCTCAGCACAAGCTGCTGTTCCCTGTAACGAGGCAGAGCTCCCACAGGAGGCGGTGCGGCGCATGTTTGGGCAACATTTCACTGAAACACACCCAGGACAGTGCCCACATTGTAAGTTACCGGCAGCTGGTGAACCCTCACGCGTTGAGCAGGACTTTGCAGCCAGACCCCACACCGTGGCAGTGCTCACAGTGCCCGCGAGGCTCCCTGTGACCCTTCCAGGCTCCTCTGTACCCTCGGTCCCCAGTTCTGAGCTTCTGTCAGTAAAATCTCCCATGCCGGGGTCTTTTGTGTCTTTCTTACGTTCCATACTCTTGGTGTGGAGTGTTTTTCAACAGCGTGGACTTAAACCCAGATCTGGACCCCAATTCTGCCATTCACTGCCTCGTGACCTCGGGTAAACTTCTTGACCTTAGTGGTAGGTAGTATGTCCTTAGTGGGAATAATAGGACATGAAATTGTAATTAGGGAGTGCGCACTGAGCACCTAGTCTGTCGCTGACGCATAATTAAACTAAGTTCAGTAGACTTTAGCGCTTTGTATGTGCTAGGCTAGTAGTCCCTTGGTGAGATCGAGTTCCATCTCCTTATACTGACTGTTACTCTGCATTTAACCTTTCAGAATACCCACCCCATATTTTCTCTCAGTTGGGAGTGTGTGGTTAGTTTCCTGTGGAACACAGAGGCCGCCTGTCCCATCCAAATCATGACAGACACAAAACAGGTATGCGTGCTGTCCCGGGTTGTCTCGCTGCCCTGCTCCTGGATATGCCCACCCCGGTGCCCCTGCTCTGCGCCCACCCCTTCCCTCGTGCTTCCAAACCTGTTCCTGGCTTCTCCATTTCCCGCGCCTTGGCATCACGCATCTGGGCGTCCCCCCGCATTGCTCTCCCGGAGACCCCGGCTCGCAGATGCTGGGCTGAGAACCAGACCCTGGGCTTTACTCCCCTATTACTATAGATTCCTTCCTTTTTCTCCATTGCCCTGTCCCTTCTGTGTTGTGGTGGCACCCTAGCGGGCTCTGGGGGTTCTCCATCGCCGTAGAGATGTGGGGGGTTGTCACTGCAGCACCTAAAATGTTCCAGTGCCCTGTCATCTGCGGGATCTGGCCTGTCTGTTTCAATGTGATGCTCACGGTTTTCAAGCTCCGATCTTGGCCCCGTTACTGCCGTTGCTTCTACGTGCCTTTTGCCGTCCTGGCTTATCCTGCTCTTTGGCCTTGGCCTGTGTTCTTGTCCTTGGGTGCCCCCCCCGCAGAGCCGTGAGCTGGTGACCTGTTGTTTTCACGGTGCTGGCTGTGTTCCTTGTGCTCAGTCTTCCTCCTTTCCCTCACCTTCTAAAAGCTCTGCTTTCACAGTAGAGCCCAGGCCCACCTAAACGAAGGTTCCCACAGGGTCCTGGGCCTGTGGTGCCGGGGAAGGGTAGGGATGGCGGGATGCCGCCCTGCGTCCTCGGTCATGCTCTCTGGGGTTGGGACCCCTGATGCTTCCCCTGAACTGCCGGACTGTGCAGAAGAAAGATGTGGGGGGAGAGTAAGGTTGATGACGTCTCCTAGAGGAGAAGGGATGGTGAGGTACCTCATCATGCCTCCCGTTATCATGGTCTTTAAGTGAATGCCTGAAATAGAAAAAGGAACACTTAAACCAACTTTCTAAAGTTTTTCTTTTTCTGTTTTTAAATTATTTATGGGTTATGTATGGTTTCTAACTAACTTTTCCCTTGAGGGTCAGCGGTGGTCTCTTTATTTAGGTAAATATCGTAGCCTTGAGAGCTTTCAGGTAAGTGTAATTAATTTGTCAGCCTGGTATCACACCTGGGCAGACCACAGGGGCCGTATCTGAAGAGGCTGGTGCGGACGGATGCATGGGGCCGCTTTTCTGACAGGGGTTTCAGGTCAGTGGAGAAGCACATGTTTTGTGAGGTCCATACACACAGGTTTGCGAGGGCGCTCCATATTGGTCGTGTTCTTGTGGGATTGGTTTGAATGTATCTCTTCCCCTGTTGTTTCTGCAGGCCTGTTCTATAAGGGACCCGAACAGTGGGTTTGTGTTTGATCTTAACCCATTGAACAATACCCAAGGATACGTGCTCTTAGGCATTGGAAAGACTTTTGTGGTAAGAGTTACATGATGAATTTCTAGTTTGCTTTGAAACAAGGAGAACGTGCGTGTAAGTCATCTGCCGCTGGTGCATGCTGGTGGCAGGTGTCTTTAGGAATGGTCCAGGGCAGTGTGATGGCAGCTGTTACCCAGGAAGAGGTGAAAGAATCCAGATTTGAGGGGAGAGGGAGGTAAAACTTCTACTCACTGCTGTAGTACAGACACGAGGGTGACATTTTTCAGAAAAGAAATTCTTGATCTGTTGCTGTGTGTCTAGAGCAGTGGTCCTGGGCCAGCAGCATTGGCGTCACCCCGGAATTTGTTAGAAATATAAATTCTTGTGGGGTGGGTTCATCAGTTTCTTTTGACCAGCTGCCAGGTGATTCTGATGCCCACTGGAGTCAGAACCACCAGTCAGGAGGAAATGGTACTTACGTTACCCTATAAAAGGGAAACAACTTGGGGTGGCTGTGTTCTGGATTCTTCTGAGAGCACTTCCTTCAGTGATAGCCCTGATATTCTGTCTGGAGCAGCAAGGTGGAAAACCCCCACGTAATGCTGTTCTGTTATGAACTAAGCATTGCTGGAAAGAAAGAACACGCGTATGTGTATATATATACACGCATATATGTATGTGTATGTGTGTATATACATGTATATATATGTTAGCTTGTGTATATGTATATATGTACATAGATATATTTGTTTAAATTTTTGCAGCACAGCCACATGGGAAGGAGAGAATACCCTTTGAGAACAGGAAGTTGGGATAAGAATGTCTTACGTGAATTTGACACAGAGGGGAATTTGTCAGTGTAGAAGAGCATACAGCTTGTCCCACAGGCTGGGGGGGATACCCGAACAGGGTTTGTCCCTCAGCAGCACTTTGGCTGGTCATCTACCCACCCCCAGTCCCCAAACTGCTGCTACAGGGTTCGGTTAATAATAGGTTTATAATAGGTGCGAGTGTATATGGCCACCTGTAAGTGTGAGAAGCAGACAAGAACGTTGTCGACTCACATAGAGGACATGCTGGAAGATAGTAACCCTTATAAAGAACACACTAGAAGCAGCCCAGAGAGCCTCTGCCTTGTGTGCGCTAGCAGGGGCATTGGGTGGTGCCAGCTGTGTCTGGGCTCCTGGGTGCTACCAGGAGAACCATCTGCTTAGGCCAGCGCCACCCACCAGCCGCCTACCCGGCTTTGTCCCCTTGCCACCCGGTCCTCCCGGGCTCGGTGGCCCCCGGATATGCCCAGCGGCCTCCCCACGCTGCTGAAGCTGCCGACATCTCCGAGGGTGCCTGAACACCCCCGATCAGAGGGGCCTACAGATGCAGGCCCGCAGGACAGCCGGTGCCCACAGCCTGGCAGAGCAAGCCCAAGCTTCTCTCAGCTCTGTGGTTCACTTGCAGGCAAGTCCACGGAAAGGAAAGGGAACCTACATCCAAAGTTCCTTAACCACGGCCTCCCGCGCACGGCCCGCACGGCTGCTGAGCACCTGCGTTGGCTGTAGTCCCGATGGGCCGTTTCCCGAGTAGGAAGCTTTGGTCTTTTAAGAAAAGCTGACCTTGATTTTGTGCACGTTGTCCGTGAACACTTAACAGATGTAGAGAAGTCTTTCCTTTCTGCGTCTTCGTACCACAGAACATATTTAGCTTCATTTGCATGATAGAATGATACCAGTGTCTTTAGGAAGTACAGGGGATGTTTGCTCCTGGTTCCTTGTAACTGACATTTCAACTCTACACAGTTTCTCTAATATTGAAAATGGTGTCATAGTCTGCTCTACGTATATGTTCCCTCTTGTAGATGGGGCATTGTTCTATGTAATGCATCTTCGGCATTTAGAGATACGGGGCTGTGTAAATAAATATGTGTTTATTATTCCCTAGAAGCAGTTTATGCGTGTTGCCATTTGGATTTTGAATTTTGCATTGTGTACTAACTTCTGGATTTAAGTGCCCAAACGTGTAAATTGGTAACTTGAATACTAACTAGTTAGCCTCTCAGGGTTTGAGTTGCCAGGGCTCTTGTTTGTGCTGAGTTACATGGCCTGTGTTAACGCGTGTGGCTCTTGCTGTCCGGCCTGCAGTTCAACGTGTGTGGCACAATGCCAGCCTGTGGCACCTTCGATGGAAAACCAGCCTCTGGCTGTGAGGCGGAAACCGAGACAAAAGACCTGAAGAATCTGAAGCCAGAAAGGCAGGTTGGACTCGAGAAAACCCTCCAGCTGTCCACCGAGGGCTTTATAACGCTGACCTACAAGGGGCCTCTTTACCCTTCCACAGGTGAGCTCAGAACCAGGTTATTTTGCCACTCACGCGTGTCCTGGTGGCTCTGTGCGTGTCTGTGAACCTCCTGAGCGTGTAGGGTACGCGACCATGCAGCACTCCCCTGCCCTCCAGCCTCTGGGCCATGGCATCGCACACTCGAGTCCTCTGTGCTCTGCCAGGCCCCTTGCGTGTGATCCTGTTAAGTGTCGGGACCACACTGTTGACGGTCCCTGTGCCTGTCCTTCCCCCAGGCTCCTAACGTTAGGCCCCTTGGCGGTTCTGGGATGTAAAGCCGTGTGACCTCAGGCTTGTCGTGTAGCCTCTTTGCTTCGGTCTCCTCCTGTCACAGATGGGGATGATGACATTACCTGCCACCTCTGTGGATGGCTGCAGGAGATGACGTGCTGGTGGCTGTGGGGTCTTCACCCGTTGTGGCCGCTGAGCCTCCACGCTTCCTCGGTCCCCCTCGCTGCAGGAGCCCTTTGGTGGTCGTCCTGTTTTTTCCCTCGCCCGCCCTCCACCCCCGAGCGCTCTGTGTTCAACAGAGTGATGGTTCAAGTGTTTAGATCGTGCCATTCCCAGCCACTTGCGCCCGGACTAGAGGCCAGTGCTGTCACAGAGGCTGCGGGACGGGATCCCCCCCTTCTTGCTCAGTCCTGCCGACCTCCTGCTTCTGAAACCATTGAGACTCCCTCTCACCCACCCTCCCCTCCTGAGCTTCTGTCTCTGCTCTCGCCCCTGCCCAAGGTGCTCCCCCCTTAAGATGGCCCTGGGGTCCCTTTCTTCACCTTCTTCGGGTATCAGCTCAGGTGTCCCTTTCCCAGTGAGGCCAGCCCCCTCCTTAAAACCCCCACCACCTGGGGGTCTCTCATGTCTGGGCCTGCTGCATTTTCCTTCCATCAACTTCCCGCCGTCTGGCGAGCCCTAGACTGCATTCCACGTGCTTCGTGTTGGGGCCGCCGGGCTGGAGTGTAAGCTCCTAGGAGGGCAGGGATCGTTTCTGGTTCTTTCACTCCTGCGTGTGGAAGGAACTTAGCGAGTGGCGTTGAATAAGCCGGTGATGTTAGCTAGCGTTGGGGTTGAGGAAAGGATGTTGCATGTGCATATTTTCTAGAATATGAGACCGCAGGACTGTCAGGCTCACCCTGTAAACCCTTTGCGTGTGGGTCACTGTGGCAGTGAACACGGCCACTCTGTAGTTGACATCAGCCCCCTTGAGACAGACCCAGTGCTGTGATGTCATCATTTTAGAGGGTGGCTGTGAGGTTTGTTCCCAGTGGGGGCATTGTCCTGTTGCTCTGTTTCTTAAAACCTGGCCTCCCTTGTTCCCCAGGGACTGCTGATGCTTTTATCATCCGCTTTGTTTGCAACGATGATGCCTACCCAGGAATCCCCAAGTTCCTGCATCAGGATATTGACTCTGGCCGGGGAATCCGAGATACTTTCTTTGAGTTTGAGACCGCACTGGCCTGTGTCCCTTCTCCAGTGGATTGCCAGGTCACGGGTAAGGCTGAGAGGACCAGGATCAAGGGTGTGTGTATGTGTGCGTAAGTGTACTCACGTGTGCGTGTGTGGTGTGTTTTATAGGCAGCATGTTTGTGTTCTGTGCTTCTTTGAAACCCACACTTGCAGTGTTTCTCTGAAAGAGAATCTGGGTATATATAATTAAGAGTTTTAAGCTACGTTTTGTAATCAGAAGCTGCTCAAGGACAGAAGAAAACGCAGGGGAAGAAAGTAAAATACATTCAGAGCTTCTTACTTGAGGACCGAAAAGGCATTAAAGCTCTGTGAGCTGAGCAGTGTCCCCAGGACGCCTCGTGCTTTGCGGGGTCCCTGCACCTCCACGTCGGTGGTACTTTGTTGTGAAGGGCAGTTCCGAGGGCCAGAGCCAGTGTATGTGTCTGTAGGAAGAGCCTTGTAGCTTCCTGGGCCCTTCTGATTCCTTAGTAACGACGTCAAGTTCGTGCATCATCGGTCTTCAGTGTGCCGGTGTGCTAACGCTGGCAAGAGAGCAGGGGTAGCTCGTGTGTTTCCGTGTATTTCAGACCTCGCTGGAAACGAGTACGATCTGAGCGGCCTAAGCCAAGTCAGGAAGCCCTGGGCGGCTGTAGACACCTCCGCGGATGGGAGAAAGAGAACTTTCTATTTGAGCGTTTGCACTCCCCTCCCTTATATTCCTGAATGTCATGGTGAGTAGTGAGCGTTTGACTCGAGTCGCATCTGCCTTCCTGCTGTCCCCCGCCCCAGACGGACGAACTCCCGGCTCTTGCAGGCAGCGCAGTGGGGTCTTGCCTGGTATCAGAGGACAACAGCCAGAACCTGGGCGTGGTACAGATCAGCCCTCAGGCCGCAGCCAACGGGTCTCTGAGTATCGTCTACGTCAATGGCGACAGGTGTGGGAACCAGCGCTTCTCGACCAGGATAATGTTCGAGTGTGCTCAGACTTCGGTGCGTGAGCTCGTCAGTGAGGACTGGGCCTGCTTGTCAGTGGCTCCATTTCCTGTTTCCCTTCACCCTCTGAACCTTCTCTCTGATTTCACCCTTGGCTGTGTTTTCATGGGTTGTAGGCCTTCAGTAGCATTTGACTAGAACGTACTGCTTTTCTCTGGGTCTTAACACGTTTAATAAGGCTCATGTATTTTTCTCACGGAGATTGAAGGTTGGATATTAATTGTGGCTATCTTTGGCTTAAAAAAAAGATAAAAACAGAAGTTGTTGGTTTCTGTTATAGGGATCACCAACATTTCAGCTTCTGGATGATTGTGAGTACGTGTTCGTCTGGAGAACGGTGGAAGCCTGTCCTGTCGTCAGAGTGGAAGGTAAGACCCGGGGCCCGGCTCACTGATGCTGCAAAGGGATGAAGAGGCAGACATTCCAACCAGCATCTGGGTACAAAACTCCGTAGTGATGGCCACACGCACGGTCGTGAGATGCTTGTTAGTAGATGGATAATTTCTTATCCTAGAGTTTTTTACTCCACTGCCTTGCCACCTTTACCGGGGACATCTTCCCTCACCTACTCGGAGTGACGGCTTATTGGCTTCTCACCTGTGAGAACCGTAACTTGAGGTTTTGTGTGGTTAAGTGGACCTTCGCCCTGTGACCCAGGCTTTTGTAGAACGCTGTTTGACAGGCAGTTTGTGTAATGTTACAAGCATGATGGGATGATGTGGAAATGGCATTTAATGCTTATTTTAAGACCGTATTCACGTGATTAAAAAGTGTAAGACTTTGTGCCCGAGAGAGTGAGTGCGTGTGCAACTGCAGTGGTCCTTCGCTTCCCGTGTGTTCTTGAAGGAGACAACTGTGAGGTGAAGGACCCGAGACATGGCAGCTTGTACGACCTGAAGCCTCTGGCCGTCAATGACACGGTCGTGAGTGCTGGGGAGTACACCTATTATTTCCGGGTCTGTGGAAAGCTGTCCTCAGACGTCTGCTCCACGGATGACAAGTCCAAGGTGATCTCATCGTGTCAGGAAAAGCGGGGAGCCCTGGGATTTCACAAAGTGGCAGGTACCGTGGGTTTTTCTTATGCTTTTGTGCAAGGATGGAATCGCATATTAAGGTTCATGCTGAAGGTTTCTTCTTTCCAGAGTAGGAAGAAAGCTGCCTTTGGGTGACATATTCACGTTTCTGATTTCACTTGATTTTCTTAAGCAGAATGCATCGTGACAGATGTCGCTAGAGCTTATTTTGTTCTTACTTAGCAATTCCAGCTATCGATTCTTTGTTGCAACCCAGGGGCACGCTGAAGTAGCCAGTACTTTCTGGAATCAAGTTAGCGGAGATGCATTTAGTATAGGGTGTGGCTATAACTTACAGAGTAGGCCGTTGGTCATGATGCCGTCTCAGCAGCTGGGCAAGTAATACTAGTTTGAGAACTTTTAAATAGGAGTAGCTGGGGCGCCTGGGTGGCTCAGTCGGTTGAATGTCCGACTTCAGATCATGGTGTCACTTGTGAGTTCAAGCCCCACATAGGGCTCTGTTCTGTCAGCCTCTTCATATCCTCTGTCACCCTCTCTCTGCCTCTCCTCTGCTTACACGCTCGCTCGCTCTCAAATCATAAAAAAAAGAAGAAGAAGTATGCGACGTGGTGGTGAGTGCATGGGCAGCCCCTAGGGCCATCCTCTTAGTGATGAGAGCCTGTGCTGCTTGTGCCCACCATGAGACCAGAACACTGTAACCGTGGACAAGAGGAGGCCGGGTTTTATTCCTCCTGCAGGGCAGTGGGGCAGGGAGTAGGCTCCGGTGCTGGGAGGCCAGACACACGTGCTCTTGTGGCGATTTATTTGGGGGACGTGATGTGGCTGGGAGACTTTGGGCCCCGAACCTTGTTTTAATCTGGTCATTTCCTTTTTTTTTTTTTTTTTTTTTAATTTTTTTTTTTCAACTTTTTTATTTATTTTTGGGACAGAGAGAGACAGAGCATGAATGGGGGAGGGGCAGAGAGAGAGGGAGACACAGAATCGGAAACAGGCTCCAGGCTCTGAGCCATCAGCCCAGAGCCTGACGCGGGGCTCGAACCCACGGACCGCGAGATCGTGACCTGGCTGAAGTCGGACGCTTAACCGACTGCGCCACCCGGGCGCCCCTAATCTGGTCATTTCCTAACAGGCCTCCTCACTCAGAAGCTGACTTACGAGAATGGTGTGTTGAAAATGAACTACACCGGGGGGGACACTTGCCACAAGGTGTACCAGCGCTCCACAACCATCTTCTTCTACTGCGACCGTAGCACGCAGAGGGTGAGTGTGGTCACGGCCCACGGGCGTGGCTGCCCCGCTCTTCGAGAGATGCCTCCGCTCCGGCGTTTCAGAGGCCCCTGGTCAATTGACCGCAAATGCAGTAGTTACGGAAGATGGGTCGAAACCTTGATCAGCGTGTATGGATTTTAACGGACATCACCTCCTTTACTATTTCCGTTCTGAAGATTCAAAGTGTGATAAACTACGTGAAGTGTCCCACGTGACATATATGTCGCTCTTCCCTCTTCCAGCCGGTATTTCTCAGGGAGACCTCGGATTGCTCCTACGTGTTCGAGTGGCGAACGCAATATGCCTGCGCACCTTTTGACGTGACCGAGTGTTCATTCAAGTAAGTCCGTGCGTCTCTTGACTCCTTTGGACAGGCCGGTGAACTGCGCGCAGTTTTAACAGTTCATGGTCGGGACAGGGTGTTGGCTTAGGTGGTTTCTCCAAGCCTTCATTTCTTCATATTCAAACAAGTACTTGGATCAGGTTAACTCCTGAACCCTTCACAGCTTTGGGTTTCAGCGATCATTTTGTGCTAAGATGCGTACAGGGAAGTGATTGCGATTGGAACAGAAGAAAAACCTTGCATGATTCACGGTGTGAGTGGAATAGAGTGAGCGGGACGTCACCTGGCCTGTGCTCCACCCTGGCATGCTGCTTGTGTGGCGGGGAGAAGGCGTGGAGAGGACAAGGGCGGAGGTGCAGAGGCCGGGGCGTCGGAGACAGTCGGGGGTGCCCAGACAGCAGGTTCTCAGGGGCTGTCAGTGGCTCTTTTGATCTCTGTCGCCTGTGGCTCCTGGGACTGGGTGACTGGCAGCTCCTGAGGTGAAGTAGAGGCCTCTACTGTGTGTGCATTTCAGCGGTTGCCCTTGGAACTATTGCAAAATAGGCATCTTGTGTCCCGTCCCTGGAGGTTTCATCTGTGGTTCTCAACGGTTGGGGGACGTGCTGTCACTTCTGCTCTGTGATGATCCACCTGAAAAGGGTCACAGACTTACAGCATCCAGCCCTAGGGGAAAGTGTAGCCATTTCCATGTTTTCCTTCCCTGTTTTGTTGTGTTCTCTCCTTTTATCTGGGTAAAGTGACAACTTTTTAAGTTTTAGTAATATGGGAAATCATACATTCAGTAATATGTGTTTAGCAACTTTGAATCAGAATTTGTTTTGTAATGTTACCTTTTCCAGCTAATGTTTCTTAAGCATTTTCACATGAAACAAATGCATTTCTCATTTCTTTTTTTTTTTTTTAATTTTTTTTTTTAACGTTTATTTATTTTAGAGACAGAGAGAGACAGAACATGAATGGGGGAGGGGCAGAGAGAGAGGGAGACACAGAATCGGAAGCAGGCTCCAGGCTCCGAGCCATTAGCCCAGAGCCCGACGCGGGTCTTGAACTCACGGACTGCGAGATCGTGACCTGAGCTGAAGTCGGACGCTCAACCGACTGAGCCACCCAGGCGCCCCTGCATTTCTCATTTCTATTGGGCGTGAACTATCCTTCTGACAGGCCTAATTCATTCAGCTATCCTCTTTGTGCCACAGGGGACTGTTTTCTGCTTTCTGAGATTTGTGTACAAAGAGTCTTATTTTTGTGCATGAAACCTTTCCCACCAAATATATTTATGCTCAGTTTTTATTTTTATTATTTTTTTGTTTATCTCGAAAGAGCGAGAGTGCATGAGCGTGGGAGGGGCAGAGAGAGAGAATCCCAGGCAGGCTCTGTGTTGTTAGTGCAGAGCCCAACGTGGGGCTTGGTCCCACGCACTGTGAGATCGTGGCCTGAGCTGAAACCAAGAGCTAGACGCTCAACCAGCTGAGCCACCCAGCTGCCCCAATGCACAATTTTTAAGAGAATTAATGAAATCAAAGGAAAATGGAATCGCCGGGTAAAATGGAAGTTTATACGTGCATATTGTAATCAATTTATAGGAGCGCAAACGTGTGTAAAAGGAGGTCACCTTGTCAATAAGGTTTTCTCTGACCGTGCTATCTAAAACCTCAGTCTTTCTCTGCCGCCGACCCCAAACCTCACATCGCCCTTCCCTGCCTCATTTTTCTCTTCGGCTTTAATTGCCATCTGATATATTGTGTACTTAAAAAAATTTTTTTTTTTAATTCTATTTATCGTGTTTTCCTTCTACTGGTAATTTCTGTGTCATAAGACAGGTGGTTTTCATCCATTTTGCTCAGTACAGTACCCTCAGTTTTAGCACCTGTCTTGTGAACGAATGAATGAATGCTTCCATTCTCTTATCTCCTGAGTCCTCGTCAAGTGCCATCTGTGACCGCGTCTCTGTCTTCACCCAGACCTGGTGTGTCCCAGGGTCAGAGCGTGTGTCTTGCTCACCATTAACACCTCACCGGTGTGGGGCTCGCCCTCAGTAACGGTTCTATTTGGGATTTGTGTAGTAAGTAAACGTTCAGCCCGAGAAGCGTCGACACCAGTTCATTTTTATTTCAGTGGCCGTTGGTCTCCTCGGGGTCCAACAGCAGGTAGCTGGCCCCGAGGGAGCTCTGAGTGGCCTGCTCTTTGCTCTTGTCCTCTCACTGGCTTGAGAGTGGGGAGCACTTCTCAGGCTTGGTCTCTGCTCTTTTCTGGGTGAATACAGACTTTTGCTGAGCAAGGTGGTGGGAGAGGTCCAGGGTGAAGTTCTGTCCCGGGGTGAGATCGGAGTCCTGGGACGTCAGCCATAGACTGCACCTTGGATCCTTGGTCCTTTCCAGACCGAGTGCTCAGTGCGCACCCTGAATACACATGAGCCTAATGGCAGTGTTCTCTTCCTTCCAGAGACGGGGCTGGCAACACCTTCGACCTCTCGTCGCTGGCAAGGTATAGTGACAACTGGGAAGCCGTCACGAGGACAGGGGCCACTGAGCACTACCTCATCAACGTTTGCAAGTCTCTGTCTCCCCAGGCTGGCTCGGGTGAGAGAGGACTCTTGGTGGGCTGTTGGCCTGTGGTCAGTTTGGGGGAAGATCAAGTGGGAGCAGGAATCTTTGAAAGTGCATCCCCCCTTGACATCACGCGAGTGCTTTGGCCATGGGGTGGCAGGAGGAATTATTTAAGGGCTAATGACTGATCCCTGGGGTGGTCCAGGATAAATCAGCATTGGAGACTCTGCTGGGAACACTGTAATTTTGTTTGATCGTGAAGGGTTAGAGGTAGGTGGAGATGGTCATGGTGGCGGATATTTCCCAGCGGGGTAGGAGACACAGGGTGTGACACAGAGATCGGGTGTGTGCTTTCTGTGTTTCTTGAGAGGAATGTGGGTGGGTGGTCCTTACATCTAAGGCCATGGGTCCCCTTCTCACTTTGTGTGGCTCCCAGCCCAGGAAGTGGGACTAGTTCTTTACCTGGGCAGATGGCACAGACATTTTGGGGACCGGGAAATTGGCAGAGTTCTTGGTAACTCTTAAAGATGGTATATGAGTGCCGGCTGTCAAAAATGTTCTGTTGGCTTCATGTAGGTAGTTCAGCTGCATTGTATTTGGGGTTCAGAAATAACTTAGGCTGTTGAACCTTGGAATCTCCCTGCACCCCATGCCTCCCCCATTCCATCTATCGTAAAACAGCATTTAACTGAGAAGTCCTGTGATATCACTGTCGTGTCACTCACGTGAAAGAGAAAGAGCTATTCTGGAGTCACCGTTAGCATCAAATATGTGGCGTGTCTGACGTTACCTGCCTGATAAATTCTAGACGGGAGAATCACGGGAGGTAACTCTTGCCTGTGTCTTGTCTCACAGAGCCATGCCCTCCGGAAGCGGCTGCATGTCTCCTGGGTAGCTCCAAGCCCGTGAACCTCGGCCGGGTGAGGGACGGGCCACAGTGGAAAGACGGCAGCACCATCCTGAAGTACGTTGATGGGGACTTGTGTCCAGACCAGATTCGGAAAAAGTCGACCACCATCCGATTCACCTGCAGTGAGAGCCAAGTCGTAAGTGACACGGCTTTCTCAGTCCCTGGTGCTCTGCGGGCAGCGTGAATCCAAGGGCCACTGAGACTGTCTTGTTGCCCTTGGGATGTGAGCAGAGGGCCCAGGCTGTCCCCGCACAACAGCCCTGCCCCAGCCCTGCGGCTTGTGGGGCACCTCTTTTCTCTGGCTTCTGGCATGCCTGACCTGGCATTTCTAGTTTCAGAGTTGGTTGGTTCTGTTTAAAGTGTGGTTCCCCAAAGGTCCCCCAAAGGCTGTGGAGAAAACTAGTATTTGAGAGCCCGCCCTGTGTCTTCACGGACGTGGCTCGGGAGAAGCAGAAGGTTGGACAAACTCTGTTCAGGGCAGCTCGCCCGCTTCCTGCCTGTGCAACTTGCTCGATTACTTAACCATCCTAAGCTGTTTACCCATTAATAATGTGAGCTATTCCCATCTTGCCAAACCGAAGTGAGCTGGAGGAGGTAAGAGGGTGCCATGCGTCGTTGCCGGGGTGCGGTAGGGGCACGGCAGAGGGGGGCCGGCCTCGTTTCTGCCGACCGTGCCCGTCTCCGATGGGCTGCTGTGTGTAGGTAAGCAGGTGTGGGCTGAATGAACGGTTTCTTGGGACTGTTTCTCGCCACGGGAACGTCTCCACTCAGCTCAAGATGAAGCCCCGTGTGCTGTTGTGTGAGACTAGGGTTGTAGACAGTTTAGGAATAAGAACAGGCGGGACCAGCACACTCCGTGTTAGGACAGGGCGCCCGCTCTCTCAGCTGTTTGGCCGGCAGCGATAGGAGGAGCCCAGGGAGCCCCAGGAGCCAGAGGTCGGCCCTCTTAAGGGAGCAGCAGCCAAGGCTTCCTCCTCAGGAAACTAGGCACGTGAGCCACTGGGGCTGGACCCACAGGCCCCGATAGATACTCTCAGCTCTGTAACCGGGCAGAGGCTCAGGGCAGAGAAGAGAGCCGATGGACGCGGGGTGGGGACGCGGGGGTGGCCCGCGAGGGGCTGTGCACGCGGTGGCCCAGGCCGTGCCCTGTGCTGCACGTGGGCTGTGGCCAGGCGGCAGAAGCGTTGGGATGCGCGGAGGGTCGGTAGAATAAATGGCTCGTTCTTTGGCGGGCTTTTTTGCCTCCAGTAGCAGATTTTGAGGTCCTTTGTTTTTCACAATGTTATCAGCTATTTACTCTTTCCTGACGCACCGGAGCCCTGCAGGCCTCCTCGCCCGCCGAGGCCTCCGCCCCTCCTTCCCAGCCCGAGCTGTGGGGAAGTGTCCATGGGCGCCCTAGCAGATTTCCAGCCCTGGGTCCGTCTCACCTGCTCTGCACGTGTTAAGCCCCCGGTGAAACACCAGGAACGGGTCTCCACCCTTGGCTTTCTGAAATGTGCCCTCACCCCACGCAGACGCTGCCGCGCGTCCTGCGTGGTGCTGCGGTTAAGCTGCTGCTTGGCATAGGTTGACGTCCTGTAGAAAACCTGCCCTGTTGGCAACGCTCTGTCCTTTGCTCGCAGAACTCCAGGCCCATGTTCATCAGCGCAGTGGAGGACTGTGAGTACACCTTCTCCTGGCCCACAGCCGCCGCCTGTCCTGTGAGGAGCAATGTGCACGACAACTGCCAGGTCACCAACCCTGCCACAGGTGAGGGACGCCGCCCGTCGGCCACCTGCCCCCACAGGGAGGGACGCTGCCCGTCGGTCACCCGCCCCCACAGGGAGGGACGCCGCCTGTCGGTCACCCACCCCACAGGGAGGGACGCCCCCCGTCAGTTACCTACCCCCACATAGAGGAACGCCGCCAGTCACCAACCCCCCCACAGGGAGGGATGCTGCCAGTGGGTCACCTACCCCCACAGGGAGGGACGCTGCCAGTGGGTCACCTACCCACACAGGGAGGGACGCCACCCTTCGGTCACCTACCCACACAGGGAGGGACACTGCCTGTCAGTCACCTACCCCCACACGGAGGGACGCCACCCTTCGGTCACCTACCCACACAGGGAGGGATGCCGCCTGTCAGTCACCTACCCCACAGGGAGGGACACCGCCCGTCAGTCACCTACCCCCACAGGGAGGGACACTGCCAGTCACCAACCCCCCCACAGGGAGGGATGCCGCTTGTCACCTACCCCCATCGGGAGGG
>NW_024412429.1:8211873-8236016 GCF_014898765.1 Herpailurus yagouaroundi | reverse complement strand
ATCGGGAGGGACACCACCCGTCAGTCACCTACCCCCACAGGGAGGGATGCTGACAGTCACCCACCCCCACAATGAGGGACACTGCCAGTCACCAGTGCCCCATAGTGGGGGACCCAACATGAAGCCGGGGAGCCAGACAGCCTTGGGCAGCCGCATTCTGTCGTGTGCGTACCCGTTGGCGTCTGGGCCCCCCCCCCCCCCCCCCGGGTCTACTCGGAGCTCTCCTTCGGTGAGGAGATCAGCCCCTCTCCCTGAGAGCCATGCTGCGGTCCGTGACTCCTGTTTCCCAGGGTGCCAGTCACACCAGCTGTAGGCTTGCGGATTTGTCAGAGTCGGTCTCCTTGTTAACCTTCCAGTGGTAACGTGGGGACAGCTAGGAGACCTCGACTGAATGTCCGTGCCTGGGCCCCAGAGAGGTGTGGGTTCATTGGCAGCGGGAAGGGTGCCATCAGGTCCCCCCGCATCCCACCACAACCCTACTGGCTGCTGTGGCCCAGCCCGGGGGGAGGAGGGGGAGGCCGTGGAGCCGCTGGCTTCTGGGTCAAGAGGAGCCATCCCATAAACTTGGGGACTGCAGCCTCATGATCTAGCCTAGCTGGCCAGGGGCACTTTTAGGGCCATGTCTGTGATTGAGGAGGGGGGCGGAGGGGACTCCTGGAGAGACGTCAGAAGCCCCGACGGCCACCGTGATGTGTGTGTGAGGATGCTGGCAGCGGGCCTCCTGAGTCCATGCGACCTGGCGTCACTGCGTCCGTCCCCTCTCTCCCTCGTAGGACATCTGTTTGACCTGAGCTCTTTAAGTGGCAAATCCGGGTACACGGCCGCGTACAGCGAGAAGGGGCTCGTGTACATCAGCGTGTGCGGGGAGAACGAGAACTGCTCTCCTGGTGTGGGTAAGTGCCGCGGCCTCCCGCTGTGGCCCGGCTGTCCCTGCCCGGAGGTTGTCCCGACCTCTGCACTCCTGTGCCGGAAGAGAGGAGTAGATCCGAAGGTCGATCACCTTCTCTGCCATAACAGTCCGCTCACGTGGGGGAAACGCGTGGCCACGTGACAACATGTTAGAGACGTGACACCTGTCGAAACCACATTGGACGCTCAGGATTCTGAGCGTTAGCTCCGATTTAACCATCTGCATTTGCAGAAAGCGGTCCTCGGAAGGCCGGTCATCTGAATCCCTAATGGTGTCTTTTTCCTCCCCCTCTGCGTCCGGTGCAGGGGCCTGCTTTGGGCAGACCAGGATCAGCGTGGGCAAGGCGAACAAGAGGCTGACGTACGTGGACCAGGTCTTACAGCTGGTGTACGAGGACGGGTCGCCCTGTCCGTCCAAATCCGGCCTCACCTACAAGAGCGTCATCAGCTTCGTGTGCAGGCCTGAGGCCGGGCCCACCAACCGGCCCATGCTTATCTCTCTCGACAAGCAGACGTGCACGCTCTTCTTTTCCTGGCACACGCCTCTGGCCTGCGAGCAGGTGGTGAGTCTGGGGCTGGGCACGTGTGGCCTCTGAGAAGTGCCTGCCTGACGCCTGGGGCTGCCCGCAGCCCGGGGGACCCAGTTCTGTCACGAGTTCCACTGTAGCTCACCGCCCCCCGGCCCCCCCCCCCCCCCCCCGTGGGTACCCAGCATCTTTTATCCAGCCGTGGTCGTCGTGACAGTGAACGGTTGAAGGTGCCCCCAGTGTTCTATAACCGAGAATTCGGGGACATCGATCCATCTTCCATGCTTTTTCTGTTCAGTTTTTAAATTCCCGTGGGTAACTGAGTGGAGATTAGGAGAATGTCACTGTAGACTCCAGCGAGGTCTTCCCTGTGTGACAGACGGAATGCTCCGTGAGGAACGGAAGCTCCATTATTGACCTGTCCCCACTCATCCACCGTACGGGGGGCTACGAGGCGTATGATGAGAGCGAGGACGACACCTCTGACACCGGCCCCGATTTCTACATCAACATCTGCCAGCCTCTGAACCCCATGCACGGGGTGCCTTGTCCTGCCGGGGCAGCTGTGTGCAAGGTTCCCGTTGACGGTGCCCCCATAGTGAGTATGGGAAACTCAAGGTGGAGACAAGCTTTGCGAGAGTTTTAACCGTAACTGCCGCATCGTGTTTCTTGCGTTCAGTGGAGGGTTACGCACAAAGAATGGAGAGATGAGCTGGGGCTGTGTGTGTTCTGGGACCAGCAGGGGAAGAGTGATGTCAGGATTTGGGCACTGAGCTGGTGGCTGCTGACCGCGGCCAGAGAGTCTCTGAGCTGTGGAAGAGAGCGTGAACACGGGGATACACGGGCTGCTCGTATCGTGTTGGGAGTCTCCGGGTTGACCCTGGTCCAGAAACTTTTATGTAAAGTGGCAAGAAAGAACATGGAGAAGGCGTGGCTTCTTTCTTTGAAGTGCACGTCTTGTGTGAAGAACATGCTTATGACCTGTGAGTGCTTTTTTTGGAAAATGAATTATTCAGGGCAAGAGCAGATTTGCTAATTGCTGGATACCACCCTGCCTTGAAAGTTTTGGTCTCAAACTAGCCCTTTTTAGTATTGCTTTGGGTTTTTAAAAATTACTTGCATGAATTATCTTCGGGTTTTATCAGATCCTTGCTACCTTTTTTGGTGCTTGTTTATTTTTGAGAGAGAGCAAGTGGGAGATGGGCAGAGAGACAGGGAGACAGAGAATCCCAAGCAGGCTCCGTGCTGTCAGCACAGAGCCCGACACGGGGCTCAAACTCACCCAACTGTGAGATCATGACCTGAGTCAAAATCAAGAGTCGAACACTCAACTGACTGAGCCACACAGGAGCCCTTATTGCTACATTTTTTTTTTTTATTTGAGATGCATCTCAAAAGGGTCCATTTCTATACTTTTATCTCTATGCTTTACATAGTCCTGTTGTAAGATACATAAATGTCCTTTTAAAAATGGATGGTATCTGCAGCACTTGGGAAGAAATGTCGGGAGCGGGTGGGGGAAATTGGCCGTGATACGAATTTAACACAAAGTCCGTAGCTCTGTGAGAAACGTTGGGCCTGGGTGAACCAAATCTTAGATCGGTACAGATTGGTACCCTTGTGTGAATCCCTTTCTGAGAGGTCGGATCTGCTGTGTTTTCCTGCTTGGCTACCCTTTTTCAGATATTAAAAATTGTAGTAAGTTCTCTACGTGGAGCAGGAATTGTGGCCTGAATGTGCTCCATGGTGGTGAACGAGAGCGTCGCGGCTCGCTCACACACACGCTCATCACGCACACACACACCGTTCCTGGCTGTTCAGCTTTCCTTCGTTCATGTGTTTATTTGCTCAGAACTATTTATTGAGCAGCCAGTGTGTGTCAGATGCTGTGCTAAGCAGTATCGTGTCATGAGGCACACGCCTGTGCCCTCCCCAAGGACGTACCGAGGGGCACTGCCGAGGAGACGGGCAATCCCAGTGCAGTGGTGGGCATGAGATGAGCCAGCTGGGGGCAGAGATGTGGGTTTCTGCCTTACACCATCAGGTGATAGAAGACAGTGCAGCATTCTTGATTTGACTGGAGAGAGAAATTCTTGTTGCCTGGAGTCTTTGAAAATTGACCGTGATTAGAAGTAGAATCGTTGTGGGGTACCTGGGTGGCTCCGTTGCTTGGGTGTCTGACTTCAGCTCAGGTCATGTCGTGATTCGTGGGTTCGAGCCCCACATCGGGCTGTGTGCGGACAGCTCGGAACTTGGAGCCTGCTTCGAAGTCTGTGTCTCCCTCTCTCTCTGTCCCTCCCCTGCTGGCACTGTCTTTCTCTTTCTCTCTCAAAAATAAAACATTAAAAAAAAAAAAAAGAAGAAATAGAATCACGTTATAAACTATAGGATGGAAACTGATAACCGCTGGCCAACTGAAGTTTCTGCCAAGCAGCTTATTATCAAGACTTGTCAAGCGAGTTGCCATTAACCGAGTTTCTTTAGATGCTACTCGGTTTCAAAACAGATGAGCTTGTATATTTGCAGTTCTGTATTAGCTCTTATTCCGCTAACACGGGGAACAATTTCCTGAAATGTTGTTTGGTTTTTTTTCTTTGCTTAGGATATTGGTCGAGTCACAGGACCTCCGATACTCAACCCCATAGCTAATGAAGTTTACTTGAATTTTGAAAGTAGTACTCCCTGCCTAGCAGACAAGCATTTCAACTACACCTCCCTGATCGCATTTCACTGTAAGAGAGGCGTGAGCATGGTAAGTATGCACCTGTTCACAATTTGGGGGCTGAAGCTTGGACCAGTGAACCAGAGCTGCGAGTCCCAAAAGCGTGCTGCAGAGCTAAGGACGTCCCTACTGAAAATGGGTGCTGTCATAGGTTAGTCAGTGGTGCCTTGAATAATTTAAAACCGTTAATTTAACAGTGAGTAAGCCCATCCTGAATGAACGGGGCAGACTGCCCAGCGAGCTCACTGTGATGTAAAAACATGAAGCGCATGTGAGCCGAGGTGTGGCGTTCAACTTGGCCCACCAGCGTGTAAAAGTGTCAGCTTCTTTTTCCTTCTTAAAAACTGTAACAGTGATTTTGTTCTCATTGGGAAGTCAGACAGACTTTTAGTGGCTGTAATCATTCAGGATGCGACCCCAAATTTAGAAGTTAGCAAACATAAGATCTCCGGAATCAGAACAGCTGTAACAGAGTTGTAGGTGTTACTTCTAAGGAGGTTATTGATTTGTTTTACATGCATTTAAAAATGAGACTGGCTTCCACCCCGAGTACCATTTTGTTGCACAGGGTTTTTGCATACATTTACCCTTGACTTCTACCTGTGAATAGGAGATAGATGGATGGATCATGGCTCCGTCATAGTGACTCAGAGCTGCCTGACTCCTGCAGCCCTGCAGTGGCCGCTGGGACCCCCGCCTTCTGCTCAGGTGGAGAGCTCTTTGCTGTAGGCAGCCCGGCCTCACAGCCCCTTATCTGTGCTTCTGAAGTCTGTAGAGCTCAGAAGGCTCCCAACCCTCTCACGTGAAGGGGGGAGGCTACTTGTGGTATTTGTCCACATAAGGAGAATATTCATACATTTTGCTGCAGAAATATTCATGTGCTTGATTCTAGTACTCTGTGTGTATGTGTGGGGGGTGGGTAATAGAAACAAAGGTCTCAAATCACTTTTTAACATCTTGAAGCCGATGAATTATAAAGCTCATCTGCCCCGAGGAGCTCAGGTAATGGATTATGGTTCTGGAATGTGTCTTGTAAATTCAGTAGGATACCTTTCTGATTTCTCAGCCTGTCGCAGATTTGTAAGGGAAAGAGAGCTCTGGCTGCCACATAGGTATTTTGACAGCGGTAGGAAGTGACGTGGCCGGGGCCTGATGCCTGATGAGGAGGGACGGTGTGGTAACTAACTGAGAGGGAAGAAGCAAACCTTGCCGCCTGGGCCGTCTCCATGTGGTGCCGCAAAGCACCGCCGGGCCCTGGGACACGTCACTGTTCACAGATTGTCCCTCGACTGTCAGGGTAATCCTGAGTTCTCAAGGCAGGGCGGAGCTCTGATCAACAAAGTCTTCTTATCTCTCCATACTGTGTGCGTTTACGAGGGCGTGTGGGCGTGTCTCAACAGGCACCAGCCGTGAAGGCAGTGTGGCTTACTCTGTAGAAAGGCTTCCAGTTTGGGTATTTCATTCTTCAGAGGGGATTGGTCTTTTGAAGATCCACCTCTCCTGAGGAGCCCTGGTTATCTCACACGCCACGTAGAGAATGTGTGACGGCTAAGTGCTGAAGCTGAATGCACGTGGTCCAGTGCACACACGGGGGTCTCTCCGATTCTCAGAGCAGCAGCGGGTTGAAAGTGAGCAGTGTTTACTGGGTTTCAGAAACTAGGCCTCTCACACGAAATGTGCATTCGATTTTGGAAAGATCTTTAAGAGATTTTCTTCCCCCGTGGTTTATTATCTTTCACAGGAATATTTTCTCCACTTATGTTCATAGAAAAACAGATGCTCGGCAGCAACTAAAACCGAGATTCCTGACCAGCTGCCCCATCTGTGTTTTTGTGGCTGTTGCTGAGCGAGGGAGGGCATAGACACGTCAGTTCAGGACACTTGGCCTGTGGAAAGTCGGGCCGAGTTGCGTGTGGCCCTCATGATGAAAACTGTCAGTTGCTACACACGGAGTAGAGACCCTGCTCGTGAGCGAACTGGAGCGCCTCCCGGCCTCCTCTGCGCAGGCAGGGTCTGTTTCACACCCTCCTCTGCCGTGACATCGGAAGAACTGCTAGTGGGGACACGGAGACTGTCTCCAAGTGCGGGGCGACTGGAGGTCGCGAGGGGGCCTGGGTGTGTGGGCACAGCTGCCCGGTGGTGCTGTGAAGGCAGAGTCGTGGTCCCTTGCAGCTGGTGGTGGCGACTGTCCCTCCCCCCGGAGCGAAGCCCCTGTGGGTTACCGAGAGCACCCAGTGGCCTCACAGCCGTGTCTGCGGCTGGGGTGGGGGGCAGGGGTGGCGGCTGCAGCCCCCGGAAGCAGGAGTCTCTCTCTGGCGCTGGCTGGGGCACAGAGCCGTGTGGGGGATGCTGTACTTACCTCTCGTGGCTTTCCTTTTGAACAGGGAGTTCCCATGCTGCTGAGGACCAGTGACTGTGACTTTGTGTTTGGGTGGGAGACCCCACTGGTCTGTCCCGACGAAGTGCGGGTGGATGGCTGCTCCCTGACGGACGAGCAGCTGCATTACAGCTTCAACCTGTCCAGCCTTTCCAAGGTCCCCTTCAAGGTGAGGCGGCTCAGACAGAGCCCGGCGGCCCTGGGGACATGGCGGCCGGGGTTCTTTCTGACAGCCACTTGTGTTTTAAGTAACAGGACACCTGTGACCCCCGAGGCACAGTGTGTTGGGGGGTGGGGGTGGGTAGTGGGCTCAGCACCGCTCGTGGATGCACAGGATCAGCCTCTCGGGGATTCCGGATCGTGTAGCGAACCAGTCACGGCTAACGCTTGAGTTATGCTCCATGGTTCAGAGTTTCATTCCTTACGGCTTTGTCAAGATGGAAGGACACAACGGAGATCAGGAGGCTGCTTGGGGATGGGCGTGTGACCACGTGCCCCATAAGGGCCAGGGCGGGGCCAGGTGTAGCGTACCTGGCAGAGGCCACGTGGAATTTCCCTCGTGTCTCCCTGCAACCTGGCTTCGAGATAAAGAGGCAGCTATTTCACTGATTGCAGAGGTAATGGGCGGAGGGAGCTAGGATGTCCCCCTGATTTAGATGCATTTGCATGGGTGGGGGAGGGGGTGGCTTATCTTACTCTTGGCCTGTGTGTCGTGGGCCTGATGTTGACAAGGCCATGGGCATCTTGGATCACTGGTGTTTGGAGGACCGTGCATCTCTAGGCCTGTGATCTAGATGTTACCGAGTCATACACTGACGACCATGCCGACCAAATCCCAGCACCTCCCAGGCGGTGGATGGTCGCTGGTGAGCAGTGAGCCCAGGGCCCTGGCTCCTGTGATGGAGACCTTGCGCAGGTGTGACAGGTGTGCAGGTGGGGGCCAGGCGGGGAAGGCAAGATACATATTTAATTACGCCGTGTCCACTTAGTGACCATCAACTCAGTCCTCACCATTCCCACGTTGCGGGCAGGGAGCTGGGGCTTCGGGAAGGGGATGAGCAGCCCCGCGGTCTACTGGATGGCTCCCTGCCAGAGGCCCGGCTGCGGAGCACAGCCAGCCGTGTGCGGGAGGAGGAGGAAGGCTGGGCCTGGGAGTGGAGGGAGATGTGGGTCCTTCCGGTGGCTGGAGGGAAACGTCCAGACAGCGGGTAAGGCATTGCCCTGTGCGGAGAGGTCAGGATTGGAGAGAAGGAAGGTTAGCACTGAGGCACCCATGCAGAGCCCACAGGCAGCCCCTGCTTTCTTGCACGAGTGCACCTCCCCGCAGCGATGGCTCCTCTCTGTCTTGAGAGCCACTGATAGCCACGCGTGGTGTTGTCTGTCCAGGTGACTCGGGACTCACGCACCTACAGCGTGGGGGTATGCACCGCGGCGGCGGGCCCGGAGCAAGGAGGCTGTAAGGACGGAGGTGTCTGCCTGCTTTCTGGGACCAAGGGGGCATCTTTTGGACGGCTGGCGTCGATGAGACTGGATTATAGGCACCAGGACGAAGCTGTCATTTTAAGTTACGCCAATGGAGATAATTGTCCTCCAGGTAAATCTTCGTAGCGGGATGCATTTGACGGTCCTGGGAGATGTGGTGTTAGACCTGGCAGCAGGAGGAAACTGAGGCATGAGGCTCCAGATGCTGTGAATGCTGACCCCTGGCCCGGACCACGCAGTGTTCCACCCGGGCAGCCCCGGGTGTGAGCGCTTGGGCTCTGAACACACTGTGGCCTGCGAGCCGCTTGTCACCTTGTGGTCCTCGTGTTGGTTTAGGGTGACTGCTCCCGTCAGAGATCCTTTTGAGCATCCCCAGGTGATCGTGCCCAGCGAGGAGAGCGGAGCCGAGGTCGTGCCGGTCATCAGGGTCTCACAGGTATTCTTTGTTCCAGAAACCGAGGAAGGTGACCCCTGTGTGTTCCCCTTCATATTCAACGGGAAGAGCTACGATGAGTGCGTTCTGGAGGGCAGGGCGAGGCTCTGGTGCTCCACCACCGCGGACTACGACAGAGACCACGAGTGGGGCTTCTGCAGACATTGTACGTGGCGGAGCACGCGTCTGGGCCCAGGCTGCCCTGTAGCCAGTGTCCTTCCCAGGCTCGCGTCGTGCCTGCGCCTTTGTGGGTGTCCAAGTCAATGCAGAAATTTTGTTGCGTGTAGTTTTTCCACATCGGGCCTATTTCCCGTAGAGAAAGGACGTGTCTCATTGCTCCAGGGGCGTGTTACATGACCATGCATGTGGACCTCAGTAGAGCACAGTTGACGTGCAGGTGTCAGGGGGCCAGCGAGGCCCGCTCGCTCCAGGGATCTGTGTCCGTGGACCGGGTCTCAGCACTGATGATGCACATTCGTGCTTATTAGACTCCCACTTGTCACAAGTCTGCAGGGTGGCAGTAATCAGAAAGGGTGGGGGCGGGGGGGGATCCTCCACTGGCTGTCTGCGGGGGGTGGGGGCAGGCTCAGGACAGGGGCGGGCCCCTCAGCATGAGCCGGACATCACGGCCTTGCTCTGGCGATGCTTGGAGACAAGGGATGTGGGAACCCTGCTCACGCGTGTGGCACGGATGTGAGCTCTCAAAGGAAGTGATGAGAAAATGCATAAAAAATCAGTTGTCGTGAGTGATCAGGGACAAGATGCTACAAAGAGAGTGCTAAGTGTCAAATTCACAAGGGGACTGATACAGTTTTGTTTGGAGGCTTGTTGCGACAGGATCTTTCTCCTGGTCTGTTGGATGACACGTTTTTAGGTGATTAGAAGTATCTTGTTGCTGTTTTAATTTGTTGTTCTCACCCACGTGTGATCGAATGTGGAGTGTCCGTCCACGGGGTCACGAAGCCCAGGAAGGGACCCTGTGCCCTGAGGGGTCTTGGTCTGTTTCGGGTTAGGATCTGGGTGAACGGAACAGGACGGGCTCTGCTCCTGCCATGTGGGGGAGGAGGGGAGGAGCTGATGCAGGACCAGGCCACGGTCTGACTTTTCCCGCATGCTGCGCCCCCAGCAAACAGCCACCGGACGTCCGCGATCATCTTCAAGTGTGACGAGGACGCTGATATCGGGAGGCCACAGGTCTTCAGTGAAGTTCGTGGCTGTGAGGTGACATTTGAGTGGAAGACGAAAGTTGTGTGCCCCCCAAAGAAGATGGAGTGCAAGTTCATCCAGAAGCACAAAACCTACGACTTAAGGCTGCTGTCCTCACTCACCGGCTCCTGGTTCTTTGTCCACGAAGGAGTCTCGTGAGTACCTGCCACCTCTTGTCAGCCATGACCTTCTCTCGGGCCTGATGGCGATGGGCACATGGCAGTCCACCTTTGTGTCCCCCCAGAGCCGGGGCTGTCATGGAAATCCGGTGCTTGTGGTGGCTTGAATGCCCCTGGGCTCTAGGGAGCAGCCCGTTGGTGTCTGGCCTAGCGGGCGTGGCTGCTTTGGAAGGCAGAGGAAGACAGAAAGGGAGCCTTTGGAACCAGAAGCTGGCGATCAGCAGTTGGCCGGACACAGAGTCTCGATTGGCATCATGTTTGGAAGGGGCTTCTGTCTGCTGCTGGGGGTGTGTGTGTGCGGGGTGGGGGCGGGGGGAGCGGGGGTGAATTGATTTTCTCAACTCTTTGGCACAAACCCCTTGGGCTGTGTGGTTCAGGGTTCGTGCGCCGTGGTGGCTGCTCTGTGCACGGCCCCCACTCTGCCCGGCACCCCCAGATCAGGAAGTCCTCAGCCTGGGGCGGGGGCGTGGACTTGGGCCGCAGCTGGTCCCGACCCGAAAGCCCTTCTAAACCGCACCGTCTCAGGGTCCACCCCCACTGGCCTGGTTGACGCGCTCCCGTTTTCAGTAACCGGATAGTCTCTGTCTCAGTGCCGTCTTCAGAGGTGCTCTGGCATACCTGGTTGTCACAACGATTACTGTTTCTGAAAGTGACGGACGGAGCTGCACCCCAGTGTGCCAGGGCAGACTAACCTTGTGCCCCTCCCCCATCCCTTTGTGTTGTTCTACAGGTACTATATAAATCTGTGCCAGAAAATATATAAAGGGCCCCTCGACTGCTCGGACCGAGCCAGCATCTGCAAAAAGAGTGCGTCTGGTGTCGTCCAGGTCTTGGGGCTCGTTCACACGCAGAAGCTGGACGTCATAGGTAAGGCCCTGGGTCCTTGTGCATGGTTACAGGTGTCTCATCAGAATTGGGAAGGAAAAGGCGTCCTCATAGGCCAGGAGGCTCAGCACGGGCTTCAGTTGAAACTGCCAGATAGAATTCCCAATGGTTGTCCAGCGTTCCAGTAACTCCTGGAACATGAGTAAGCACCGCTTTGCATTCTCTGAGGTGGCATGTCCTGGCAGGTGTGTTCAAGAGGGTTCGGCTCTCTTGCAAACATCCTTCCCCACCCAAGAGGGTCACAGTGGTTAAGGTTCTGCTGAATCCCTGCTCCAGCTCTGGGCCGAGCACAGAATCTGCATAAACACGTGCAAGCATTTATTCGGGAGAGCTGAACGGTTATACAAGAACTTGGCAAAGATAATTCAGGGGTACGTTTTCGTAATATCTTAACAGTTTAGAAAAATAGTAACAAATAATAATAATGAAGCTTTTTTTAATAGCGTTTTTAGAAAATTCATCTTGCAACTGGTTGTTTAGTGAAAGATTCTTTCGTTATTTAAAAGTGGAAGGTAGCTGGGGTGCCTGGTTGGCTCAGTGGGTTAAGCGTCCGACTTCGGCTCAGGTCATGATCTCACGGTTTGTGAGTTCGAGCCCCGCATCGGGCTCTGTGCTGACAGCTCAGAGCCTGGAGACTGCTTCGGATTCTGTTTCTCCCTCTCCCTCTGTCCCTCCCCTGCTCATGCTCTGACTCTCTCATTGACTTTCAATAATAAATAAACATTAAAAAAAAAAATTTAAAAGAGGAAGGTAGGGCCATCTGGGTGGCTCAGTTGGTCAAGCATCCGACTCTTGATTTCAGCTCAGGTATGACCTCACAGTTGTGGGTTTGTGGGGATTGGGCCCCACATGGGGGGCCCTGTGCTGAAAATGCAGAGTCTCCTTGGAACTCTCTCTCTCTCTCTCTCTCTCTCTCTCTGCCCCTCCCCCACGGGTGCACGTGTGTGTTCTCTAAATAAATCAACATTTAAATAAAAATAAAAGGAGAAGGTAGATTTTTCTTAGGTAGATACAGTTGGGGTCAGTTGGGGTGTTTTAGGGGGACCAGTAAAGAAAAATACCTTTATCTTGTTGGACTAGAGAGGGATCCCCGGGTTGTCCTGAATAAATCACAGGATGACTCGAGTTTGTGTGAGCTGTCGAAAAAGAGGCAGGGAATTCTGCGGGAGCCACTGTGAGTCTTAGAAGCAAACCAGGTTCTGCAGGTTGGTGGAGTCCCCCGGAGTGGCCAGACGTCCCATGACTCACTGCTGTTTCCCCACGGCTCCCTAAGGGGGCCGAGGGTGGCTCATTGCTCTGTGGTCTCGCGGTTGTACGCGGATATCGGAGCAGCCTTCGCCTGAGTTTCCCGCAGCTGGCTGACAGGTTTGAATAGTTAAGCCCTCACTGAAGGTTCAGCTAGTAGATGTGTCCTGGTCCCCAGCCCGCCAGGTAAGACCTTCCCTTTTGGTCCCAACAGGATAGCTGTCCAAGGGCAGACACAGTGATTGCCACCCTCATTTAGGGGCTGCACCCATCTGGGGCGGGGAGATGGGCCGTCTGTCCCAGGAGCTAACAGTTACCTACACCTGTGCTGTCTGCAGGTGTAGTTCTCAGCAGCTTCGTGGGGTTGGGGTTAGAGTTCGTGTCACCGGTTGGGCAATGAGGTGTGGGAGGTCAAGTGTACTGCCCAGTAGTGTAGGGTGTCTACAGTAAGATGTGCATTTGCTTGGCCTCACGCTCCAGCAGTTTAAGAATGTCTCTTCAAGGGGCGCCTGGGCAGCTCAGTCGGCTAAACATCTTACTCTTGATTTCAGCTCAGGTCAAGATCCCAGGGTTGTAGGATCGAGCCCTGTGTTGGGCTCTGTGCTGAGCGTGGAACCTGCTTAGGGCTCGCTCGCTCGCTCTCTCCACCGCACCCCCCCCCGCCCCGCTTGCGTGCGTGTGCATTCTCGCGTTATTTTTTTTCCTCTCTCTCTCAAATAAAAAAATTAAGAAAGAAAAAAAGAATTTCTCTTTAAAGCAGTACTCTTTCTTCCAAAATTTTACACAGGAGCCCACTATTTAGCACAGAAGCTCAGTGTTTAATACAAGTCCATCCAGTAACAGCTCTGAATCGGGGCAGGGCTGAGGGCCCTGGGCTTTCGGCCGAGCGGTTGGGCCGCTGCGTGTGGAAGAGCGGAGGGGAAGCTGGTGCCGAGGCCCACGTTTCCTCCGTGTCCCCTGCCTCGCGTGGGTGAGGGTCCGGGGCTACAGCGTGTGTGGTGCCCCTGTGAGGGCCCCGCCCTGTGCCCCTGAGCCACAGTCTGCCTGCCGAGCTAGGCTGGGCTCAGGCGCCACCAGGACGGCACTGGGCAGCCACACGTGGTAGCTGGCAGCAGCATGGGACTCGAACTGGCAGCCACGCTGCCTTCCGTGCGACTGGCAGCTGAATGCAAGCGCTCGCTTTCCTCTTAGACCCTGCTCGTCAAGGTCTCTTCACTTTCTTTATCCGTGATCCTTTCAGCAGTCGAAAGATTGGACACAGAGCCGGAAGACCCGAGAAGAACAGAGTTGTTCTGGGTCTGGTTTTCCTCGTGGTGCTTGTTGGTCCGGCACCTGCCCCGTTACCACTGGGGTGCTGAGACGGGGGGGATGTGTCAGGAAGGCACCTAGAACAACCCTGCAGTGGTACAGAACTGGAGCAGTGGCGAACGCTGCCCCTGGGGTCCTGCTCTGTGAGCACGTGGTGCCGGGCACTCGGCTGCTCGTTGGAAGGTGTTCCCGTGGCGCAGGTGAGGAGACGGGCTCAGAGGCTCAGCAGCCCGGAGTCAGGCAGCCAGTGAGCAGGAAGGCTAGGGTTTGGACCCAGGTCTTCTCTAGCCACACAAGGTGTGTTGTGAGCCGGGAGGCGGTCACCGAGCTTGAGCTGGGAACCCGGGGTGGAGGACTCAGGAGTTTTCAGAAAGCCGGACGTTCGTTCTTTATAACCAGGAACGACGTCACTTCCGTTATTTGTGTGTTTCAGGTGACAAAGTCATCGTAACTTATTCAAAAGGTTATCAGTGTGGGGAGAATAAGACCGCCTCTGCCGTCATCGAGTTGACCTGTGCGAAGACAGTGGGCAGACCTTCGTTCAAGAGGTGAGAGAGAGGGTCGGGGCCTCACGGGGGAGCTGTGCAGAGAGTGCCCTGGGGGCCCATCAGCATCTTTCCCCATGGTTTTCACTTGCAGGCGTGCAAACGTGCGTGCAGGGAGAGGGTGTTCGGGTGGCCACGGTGGGGAGGGGGCTGTTCGATGTCCTGTAGCGTGCAGGGCTGTTCTTCACCAGGAGGGATTTCCCGGAAAGGGGGCTGGGGCACACGGTCGCTTGACTAAAGCCACAAGGTAAGGTGGCATCCACCCTGAGCATCGTCACAGGACCAGAGGGGCAGCGATTGGCGCCACCTTAAGTCCAGCTGTCCGGGTGGCCTGTCTGAGATCCCCAGGCAGGTGGGGCTGGCACGGGATGCTCTTGGATGACACTAGAATTTTCCAGGCAACTCTGCAACTAGCATTAGGAGGAGTTGGCCAACAGAGGGAGCGTATGAGCTGCTGTTTGTGAACAAATGATTCTTCCGGAAGCTGGGCTTGAAAAAGGCAGGACCTAGGAATCGTACGAGGATTGAATCAACGTATGAGTTGAAAAAGCTTGCAAAGTAAAGTTCAGAAATTTACGAGCAAATTTTTCCAGTTTTTGGATGTTGCACAGTTTCTGAATTTAACACCACCAAAAAAACGTGCTGAACGGTGCCCAACATTATCACATTGCCAAAGGGCCACACAACATCTTCCTCACTAGGCTGGTGTTCCCGGATCTTTCCTGTGAGGCTGCTGAGAAAAGTCCTGCGAGCCTCGCTAGCCCAGAGCTGCCTGCACCCATCGTGGGGGCGGCGAGGGCTCGGTGGCGGGGTGCTTCTGCAGGGACCCAGGGCTCAGGACTGACCGGAGCCCTGAAAGCCAGTGAGCCTCTTCCCGGCACGAGAGGCCTGGTGTCGCAGCCGCCCCCGCGTGTGGCTGGGCGTGACTGCAGCCGTGCTCCCTCCTTCCAGGTTTGACTTGGACAGTTGCACTTACTACTTCAGCTGGGACTCTCGGGCTGCCTGTGCCGTGAAGCCCCAGGAGGTGCGGATGGTGAACGGGACCATCACCAACCCTAGAAATGGCAAGAGCTTCAGCCTCGGAGATATTTATTTTAAGTAAGTGAAACATTTTCCTTTTGAGCACTGAACTGTATTCAAAATTAAACCAATTTAGATCTTTCCCGGTGGGGGGGAGTGGGGGGGGGGGGAGTGGAGGAGGGGAGCCGCAAGATAAATGGGCCTGTGTGTGTTAGTTACTGTTTCTAGGTAGATGTCCTGTTTTGCTTAAAACTGGGGGACAGCATTACTCAACTATGAAGTTTTAACACCAAAGATGGTGAATTCTGTTGAGTGTAAAAATAAAGTCACCCCTTCTCCTTCACTTCATGATAAGCCCAGGGGGCAAAGCTGAAACCTGAAAGAGTTTTTGATCAGGAATCCCTGGGCTTACTGGTTTGTGAAAATAGAGTGTCCCAGCAGTGTCCCCGGAGCCGTTCCTGAGGTCAGGTGGCCGTATGTGCTGGCTGCACCCGCGGCAAGCGAAGCAGGTGTGCTGTGGGAACAGTGCATTTTGAGGAGGGCGCATGGGTGCTCAGAGCACGGGGCGGGAGGCAAGTTGGTGCCCTCCGGGGTCTTCGTGGGCGCCCAGGCTGGCCAAGGTGGAGAGGGGCAGTGTCCTGCGGCCCTGTGCTTGTTCACAGGTGTCTGGGTCTCTAGTAAATGGGTTTCCTGAAGGACTGGAGCCATCGCTGTCTTTTCCATTTCTTCAGGCTGTTCAGTGCCTCTGGGGACATGAGGACAAATGGGGACAAGTACCTGTATGAAATCCAGCTTTCCTCCATCACGAGCTCCAAAAACCCGGCGTGCTCTGGGGCCAACATCTGCCAGGTTAAACCAAATGACCAACACTTCAGCAGGAAAGTTGGAACTTCCGATAAAACCAAATACTATGTTCAAGGTAATTGCTTCCCATGAACGTTTCGTGTCCCGCTTCCTTGGAAGGGCCTTACGCTTTCCCTGAACGAACACCCTTCCGTTGAAATGCCACATTTTAAAGTAGAAGCCCTGGTCTGATCCTGTGTCTTGATACGTGTTCATCAAGACGGATCGAACAGGTGTAAGATGAACGTTTCACTGTAGGTAAAATTCACCTGAGACTTGGTCTGCGCCAGGGGGTGTGAGGTGGGGGTGTAGAAGGTGAAGTGTGCGCATCCCGAACTGCCTTTGATGTGGTTTTAGTCGTGTTCTTTACTTCGCAATTGCAGATGCTATTACACAAGGATGAGAAATTTTACATTTGTCAGAAGGACGAAAAGAAAGGATAAACACTCTTTAAAAGGTCAAGTGCATGTTTCCGCGCTCGGACGCTGAGTGCATGCGTCACTGCGCTTGGCCGTGCCCGACGGGCAAGGCAGAGGTACCCGTCACGTCAGCCTGATTTGCTTTTGTGATTCCACACCAAGGAGCAGTAACCCCCGCGGTTCTCTTTTCTAGCAATTCTGGGTTGGATTTACTCGTACCTGTGCGCGTCGTGCGCATTTACTTATTCGGGGTTAATTAAACCCCTTTTAGACCTTGTCGCTTTCTGCATTCACCAGCCCTAGAACGTAAGTTTGGTTTTAAGACCACTTGTTGCGTTGCATGAAGAAGTGCAGATTGAATCTCTTCCCGAGTCTTCATTCATCTGAGACGGCAAGAGTAGGAAGCTGTGACGGGCTCCCCCATCAGCTCGTGGACATGGGCCCGCGTGCCGGCCTCATGGGACGGTCCGTTCAGGCCTTGCCTCGGCCAGTTATGCGTGAGAACATGTGGGGCCTCCCGAGCCCAGCCCGCACGGGCCGGGGCTCAGGGCTCCCCGTGTGTGGACGTGACCGCCTCGCACACGGAACTCGGTGGCTCTCCAGCGGTGGCTCGCTGTGAAGTTTGAGCCACCTGCAAAGTTTGGGGAGGGCAGCGTCCGCACAAGGCTCCCTCACCTCTGACACCAAGTGGGAGTTTTGGGGGGCTTCCCCTGCCACCCTCAGGTCTGGTCCTTCGCTGGGACTCAGAACTCACTGAGAGCTGTTACTGCCACCGTTAAGGATGACAATTGGCGGAGGGGAGAAGCACGCAGGGTGACATCCAGGAGGGAGCCAGATGCTTCCGTCACCCTCTCCCTGTGGAATCGGGCTTGACCGTACGCACGGAGTGTCGCCAACCGGGGAAGCTCGCGTCTCCGTGTCCAGGGGTTTTATTGCGGTTCTGTCACAGAGGCTTGTTTGGTTGGCCCGCCGGTTGCTTGGTTCCCCGTCTGGTCCATTTCGGTCTCCGGATGAGCAGGTACCACGTGGCCAGTCCCCATTCTGAATCCGACTGTGAACTGAGGACAAAGGCCGGACCTCTCCTGGGGTCAAGGTTCAAGTCTTTCCTGCTCCCGGGCTTTAGGCAGGGGGCCCTGTAAGGAGTGTGAGGTGGCCTGTGAGAACGCGCACATGTGAGACCTTTGAAGAAGGCCCTTTACGTGAGATCTTAAGTCTGTGCGTTTTACAGACCACGAGGACGTTATTGAAACGTCGATGGTAACGTTGTGTGGTTGTGTCATACTTCCTTTTTCACAGACGGGGATCTAGATGTGGTGTTTGCCTCGTCCTCTAAGTGCGGAAAAGACAAGACGAAGTCTGTGTCTTCCACCATCTTCTTCCACTGCGACCCTCTGGTGAAGGACGGGATCCCCGAGTTCAGCCACGAGACTGCCGACTGCCAGTATCTCTTCTCTTGGTACACCTCTGCCGTGTGTCCCCTAGGGTGAGTGCGCGGGCCGGGCCACTTTCCCCTTTCTGCGCACGCTCACCAGCCGCACGCCGACCCGCTCTCCCCTGACTCAGCTCGAGCACGTATTTGTGTGTGTTCTGCCCCACCTAGTGTGGGGATATTCAGGTGTGCACAAACACCAGAGAGGCAAGCCCCACGCGGCCAGCATGCGGCCTCACTGGCTGTCCAAGCGTCGCCCCTCGTTTGCTCCCCTACCGCCACCGCCCACCATTCCCAGGGCACCCCCATCTGCCGGCAGGCACGCACGAGGCCTGAGTGCGCCCGCTTTCTTTCCGGCCTCCCCCATGCTGCCTCACGGCGGGCCGATGCTGAGCCTCGTCTTTGTGTTCCTAGCGCATTTTTCCTTGGGTTCCAATGCAGATTATTATACGGTAAAGGTCGCTTTACCTTGAGCGAGGTAGTGTTTATGTTTGGACGAAGGAAAACTTGTTCGACAGAGTTTGAAGATCAGGCATAGGCCAGGTTTTGCGTGTGCATATGGGAACGTGCATTTCTGTGCCAAAGGAAGGGTGATCTTGGCCTCTGTGTGGCCTCAGGGAACTCTCTCTTCTTGTGCCCCAGGGCCTTTGCTCCTCTGCCCAGTTCACTGTCAGGTTTAGAGACCTTCATCTAGAACAAAGTGCTATAGCTTGCTTTCCTCTTTGGACTTGCTTTCTTCCCATTTCATCAGACTGAAGTGTTTTCAGTCTCTGTCTGAGACTACAATCAAGAGAAAAAGGAGTTCTTGCCATGCACTGGTTTCCTTTGTGTCCTGAAGGAATGTTTCTCTGCAGTCCCTAGAAACCGTGGTAGGAACAGTGGGAGGAGTCCCAGATCACATCTGTTAGATCTTAAATGAGTTTTCATTTTTAAAAAGAGTCAGCTTTGTCTGAAGTTTTCCAGGAACATGAACGCAAGGCAAGTCTTAAATTTCTAGACGTTGGTGCCGTATAAACAACACACACAGGGTTGTGTTGTTAAGCATCTGACTTCGGCTCGGGTCGTGATCTTGAGATTCTCGAGTTCAAGCCCTGCATCTGACTCTGTGCTGACAGCTCAGAGCCTAGAGCCTGCTTCGGATTCTGTGCCTCCCTCTCTGTCTCTGCCCCTCCCCCACTCATGCTCTGTCTCTCTCTCTCTCTCTCTCTCTCTCTCTCTCTCTCTCTCTGTGTCTCTCTCTCAGAAATAAACATTAAAAAGTTAAAACGCAAAACACACAGTGAAGTTAAGAACCAGTAATGAGAAATTAACTGAAAAATAGACATACATTTGCAAACTAAAACTCACTTGAAAATGATTCCTGGCTCCCAGGAGAACCCAAAAGTAGCAGTGAGGACAGGCCTAGAAGTGAGTGACGATGCGCCTCTCCCATTGGGACGCGGAGGTGTGTCCCAGGTGCTCCTGAACGAACTCCTGTCCCTCGGGGTCCACAGAGCACGTGTGGGGGCCTCCACGCTGGAATAGAACACCGAGGTTGTCGTCCAGTTTGGAACCGGATTATTTGGCTCAGGCTGAATGCTGATGGATGCAGTTATCCTCACGTAGTTGAGCCGTCGGTTGCCCTCCGACCCAGTCTGAATCAAGAAGTTTCCTGAACCAGTATCTGCACCTGTAGCCTCCAGTTCATCACGGCTGTGGCCCATCAGTTGCCCTCTCTCCTCCCGAGCAGCCCATACAGTCCCTGTAGCCTGCCTCTCTGCCTTCCCAGGGCGGGAGGAACTTTGTTAGCGGATCCTGTTACTGTAGGTGCCCTGAGTGCAGGCACGAAGGGTCGGAAGTGTCCAGTCACTACACGGACATCTGGTTCTCTGAGCAGAAGGTCCGTCGTGGTTTTTCTAGCTTTGTGTTCGTTAATTTGTACTACTTTCCTTGAGCGTTTAAGGTCATAGAAATACGTTGCTCTTTCCCACACGTGGGCGGGACTCCTGCCATCCTAGCTGCTCGAGGGGCGGTCGTGTTGGTCCGGGGACGTGCCTCCCGGACGCGGCAGCCCGGATGGAGCGTCTGTGCCGTGTCCAGCCGTGTCCCGTGTGTGTTCCCTCAGCCCTCATGAGGCACCGACGGTGTGTCCTGAGACGAGGTGGAGGGGACAGAAGCCTGCCCCCGGCGGTGACTGCTTGTCCCCAGGGAGGGGAGCTGCGGTCCTGGGAAGATGAATGTTGCCGGCTTATCCCTGCTGTGGCCTCCCAGGTGCCTCTGTGCCCTGCAGCCATCCGGGGGGGGGGCTGGCCGCCATGGAGTAGGCCACGCTCCTCCATAAGAGCTGCCCGCGCGGCGCCTTCCACCTGTTCTCCGGTCCCACCGCTGTGTCGTTGAGGACCCCGTCCTGCTGTTCTCCACACCCTGGGCTGGGAACTGCTCCAGCTACGGCTGCCGTGACACGCCACCAAAGGACGTGGCTTCCTTTCAGGGTGGGCCTTGATGGTGACGGTGCGGGCGAGGACACGCAGGAGCACAAGGGGCTGTCGGAGAGAAGCCAGGCGGTCGGGGCTGTGCTGAGCCTGCTGCTCGTGGCGCTCACTGGCTGTCTGCTGACCCTGCTGCTTTACAAGAAGGAAAGGAGGTAAGGAGAGGGGAGCAGGTGTGCCCCGAGGCCAGTGCTTCAAGGTCGAGTCCTGGGATCTGTGTGTGTGTGTTGCAACCACGGAAACGGTCTCCGAAGTCGTGTAAACGTCCGCGTTTCTGGGACGAGGTGACCGTCTGACTCCCAGGCGTGCGAGTCAGGCCCTGGTGGTTGTGTCGTATAGGAGATGCCACGCAGGCACTAAGCCTGGCCTGTTTCTTTTTTTTTTTTTTTTTTTAATTTTTTTTTTTCAACGTTTATTTATTTTTGGGATAGAGAGAGACAGAGCATGAACGGGGGAGGGGCAGAGAGAGAGGGAGACACAGAATCGGAAACAGGCTCCAGGCTCTGAGCCATCAGCCCAGAGCCCGATGCGGGGCTCGAACCCACGGACCGCGAGATCGTGACCTGGCTGAAGTCGGACGCTTAACCGACTGTGCCACCCAGGCGCCCCAAGCCTGGCCTGTTTCTAGGATGTTGGTCTCTGAATGTGTCCAGAGAGACAGCAGATGAGCACCTTTTATGAGCAGGCTTCCTTCTGATCAGCTGACCCCTCTACACGGTCCTCCTCTCGCCCCTTCCTCCCGTTTACTAGATGCCTACCATGTGCCAGGCATGACGCCGTCTTCTTGGCTCACGGTTTCTGGGTAAAAGGGCTTGTCACCACATTTCCGTGTGGTGTGTGAATGAGGCACAGGGCCCATGAGCCCTGTGCGTGGTCCTCCCTGGCAGGTGGGAGAGGGCATCCAGAAGTCCTGAGTGCGGCCGTCCCGGCCCGGAGAGGCAGGTACTGGAACGAAGAATCCGGGCCGAGGGTCTGGGCATGAGTTTTGGCGCACGTCTCCGTGCAGTCCTGGGGTGGGAGGAATATGTGCTCTTGTCATAGTCACACGGGACAAAGCAGAAGCCCACGGTGGGTAACTTGCACTTGCCTTTGCTAGACCACTGAGAGAGGAAGCAGGTTTCGAATCCACTTCCATCTGGTTCCAAAGTGTTCTTTTCACTGAACTCGTGTATAACCCAGCTGCTGTGGGTTTAGCGTGCCCGTGCCATGGAGGGATGTGCCTGTGGGGGCTGCAGGCTTCTCTGTGAGCAGATGCGCAAGGTGCCAGGACTGTGGAGGGGCGGGTTTGCGAGGGGCTGGGGCCGGGAGGACTGGCACGCGAGATGCCGGGGCTGTGGAGGGGCGGGTGGGCTAGGGGCTGGGGCCAGGGAGGGCCGAGAGGACTGGCATGCGAGATGCCGGGGCTGCGGAGGGGGCGGGGAAGGCCGGCCGGGCGGTTCTCCTGCCCGGCTGGTCCCGCCTGCAGTGACCGCTCGCCCCGCAGGGAGACGGTGGTTAGCAGGCTGAGCAGCTGCTGCAGGAGGAGTGCCAGCGTGTCCTACAAATACTCGAAGGTAACGTCCCATCACCCCCGTCGCCCCTGCCCCACTGTTGAGCTGTCTGTGCCCTGATGGTGTCAGCCTGTGACGAGGAAGACGCCACCACAGGCCTTTTGAAGGAGAGAAAGGAAAGGTCAGCCGTCGCTCTGAACCCGAGCGCACTCCGTGTCCTTTCTGCCTTCAGGTTTTATCGTCGCGGCTGCGGCTGGTTTTCTCAGAATGTTTAATATTTCAGTGGCTTCTACTTTGGGGGCTGTTCTAAAAACTAAATAAATAACGAACGTGTCTGTGCATCTGGCACCTGGATGAGTCCCTTCAGATAAACTTCCCCCGGACAGGTGTTGTTCGGGTAATGGGCACACGCGTGCTCGTGGCTCTCGGTCCTCCAGCCAGATGCGTCCTCAAAGGTTTCGCTCAGACACAGTCAACGTCCAGCCCCTGTGGCTTCTCGTACCGCACGGCCCCTCCCGTCCCCCGGGTGCTGCTGACCTGCCAGCCTGACACCAGCCGCCTCGTGGGGTCCAAGCGGGAGCCGACAGTCGCCAGCCTTCCCTTCCTCTCCGGGTGGGGGACCTGGGAAGCAGGGAAGGGGTTCCCCAACTCAGGCAGGTCACGGAAGGGAGGGTCACAGAGGAGCGGCGTGGCCTGGGGCCTCAGAGGGGCTCCAGGGTCCGGCCTCGTCCCTGGCAGGTGAACAAGGAGGAGGAGGCGGATGAGAACGAAACCGAGTGGTTGATGGAAGAGATCCAGGTGCCGACCCCAAGGCCCGGGAAGGAAGGGCAGGAAAACGGCCACATTACCACGAAGTCCGTGAAGGCCGAAGCCCTCACCTCCCTGCATGGGGACGACCAGGACAGCGAGGACGAGGTCCTGACCATCCCAGAGGTGAAAGTGCAGGCGGGCAGGGGGACCGGGGCAGCGAGCGTGCAGCACGGGAGGAACGTGCAGAGGAAGGGGCTTCGGGAGAGCGCGGATGGCGCGGGGGTGCTGGTGAGAGGGGACAGGGCCCGCAGAGGGAAGCCCAGGCCCGCACAGCAGAAGCCCGCACAGCCCGGCAGCCTGGTGTCCTTCCACGACGACAGCGACGAGGACCTCTTACACATCTAGTCTCCTGGCGCCTACAGGGGACGCGGGTCCGTGGCGTCGCCGAGCACCTCCAACCAAATAAGACTTCAGTTCGATGATGCTTCTATCATTTTTGCCTTTAACAAGAACTGTCTCAAAAGGGAAGAGTTTTTGTGATGGGGGAGAGGGTGAGGAGGTCAGGTTTACGGTCCTCGGAACGTGGCTCTGCCCTTGTTGTGGGGGCGGTGCAGGGCCCCGGGTTTTGTCCCCAGTCCTCAGAAGCATGGCTGCCGTGCGCTTCGTAACGTGCGCCCGGGCCAGACGCATCTTGGAACAGAGGGCTGTGTATTTGAGAAAAACCCTTGCTGCTTTAGGCCCTGTGGGGTATTTGACCATTATATTTTAGCATTTAATTCTCTCCTCCTATTTATTGACTTTGACAATTACTCAGGTTTGCAAAAAAGGAAAAACGAAAAAAAAACCACAAAAAACAAAAAACAAAACAAAAAAAACCAAACAACCCAACAGTTTCTTCGTGACAGCGGGGGTGACCGTGGGGTTCATCCCCGGTCGGAAGGGGAAGCTGTCGGTGTGCTAGGAAAGTCCATATGAGATTTTGAACTGGTCAATAATGTAGCCTGTAAGTTAGAATGCTCCAATCTGTCCCTTCCTTTTTGCTTCCTGTTTCTTAAGGGAACACGCACGTGCGCGCACACACACACGTGCACGCGCACACGCATGTGCAGGGTCCCCGAGTGCCTAGGCTTTGGAGGGTTCGCCTGCTCTCTGCCCTTAGTCAGTAACGGCTGCAGCGTTTTGCATGACATCTTCAATCCTAGGTGCACAGAGCACACTTATCAGTATTTCTTTCGCCGGCTGGTGAATTCAAACAACCCACCCAAAGATTATTTTTGTGTGTGTGTGAGGATGGAGTTGAGATGTCAGAGAAAATAACTTTCCTCCAGATTTGGGGGATAGGTCTCACCTCTTCAGGTTCTCATGATACCACCTTTACTGTGCTTATTTTTTTAAGAAAAAAAAAAAAAAGTGTTTATCAACCATCCGACCTATAAGAAGCCTTAATTTGCACAGTGCGTGACTTACGGAAATTGCATGAAAGCCGATGGGCCAGCATCTCGCCCTAGCGTTGCACTTGGGGATCCCGCTCTGGGGGTGCTGGGTCGGCCTCTCGGTGCTGCGGGACTGGAGGGTGGGGCCGCTGTCCTTCCCTCGCTGTTGGCACCTTTCTCGAAGTGTTTAATGAATGACTTTTCTCGAATTCTAGAATTGTACATAGACTCAGTGGTATTCATGTACTGAGAAAACCACCCTATGGTGGTTCCTTGGTTTGTACTCCGTTTGGCTGGCTAATTTGATTTCAACATGAGTGTATTTTTTAAAATTGATTTCTTTCCTCATTTTTTTTCAATCAAATTTACTGTAATATAAAGTATTCAACAATTTCAATAAAAGATAAATTATTAGTCGGGTGTTACTGCTTTCTCCTTACAAGTTGCCCAGCGCGTTGCTGAGCCTGGCCGCC